>NC_140505.1:159514058-160226558 GCF_964339955.1 Pipistrellus hanaki
AATAAAAGTAACATGACATTTCTTATGCTTTGAAATGGCATGTGTGAAATAACTACAATAGAAAAGTGGTTGTAATAGGTAAAACTAAAAAGAGTAGTGGAATTAAAGGAAGAGGAAAGACCATCTAGCAATAGGTTTGAATGTGGAGGGGGGGGGGAAATAAGAGCTTTAGAGATTTATAATGTCTGCTTTCAAAAGATGTTTGACATTCTCTTTTCCTTTCACCATTGGGTTAGTGGCACCAGGAGCAAGGGTGAGATGGAGGCCTCCCTATGTTTCATTGCAGGATTCTTGCAGAGCAGCTTCCTTAGGCAATCATCCAAACCTCTTTTCCTATAGAGATAATATTAAAATACTCGACACACATTTTCATTTCCATCTTTATAACAATACATTCCCTTAAAATGTAAAGATATAGCTGAAACCGGTTTGGCTCAGTGGGTAGAGCGCCAGCCTGTGGAATGAAAGGCTCCAGGTTCGATTCTGGTCAAGGGCATGTACCTTGATTGCGGGCACATCTCTGGTTGGGGCTGTGCAAGAGGCAGCTGATCGATGTTTCTCTCTCATCAATGTTTCTAGCTCTTCCTCTCTGTAAAAAAAATCAATAAAATATATTTTTAAAATTCAAAGATATAAATTATCAGAAAAAAAGAAAAAGGACACCAAATTATAATTGCTTTCAACTATAATTTGATCTATAAACAGGAGAATTCTTTGTATAAGTGTTATTGTACACATATGAGTTTTAATTAGGATCTCAGTAAATCAACACAGGCATAACAAGAAACTTAATAATCTAAAACTCTGTCACAGTAAGCTATTAGCTACTATTAAAACACACACACACACACACACACACACACACACACACACACACACACCCACACCGTTGCTCATGATTAAAAAATGGAATTCAAATGCAGACACATCCTAAACTTTTATCATGGCTGATAGTCTGGCTTTTCTTTAAAGTGGAGTGACTCTTACCTTTGCTGGGATACTTACATCCGTTTATTCCCTACTCATATTCCCAACACTGGACTCACAGATCCCTGACCTTGACTTCAGCTTTCACCAGAGGTACAAAGTGGACTGTAATACTTCCCTTCCCCAGCTTTAAAATAGCATCCATAGTCTTCTCCACAAACCTGCCCAGATGGGTCAGAGAAAAGCTAACCACCATGCCTAGCCAGACATCCTTTCTTAACCCTTATCCAACATTGACCCCAACCTTGGGAAGCTGTTTCCAGAAGTTTCTTCTCAGTAGAGTATAATGTATGAGACAGTTTTACTTATATCCAAACTCTGCTTTTAATTATACTCTTGAATCTCCATTTCCCATCCCTTAACATGCCTTAAGTACCACCCTCCATCACGTTCAAATCCTTTGCAGTTGCTAAGATTCTTTTTCAGTCATGAAGATTCAGCTCTAGATTCTGGTGCTAGATTTTATGTTCAGGCTTTCATAAGTATTATTTTCATTTCATTCTCATTGTATACTACTTTGTTTATATATTAATAATTCCATTTAACAATGAAGAAAACTTTGGGCCACAGAGTCCAAAATCCATGAGTTTTAAACAATTATATTTGCTTCTCCAAATACAGGTGGCATTATATTAGCACTGCCCCGCTTAGAACATTTGCTAACACAGTAACCTGCTAATCAAATGATAACAATGATGCTGATTAATTGGCACTAATACAAATACTCTGTATGAATTGTAATACTGAATAAAGTAACAGGATTGGTAATGACAGCTCTCTACTTGGATATTTGCATTTTTCATTTCATACCTCTTTAAAATGGATTACAAGGTGTCCCAAAAAATGTATACACACATAATTATAAAGGTATTGTTTATTAAGATATATTTCATTTTCAAAAATGTAATGAAATCTTCAGGTATAGTGTGTATACATTTTTTGGGACACCCTGCATTTTCGTATGACAATTTAAGACGCTCTTTTTTAACATCTAGATCTAAGAAGGGACACTATAAATGTATTCCTGCTCATAGTTGACTTTCTTTACCTACCATCTGTATTTCCCCTTGAAATCATATTTTGCCTAGCATTCATTGTTCATGCTTGGGTAATATTATGTTAAGTAAAACCCATAAATAGAACTCTTATTTTAAAAAAAACAATAAAGATAAGAACAATTATTTTAAAAGTAGAGCAAAATGACATGTTTTAAATTAAACCAACCTGTTATTAGCAAAAAATTATTGCTTGTTCTTAGATATAATAATGAAATATTTACCGTGCAATAAAAATACTTTACATTTAAATATCACCTTTCTGTGTAATTTTAGGAACAGTTAAACTAATCTAAGCATTGACTTATATTTATTTTTTATAGAAAAAATGACTTACTTGGATTATATTTATAATACATACAAATCAACATTTTACCAAGACACCATTGTATTTATTTATTTTACAATGAATATCTGTATTTATCTCTTCTGCCTCTTAAGTCTTTACTGAACTTCAGATGCATATGGCCAACTATTTATTGGCTATTAGTTTGCTATTCAGAGGAAATTTATAGATGTTTGCAAACACCAGAAACAGAAAAAAAAAATAAAACTTACTAGTTTTTTCCCTTGTTCCAAACTGCTCCTTCTCTGGTCTTGGCAAATTGCTCGATTTCATCCATTGCTTAACCCAAGAACATGAGAGCTATAACTTAACACCTCTTCCTCTGTACCTATTCATTCTTTCCAAATACTAAATACATCAAGAATCCATCTATCTGTTTCCTTTGTTATTTTCCTTTGTAATTGTCACACTTCTTGGTCCTGCTACTCTAATTTGCTTGCCTAATTTACTGCCTTGCCCCTAACGTGGTCTTTCTGTCTCCATCTTGCCTCCTTTAATGTACTCTCTATATTAGTCAAAATGAGCCTTTTGATTTTAGAAAATCTCATCCCATCCTCCCCTTACTTAAAGACTTTAAATTATTCCTTGGTGTTACCAGATTCTCTCTCCACTCTCCTCTCTGTGGTGTCTCCTCTTCCTAGAGCTTTACCAATATTTTTTACCAAGCTGACTCACTTATTCCTGAGGTTGCAAGTTAAAAGGTCATTTTGCCCTGACCAGTGCAGCTCAATTGGTTGAGCATTGTCCTGTGCACCAACAGGTCTTTGGTTTGATTCCTGGTCAGGGCACAAGCCCAGGATATGGGTTCAAACCTGGTCAGGGAGTAGACGAGAGGTAACCGATAGGTGCTTCTCTCTCACATCAATGTTTCTCTCTCTCTCCCTCTACCTTACTCTCTCTGAAAAAAAAAGTTTAAAAAAATAAAACTTCATTGGTTTGGATTAATTCAGTTCTCATGTTCCCAGAGCACACGGTATTTCCTCTCTCACATAGCACTTTGTAGAATATATTTTAAAGCCTACTTTCTCACCTCTACCAGATGGCAAAATCTATGAAGTCAGTGACTCACTATCATTTGCACTTAATCAAGTGCTTGAAATATTTTATGGACTCAATAAATATATATTAAATGAATGGGTGAAGAGTGAATCTTAACATTACACTTTCAATAAATTATGCACCAATTAAGCTCAACTAGCTAGCTATTCTTTGTAATATTGGCATTCGCTGAATATTCATGATTAGTTTCCTATATAAATTTATTTTCAGCCTTTAAAAAAGACAATAGCAGAAATACAAATATCGAAAGCATTAGTGGCTCATAGAAGAAAAATTAATAGTCTGAATTCAATCCAATAAGATATACATTAAATTTTTAAATAAAAAAGTATTCTCATTTAATAAAATAAAAGAGACTTATGAAAACATTATATGCCATTTTTGGCACTATGGTATTTAAGAAATTACTTTTGCAACTATTTTAGTCCATACTGTCTTAGCTCCCCCCTCACAAGGTTCTTTGTGTCCTTGGACTTGCTAACACATGCTTCCACCTTAGAGTTTTACATCAGCTGTGCCTCTATCTGAAATGCTCTTTCCTCTGCCTGGAAGACCAATTATCTAGTTCAAGAATCTGTGCTAATGTCATCTCCCTGAGGCCTTCGCTAACTAACCTATTTAAATCATAAAAAAATAACCTTCCCATAAATACGACTCTATTCTTCTTGTTCTGCGTTCTCTCCATAGCACTGGTAATCTTCAAACATACTATATAACTTAGTTATTAGGTTTCTTATTACCGTCTGTCTGTTCCAAATATTCTCTAAGCTCTACCAGAAACAGGAACCATTAGACTTTTTGTTGTTATTTATTAATGTATCTTTAAGTGCTCAGAAGAATACCTAGCAAAGAGCTGGTTCTCCATACTTACTTAAAAAATGAAAGAAACTCTTATGAGTTAAGGATCATAATCATTTTTAATAAAAAAAAGCAATATATGCTTAATTTTCTGAACAAATTATATACATTAAACACCAGGTAACTTTCCTTTTATTCAGTGCCGATTAGGAGATTCTTAGTATGCGAGAAATCTCTAGATCTCGCTCTCCTGTTTCTCCCTTTCCCTTATCATAACCATGGGCTACTGCATAAATAATGTGTTTTAGTTTTATTCAAGATTATGTAATTCCTTTAAACTCATATTTTATAAAAATATCAAATATCATAACACTGGTTATTCTTATATTGTTTATTAATGTATATGAATCTATAACACACTATGCATAAACGTATGAAATCTGAACGTACTTTTGACTCAGTATGTCTCACCTTGCCAATATAACAATAAATGAAACTACTTCTAAATAGTGGAAGGATGTATTATAAAAATTATAACTAGCCAATTAGCAATCTCATATAATGCGTCTACCTTCTTTTTCATCCTCCTCAGCATTTTCTATCTGTTCTGCTTCCAACTATTGTTTTCATCTAAAAGCCAATGATGCTTTTGACATTTTTTCTTCTGATAGTATCTTTTTTTAAAGAATGGGGACTCATTTATATAGAAAAACTGGTGCCCTGGTGCACGGATTTGTGCACATTGATATGAAATTAATTAGAAGGCAGCTGGCAGGGCAGAACTGGGCAAGACATGCCAGAAATGCCCTGTGCCAACCTTCTGTGGTTCCTCTACAGGTGGCTGCACTTGCGGCTGCACACTATGGCTAGAAGGGCTTCTGCAGAACGAGCAGGCTCCTTCTGGCAGGTGGGGTTCCTCTGCCTGGTCTGCAGGGATTGGGTTGAAACCGGCTCTCCAACATCCCCTGAGGTGTCCCAGATTGTGAGAGGGCAGTTTTCCTCTCTAGTTCTGAGGTTCTTCACCCAAGAACCACCATGGCCAAGTCACTGCAATTCAGCAGCTCCTGTGTTGAGCAGCTTCCCCCTGGTGGTCAGTGCACGTCATATAGCCTTTTATACATATAGACAAGAGGCCCGATGTACAAAATTTGTGCAAGGGGTTTGGCCCTTGCAGCTGCGGCAGCTGCCTCGGCCCTTGCAGCCCAGGCTTAGTTCAGAAGGTCCTTTGGCCATCCAGTCTAATTAGCATATTATGCTTTATTATAATAGATAGTCTAGCTGCATTTCAATATTAAAAAATGAGTATAATTATGTAAGAAAAATAAAGTTACATTTTGAATCTTTTGGATTTTTGTGACTACATAAAATTACTAGAATAACCAACTATATCTAATTATAAAATTAAGTAATGGCAGCAATCCATCTAACATTTATTTCTCACCTTCATTGTCATTAATTTGCATTTGACTGATGGGCATCATGAAAATTTTTAAATAGTAACAGTTTCAGTGTAGTATACTATTTCTAATTTTTAACAAGGCTTCTAAGATTTGAAATTAGAAGGAAATGTTTATCCACTTATTTCTCACTTTATAAATACTGTATCTGTGTTGGCCAAAAGATGGTTGCCACCTGTTATACCTATAGGAAGCCAAACATGTTGACTCTAACCAATGATTAATAGTTATAAGCAAAGAAAAAAAAAGATACAAATTCTTCTTGAGTTGTTATATTTTACTCAAAATAATTAAGTAGCATTCATTCAAGAATTTTATTGAATTAATTAACCTTTTAATAGCTTTAGTTGGATTCTTTTTAAATCTATAATAATATTTTTGGAACATAGACTCAACATTACAAGCTGTCATAAATCACATGGAGCTGCAGTTTCCGTAACCAGTAACGTCAATAATACACATTTGCTGGGATGAGGAAATGAGACATGACGTGTGATCACAGCGGAGAATGAATCATACAAAATATCAACTGAAATCAATATTTTCATAGCTATCAAAGGCCTATGGAAGTCAGTGGAAAGGGCTTAAGATTCTATCTGATAGAGTGACATTAAGGTAGACGTGGAGGAAAACTGACGTTCATCTTTTTATCAACCTTATACCAGTCTCTAAAAGAGGTCAATAATTATGACAGGGCACAGATAAATGCTTCATAATTCCTAAAGCACTAGACTCTGGCTTTATGTTTCTGACCAAGAGAAAGCCCCAGGAAAAAATCAATAAGGGAGAAATAACCATATGGAGAGGCCTAGATGTGGGGATTTTGACCTTCTTATTGAAGGAATTGCTTACAGGGATAAATACTTGCAAAGCATTCATCTTTCCCTACCTAGATACTCTACTATTCAGTTTAATTTTTAGATCATAGTCACTTCCATTCAGGGTGAAAATGATCACCTGTGCCTCATTTCAGTGGCAACCCTGGTGTGCTGTTTGCTGTTGGACTTCTGTCTGCATGAGTGGGTTTCCTTGCAGGTTAAAAGAATGAATTCCCTCTTTTCCTCTCCCTTCAACCCTGAGCCTGCAGGGCAGACAGATAGAAGCACACATATGATTAATACAGCACAGCTGCAAGTGTGTGTCATTTGCATATGTATTAATAGAGGCAAAAAAAAACAACAATTAAATTATATACAGAGACATTCTGCATACTAAAAGAACATATGCAAATAGGCCTGAAAAAGTGCAGCCAACATTTTCTCTGACTTTTCCAAGCCCATATGGGCTAGAGTCAGAACCCAGTCGTGTTCAAGAATCTCCTTTAAGAAAGGACCTGCTAGGAGCTACATCCATAGTTATTACTACCCCTAGGGCTCCCAGGAGCTGTTTGACATTTGGACAATGGTGGCAGTACAAGCAATGTCTTTTTCATGTTATTTCTGCATTTGCTTGTTTCCGGTAGCTTTATGGTGTCTCAACACATGCTAACAGATACATCAGTACACGTGTGCTTTTCCACAGTACCCGCTGATATTGCAACAACCAATCAAATAAATGGTAAATGTCAAAATTAGATTTGAAGTTCTATCTTGTTATATGCTAAAGTAATATAAATATGGGTCAGTGCCAGGACTTCTGGTCACAAGGCCATGTCCATTCCTTGATGGCATTGCATCTTCTCTTAAGCAAAACATTGTTAGGTTACCCTAAAATGTTTAGGGTAATCATCATACATAAAAGTATTGCTATGCTCAAGGCCAAGAGTAGCAACAATACTGATTTATTGAAATAGTAAAAGTGTAAGTTTTTCATGTTATTAAGAAAAATAGAACTACTTCATTTTCTAATCTTGGTTCTATATGAAAAGAGAGAGCAACTAATATTCTTCACATTCACAGATTGCATTTATATTAAACATGTGTTCTTCAATTTAACTCTATCTTTAATTTTTATTATTAGTATTCTTTAATGTATTTAAGGAATGTGTAATGAAGATTAATTCAACCTGGGTTATAAACTTTTGCATAAATAGAAGTTATTGCCTTAACAGGACCAATAAGAATATTGAGCTTAGAGTCCAAATGAAGACAGGTGCCCCTTAAAATAAACAAATGCTGGGTGTTTTTTGTTTTGATTTTTGGTACCAGAAAACTATTGAATGTTATCCATTAATATTGTCCATTATTTGATGGCTACGTCTCAAATCATGGAACTGGAACATATAAGTTGCATTACATACTGGAGAACACAAGGCAGAGGTCTTTGTAGTTAATTTATTACATACAGAAAAATGTAGTCTCTTGGCAGGGGATAATTAGAGGTAAGATAACAAAAAGACTAAAGTGAAAGTTTTTATTCTATTAATACATTATGTTTAAATTAATATTTTATTACTTAGTGAGAGTCATTATAACCTAATGGTTTCTTTAAAGTGTGGGACCTGCACCCTTCGATCATGGTTCTGCTATTTACTAGGTCTGACTTTAGGCAAGTTACCTAACCACTCCATGCCTCAGTTTGCCTGTCTGTAAAATATGAATATAATTGATATTGTGAGGATTAAATGAGATAATATACATTAAGTGCCCACAGCAATAATTATAATATATCAAATACTATGTGCTTGGTATTATTAGTTGGTTAATAAATGTCATTAACTAGTATTAAACTTATTTTTTATTACCTAAAGGAAGTCTCTCAGATTACACTGTAGCAGGCGTTTTCTCTGTGGATTTAATTTTCAGGGCAGCATCTAAAGCAAATTAGTAAAATGGAGGCAGAGTGTCTTATTTGTGAGAAAATCATTTTACTATTCTCCTATGTAGCATAATTTTAAGGCCCATCACAGGTGTCTTTGTGAGGCAATGAGTTTACTTATCAGAATACAATTAAAACAACAAAGAAAATGACTATGTAGTTATTTGAAGCATAGTGCTCTATATTTTGCTGCTGTTTACTCTTTGCCTCAATTTTTATATCTACAAAACAAAAATGCTGCCTCTAGTTGAGTCCTGTTTTTCCATTGATATGATGCAAATGAATTGTCTCTATGAGCTGCCTGCAACTAATCCAAATAAACATTTTATAAAAATTTAAATAAGTTATTTACATAGATGCTTTTCATGTGATGTACATTTTTAAATAATATAAGAAAGATTTCCTGACATAACCCTCCAAAGCTTACTCTGCCTAGAGTATATATTAAGGCACATGTATCTTATTCTGTTACTTTAGAATAGCTAAGCTATTTCTCATATAAATCTGAGAAAATTTATAATTTGCATTACTTCCTAGTTTCAAACTTAAATGGGAAAGCAAGTGATTTTTATAAACACCATAATTTCCTGGAATTTTATTTATGCAGCAAATATTCTTTCTAAGCTATTAAGCCAAGCATAAGGAATGCAGATGAATCAGTTAGGAATACTTGGTGTCATAGGAGAGCTCAAAATTTAAAAGAATGTATTGTACGTGAATATGAGATAAAATTTGAAGAAAGTCATACAATCTCCTGTCCTAACAAGCATATTTGAAATGGGAAGGATCACAGAGAAAAAAACAGTTGTTTCAAACTATTTTAAAAAGTTTTAGTGGCTTTAAATACCAAACAGTATCATTCACTTTTACTTCTTTCTACATTGACTTGTACTGGCGAAGAGTGTTCAAATGAAAGATTCTACTGCTGAAACAAAACTAGAAAACACAGAACTACTTAAAAACCATCCTTCTATCCCAACTCCCTAATGTTATTGATGAAGTAATTTAGGTTCTAAGTAGGGACTTGGCTAAGTCAGACATTAACAGAAATGTGACTGAAATCTTAGCAACTGGAAACTAACTCTAGCTTTTTCCCATTTTCCCATGGTTTCCTTAAAAATAATGCAGATGTTTATATATATGTATACATAATTTTAGTTGTTTTGTATAAAATGAGGAGGGAAATTGCTATTTTTGCATTTAGACTATTAAATTAAGGATGAATAAAATAACGGGTGGGATTTGCATATTGGTGACAATGGCACCCTCCTGGATTGCTTTCATTTTGCTGAGTTCAGTGATTGTGCTCAGGGAATTAATTCTTTTGTGAGAAGCTATTGAAAGATCAAGGAATCCAGAAAACAAAACAACAGCGAAGCATGCTGTTTCATATCTATTTTGTTCATAGAAGGTTCAAAGTGAGATTGTTTACATCACAAGTCTTGTTGATATTTCATTTGCTTCTTAGAAGAAAGATAGTATTCAAAGATGATTATATAATCATGCAGATAAGATTTTACAGTCATGAATGAACTGTTTTAAGAAGAGACCAAGGAGAAAAACCACATTCCAATTCTGAATTGTGTTTGGTTGGCCAGGGTCCTCACAAGAGTTGAAAATAGAGCCCCTTTCGATTTTTTTTCAGATAAAAAGCTTACACCAGCCCAGCCTATTTCAGATTTGCTGTTTCCTGTGGAAGTTTCTCAGTATTGGCTGGCCAAACTGAGGGCATACAAAGTAAGGGGAGGAGGGAAATGAACTCTTACTTACTCTATCTTTGTTTTGTGTTTTTTGTTTGTTTGTTTTAATCGTGATCTTTCCTTTAATGCTGCACTCTTTCTTTCATACTCAATTGCTCCTTGGTTAAATAAAGTAGATGGGGAGAAATGGAGTAACAGACTTCAAATATGCTCCCCAATGATCTGTTTCAATGAGCACTGGGCTGGCATCATTAATGCCTCGAACATGCAACAATATTCTCTTGCTTTTGCCATTACTAGAACTCCAACACAGATTGAAAAAAGTGATAGTGGTAGTTAAAATCACAATGACTTCCATTTTGGAATAAGGTAGAATTAATGAAAGTGTTGCCCCTCTATCTATTACAGTTGCTTTAAGATAAATTTCCATCTGAGCCTTAGCTGTTGGATAGAGCATTGCCTTGTGGACTGAAGGATCCTGGGTTCAATTCCAGTCAAGGGCACATGCCCGGATTGTGGGTTCAATCCCTAGTAGGGGTTGTGCAGGAGACAGCCAATCAATGCTTCTCTCTCACCATTGATGTTTCTATTTCTCTCTCCCTTTCCCTTCCTCTCTGAAATCAATAAAAATAATTTTTTAAAAGATGTTTCCTTCTGAAATTTGACCATACTGTACTCTCCATTTCTTTTCATTCAGTAAGTTACTAGACCATCTTGGCCTTTTTGGCATTGAGATGTACTTGTGAAAGGAGCAAGCTTTTCTTTTTGAAGGGAAAGGCATGTGTTATTAGAAAATTGTCCTGTTTTGTTATCATGATGAGAGTTTTCCATCAAGGATGGCTAGTAAGAGCACAACACAGGTAATCAAAGCTGTTGGTCTGTCATGATCCCTCAAACCTCCCAAATAGCTCAACAAATGCACCTTAAAAAGGATTCTAGTCTCAGCCTGCCTCTGAAAGGATGTGTGAATCTGGTCTCAAGCCATTTAACCTGGCCAGGACACAAGTTTTCTTATTTTTAAAATGCATTTAATAGTGCTGTCCTACTTATATATCAGGGAAGAAGGGGGGTGGGGGGTGGGGGAAATGAAGTAAAATAAGCTCTAATGAAAGTAACCAGGAGGAGACTTTACAATTTAAACGTGGAGTTCTCTGATAGATGTATACATTTACTCATGTGCTGTCAAAGAAAACATGGGATAAGGGAGATTGATTTGAGGCATTCAAAAGAAATGCTTTATAGACTTGAAAATAGCTGAGCTAACTCTAAAGATTCTATTAGGAAGTAAGTTTTAATTATTCCCATTACATCTCTATGGAATAAAAAGGACAATGCATGGGTCAGACCAGACCCAATAGGCAACATAACAACAACAAAAAGAAGGGCTATCTGGAAACAAATAACAATTGACATAAAATAGCTTATAGCAGTAATCAGAATGCTTGGTAATTTTGAATTACATAGTCAGCTGTTTGGGAACTATAAACCTTTTGTCCATAGGGCTGCTGAGGGTTTTAAAATATGAAACTATACCCCCAAATTCTAACTTTTTGTTCTTTTAAAAAATATTTATCTTTTTTTTTCACTTTTAAATCTTCATTTTTCTTCATTTAACATTTGATTTGTTTTGTTTTGTTTTGTTTTGTTGTATATGAAGATATTAGTTCTTTAGCTACCCTCCTCATTAATCCTCCTCTACCTTTTCCTCTCTTCCTCAATTTTTTTCTCCTCTCTTTTGTTTATCAAGTCCTGGGCCTCTAGCTACTTTATTTTTTATTTTCCCACAATTGTGAAAATAGAGGAACCAACTCCTTTAGAAATATTTGCTTTTGGAGAAACATTTATAATAGCAATCCAGATATGAGCGGATGAGTTGAGAGTTGAAATAGGGACTACCAGATGATAAGGAGTGGAAAATATATCTGGCTTTTTTTTTTTTTTTCTCTCTCTCTAAATATCATTGATAACATCCTAAATGATCTTAGAGATACTAGCCTAGAGGTGTTTTCATTCATAGTTTATCTTCTCTATCCTATATAATAAAGATGCAGTATGCAAATGGTCTTTATGCCATGAGGCATAACAATGGACCCTGTAACAATTAGATCAGGGATCATCAGGAGGGTGGGGCAGCAAGCTACAAACTGGTGGTGGAGAGCTATAGGAGGGGGCAGGGCAGCAAGCTATGAGGGGAGAAGGGTGTGGTTGAGCTACAGAAGGGCTGGGCCTTGGGCGGAGAGCTACTAGAGGGTGGCAAGGAGCTACTGTGGAGCCAAATAAGGTAATGAAAACATCAGTGATAGAGGCAGTCATTCAGACCATCACACAGTAACAGCCCTATTTTTTACCCACTCTCCCATTAGAATTGGGATATTTTCAAATTGTATTTGAAAGAAGTGAGAGTTATCTCCTGGAAAGGAAGAACATAGAGGTGGAAATATTATTTTTTATGCTAAGAAAGTATTGCATAATTGGTTTCTTAGCATCAGCTAAAATGGAGAAGATTGGTTTCACCTTGTTTATTTAATAGTCTACTAACCGTACTTTATATTCATATTATCTCAAATGATGGGTGGTGATCCCCAGCTATCTGCTCTCCTGCACATTCAAACTGTTTGCTATTCATTCTTTATACCCATATGGACATATTAGGGTTATAGAAATACAAAGTCTAAATTTTGTGTTTTAAAAAAATATTTATAATCTACAGTGTCATCAAATTCTCACTTTTCCTACCTTTTTTTTTGAGCCAAGGAAGGCCAAATGTTTGTGTTAGAGTTGTTGAAGTGTGTATGTGTATGTGTGATTGCATTTTTTATTTTTTAACTTCTAAAATTAACATATAGTAAAATTGACTACCTTTGGGGTGAACAATTCTATAAGTGTTAACCACTACTACAATCAGAAAGCAAGACAGTTCTATATCCTCCCCAAAATTCCCTTTCATATCCTTGGTCTCTTTGACCACCTCTCCTCTACTGCCCAGAAAGTCTAAACTTGGCTTACAGAACTGCTGAACTGAGAGAAGCTAGGTATCTTACAGATTTGATTAGTGTTCTTTTAATCTCTCCACTTTAACATGGCTTTCAGCTCTGTCTCTCATCCTTGAATCTACCATTTATTTGTCCATACCCTAGAGAGTAAACTTTTGGTTTTCTACTTATATTAATTTCTCATCTTCTAACTATTTAATTCTTGTTTTTAACTTTACTTTTTAAGTTTTGATTGTGACTCAAAACTTGAGTAATTTTTATTAACTTTCCTTCGAATAATTGTTTTATCATGGTAAAAAATACATAATGTAAAATCAATTATATTAATCATTTTAAGTTATAGTTCAGTGGTATTTAGTGCATTCACATTGTTGTGCAACCATCACCACCCCATCACCAGAACTTTTTTTATCATCTCAAATTGAAAGTCCATATCTATTAAACAGTAACACCTGATTTCTCCACCCCTCGCTCCTGTTAGCCACTGTTCTCTATGAATTCTCTATTAGAGGTACCTCATTAAGTGGAATCATACCATATTTGGCCTTTTGTGTTTGTATTATTTGTTTAGCATAATATCTTCACATACATCATGTTGTAGAATGTGTGAGAATTTCCTTCTTTCTAAAGCTGAATAATATTCTACTATTGGTATATACCACCTTTTGTTTACCCACTCATCTATTGATAGATATTTGGGAAATTTTTATGTTTAGAACATTATGAATAATGTTGCTGTGAACAAGGGTGTAGAAATAGCTATTTCAGTTCCTGCTTTCAAGTATTTGGGTATAAACCCAGAAGTGGGATTGTTGGATCATATGGAAATTTTATGTTTAATTTTTTATTTTATTTTTTAGGAACTGACATAATGTTTTCCATAGAGACTATCCCATTTTACATTTCTGCCAGCAATGCACAATGGCTTCAATTTCTTCACATCCTCACCAACCTTTGTTATTCCCTGTGTGGGTTAATAACGGTCAACCTAATAGGTGCTGAGTGACATCTCACTGTGGTTTGCATTTCCCTAATGAATAGTGATCTTGAGCATCATTCTATGTGCTCATTGGCCATTTCTATATCTTCTTTGAAGAAATAGAAGGAAGATTCTTTTTAATAGAACTTCTGGAAATTGAATTCTGGATAATATTTACTTTTATATTGTTCTTACTTGAGGTGGATATTTAATTACTATTTGTTGACTGAAAGAGAGATGGATGAATAAATGAGAAAAACAGTAAGTACCGTCTCCCATTACTGTCCAGAGCATGTGGGTCTCAATAACTAGTAGATGTACTATCTGGGAAAGGCTCCTTAACTTTGCTAGGCTACATTTTTATAATCTATAAATGAGGATATTAATGCCTGCCCCATAGGGTTGTTTCACAGATTAAATACTATGTAAAATACTTTTAAAACAGTGACATATCAACATGAAACTTAAGCTTGCTAATACAATATGTAGTTAATATTTACAATTATCTAGTATATTTAATTTTTATAAGACATAAAATGCTAATTATTTGTGGGGTTTTTGTTTTGTTTTGGTTTGGTTATTTGTTTCTTGCTTTTTTGCTGTTCATATGTTAGGAGTACCATCTTAAAAATCTAAAATACTTTTAAAGTGTATGCATCATAGGAACCAGCTCAATATCTTCAAGAAATACTTATTAGCTAAATTAAAGAATGATGAATGAATGAATGTACACAAACATACATATAATTTCAAGTTGCATTTGACCTCTCTGGGTTAAAATTTTTACTAAGTGACTTTTCCTATTATTCAGAGTGGATCTAAAATATTGTGTTGCCTCAAACTCTATTGGATTGTTATTTAAAGAACTCTTACATCTGTGGTAAAGTATTGAGTTAAGGGAAAGAGCAAAAGTTGGAGGGTTTTTGGCTTTTTAAAAAATTTGTTTTGATGGCTCACATAAAGGTAACTTTATCTGGATTTCAAATTAAAAAATTTGACATTAGTAGCACCGTATCTCTTATTCTCTGAATATAAAATAATAGTAATGATATCTACTAATTAATTTGATAAAGCTGTGATATGGCATTTATAGAAGACTTTTTTTAACCCTTCAAGTTTGTGAGAATGTGATATACTAGAAAAGTACAGGATCAATGGTAAATCAATTTGGTGTTGATTTAATTTAATGGGTGAGTTGTCCCAATTATATGAGAGGAAACGCTACTGAAAATGTGTTCTCTCCACTAAGGCATTTTCACTTTAAGTGAGATTGACTTTATCTTCACGTTTTTTATCACTTTTTTTTCAAGCTCACTGAGATCAGAAGTTGGTGTTTACATACTGATTTCAACCAAATGTTGAAGTGTAGGGTCAGAAGAGGCATAAGAGATGATCCAAATATAAAAGAGAAATGTTAAGACTTTTTTTAAAAAGCTAATTTGTCACTTCACTCATTGCGTATGAACTGAATAGACTTCTAACCCTTAAAATACTTTTCTCTTTTTTATTGCCTGGAATCTTAAGAGCTTTATCATTGCAGTCATAAAATGAAAATATACACCAAACCCTCAAAGGGCAAGTATGAAATTAAATTATATTTGGGCAGCTGTAACCTTTTAAAACGATCAGATTCCAGTTAATGTATTTCTTCCTGTTCCAAGTGCTGCCATGGTGTTTGATGGTGGGAAGCAGTCCAAAGGGCACTGGGAGATAATAAATTCACTGTAAATTTCACCCCAAGGCATGTCTCGATACACCAAGGCCTCCATTTAGCAAGGCTGACCTAAAACTCTTGTCACATCCAAAGGTCATTTAGGTTGGGGTTGGTGTGTTCCATCTATCTTCCCTTGATGTAAAGAGTGACAGTTGAAACAGGATTGAGCTCATAAACAGTCATCTGAATATGAAAAAGAAGCTGGCTTTGGAGAGGAAGGGAAAGTGGGGAGAGAGAGAGAGAGAGAGAGAGAGAGAGAGAGAGAGAGAGAGAGAGAGAGAGAGAGAGAGAGAGATCCCTTTTACAATAGGACTGGAAGATGTTGTGCTTCTGCAAAGTCAGGGGAGGGTTGAAATGATCTCATGACCCAGTAGCATCTGCTTCAAAGCCACCATGAGTTTGAAATGGACATCACTTGATTTGTTTGATTTAGACCCAGGTACTCCTGCCTCTTGCTTTTATTGATATGTGTTTTCAAAGCCTGGGGTAACTTTTCATCATTGTTTTTAAAGGATGCTACTATTTCCACCCTCTTTTTCACTTTACAATAACAAGACTTCTTTCTCCCTTTAAAATTGTTCTTTAGGATTAATGTATAAAATGATCCAGCACCCAGGGAGCAAATTAGGAGAAAAATTGTTTTAAAGTAATAAAGCTTAATGTGGTACTGAAAAACTGTGATGCTGTTCTGTTTCCCTCCTAATCATCTGTTTTTTTACTGTGGTGAATATGCATAACAATAAAGTTATGAATTTAATCATTTAACAACCTTAAATAGTACAAAATGTGCAATCCAGAAGCATTACATCCCTTCACAATGTTTTCAGAGCTTCATATTCATCCCAAATGGAAACACTATACCCATTAAATAAGAAATCCATGTCCCTGCCGAAACCGGTTTGGCTCAGTGGATAGAGCATCAGCCTGTGGACTGAATGGTCCAGGGTTCCATTCTGGTCAAGGACATATACCTTGGTTACAGGCACATCCCCAGTAGGGGGCGTGCAAGAGGCAGCTGGTCTATTACTCTCTCTCATAGATGTTTCTAACTGTCTCTCTCTCTTCCTCTCTGTAAAAAATAAATAGATATATTAAAAATAAATAAATAAATTCATGTCCCCTTACCACCTTCCCTCAGTCTCTGGCAATTTCCATTCCACTTTCTGTCTCTATGAATTAGCTTATTCTAGGTACCTCATATAAGTGGAATCATATAATATCTGTCCTGTTGTGTCTGAGTTATTTTACTTAGCATAGTGTTTTCAAGCTTTATCCATGGTGTAGCATGTATCTTTCAATGATGCATGTTGAGGAAAGACTTTAGTTCTTTTGAGAACAATATTCATTTACAAATGTTAGAAACCGTGGATATTTTTTTTCCTCATAGAAATTATAAGTAATACATCATGTCATATGGAGTAATATAAAAAAAAAACTGGATAGATTTAATGAAAGATTAAACTCTTGCAAGTCTCTTGGGGGAAACAGTCAAAATCCTATCCTTAATGGATATGTTCTAGCTTTCTAAACAGTGCCTGGCATATAATAGATGCCAATAGATAAGTATTAAGTGACTCAATCAATTTAAAGCAGGAAAGCTGTAGATATAATTGTTAACTATATCTCTGGATGATTCGTTTTTGTTGTTGTTAATCCTCACCCAAGAACATTTTCCATTAATTTTTAGAGAGAGTGGGAGGGAGGAGGAGAGACAGAGAGAAACATCAATGTGAGAGAAACACATAGATTGGTTGCCTCCCACACACACCCCAGATAGAACTGTGGTATATATCCTTGATGATAATTGAACATGCAACCTTTCAGGCCCACACTCTATCCACTGAACCACACCAGCTAGCGCTCTCTGGATGATTTCCATACTGCGTGAAGAATGTGTCCTATGCAATTGGAAAAGAAGCCTCTTGTGATCCAAGTTGCTAATGAAAGTCCAAACACATTGTAAATGCAAAGTGTAGTCAGTGTGTGTTTTTGTTATTTTAATTGATATAAGGATAATGTGTGATTTGGATGGTGCAAATGGCTCCTTTTTAATATGTCTGTCTTATTCTATTTATAGATAGATAGATAGATAGATAGATAGATAGATAGATATAGATATAGATATAGATAGAATATATATAGATATATTATTGACTTTTTACAGAGAGAAAGGGAGAGGGATAGAGAGTCAGAAACATAGATGAGAGAGAAACATGGATCAGCTGCCTCCTGCAACACCCCCCACTGGGGATGTGCCCGCAACCAAGGTACATGCCCTTGACCAGAATCAAACCTGGGACCTTTCAGTCCACAGGCCGATGCTCTATCCACTGAGCCAAACCAGTTTTGCCTGTCTTATTCTATTTAAATGGTCAAGAAAACCAAGTTTAGTGATTGAATTGTAGCCAAATATATATTTTTAAACATATGATTACATTCTAAGTTATACAGAAAAGAGCAAATATTTAAATAAGAATGACTCAGAATGTTGAAAATTATATGTCCAGATATATTCTACATTGAGATTGAATCAATTTTAAATCATGTAAAATAAAGAGATTAGGTAGATGTTACTACTTCAGTTAAAAGTGGGTTGCAGGTGAACAAACCCTTTCAATCACTTCTCCTTATTATATTTAGACTAATCTTGTGGAAATGCAAATCTAATTATGTCTTTCCTCTTCTTAAGCTGTTTCAGCTTCCCATCTACTTTTGCAGATATCTTTCCCACCCCATTGGAGCCGCACTGGCCTCCTCCCAGGATTCTACTTGTCCTGTTCTCTCCCGCTGTGCTGCCGAGTCCTTTTCCTACTCCATGTGTGTACTTTCACTTGAAGTAATTATATTTATAGGGAAGCCCTTCCTGATCTCCCTGAGAACATTATATCTGCTCTTCTAACACAGTGAACTGAAGAAAACCCACTGAAACAGTGTGATACTGAAAGGAGCCAAGGGGAAGAAGCAGGGTGAATATTTATCACTTCCTGCCCTACCTCTGCCATAATACAGTTTTTATCACAAGAACCCAACCACTGTCAGAAGCACTGTTAGGATTGCCCTCCTCAGACTTGTCCAACTCTTGGACCCAAAGCCCCAAATCCTACAACTGTATTAAAATGGCCAGAAGAAACAGAGTTCATATAACATAGAGGTTAAGCGTTTGAGTCTCTCTAAAAAGACTTGGATTCTAACCTCAACTTTGCCTCTTACCTGTTCCTTTGGACAAATGATTTTTACTTCCTCTGACTTTCAGTGTCCTCCTCCAGAAAATACAAACAATATCTATTTCCTAAAGCTGTTGAGAAGGTTCCGCGAGATGTAAGCATGGGCCTGACATACAGTTAGCATCCGTCTATCAACTTTAGCTCTTATGGTTACTTTTGCTGCTATTGTTATTATTCTGTGTCCATGTTTCTCTTGAAATTTAGGTCAGTTTTTCTTAATTGATGTACTCAGATAATCAACACTAATTTTAATAGACAATATTGTCTTAATCTTAAATATTTACAGGGAAAACAATGAAGAAAAAACTAAGTGGGAAATCCATAGGAAGAAGTCCTTTTCATTTTAACCCATCATACATGTTGGCTATTAGTACTAGCAGTGAAACAAAAACAATTAAAGAGAAAACTCTTCAATGGCTGTGCTTTCCTCAGGGAGAGTAGAGCTCTGTCACCAAACATTCAAGAAACCCTTTACTCTTGAAGCTTTAACCTTTGGCCTTGGAAATTATTGTGGACTCAGAGTTCAGGAGACACCCTATGTCCACTGACCAACAGGGAGGGGACTCCCAATCAGTAGAGGGAGATGACTGCATCACATGAAGTGTAAGTTTGGAAAGCATTTTCACACAGTAACATGCGTCCTCATGTGGCAAGTTACATGGCACAAGCTAGAAAGAGAACTACCATGGATACTCATACTTCTGGAACTGCTAGTTGATTAACTTTTGGCAAGTTATTGAACCACTGAGAGCTTTCCTTTATTCCACTGAGCACACAGAATTGTTACGGTGCGCCCTGAAGCAGCATGCAGGCCTCTAGGCTGGCTCAGTATCGCCACCGAGAAAATCCTGGCTCTTCCATTCTCTCTCCCTCTGAGTGCCTTACACTTTCAAGAATCTAGCAGCTATGCATTCTGGAAGTGAGTCTGATTTTTATACTAGGCAAAATAATACTTAGTCTGACTTACTATGAACTAGTCATTCTTTTTGTACTGAGATAAAATGCTATTTTTAAAATGTTGATGACTATTACACCCCTCCCCAATCTAGTGGGCTAAAATGAACAATGGTTTCCCAATGATGATCTTAGGCAAATAGAAATGTTTTCTTTTAAAATCTTTCTAGAATAGTCAGTTTTTCTGTATTAAATAATGAATAGTCGGTAACAACAGAGCTTCTCCATCCTGGTAAACAGGCATTTCTCTTCTTATCATTACTCTGAAGGGAATTTCAGCAGTGTTTTATTGCTCAAAAAAAAAATAAACCACTTAGAGATATGAGCATAGTAACTGGTATATAGATGTTTGAAGAGCGTTGCAGCCAGTGTCCTTCTTACCTTGCCAAATGGAGAGGTACTTACTTGTTGGTGACCTCAGGCATAGACGCAGTCCTCATCCGCCCACAGTAACGAGCAGCAAGTCTGAAGCGGCATAAAAAGGGTCAATGGAATAGGTCATACATCATATGGGGAGGCAGATGTTGGAACATATTGTAATGGATTACTGTGCAGTGCATGGAGATGGCTTGTGGAGGGGGAAAAGCAGGGAGGGAGAGCACGAGAGAGAAACTATCAGTTGGTGTTTTCTTGCCTGACTCGCGCAAATAGATCTGGTTCTTTACGGAACTGCTTCAATTAGAAAAGTCAAAGTGTGTGTGTGTGTGTGTGTGTGTGTGTGTGTGTGTGTGTGTGTTTTCTAGCTAGTTAAGATTTACTTGTATGTGACGCATGAAGAAAGCCTTTTTAATCAGCTGATTTCAAGTGTTTCTTATTTATATGCTTTGGTATTTGCAATGTGACAGAAACAGCACGAGAGCATCATACCTGTGAAAAAGGTCTTGGGATTTAAGTCAGTTCACACGCGTTCTATAATTTTGAGCAGGATGCCACTTTCACACCTTCTCAGCACTCCACCCCTAATTGATAGCTCCGTATTCCATCCAAGTATCACACTGAGTGGGACTCAATTTGGAATAAATAAAAAAGATCTGTGTATTGTTAATATTTGGTGAAAGCAGTTGCACATAGATAACATAGCTTCTTTGTTCAGTTACAGTTCAGATTTAATAATATTATGTTTTAGTTACAGGTGTACAGCCCAGGGGTTGGACAATCAGATACTTTACCAAGTGTCCCCCCTTGATATTTCCAGTACCTGCTTAGCACCATATGGCTTTTAATCATAAAAATGTACTACAGAGAGAGATAATATTTTACTTTTTAAAATATATATATTTTTACTGATTTCAGAGAAGAAAAGAAAGAAATATAGAAACATCAATTATAAGAGAGAATCATGGATTGATTGCCTCCTGAATACCCCATACCGGGGATTGAGTCCACAACCCAGGCATGTGCCCTGTGCCTGACAGGGAATCAAACCATGACTTCCTGGTTCATAGGTCAATACTCAACCACTGAGCCACATGGACTGGGCTGATATTTTACTTTTTATTCCAGTTTTGCCTAGACAACATATTTCCAGGATATATATATCGAGCAGCAAGTCTGAAGCGGCATAAAAAGGGTCAATGGAATAGGTCATACATCATATGGGGAGGCAGATGTTGGAACATATTGTAATGGATTACTGTGCAGTGCATGGAGATGGCTTGTGGAGGGGGAAAAGCAGGGAGGGAGAGCACGAGAGAGAAACTATCATATATATATATATATATATATATATATAGAGAGAGAGAGAGAGAGAGAGAGAGAGAGAGAGAGAGAGAGAGAGAGAGGGGCCTAGTGCACAGATTTGTGCAATGGCGAGGTCCCTTGGTCTTGCTGTACCCTCTCACAATCTAGGAACCCTCAGGGAATGTTGGACTCCTGTCTTCAGCCCAATCCCCACAGACAAGGCTCAGGGACCCCACTGATGCATGAATCCGTACACCAGCCTCTAGTATGCATATAAGATCTATGGTTAATCTCTTCCTGCCCTCTCCCCTCCCCACTTTCCTCTGAAATTCATCAGTCTGTTCCATGTTCCCATGCCCGTGAATTGAGTTTCTTTCCCTTGGTGGTCAGTGTGCATCATAGCTCCAGTTGAACAGTTGCTTAGGCTTTACTAATAGCCCAGTACACAAAATCCATGCACTCAGTGGGAGGTGGGTCCTTCAGCCTGACCTGTGTGCTCTCTCACAGTTCAAGAGCCGGCAATTGATTACCCTGCAGAGTGAGACCCCACCCACTGCCACCGGAGGGTAGACTGGGCCTTCCTCTTTGGGGCGATCACAGAGCCCCCTGGCTGGTGGCCTGACCAGGCCTCCCTCTGCGGGGAGATTGTGGGGTGATTTTGGAGTCCCATGACCAATCACATCATACCAGTCTTGATGTCAACAGTCAGTGCTAGATCACTGCAGTGCCTGTGAGGGCAGCAGTCAGTGCTGGGTTTCCATGGCACCCATGACCCAGGAGGGACTGAGGCCACCAGTTAACCCAGTTCACCAGAGCCTGGCATTCGGTCATCCATTCAGCAGTTTTGCATGTTACGGAGCCTGGCTTTATACACACATACACACACACACACACACACACACACACACACACACTCAAATTAGTGGCCAGATTATTATGAACAAATAATAATCTAATCACTCAATGTATATCTTATATAATAAAAGGCTAATGTGTAAATTGTCCACTCAACCAGGAGTTCAACCAGCAGGCAGGCTGACCAACCACCCATGTCTTATATGGAGGTGTGGATCATAATAGGAATAGCTTGTCCCCTACCAGCCAGCCCCTTGTTTTCTCAGACATGTAGCTTATTTGGTCTGTTTTCTTCCTCTCTCCCTCCCTCTCTTCTTCCCTCCCTCCTTCCCTCCCTCCCTCCTTTTCTTCCTTCTTTCTTTTTTTACAATATACTTGAATAACACCCAAAGTAAGAGCAGACAATATTAGTAAAAGAAAGTCCATGTTTAAACTTAAGTTGCTCTGATAATTTTCAGTGAAGAAATATTGTGAAAAATAATGGGCAAAGCAGATTTATTCACATTGAAACATGCTGATATGTTTTGAAAGATTTTCTCCAGTACATTAGTTTCTCTTTAAACTCCACATTTAAGTTACATTAAGAAGCTGAAATTAAGTAATAAAGATAACACTTATAGAGCCTTGAAATTGCTTTCTGAATATTCTCCTCACAAATGTTATGTTTTGTCCCTTCCCTTAAAAAACAAAAAAACAAATGTTTTCCTTACACATCACATCTAACATATATCATAGTTTGATTTAAACTTTAGAAGTATACATTTACCTATTTTGAAAATCCTAATAAATTATAATGAACATGTTATAAAACCTCTAATCCAAGTGGTTAACACAGTGGATATATATTAACTCTTACTGCCAGATTTCAGTGCCTGCAGTTAAAAAAAAAAATACCTGAAATTTCTATGAATATATTTGAACTTCAAGGTGCTATTTTTTTTACCCTATATCTTACATTTTATTTATTTTTCTGCAAAAGTTATATTTATTTGTTTATTTTTCTTTATTGATTAAGGTATTAACATATGTGTCCTTATTGCCCAATTGCCCCCCAACCCCTACCCCCTCTATTCATGCCTTCACCTCCCTGTTGTCTGTGTCCATTGGTTAGGCTTTTATGCACACATACAAGTCCTTTGGTTGATCTCTCCTCCTTATCCCCACTCTCCCCCTTACTTCCCTCTGAGGTTTATGGTCTAATCAAGGCTTCTTATCTCGGGATCTGTTTTTGTTCATCAGTTTATGTTGTTCAGTATGTTCCATAAATGAGTGAGATCATGTGATATTTATCTTTCTCTGAGTGGCTTATTTCACTTAACATAATGCTTTCCAGTCCCATCCATGCTGTTGCAAATGGTAATAATTTCTTCTTTTTACTGCAGTGTAGTATTCCATTGTGTTTGAAAACTTAGGTCTATATTGAAGAGTTTAGAAGTCACTGCTAAATTTTGAATGAGAGCTTGCTTGATCATCAAGACTAATAAAGGATTTGAACTTCCAGCCAAATTAAATCAACCCCATTGGTTTCATTGAACATTAAACATATAAAATATTCATTTATAGTTCCATATACCTATTTTTTCTCTCGTTTATGGACTGATGTTGGATATGAGATAACATTGGGAGAAAATTATTCTACCTATAAAATAATTTTAATTCAACAAAAACAATATTAAATAGTTTTGCAATCTGTTGTCCCTCTCCATTCATATAATGGGAGACAATGTCAAAGTTCACAAATTTCTTAAAGAATCAGTATATTTTACCATACAGCATTTAGAAAAGACAATGTTTTTAGTCGTAATTTTAATGTCCTTTATTAATTTTTTGTGTGCTTTTTGTGCCCAGCTCTCCTATCTAGTATGAAGTTGGGTGACATGGAAAAGAAAGATGTGAAGAGTAAGAAAAGGGGAGGGTAAGAACAAAGAGAATAGTAGGCATGACTTATTTTGCACTGTTTTCCCATTAAAATATGAATGTCTCTCTCTCTCTTAATCCATGGCTGCATTAAGGGAAGATAAGATAGTTGAATCAAATCATATGCTACTGACTCCTGAGTAACTGTCAAAATGTAGTGTCAGCCCTGTCTCCTGGGACTTTATGCAAAATTTTCTCACAAGAAAGAAACACCTGATAATTGATTCTAGTTCAAATAGAAAATTAAGCTTTGAGTTAAGCAAAAAAAAAAAAAAAAAAAAAAAAAAAAAAAGGATTCCCCCTCCCCCCCAATAATTTACATCTACTAAGGCTCCTACTAAGTGCGCCTAAGTGCCTTTTACTCTCTAAATAATAAATATGTGGGATTCAGTAAGGAGTGTATATCCACCAATCAGACATAAGGCATTTCTCATTTGTATTTTCCAAAATATTTAAGAATATCTGTATTCCTAATGTCTTGGTTCTATTGTCTTTTCAAAAAGATATTAACTTTTTCTAATAATCTTTACCTTATTTTTCTGTTCATAATTTTAAATTGAATTACTATTACAATAATGGCTACAATGAGTATATTAAGCTACCTTTTGTTCTTATGCTGATAAGGTTTTGAAATGAATTTTCTTTGTTCCTTTCAAGTGAGTAGAATTAATGAATGAAAGTGAATGAGTGAGTTTAATCAACATCACCAATAGCTGTTTTTTCCTAATTCCTCAAATAATAAAGTGATGCCGATTTCTTTTCAGGTTTTTAAAATGTCATTTTATTATTAAATATATATTAAATATTTCCTGGAAATATAGTTTCATTCAAGATTAATGATATTCTTTTATGTGGTTCATTTCTGCCTTTACTCATTTCTTCTTTTTTCTTCTTTCTAGGATTTTCTGAGAAAGCACTAAATAATAGGGACATAATCCCTGCCTTCAAGGAGTTTGCTAGGCAGTAAATGGTTTGAGGGAACAAATAGTGATATATAGTTTCATCACTACCTAATGCTTTGAGTCCAAATACTCCAGATGGCAATTAGACACTAGGCTAGTAGCCAATGGGAGAAGTTGTGTTTTTAGCAATTTGGGGGAAATAGCTTACTTATTAGGGTGAAGTGGCAAGAACTTGCCATCTCAAGTAATTAATGAAGTAATTTACCTTAGAATTTAAATGGGCTGTTTTGTGGAATTTCCCCACTCCTAGCACTGAAAAGTACTGAACACTAGCTTAGACTGAGTAAAATGATTATCTTCATAAGAAAATACAATCCTATCTAACTGGTTAAAATCCATGTTATCCAAATACAATTGTAGTATTTTCTCCAATTAGCAATCAATTAATAGTGCAAATTAATTAACACTATAACCTGTACTAATTAACTAAAGTTAAAATATATATTCTTTATCGTCCCATCAGACTTTTTTAAAACATGTTTGTTTTTTATTGAATTTAGAGATAGAGGAATGGAAAGATAGAAACATCAATGAGAGAAAAATATGCATCAGCTGTCTCCTTCACTCCACCTATGGCGGAGTAGGGGATCGAGTCCACAATGTTCCCTGATGGGAATCAAACCAGTGACCTCTTGGTGTATGGGGTGCTTGATCCACTGAGCCATACTGACCAGACCAGACTTTATTTTGACCACACATTGGATCATTACAACTCAGCACCAAGAATGCCTGCTAATGAACTCCCAGCCCACTGTCAGCCTAGTAGTACTTTGGTACACAGGGCACAGGCCAGGAAATAAATAAACACTGATTAGGTTTGACTAAGATAAATACAATTAAATCTCATATTGTTATAGTACATTGCAACATGCTCTTAATACTTAAAGTGTTTAATGAGCTATATGTTAGGGGAAGCCCGTGACTGAATGATTCTAGCATTTTTACTACCACAATGCAAAATTATAGAAAAATTTCTTTGTTACTTACTTCTTCATGTTTTTTTTTTTTTCCTTAAGGAAAAAATTACATGTGTTTTGGCTGTCTTACAAAGATAACAATGACTATGTATACTAATGAAAATGTATGATAGATGAATATTTATGTACTATATCTATAAAATGAAGACTTTATATAAATTATATGATTTCATCCTGTTCAGTTTCTTTTTAGTTTTCTCCAGTTAATATGAATTTGCAGTCATTTTCCACTCTTCATTGTCACAACTGTTACTTTTCAACTCAAGTTATCATTAAAAATATCACTACTAAATTTTGATAACCTCATAATTGATCATTTTGCCTTATCTTTATTTTAGTTAAAAATGCCATATATATTGCTCTCAGACATTCAGTGGCTTTCTCTTGTCCACATATTAAATTTAAACCTTTTTCCCTATAATTCAAGCTTTTCTAGAAGGTGAACTAAGCCTATAAATCCAGTACTATTGTACTCTGCCCAGGACAATTAGTTCATTGTTCTTTCTACCATATCCTCTCAGCTACTCACTGCTCCACCCTTTCCTGTGTTCCCTTTGCAACAACTAACTCACTCCTGCCCCTGTACCTTTCTTTAAATTATTATCCCTTTTTAGAATGCCACCTCCATTTTTTATGCTCAACTAGCTACATATATTTTATAAAAACATATCAGAATGCACTAACTCATTTACTGTTTTTTCAGTAGCATGCAGTTATAATACATGAATAGTCTCACTGTTTTATGCTTATCAATCTTTACTTAGGAAAGAAATTATGTTTATTCATTTTCTGTATCCTTTACCTTACTACCATAGTCCACAGTTTATAGCAAAGTATTAGCATATGCACTATCTAGTTGCCTGGCTTGTGTGGTTCAGTGTTGGAGTATCGACTCATGAACCAAGAAGTAGCTGGCTCTATTCCTGGTCAGGACACATGCCCAGGCTATGGACTTGATCTCCAAGATTGGGCCTATAGGAAGCAGCCAATCAGTGTTTCTCTCTCAGCAGTGTTTCTATCTCTCTCTTCTTCCCTCTCTCTAAAAAAGCAATAAAGAAAAGAAACCGGTTTGGCTCAGTGGATAGAGCGTCGGCCTGTGGACTGAAAGGTCCCGGGTTCGATTCCGGTCAAGGGTATGTAGGTACCTTGTTGCAGGCACATCTCCAGTAGGGGGCGTGCAAGAGGCAGCTGATCGATGACTCTCTCTCATCGATATTTCTCTCTACTCTGTATCTCTCTCCCTTCCTCTCTGTAAAAATCAATAAAATATATATTTTTTAAAAATCAATAAAGACATATAAAATTATTAGTTATTTATTCAGTATTCTTCGCCATGTGTTTTTCTGAGTATTTTATACACACTATGTGATTTGCTTCTCACAACAACCCTCTAAAGCTCAGTTTCATTTATCCCTGAATTTGCAGATTATAGATTTGTGCCTCATTTTAGTTGCCCAAGGTTAGTGGCTCAGACATGGGATTAGAATTGAGGTTTGCCTTACTTTTAATTAGTCCACTAGAGGTAGAAATCATGGTTCTTAAAAGAGCTCAAATTGCTGGAGAGACAAAAAATGTAGGATTATGGAACAACGTGAGACAAAATTGAGGATTATTTACATGTATCTACACATAAAGAAACATACTTATGAACACATGACCACCAAGAATGCACTAACTAATCAATGAGTAGATACAATTTAATAATATGTGATTGTTTATTTTTAAAAAAATCATTGTTGATTTACTACAGGGATATGAAGAGGGAAATGGAATGAAATGGAATATTTTAAGCAATATAAAGACTGGCAAACCTAATGGTCTATGATGTTGTGTGTTCATTAGTTTTAAGATAATGGTCAAGTTATTGTGCAAGGCAAAAGAGTTATTCTGTGAGTCTGGTTAACCTCATGATGTGAGAATTATTATAAAGCTTTAATTCTTTATGTTTAGAGTTTCAATTTGTTTTTTATGTTTAGAACAACTTAACTGTTAGTTAAAGTATATCAATATTTATTATAATGCATCTTATTAGTTAACTCTTGGCTTTATCTGCCATCCTTCCAAGGAAAATGTTAAACTTTTGTTTTAGTTTATATCTATCTATCTATCTATCTATCTATCTATCTATCTGTCTGTCTATATCTATCTATATAAAGCTAATATGTAAATGTCCCCTTGGGAGTTTGATTGCTCACTATGACATTCACTGACCACTAGAGGGTGGCGCAGAATGAAGGAAGGCCTCAGCTGGCAACCAGAAGGCCCCAATCAGCCCTGATCACTGGCCAGACCTAGGGACCCTACCCGTGCACAGATTTTGAAACCCGTGCATGGGTAGGTTCCCTAGGCCTGGCTGGGAATCAGGGCCAATTTGTTGGGTGACTGCAGGGATGATTGGGCCCCCTGCTGGCACCCACCTTGGCAGGCCTGGGGCTTGCTGGCTTGGGGCAGCTCCTGCCTTGAGCATCTGCCCCCTGGTGATCAGTTCACATCATAGCAATGGGTTGTTCCACTGGTCATTCTGCCATTCAGTTGATTTGCATACTAGGCTTTTATTATATAGGATTGTATATGTATATATATAAAAGACCTGGTTTTGTTATATAGTTCACAGGATGCTTATAACAGGTGGCTTTTCATTCCCCACCGCATGTCACCCTTTTCCCCTCAGCAAGGTCAACCAGTGGTTCTGGGACTGTAGATCTCACTGAGTACAGACACCTATTGTTATTGCCTTAAGAGTGTGTAATAAATAAAATATTAATCATCTCTTTACTCCATTCTTTTAACATAACTCAACATGCATATTTAAATGGATAGACAGCCCTAACCGGTTTGGCTCAGTGGAAAGAGCATTGGCCTGCAGAATGAAAGGTCCCAGGTTCGATTCCAGTCAAGGACATGTACCTTGATTGTGGGCACATACCCAGTAGGAGGTGTGCAGGAGGCAGCTGATCTATGTTTCTCTCTCATTAATGTTTCTAAATCTCTATCCATCTCCCTTCCTCTCTGTAAAATATCAATAAAAATATATTTTAAAAATAAAATAAATAGATAGACAAATTACCTTAATTTTTTATAAGGTTGAATGATGTCACAGCATTTAATTTGTAAGTTACCATCCCTCACATATATAGCCAGGTATGAGAACCACTGTCGGCCTCTTTAAATCCACTGAAATTTCTTGTTATTGTAATTTGTGAATAACCAGATTAAGATTCAGCAGTAATAAAATGTCTGGTTTATGTTAAAATTCCAGCAGACCTGAGGTACATTAGATTCTTTAAGACTTGAAGCCTTTTTATGCTTCTGTAATGTAATGTAAATTTAAGGAACACATGAAACTTGATACAAATTAAAATGTATTCAAAATAGAGGCCAATGAGGAAAATCGATATGCTTGGTGGCAAATGCAGTGATCTGGGAATAGTGAGAAGTTTTGATCAGAGTTCGGGAAAAATTGCTATATATTGTCCCCTCATCCAGATTTAAAATTTTTCACATACTGCTAAATAAAAATGGAAAAAAAATTAATTTAAATTTTTATATGACCACATGAGTCTAAAACAACCTCCTTTTTTAAGATACCACATCATATAGCTATCATTATCAGATTAAAACTTTGCTCTATTATTAAATTGACTTTTAAAATATTTTATTGGTTATTTAGTAAACATGATTATATGATGGCCTAGCAAAGTATGCATGTTTAGACAACAATCCTGAAACCTCAAATCATCAAGATAATTTCAGATTTGTCTTTGTTTAGATATTATTGACTTCTGGCAACATCTTAATTTTTATCAGTGTAGGTAGACTGGCCAGATAATATTCTTCCAAAACTCCTTCCATTCCTGCTCAATGGCTTTTTTTTTCTCCTTTTTTTCTTTTTTCTTTTTGTATTTCTACACAACTAACAATCACAAAAAATTGTTACAGGTGCTCATTTCAACAAGTCTGGGGGAAAAAGGCATAGTACTTTAAACATGAATAATAGGAAACTTACTTTGTATATGAAGCTGCATTCTTTGTAACACACTGTGTAAAATTTAAAATATGTACAACAAAAAGAGGTCTTGGCCAAAGAATGCTATACTTGCCTTCCAGAGATCTTGGGAAAGAGTAATGATTCAGCCTGTTATTTGCTTAGAACCTCTGTGCAGGCCGAAGCTGAAACCTCTTATATGTAGTCTCTATTACTCCTCCCAAAAAAAGGAAGTCATGGAAGTTTAGGTGACAGCTTCTTTCTTTAAGTATTCCAGGGCAGAAAGCAAAAATACCCATAGGAAAAATACCGTATCTGAAAGTAGGTACTGTCTGAAGGGTGCATTAATTTTGTCACTGAGTCTTTCATTGTTCCCCCCTCTCTCTGTTTCTTCTGCAGCAGTTATATGCTGCCCAGCTGGCTGCGATGCAGGTGTCCCCAGGAGGAAAGCTCCCAGGCATACCCCAAGGCAACCTCGGTGCTGCTGTATCTCCTACCAGCATTCACACAGACAAGAGCACAAACAGCCCGCCACCCAAAAGCAAGGTACCCTTTTGAAGAAGCTATATATTTTACCATTTCGAGTTTTACTTTCATTCAGTGATATGTATTGAATATCTATTACGTGCCAGCAGTGGGGCTAAACTGTGGGTGTTCAAGGAGATGAGTCCAGTAGGATCAGTGCGTGTAAATTTACATACAGTTAGCATCATTTATTCCACAGATGGCTATTATAAGAAATGAGTGCTACAAAGATTTATAAGATAGTATACTGTACGCAACTAGCTTACATTGTGATCAAATGGATACCCATATTCTATGATACAAAATCTTATAAAGAGTTACAGATAAAGTACTTTGGATGTTACTAGGACAGAGAGATTACCTTCCGTGAGAGACCGTGGGAAAGGTTTCCCAAAGAAGGGGTGGCTGAAATGGAACTTAAAATATGAGTATAATGAGGGCATATAGAAAATGTTTGATTTAAACATCAATCACTTAAAAGGTGTTAATGGTATAAGTTTAATTTTAGATATATCATTTTGTCCAATGCAATTGTCAGGTAAAGATCCTATATAATAAAATCATATTACCCTAAGTGTCTGCTTGACACTGTTCAACAAATCAAAGCATAATATGCTAATGATATACTAAGGCCACTCAACTGCTCGCTATGATGTGCACTGACCACCAGGGCTAGGTTAGCTTGTTGCTGGGGTCTGGCTGATCAGGAATGAGCAAAATGGGCCGACATACCCTGGAGCCTTCCCGTGGTCCCTTTCCGACTGGCCAACTTCCGCATCCCTCTCTGGCCATGATCGTGAACCAGTGGGGTCCCTTGTCCTGGCCTTCACCCCCTCACAATCCGGGACTCCTCAGGGGATAATAGAGAACCTGTGCCTGTTTCAGCCCGATCCCACAGGCCAGGCTGCAGGACCCCACTGGTGCATAAATCCGTGCACTGGGCCTCCAGTATGAAGATAATAATAGTGTTAGAAGTAATACTATTTAGAGCTAGTTTAGTTTTAGGAGCTAAAAAAACATTTCCTGAGAGAACATGAAAAAGAATCAGGAGAGGTTTTAATAATTTGTTTCTTAATTTAGAAGAAGAGGAATGCAGAAAAATTAAATTTCTGCATTTGTAAAGACCTAACTTATTATATGATATGTGTGAAGACATTCTATGGATGAATTAAGAAGAATAGCCATAAAGTAGTTTTCCCTGAGATTACTTAGGGAAATAATTGCACATAGTCTCTACCTATTAGAAAATGGTAAGTAGAAAACTGATACAGTTATATATCCTCAGTGCTTGTTTTTTGCTGAATTACCTAGAAAATTGCTTCTATTCTTCAGTCCATGAAAGCCATGCTTAACTGTCTAAAGAGTAACAGTGAAAGAGTAGTCATAGTCACACAGTTGAAAAAAAATTAGGAAGTATTAACAGAGGGGGAAAAAATCCAAGAAATGTGTTAAGCCTCTTGTGCCCTGGCAGCTATCTTTCACAGTTAACCAGTTAATTTAGAGACTGAACTGGAAAGAGAAGGGGTAAACCTCTGCCTTCTCAAAACTCTGAAGTCTTTTGCTGTATTAATAAGAGAGAAATGCAACCAGTGGCCAGATTATTATGATCTCTGAATGCATAATAATCTGACCACTCAGTGTATATCCTATATAATAAAAGGCTAATATGCAAATTGTCCCCTCGACCAGGAGTTTGACCAGCAGGTAGGCCAGCCAACCAACCACCCAGCCCATGTCCTCTTCCCCTGGCCAGGCTGACCCAACCTCACCCATGCACGAATTCATGCACCAGGCCAGATTATTATACATTCAGAGATCATAATAATCTGGCCACTCAGTGCATATTTGAAAGTATAACTTAGCCTGGACAGGGGCCTTAGAAGTGACTCCACAGCAATATGTGCAAATATACAGTACAAATGATTATACACACTAGTGACATTAGGAAATATACATATGCCACTTGTCAGATCTCTTTCAGCTGTGTAATGGGCCTTGCATGTTGAGTGCTTAATATTTACCTAGGGCCTGGTCTGCTTTACTTTATACTGACAGCAGAACATACCTTTTTTTCAATAACAGTTTACATTCAATAGTATTCTGTATTAGTTTCACATGTACAGCAAAGTGGCTAGAAAATTATGTTATTTTACAGAGTGGTTCCCGTGATACTTCAAGCAGCCACTGGGCCCCACACACAGTCATCGTGACTCAGTTGACTGTATTTCCTATGCTGTAATCCACGTCTTTGTGACTATTCTGTAACCACCAATTCCTACATTAATCCCTTCACCCATTTCCCCCTGTTCCCCTACAACTGAGAGTCTAGAGCATACATTTTCTCAAACTTGATAAGAATTATAACATTTAGTCGATACAATTTAATTTTAAAGCAGTGTCTCATGGGCCAGCAGTTTTAATATATTACATATACATACTAAGTTTTAATAAAATAAGTGGCTGTATCCACCTAGTCATTGTCACACACAAATAACTCTGTGTGGCATTATTGTTATTCTTGATTTACTAATGTTATGTTTTATTTATTTTTTTTTACATCATGCTTTATAATGATGCTTTACATTAGGACATATTTTTATTTTTAAATTACAGTTCACATTCAGTATTATTTTGTATAGGACATTTTGTGTTATTACTTACCATTTCAAAGTATCATTAATATCTTCTCCCCAAATCCCTTAATCATGAAGCTTTTGGTGTTAGTCAATCTTATCCAATTTTGCATCCATTCATCCATTCAGATGTTTATTGGGCATTGTTCTTAGATAACAATGGCAAACATAAAAGTGACTGAAGGTTTTCTTTGCCAAAATTGGGATGCTGCTTTATAAACTGTATGGTTCTAGACACTCATAGGACTTCATAGACTGTGTATAGAACTGATTATTTAAAAATTGTTATAATTCTGCCACATTTTATGGTTTCACATATCTGTGTTATTTAATATTAGCAAAAAAATAGGTTGTTTCTGTATCTATGATCATATATAATTTAACAAATATATTTGTATTTTACCTTTAAAATTCAATTTTCTTTGAAAATTAGCCTTGCCTTAGCTTGTGCAGCTCAGTTGATTGGGCATTGTCCCAGGAGGTCGCTGGTTTGATTCCCAAGACAGGGCACATGCCTGGGTTGCAGGCTCCATCCCAGTTAGGGGGCGAGCACAGGCAGCAGATCCATGTTGTATTTTCACATTAATGTTTCTCTCTTTCTCCCCCTTTCCTTTCTCTCTCTCTCTACATATCAATAAACTATTATTTATAACAAAAAAAGAAAGAAAATTAGCCCTCATGATTTTTCTACCATATAAAGTTTAATAAAACTGTGGATGTTGCCAAAACCGGTTAGGCTCAGTGGTAGAGCATCTGTCTGCGGACTGAAAGGTCCCGGGTACGATTCCGGTCAAGGGCATGTACATTGGTTGCGGGCACATCCCCAGTAGGGGGTGTGCAAGAGGCAGCTGGTCGATGTTTCTCTCTCATCGACGTTTCTAGCTCTCTATCTCTCTCCCTTCCTCTCTGTAAAAAATCGATAAAATAAAAAAATAAAAACTATGGATGTTATATATCCTTTCATCTATAATTATTGTTAAATACATAAAAAGTTCAACACAAATGAAATGCCTCTTTTTACTAATAAGTAACAACAATAATATAATGAAAAGCTGTCCTTTCTTTGCTCAATATCCTCTAGCATACTCTCTACAAGCACTTATTTTCAGAAAATATGCCTTAAAGGTGCTTGTGTTTCACTCAGCAGTAAACTTTAATAGGTTAAAAATAGCCTGACAATAAATATTACCATCATCACTTGAATGGAGAACATGGCCAAAGATAAATAAAACCAAACAGTAAATAAAGACTACCCCTTTCAAGATATTAATTTAGTTGTTTATAGCCTGGAATTGACATTTATAGATAGCATAATAAATATTTTCACTTTGCAAAGATATTTTACTTCTATATAATAATTATCATTTATTATTGCATTTAAGATTTTATCCAATAAATTCTTAGTGTCCTAGGGGGTATTATTATGTGTTTATTAGTGAATTTTCATGTCTATCTTATATATCATAGAATTATTTTATTAAAGGGCTTTGTTTGTCTGCATTCCTACCCAGCATAAACCTGATGGTTTACATTGAAAGTCTATTGTTCAGAACAATGGACTCATAAGTCACATCCAGGTGATGATGTAAGGAAAAGGATCGTATTGGCAGCTGTCAAAACTCATGCTCTCTGGTTTTATTGCCTGCCCTTCCTCCTGGGTACACCTTTGCCTTTGACTCACAACTCTGGAGAAGGACACAAACAAAACTTACTTGCAATTTGAAAAAAATAAATAAATAAAAGGGGGAATCAAAAGGAGGGGGACTCCAAAAGACTGTAAAATTGTACAGCATGGGTCCTCTGATGCATGCTGTTTTCAATCTGCTGTGTGCCAGTTGGAGGCTTGGGGAGTGTGTACGCGTGTGAGAAAGGATAATGCTGAGAAATGATAGAGTGGCTGTGACCTCCAAGCTCAGCCTGGAAATCCAAGACATTGATTTCACTTAGCATACCTGCTGAGAAATCTGGCGGAGTTCAGTTGTAATAAAAGAACAAGATTCTGTTCTAATGGTAATGGCGGATGACAGACATATCACTTTGTCCTCAGCGCCAGAGAGAGGAGAAGGGGAGAGAGGTCACCTGACCCGCCTGTGGTGTTGTTCCAGTGCGGTACTGGGCTCTGAACTGCCACCTGGGAACATAATTACTTATAATATTCAGTGATGAACAAACCTTTAGAGGCCTCACCGTGAACCTCTGAAAACCACGCATAGAAATTAGGTTCTGTGACTATGAAAACAGGGAAAGGAATCTGGTCTCTTCAGCTCTGCATTGGAGGCCTTGGTTAGTGTTGCTTGTTGAGTGATATGTATGTCCTCGAGCTTACTGTTGGTGAACTGCTTTCATTAATGGCTGCAATAATGTCATTGGTTAACTTTATTTTATGTGTATGCTTTGATTTTATTAGACAGAGGCCACGAAAAAAATGTTATGGTCTATTTGCCAAAGATTCAAAATTCAGATCAGCAGCAGTGTTTTAAGTTTCTCAGGTATTACATAAAATCTTAATTCATGCATACTTGTCTTTTTTGCAATTATTTAGTTTTTTTCTTCTCTCGATTCTACTCCAGGACAATTTATTTTTCATTCCCCAACAAAAGGAAATGTATTTAATTCTCCAGAGATATTCTCATTGCTCATGTCCTCACAGCTGTGCTTATGAGTAAATATTAGTAAAGAACTCTGAATGAAATCTTAAACTTTTGTTCACAAGATATCCTAAAGATAACTGTAGAAATAATTTTGCTTCTCAAATTAAGGAAAATTGTTTAGGTAAGGTATTATTTAGCAGTACTGGCCTTTGATTTTCAAATATAATATTGTTGCTTTGAGTCTGCTTATGTTTCTTAACAAATGTGTGAATTAATTTTTTATAGTTTAGCTTTCTGCCACAAGCGTATCCAGCAACATTCATTTCTGTACCACATATTTCTTTATTTAAATGATTTCTGCATTATCCATTGCAGGTTTTTAATAACCTGGATAGCCTTTGCTTTATAATAGTAATTGATCTCTTAATAGCATTTGCTTAGCTATATTTTTAAATAGTTACATTTTTAATAAGAGAATTACTATTAGCCTTAAAATAGTTCTCTTAGGACGAGAGTATTTTTACTCAGTTTCTCACACTGTTGGTAATGTATAGGCTTATAATTCTATGCTATCAAGAAATCCTCAAATGTCATAGATATGCTAACCATCTGAACTTCATATTTTAACTGTTTTTCCTTGACAAAGTAACCATTTCTTGGGGAAAAGTATAAGAGCAACTTGTAAATAATAATACATGTCTCTTAGTAGTTAATGAAAGCATTGCCTACAGTAACCAAGAATAGTCCATTTGAAAAGCTGATGGCAAGAGAGAATTTCTGGATGCTTTTCTGTTAACCTTACTATGACCCTTGTCATACCCCGGGTCACAGTTATGTCTATGTCAATGATAGGAAAACATAAATTGTCCAAATCAATTTTTGTTCTTGTATTCAAATACTCTGACAGTGATGTTCCCATTTTTCTCAGTAGTAGCACCTGGGAGTTATGAAAAGAAAAAGAAATATTTTTTCCCAACAAGCCAGAAACACCCTTGGCCAGCTTACCAGACACAATCAGATTCTCTGAGCTATGATATCCTTATAAATATTGCTTCAAATTCAGATGCAAGAAGTGGAACTGTATTGTTATCTGATCCTGTTTCATAGGAACAGTAATGCATATCTTTTCTGATTTGCTAGCCATGTGCTTGTATTAGTAATGTCAGAAGTGCCAGGGACTCCTGTTAGGACACCTATTTTTTTTAAAATATATTTTATTGATTTTTTTACAGAGAGGAAGAGAGAGAGATAGAGAGCTAGAAACGTCGATGACAGAGAAACATTGACCAACTGCCTCTTGCACACCCCCTACTGAGGATGTGCCCACAACCAAGGTACATGCCTCTGACCGGAATCGAACCTGGGACCTTTCAGTCCGCAGACCAATGCTCTACCGCTGAGCCAAACCGGTTTCGGCAGGACACCTATTTTTTGTTGTAATATACCTATCAGATGGTTTCATGCTCTCAAGTAATTATTATATTAACACAAACTGATCTGCAAGCGAGAACCATATGTTAATAATGTGAGTCATACATTGTGGAATGCACACACAAACATGATTATTTGGCAATATGTGTAAGTATGATACATCGGAGGATAATTATGATTCATATTAACTGAAAATTAGTTATAACAGGAGATGTGGGAACTAAAGCTTTTTTGCTAACTTTGAAACAGTAGTCCATAATCCCGCGTCGGGGGAAAAGGCTGTACATATACAGTATATCCACAACTAAGTTAAACCACCACCAACACTAACTATAAAAACATGATTTTTAATATTTGACAAAATCATCCTTTCAGGATAAAACACAGGACATCAAAGAGACTTCATAAGTTTGAAACAGAGAAGTGCTAAGGCCTCCGCAGGAGTTTTTTCCATGATGGAAAGTTCAAAAGGCACTGCTCAGTATAGCTATCACTGTATTTCATATTTTTCACATTTTATCTATCCATGAAAAATTTTTAATCATACTAGTGGCTAAGATGTAATAGCCAAGATGTAAAAGTTCCTCAAATAGTACTATCTGACTTATTCTTAGAGCTTTCCAGGTCAAGATCTCAAATGAATGTTCACTTACTACACAGGGCTGGAACTAGTCTCTGAGTATACTGTCTCCAAGTAACCCACAAAGCTTAAGTAGTATTCCGTAAGAGAAGAGAGAAGCTGTCCTCCGTCTGTATATGGGAGATCAAATGAAATCACTGATCCATCCTGAACCTGTAGGAGCTGGTATGCTGTAGACTTTGTTTCTTTGAAAATCCCAGAACAGAAAGAGATGTTGGCCTCAGCTAATTATAAACACCTTCAAATTGGCCATTTTCTATTCTTATGCTTTAAACCCTGTCTGGCATATCCATGAAATGCAATAACCTCCCTAACACCTTGCTCTGTACAGCTGCTTTGTGCTTTGTGGAACACTCTTCTCTCCCTTGTGGTTCAGTATCTGTGCAGTGCCTGTTTTGTGAGCCTTAGAGAGGTGACACCTATGTGGCATGTGCAAGAGGTGAATTCATTTGAGAAGAATCACCCCATAGAGTTAAACTGTCAATGTGGCCAGTGGTCATTAGCACCTCTTCCTGGGTGGGACCTATTTATAGTGGATATAACATCGTCACCCCGTCATTTTAAGTAAAATAGTTTCTTTTTGTAGTCCATGTTGCTAAGCTGAAATAAGTTAAATGAAGTGCTATCAGCAGAAACCCCGTGATGAGCCCCTTCCTTCCTTTTTCATCTGTATTCAATTGACAGGAATTGCAAATACCTAGGTACTCACACAGAGGCTCTTCTGAGCCCAATGGTATTAAATGCCCAAGTATCGTTTGGTGATATATTCTTGTGATTTGGAAAGAAGGGGGTTGGTCACCATAAAAACAGTAAAAATCACAAAACAAAGAGAGAGATCAGATATATCGTTGGCATTCAAAGAAGGCACAGTATACAGAGGGAACTGGGTCTGGCCTCTGTTGCCCAGAGTACTGGTTTCATTTTGGCAGGAACCTGCCATGAATGCAGCTGCCAGTTCTGATGAGCCATGTCAAAGCTTTTTAATAATGCCAACCAAGATGCTGAGCAAGTTGCAGACACAGGAAGACCCACAGAACCACATTTTTAAAGTGGAAGTTGCCCTCTCAAACAGGTTCAACCTGAAGCAGAATCACTGTCCAAAAAGCTATGTTAAAATTAAAGCATTTTAATGTTAACACCAGGTGGTTAAAACCTAAAGAGAACATGAAAGAAAAACTGACAGTGTAGAAGGATGTTTCTGCAAAGGAGGAGTCTGTAGGACAACTTCAGTGAGCACCATGGCTTAGCACAGGTTGAGCAAAAAACACTTGCCCCTGAAAGCTTTTCTAAAAGAAAGGATGTGTTCAGCCATGGGCCTGCTAAAGGCAGACTGAACCCTCTGCAGCAGTGCTACGTGGAGAAGACCTTGTTCCCCACCCTGGGATTGGCAGGCTCTCGTAGACAAACAGTTTCTGGGGTGAAAGGTGTAAATTGCTTTGAGAAATTTACATTGGCTATTGATAAAGGGGATGGGATAGGTGACTGGGATAGTTTTGGGACAGGTGCATAGTCTGGGTAAGGATGAAGTATTTGCTCTTCTGGATTGTTTGTGGTCAACAGTCCAGAAAATATCATGCCCAACCTGGTAGTCAGCTCTTTGGTTAGCCTCTCTAGACCAGTGGTTCTCAACCTTTCTAATGCACTGACACTTTAATACAGTTCCTCATGCTGTGGTGACTCCCAACCCCATAAAATTATTTTTGTTGCTACTTCATAATTGTAATTTTGCTACTGTTAATGAATCATAATGTAAATATTTGTGATTTCTGATGGTCTTGGACTCCACAGCAGTGATTCTCAACCTGTGGGTTATAGCCCACAGGTTGAGAACCGCTAGCAGGGTTGCCTAAAACCATGAATCATAATGTAAATATCTGTGTTTTCCGATAGTCTTAGGCTCTACAGCAGTGATTCTCAACCTGTGGGTGGCCATCGGAAAACACAGATATTTACATTACAACTCGTTAGCAGTAGCAAAATTACAGTTATGAAGTAGCAACGAAAATGATTTTATGGTTGGAGGTTACCACAACATGAGGAACTGTATTTAAGGGTCATGGCATTAGAAAGGTTGAGAACCACTGCTCTAGACAAATGGGAAAATAGCCACCTGGAAGGTAACTCAAAGTTTCACCATACACTTATGATTGTAATCAGTCTTTTGTTGGTTTTTCCCTGCCACTGTTGACTATTTAACCTCTCTTGTCTCTTTCTTCCACCCTCTGGCCTGCTATAATTTAATTTAGGGCATCTCAGAACTTTCTCCTTGTCACATGCTAAGAATTACTACGTCAGAGACTGAGAAAGCAAAAGTACACTTCTGTTACTTTCCTTTTGGGGACTTATTTGTCCTTTTGACTACTTATTATTGACCCCTGGATTGGAACTGTTTGAATAGAGAATTAAGAAGTGACATCATAGAGAATTAATCTAAACCTCAGGTTTTATTATCAATTAAATTAAATTAAATCTATTCTGCTTAAAAATTATTTCATACTCATAAAATAAGAAGAATATTACTGGTCCCTTTTAGAAATACCCCAGAATATAGGCTTACATTACAATTTAATTAGTATGGTTAATAAAACTACAATTACTAATATCTTATTTAGCTGAAGAAAATAGAATATATACATATTTATTTGTTAGATTTCACTAACAGATTTTTCTTGAGAGAGAACAAAGCATCCTGCTGAGGCTTTAAAGAGTGGACAGTAGAAATAAAACAAGCCATTAATTAAACAGATAGATGTAGGAGTCAGAAAAAAATAAAGAGATATAATATTCTAAACTGAAGGTGGACTACTTCAAAACACAAAATATTCAAAATTTACTTAACAAAATGTATTAGATATTTTGTTTGTAGAATTATGGAAGCTTACGTGAGAAGGAAACCCAGAAAATATGTATACCAACCCATAATAACCAGTCACAAGGTCACTTTGCCTCTGCCTAGACTCCTGCTATGAGAGGGAATCCACCACTTCATAAGGTGGCAGTATTTTATAAAGGGTAACTATTACTGTCACAATATTCTTACTTAAATAGAACTGTAATTAGCTTTCCAATATTCCTACTTGTGGTTCCAGTGAGTGGCAATTATATTTGTTAGAACTCTTCCAGTGATAGAAAACCCAGACCAACTCGCTTAAACAAAAAAGGAAATACATTCACTAACATTTTTTTAAAGATTTTTCTGGATCCAGGTATGACTTAATCAGAAATTCAAACAGTAGCACATGGAATTGGTTTCTATCTCTTAGCTCCGTTTTTGTCTCATTCTCAGAACTGTCTCCCTTCAGTGTTCTGTAGCACTGTATGCTTGCATCTACCATTCATTGACTCAGCACATCTTAATTTATGCCTCGTGGGTGCCAAGTGTAGTTCAGAGCAGTAGAATCAGAGCTACTATAGTGAAGAACGTAGCAGTTTGCCCTCTCAAGGTTTTGCAGGTTAAGGAGAAGAGGCAAACTATGAGTAATTGAACAGATGGATTCATGTATTGGTAAGGGCTATATAAAACATGGTAACATGAGTGTCTGGGGACAAGTGAGAGGATCTTCTTGAGATGGAGTTATAAAGGAAGTCCTCTCTGACTCATGAAAAGGAAAGTACCTACCAAGGTCTGAGGATCTTCCAAACCAGAGGAATAGCGATTACAAAGGCCCTAATCTGTCAGTGAGCTTGACAAAGTCAAGGTTTAGAAAATAGGCTGGGGTGGAATGATATGAACTGAGATTGGGAATGAGAAAGACCAGACTATGTTAAGGAACTTGAGTTATATTCTAACTGTATTCATTTTCAAAGAAAAATTATTTTCCATTTGTTGTACCACTTATTAAACGGTTGTACTTAGCTACACAATGCCTTACTTTCTTATGGTAACATGTTTTTGAAGCAAAGAAAAAACATTGTTTTATCCTTGGACCTGTTAATATATTAAGTGTCTCTACAATACCTCCCTAGAAATACTCTGAAATTTGAGCCCTGATAACATATCCTGGATCTTGCCATTGGAGAGACAAGACAATTTCATTCAATAAATACCTGTTGATTGCCTATGATGTGGGGTGTGAGTCCTAGGGCCGAAGGATACTTGTAAACAGTGCAGACAGGTCTCTGACCTCACAGAGCACAGAGTTTGTAGTGAGGAAAATGGTGAGGGATACGGACAGAAAAAGACAATCATGTACAAAGGCAGCAAGCGAGTGCCAAGAGTATGGATTAAATTTCGAATATTTCCTGGGGATTTTTCAGACTCACTTCCTTAATCAGAGGTTTTTCATTAGTCCTGTAAGAAAACACACATAATTGATAGTACTTGTCATCACCTGTATGAAACAAATGAAAGGTTGAGTTTTAGGAGTGATATTTTGATACTAACACCGATACAAGAATATTGATTTAAACATAATCATGTTAAAAATCTAGAATTGCTTTTTATAAGTGCTTGTAAGAGTATTGGAATTTTTATTTTATGTACTGTCTTTTGAGCAAGTTAACAAGTGACAAATGAAAGCAGAGTCTAATTTATAATTAATCTGATTTTTGCTTTTTAAGTTTTTTATTTTAACTCCAAATTTATAACCCAGTGTTATTTTGTCAGAACTGCCAAGTACAGCAGTCGTTTAGCTATTAGTGAAAAATGTGCTACAATTTTAAAAGAACTACAACAGAGTAGTTTTTAAGTTATGAATAGCATCATTTTTATCATTGGGTTAAACCTGAATTGAGAATTTCTGAGAAGACAAGTATCTTTCAAAATCAATGCCCACTGCTTTCCTCCATCTCACCCTCTACTCCCTCCCTTCCCTTCCTCAGGTTATAACCTTTTTTTAAAGTCACACTGCTTGTCATATAAATATGCCAATAATTTTTTAAAATTTCATAAAATTTCTGTAAATTTTGAAAAATAATGTGATTATTTTCTTGGTTAAAAAAATGTCCTTATATGATTTACTGAAGCATGTACATTCATAATGCACCTAAAATTCTATTCATTTTACTGATGTTGAGTTTATACAAATCTGATATATCTGTTTTATTGTGTTATATTCTACACTGTGGCTTTTTTATTTATACTTTTCACATTTTCTCAAGCATATACAGTATGGAAATGGCATTAATTGCACATTTAAGGAGAAATAGAGACTATTTAATCCAGTGCCTGTCCAAAAAGTTATCAGATGATGAAGTTCTGCATCATCATTCATATTGTTTTTCATTACTTCTAATAATCAACCAAAGAACACATATTCTTAATTATGGCTTTTTAAAAACAAAGACGAAAATTGTGTATCTTGATTAGTATTAAATGTGAGGAAAAAATGCTTCAACTGGTACACAATGCGTAGTCTCATTCATATTGACTGTTCATTATTGCTTAAGGTCTGCTTAATATGTTCAGAGGAATTTGCAGAATATATTTCTTACCTCATGTATCTTAAAGTTTGATAACATAGGAGACACAGAATATAAAATAGCTATTTTTGTGAAATAGGGGAAATTTTTATAACTTGTTTTTTACTTAAAAATATATTTGAATCTTTTTCTATACTAAAATAATTTTTTTGATCATGAAAATTATAATGTTAAGTATTAAATTTGAAAAGTACATCCTTAATGGCTCAGAGTGTTGAATATTGAGAACTTGATTAATACCTATGGATGCAAGTATCTAAATATCATAAACAGCTAGCAAGTTCCCTTAACCTGAGTCCTAAGGTTATCATGGGAAGAATGTACCCCTTTCCTAAGCCTGGCCATCCTTGTAGATAATATAATTGGCTGCTTCTTCGAATTACACAACCTCCCTTTGATCTGCAGGACTTACAAGTGCAATATCCCACAACATTTAGAACTTGTACTTCCAACTATGAACTAGCTGATTCCTTTGGGTGACTTTTTTCAGAACCTGACAGTTTACATTTTTAAAAAGATATTTTTGTATTCAAAAAGATAAAGAAGAGATCTCTAAATTTAGAGAAAACAAAGACCAGAATTTTTGTTTCACAGGTTTACATAACTAAAATAATGTGAAGGGAAAATTTATATACTCAAAAAAAGATAAAAATTAATTTTCTTTTAAATTGTTTGCCAATACCAGAAAAGACTAAGAACCTTATATTTTTTGTAAAACCAAAAAATATATTTTTTTACTGGAGCTCAGTTTTAGTTCTTTGCAAGACCATTTGTTAATAATGAGATATCATATGAGCTTTTCATTTAAATTGGAGCTTTCAATAACCAAGGAATCTTATTTTCCCCAGTTTATTATATAATTTCAGCTACTTTGTTTCTTATGCAATTTTGATGACTTTTGGTAATGTAGATATTTTATAAATAGGGAAGAAAGAAATTTAGACTAAAAATAGAAAAGATGAAATACTGCAAAGATTTTTCTCTTGTGTAATTTTAAGTAGCACTTGAAGTCACATAAGAAAAAAAGTATTATAAAAGTATTAAGTCAGCAATAGGAATGTACTTAAATATGTACAGATTTGTGTTTTTTGTACTTCTCCATGCAACTCTTTTGAGGATCAAATTTTCATTTTAAGTTGGCAGGAGCTTAATATTCAGGGCAACCTTTTATAAATAGAGGGCAAAACAAGAATTTTGGGTCAAATGATGGAATTTTTGGTGCTAGTTATCATGCAGATAATGCTGTCATTTATCTTAAAAAATGATGGTTCTGATCCAATTTTAAGAGAACCTCTCGGTGATTTTTGTTGGATTTGCTTTTGCTTGTCTTTTTCTATCAGCATTCATAATGTTACAATGAGCTACAACTCTGATCTGTTATATCTGGAATTATAATTTATGGACTTGCACCAAACTTAAGTGAAAGAAAGATCAATTCCACAAGATTGATCATATTAGATAGATATTCTTACCCACTGAATTTTAAGTGGCTAGCTCATAATATATGCTCAGTAAGGGTTTACTAGATAAAATGTTTATACTATACTGTTTGATCTTAATAGTATGTAGTTAAACCTTAGTAGTCACTGTAATATAATTTTCACTATCTGTTTCTGCAGTTATGCTTATTACTACAACATGATTTAAGAGATTTGTCTGAATACAGATTTTTTTAAAATTCAGTAGTATGTCTTTTAACTCTTGTCAGGTGACCTTTGGGGCCTTTGGAGTAATCTAATAAATAAAAAGCCTGTGGTCATCATGCCACAATGACCAATCATAAGGAGACTGCATGCACTGCAGGCTCACGTGGGTGGGTGGGGCTGTGTGCATGCAAGGCCTGTGCTGGTGGGTGGGAACTTGACACTGAGGTGCAGGTGGGTTTCTGGGTCCCACACAGTGGTGGGGGCAGCAGTGGCAGCTGCAGGACTCTTTCTGGATCCCATGGAGCTGTGGGACTGCAGGTCCTGGGTCTCACGTGATTTCGCATGCTGGGCCCCTAGTTATAGTATAAAATTTGGGGCATGTAAAATAAAACATTAAGAATTTAGTGAGACAAAAAGGAATCTTTTTTTAAATTCTAAAATAATCTTTCAAAATATGCTTAAATCCTGTTTAAAAAAAAATCTACTTAAACTGCAGTTAATAAAATATGATTTACCCTATATGAGAGCTCTACTTAGGAAGAGAATGTCTTCCTTTGGAAAAAGACATGTTCCAAGAAATAACCTTATATTTTATTTGAAACAAAGCTATATGTTTATTAACTGCTGTACGTAATTTTTTAAAAAAATCATGTGATATTTGTGTTAGTCATCAGGGAGATTTCTAGAGTCACTTTTAGAAGCTATCAAGCAATATTTATTGACTACCTGTAGGGCACTAGAGACTGTGGTAGGATAAAAAAGAACAGTAATTAACATCAGTACAGTGTAATAAGGAATACAGACCAATAAAGAATTAAAATACTATGTGCCAAGTACTAGTCAAAGAATAATATGAATTAAGGACAACAGTTCCCAGCCCAACCTGAGGCAAAATAGGATAAGGAAATACTTTCAGAAAATGTTCTCTTTATAAAGTTCTTTTTAAAAAAAATATTTTATTGATTTTTTTACAGAGAGGAAGGGAGAGAAATAGAGAGCTAGAAACATCGATGGGAGAGAAACATCGACCAGCTGCCTCTTGCACACCCCCCACCGGGGATGCGCCTGCAACCAATGCACATGCCCTTGACCAGAATCGAACCTGGGACCTTTCAGTCCACAGACCGACGCTCTACCACTGAGCCAAACCGGTTTCGGCCTCTTTATAAAGTTTTTGAAGGAAAATGAAAAAGCCTGTGCAAAGACACATAGGTATAACTGAGTTGAGTGTTGAATTTTTGTCTGAATTTTAAAGAAATAAGGTCAACTCTAATGCATATCTAAAATTTTTGGAGAGACCACGAGAGTACAAAATATAAAGTAAGATAGAAGTGTCTAAAGGATAAAATATAGCCTCTTTCCCATGGCATTCTGTGACCTAGCCTCACCTACCCCACTAGCCTTACTTATTATTTCTTCTTTCTCCCAATCCCAATAATTTGTGCTCCAAACAGAATCCCTTCTTCACCTCCTTTTGCCTATGTTTGTGCCACTCTGCCTCTCAGAAGCTCTTTTGCCCACTTCCTTCCACTTTCCACCTTGCACCTACTCATAAGAACTATCTCATCTGTAACCTCTGTATAGAATTGGTTACTCCATCATATGTGACCCCACTGCACAGATGCATACTCCATGAATAGTATCACAGCACCCCTATGACACTTAATTGTACTTGTCTTCCCTGGTAGGACATGAGTCACTTGAGGGTAGGGATTAGACCTTATTTTTAGCACCAAGCAGAACATTGTTCTAGTTTTGGTAAAAGAGTAAACAAACAAACAAATCAGCAAACCATCTGTAGAAATAAGCCAAGATACCATGTTCAAACATGTGACTGATTTTGGGACCTCTTAGGCTGAAGCATCGAAGGTCAATAGTTTGGATCACTGGGGTATAATCTCAATGCAGCATGAGCTGCACATAACTTTACCTGTGAATAATGAAACAGCGTTATTGTAATATGTAGAAAAACCACATGCACAATAAGATTATGGAAACTAAAAGTACAATTTGTGTTTGTTTATCCTGTCAGTTTCAGTGGGATACACTGGGTATAGGTAATATGAGCATTCTGATCATTGGAGAGAGTATGTGTGGTAAATGATATGTGTTTAATTGACCAGTTTTGACTTTAGTCTGAATAAAGCACTCACTATTTAATTATTTTTACCCTGATTCTCATTGGGAAATTTGCTTTTTTCAGGTATCTTGGAATTAGAAAAAGTTTACCTTAAAAATCTGAGCAATATTCTGGTCATGTATAAATTAATTAATTGGTGTTCTTGTTTGTACATTGGCCTCATGAATACATCCAATTTTAAAAGATGTCACAATATTCTTAGTATTTAAATAGAATTAGTGTATAACAGTTCTATTTATATGAACTTACATTTGCTGAAGAATTAAGTGGAGGCTGAAATGAAAGGTACAGGCTTATATTAGCATTGGCTGGTTTTATTATATTGTTTAGCTGACAGGTCAAATAAGTTTGAGGAAAAAAATTTTGTTTTCCTCTCTTATTTTTGTATTATGTTTCCCTGCTTCTCTTTTATGCCAAACAATCTAGCTCAAATATAGCAGAGAAGTAGCTTACACTCACATATTTGTTTATATTATATAGATTATATATAAACATATGTATTCCATTTCTAAATACAAGAATCAAGAATGTAGATTCATTTTATTTGACAATCTAATGAATCAAAACAACATTCAAAATGAGGTCAAATATAGGCAAATGTACTCATTCTTTCTCCTTAGTTAACTCTAAAAGATATGATCAAAATTCTTACTTAATAATATCATCACAGTTCCTATATGAAATCTTTTATGTCATCCAGACTGTGAAATGTATTATTCTCTTAATTTTATGGGTTGGGGAAAATTATAGATGAGGCATTACAACTGAGTTTCACTACACATTAATTATTTTAATTGACTATTTCTTGAATGAGTAACTGATAAATCAGTCTTGCAATTTCTCATGCTTCATGACATGCTTAACTCAATACAGACACTTAAGAATCATTATTCTGTGAGAGCTTTAATACAAATTTGAGATTATAATTAAAATCAGACTCTTACCTGATGCTCCATTCTAACTAAGCCTTTTCATCTTCACTGAATTTACTTTGGTCTGTATTTAAATGTAATATAACAATGATAGGCAGAATATATACTTTAAATTTAATATTATAACAATTATAGGCACGCTAAGCATCCTCAATATGTTGAGGAAAAAATATTTTGTCTTCAGGACACAACATAAAAATTGGTCTTAATTGACATTCTACATAAATAGTCATCATCCCTTAGAATACTTTAAAGACATCAGTTCCCTCCTGGTCAATGCCATGAAGACAAAGACTGTCTTAATGACTCTATTGAAGTTATCATTAAAATAAAAGGCGATTAACAGACATCAGCCATAAATCACTATAAAATGGCCTGTGGGTAACCTTTGACACAACTCATTTGAAATAAACCTGGAATGGATTCATAGCCTTTGGTCAAGCCAGTAGGTGGCCTGAAGGTATTTTCCATCCTCTCCTTCATTTCTTGCAATGTTAGATCCTCTTGAAATGATTGGACAGCATTTGGATATATATTGGCATGTGTTTTATGTTGAAATAAAGTAGATCCATCCAGAATATAGTGTTGAAGATTCTTATGGCATTAACTTGAAATGTTTACTCTTTTAATATATAAGATATTAAATGCATTTCAAATTTCCTTATACTTAGTTGGTTGAAATATTTCATGATTTGGCATTATAAACATTTTGCAACAGTTTTGACTAATGTTTCCCAAATTGAGCTCTACATGGTTCCTATCATGACGGAGGATAAAGTTTTCTTCAGAATTAAGAAGAAATTATAATATTTCAGTGATTGGTCTGATTTTTAAAAGAAGTTATCTCTTTAAAATTCTTTTCCCTGTTGCCATTTAGATAATAGGCAGCTCTAAACATTACCTAAGCTTATATCTCTCCATGATGTGAGTTTTAAGTCCCAAGCTTGTTATAGTTTTGACTGTTGGCAAATTTGAATATCTCTATCCTCGGCTTCTTTATCTGTAAAGTGGGATTGATTATATCTTACACTCTTGCTCTGAGACTAAAATAAGCAAAAATATATGAGATGTTTTGTAACTTTTAAAGTAAAATTTAGATTTTTAGAGAGTAAGTAGTATTAGAAAATAATCATTAAAATGAAAAGATATAAAATATTTAAATTATATTAAATTTTATTACTTTTTAGGTTACTAATCTTATTAAATGTACTTTTCTATGTCTTCTAATATTTAACTGATCCTCCCACCCGTAAAAACTTATGTAACTAAGAGTGACTAGGGTTATAAGCATTTATTTCTTCTTTGAAAACTAATTGTTTTAATGAAAACATTGCATTAAAAAGTTAGAATTTCTTTTTGAGGAAGGAGAAGTTCCCAGGTAAAATTGCATAATTCCTGTATTCAATTTAGGTACATACCAAACATTTTCTTATATTCACACTCTAATAGGTTAATTATGAGAGGAGAAAGGGAAAAAAACTCTATAAGTCAAAAGTAATTTGAAAATAATTGCTTTTGCAGAATATCTTGGGGAAGGGAAAACTATCTTTATTTGTAGTAGAAATAATCTGGTACCAAATAGAATATTTCATAGAACCTAATGTTGTAAGAGCTCATGCCTTTGGTACCTTTTTGTGTCTTCAGACTCTTCAGAAAAAGTAGTATGAGGAACCACAGAATAAGAAAATTATAACCTTATGAGATGTTCTAAAAATTGCATTTAAACATGAGATCCAAAAATTTAAATCCCAGTCCTAGATTAATGAGCCAGCCACATTTGTGTTAAATAATTTGGTGAAGTGAGATTAAATGAAATATAACTCCACCCCACACCCCCCCCCAAAAAAAAAACAAAAAAAAAAAAAAAAAAAAAACTTCCTTCATGGTATTTTTTTAGTTTAATCACAATGATATTTCCTTAAGTATTAAACTTTTCTAGTAATTTACACAGCATTAAACTATTCTATCATTTGGTATCTGTATACTGCTTCACCAAATGGAATATAAATTCCTTCTCTCTCATGACTAGCACTGTTATAATAATGCCTAAAAGATGCTTTTGTAACAAATTAAACAATTCACATACCATATGAGGGGGAAAAAAACAACTGGGGCAACTCTTCTAGTTCTATATATTCAGAAATGAAAATCATTAATACTGCTCTGAATCTTAAGGGTCAGAATCAGTGTGGATTAAAGCAAGTGGAAGTGAGGGAAGTAAGTTTGAATTTAAATTTATTTTTACTTAGTTTTGGACTTTTACCTTTTATCTTTATGACTATTCCTCTATGTCTACAATGAGTGGAGTGGATGCATCCACTAGTATATTTTCAAGTTACATTAATAGAAAACCTGTCGCTGAGGAGTTCTGATAACGGCCCTGTTAACTGATATCTCTGAGGAGAAAGGAGTGAGAGCCAGATACGTCAAACTTTCGAATCTAAAGGGAAAGAAAGGGGAAAGTGGAACAAAGCTCTGAAGACCACAGAGCTTTCAAGTGGTGGGAATAATTTATTAGAAGAGACCTAAATGTGTAACCATACATTACAGCAGTGTAAATCTTTTATTTTGTCATTCACTATTCACAGTGATATTTGTATTGTATGTATATTTAAAGAATTTAAAAAAAACATGCACACTTTACGAAAGATGACAGAAAAACTAAGAATTTACCAAGAGTTAGTCATTGATTCATCTTAACTATCCAAACTTTAGTAGTTAATGTTAATATTTTACTCAAGGCAAACATGAGTAATAAAAGAAACAACTAATATACTTACTCTCAAGAAAGTTGTATTGTAAAGGCTAAGAATACCAACATCATCTGTAAATATTCCTTTAAAGAATAGTCTTCTTATTCTGTTTTAAATCTGATTATTTTTTCATGGAAAATAACCAATGCAGTAAAATGACATACAGTGGTATTGATATTACAGTCAGTCAGTAATAATAGGGTGCTATGTAGTCTTCCCTAATCACCTTGCTTTGTATCTCATTCACCTTCAAATTCATTACACACACACACACACACACACACACACACACACACACACACGGAGAAAGAGAAAGAGAGAAAGGAGAGAGAGGGGGGGGGGCCTCATTCTTCCTCAGGGTTCTATGCCTTTGACAATTTGGCCCTTCCTTAAATCTCTCAAATATACACCAATACACTGGCTCTCTATCATTAAGCACAGTAAATTCACTTGATTATTAGAACCCACTGGAATATGTACCTTCCTGTAGGTGGACATTGGTAACAAGGTCTTTGATTTAATTACAGTTAGTATTAAATGACTTATGAATGGCAATGTCTTCTATTTCTCCCCCCCCCCTTTCTTCTAGGTTGACTATCTACAAATGGTCTATCTTCTTAAACCAGACCAAAGGTTCACAGGATCTAGAAAAACTTCAATTCCAAATAAATAAATAAATAAATAAATACACATAGATTTTTTTATAAAGTGTCTAAAGGTCTTCTAAAGTATTTAACTCTTTTTGTTTTAAGATCAACTCATTCTTTTAATATTTAATTAATGTTACCCCTGACAGCCAATAATAGGCCTCCTTGTGTTATATTTACTTATCCTTTATGCTACTCCAGTGGGACTCAGAGTCTGTATGCATGTGTAGTGGTGGTGTTTATATTGTTCTGCTGTTCGTTAGATATTGGTTCCTTGTGTAGAATCGGGTAGAGAGATTGGTGCTCTCCTTTGTGCATCGAGGTACAGATAGAGCTACCATCCCCAACATGGAGATGATAGTAGAATTTGATCTGTATGGCTTCTGTTCTGTAAGGCAGTATTGCCCTGAGAGCTCCCGCCTTATTTATCTGTGAATCCTTTTGATCATTTAACCATTCTGTAGTTCTTCATTCGTTTTTTCACATATTTTAAGTGGAACTAATAGGAAGTTAACAGTGACAAATGTTTTGCATTATGAATTTAATGACTGATTAGATGGGGCCAAGAAAGCAATGTATTTTTGTCCATGGAATGACTAACTTTAATTTTTTCTAGACCATTTTTAAACCTTTTGGGGTTTTCGATTTAGAGGTTAATTGGAGAAACTGGTATGACTATGGTAGTTCCCCCTTATCAACAGAAGATATGTTCTAAGACACCCCTTCAATGGGTATCTGAAAATGTAGATAATACTGATCCTAAATATAGCACTGTGTTTCTTCCTATACTTTAAGGCTTCTCTTTGGCATATTTAATTTCTAGCATCACTACTCTTGCACTTTGGAATTAAGTAAAATAAGGATGACTTGACCATAAGCACTGTGAAACTGTAACAATTGATTCAATAACCCAGAGGGCTACTAAGTGAATAATGGGCGAGTATCATGTACAGTGTAGTGACTCTGGACAAAGGGAGGATTCATGTCCCCAGCACAATGGAGCAGGTTAATGAATAAATTCAATATGCTACTCAGAATAGCATGCAACTTAAAACATGAATTATTTAATTATGGAATTTTCCATTTAACATTTTTGGGCTATTGATGATTATAGGTAATTGGAAAGGAAGAAAGCAAAACCTTGGATTCAGGGGAAGGGGTGGTTACTATATTAACGTCAACTCTTAATGATCTATGCTTCCTTTTACCCTCTTGGTAGAACTGCTAATCATCTTTAAAAGATAATAGCAATGATCCAGATATAATGAACACCAGAGAACAAAATAACCATTATTATTAGGAATATGAAGTTGTTGAGATTATACTAAGTTGAATCTGAAAAACCACTCATTTTATACTGGCTAATGTTATAACTGTTCTCATCAAATATTATTTGTTGGTACTTGTATTCTCTCCGTTCTTACCATTCTCAAAGATAGTCTAAAAATTTGCCCCGAGAATTTCTGTGAGTGGGTTTTTATTTGGCAGTTGAGCTAAAGATCTTTTTATGTGATATTCTTCTAATATGTGGAAACTGTATTTATAGAGTATGTTTTTAGAACATTTTGAAACTAACAATGGAGGTTAGGTAGAAACTTAATCTAAAAGTAGTGTTAGAAGCTAAGTTAGATATGTTTTAAAAAGAGAAAAAATATTAAAGAAAAAATAAAAAAGGAGTAACATCTAGATTTACAAAGTAAACAAGTAAAACTGAGGGGGATTCATGAAATGTATTCACATATATGGTTAAAGAATGAGAAACAAGAATTTTTCTAGGAATCAAAATGAGTTCATGGTAAAAAAAAAAATTGCTTTGTAATCATGTATGAACTTAAGTGAATACTGACTGCACTTCATTGAAGATGTGCTGGTTATCACTGCCTACCAAAATATCCCCATGTTTAGTTCTTTAGACCATGAACACTTATCTCACACAGTTTTTGTGGCTCAGAAATCTGAGAGCAATTTCCCTAGGTAGATTTGGCTCAGAGTTTCATGGTTTCAATCAAATTGTTAACTGGGGTGGCTGTCACTTGAAAGCTTGACTGGTGCTGGTATATCTATCGATACTTCCAAAGTGACTCATTCAGACTCACATGCTTAACAGGTTAGGGCTGGTTGTTGTCAGGAGCCCTCAGTTCCATCCAGGTAGATGTCCCCATGGGCCACTTGAGTGTCCTTGTAACATGGCAGCAAGCTGCCTCCTGGGGGTGATTTTTGTCCTCCAGGAAACATTTGGCAATGTCTGGAGATGTGGGTTGCTGAACCCTGGCAGGAATGCTACAAGCATCCAGTGGTAGGGGCCAAGGATACTGCAAAACCTCCTACAGTACATACGGCCATCACTCACAACAAGGAATTGTTCATCCCAAATTGTTAACACTACCAAGGTTGATAAACCTTGTCCTGGAACCAAGTAATCCAAGAAAGGAAGGTATAAGCTACAGTCTTTTATTAGGTAACATCCTGAGTCAATCATTTCTGCAGTATCTCTTAGGTAGATCAGCCCTATTCATTGTGGGAGAAGAATACACAGGGACATAAATACCCAGAGGCAAGGCAAGAATTATCATCTTAGAGTCTAGCTAGCACAGAAGAACTTTGGTTTAGGTATTTCAAAGCTATTGTAAATACATGTAGATTTAGATAGATATAGATATAGATATAGATATAGATATAGATATAGATATAGATATAGATATAGATATAGATATAGATATAGATATAGATATAGATATAGATATACTTTTTTAGAGAAAGAGGAAGGCAGAGGGATAGAGAGATAGAAACATCAATGAGAGAGAAATATTTATCATTCAGCTGCCTCCTGTATGCCCCTTACTGAGGATTGAGCCTGCAACCCAGGCATGTGCCCTGACCAGGAATCAAACTAGTGGCCTTTTGGCTCCTGAGCTCCACCAGCCAGGCTTAAAGCAATTTTTAAATTAAAAAAAAAGAATGTGAAATATTATGATATCCCAGAAGTCGGGCTTTTTATTCTTTCCACTATTTGTTTTTAAACATATATATGTAAAAATGTTTTTATAATTTACAGTTTTGGGGGAATTAAATCAACCAAGTCAGAAAATATTATAAAATATTACAGAGAAGGAACAAGGGAGTATTTTATACAATAAATTAAATGATGAATACTATTTGAATTCATTTCAATTAAATGGGCCAACAATTTAAATGGAAAAGTAACGAAGCAAATGTCCCCCAACTACACTACTGGAATCCATTTTTAAAAGAAGTAGGTGTATATTAAGCAAAAGTATCAAATGGCAAAAGGAGGAAGCCAAAAGTGAAGCTAAGTAATGTAAGGCTTGCATTTAAATAGCAATCCAGTATGAGAGCGTTAACACCACAGAAGCTTACCTGTGGAAGAACTCCTGGAGCTCCCTTGGCCTGCTCTGCAAGGCATCTTGCAGTCTCTAAGTCTGGAAGCAAGCCTGTGTTCATGGAAGGGTCTGCACGACTCTGCTCTGTAAGATGATAGACTTGATTTTGGGTAACAGGATCCTACTAATTAAATATGAATTTGGGATGTCCACATGAGCAGGATTTCTAATTCTTCAAGGGCTAAAAAAATAATAAATACAATCGTTAATGTGATTTTTGTATTATATTTCTTTAAATGACTCTTGCACATAAATGTAAACCTTTTCTCATCTAAGTTTTGCATGAAGGAAAGATCAGGCAAACTTTTTGAAGTTCCTCATTGTATTTCTTTTTCTTTTCTTTTTTTAATATATTTTATTGATATTTTACAGAGAGGAGGAAGGGAGAGAGATAGAGAGCTAGAAACGTCAATGAGAGAGAAACATCGACCAGCTGCCTCTTGTACACCCCCTATTGGGGATGTGCCCGCAACCAATGTACATGCCCTTGACTGGAATCGAACCTGAGACCTTTAAGTCCACAGACCAACGCTCTACCCCTGAGCCAAACCGGTTTTCGCATCCTCATTGTATTTCTGTTGTGCTTTGTTTTTCTCTTTAGTAAGCCTCTACTGAACTGGGGAAAGAAATGGCTTATTTGGGTGGGAAAGTTGAGAGAGAGTGCCCACAGTGAGCAACAGGAATAGCAGAAGGAAGAGGAAAGATGAATGTGACCACAGGCGAGGGAGGACAGTGGTGGCATTAGTATGCAAGAGGCATTCAACTTGTCATGTGACTTCCCTACTTAATTTAATATGATTATTTCATCAGAGAGGATAATAGCACAGTGTGATTAATTTTGCAACATGTTTTATGAATGCTTTTACTCTTGCCCATATGTTAGTCTTGCTACTTACTTCACATGACTGCTTATGATAAATATGAGGACAATTACAGTTTTTAAGTTATGCATATGGAAAGCCTGAAATTATATATAAGTATAGGTAGAGGTCAGATAGAGATAGAAATAGAGAGATATGTGCATAGATATAGACATACATATCGATATAGATATATGTATGTATGTATGGCTGTTAAAGAAGCAAAGCATATTTATAAATGAAATAATATATTAAATGCATAGACAGCCTGTTCTCAAAGAATTCAGTATAAGTAAGATGCAGTTCTACATATGTTTACACCTAGGTCTCAAATAGAAGGAAAATGCATTTTTTTTTTTTCCTTTATTACTGACCACACAAAACAAGTCTCAAAGCCACATGCCTAGATGTCAGGTCACTTGTGTTTTTCTAATGCCTGACATGTAACAGCCATTAATAAATAGTTGACATTTTATTCAATAAACTAGAGGCCCAGTACACAAAATTCATGCACAAGGGGGTGGGGAGCAGAGTGTCCCTCAGCCCAGCCTGCACCCACTCCAATCTGGGACATCCCTCTCACAATCTGGGACTACTGGCTTCTAACCACTCACCTGCCTGCCTGTCTGATTGCCCTTAACCACTCTGCCTGCCAGCCTGATAACCCCCCTAACTGCTTCTCTGCTGGCCTGATTGATACCTAACTGCTCCTTGCCAGCATGATCATCCCCAACTGCCCTCCCCTGCTGGCCTGATTGCCCCCAACTGCCTTTTCCTACAGGGCTGAGGGGACTGGGGGACTCTGGCTGGATGAGGCAGGGCTGGGGAGACTGGGGGACTGAGGCTGGAAGAGGCAGGGCTGAGAGGACTGGGTGAGGTGGGGATGGGGGGACTGGGGGACTGAGGCTGGATGAGGCAGGGCTGAAGGGACTGGACCCGCCAACTTGTGGCATTGGCCACCGTCATCTTGTGAGGACCTGGCAGTCAGTAAGCATATTCCTTCTTTATTGGCTGTGGGTGTCACCATCTTGTGAGGGTATGACAATCAATTAGCATATTCCCTCTTTATTAGATAGGATAATGAATGGATGGATGGATGCTTGAATAAGTATACATGGCCTGGCCATTGCTGTTAGAGTGCTATACATTTGTTAATTACGAAATAAGTGTTTCATTTTCAATGAGTCATTTAGGTAACTATTTAAGGAAGTAGAATTTTGAGACAACTGTGATATTCTATTATATTGATATATACTAGATCATCAATTAGATACTGAGAATAAATCAATAAGAGATGAATGTTTTTGTTTTGTTTTTTTTTTTTCTGGAGGGCACAATCCTTTGCACATTCTTAGTGGTCCATCTTGTGCTCCGAGGTCCACATGTGAGCATATTTCCATGCTGTGAACATCATGCAAATATAAAGAAGTAGACTTCTTTAGAATACTGACATCCCTATTAAAATTCCTTAGCAAAGAAGTAAATTCTGGAGAATGACATTTCTTTTATAATTATTTAATTTCTTATAGATATCAAACATCAGAATGTGTTAAGTCTTTGTGCATTATAACATGACGAATATTATACAATTACTAGAGGCCTGGTGCACAGATTTGTGCACTGATGGATTCCCTCACCTGGCCTGCAGGGATCAGGCCAAAACCAGCTCTCCAACATCCCCTGAGAGGTTCCAAATTGTGAGAGGGTGGTTCTTGGGTGACACACCCTAGAATTGGGCTACCTCCTCTCTGGTTCCTGGTTTGTCACCTGAGAACCACTGCTGCCAAGTCACCACAGCTTGGCAGCTCCTTCATTGAGCGACTGCCCCCTGGTGGTTACTGCATGTCATAGCTACTGACCAGTTAGCCAGTAACTTGGGCTTTTATATATATAGATGTTAGAGTAATAATTTTTTTTCTAGAATAAAACTTATTACTTGAAAACCATATAAATGAAATATATTTAACTTTATATTTTACATGGAATAATCTCTGCATCCATGATGACAATTGGTATTTCTCCAGTCCATGTAAGGCTCTATATTTGTGTCAAACATATTTCCTTATTTAATTTATTATTTATCTATGTGGGGATTTTCATTGGCTGGGATACAATTTAATTAGGAACTTCATGATGTTTTTATATTGTGACCACAAGTTGATATTAAGTGAAATGTTTGCTTTCTCACAAATTGTAGTAGTTCTAAGTAAATGGAACATGCCTGAACTATTATGTTTGTTTGGGTTGTACATGCTTTGCATTCTATCCCAGATAATTAAGTTTAGCAAAGACTTTATTGGAAGAAGCTATAACATGAATAGGTTCCTAAAACTTGTATGTGGATGTACAAAATAGTATTCCCTTATACATTAGTGTATGAATTGCTATATTTCTGGCATATTGTACACAAACCCTTTGTATTTTCTCTCAAAAATTGTCTCAGTTAACTCTTTAGTATAATGGAAGAAAATGTTCAGTGCTATAAAGTGTGAGAAACAGATATGCATAAAAAAAATCAACAAAATAAGTCAATGATGCATGCCTCGACTTTTAAACAAATGTATAATGTAGCAAATTTGTGTATTAGTTTATTTTATTATTGCATGTTTATTGACCATTATGTGGCATATTATATGGTAGTATTAATATGGCTAAGCCTGGATTTCATAAATTATATTTCATTAACATCTTTTTAAATATAATTTTAATTTGTCAAGTAAATGAAGAATATTGTATGTTGAGTCCACAAACCAAGGTTCATTAAAACTTTCTGAACCTTAGTTTCCTTTATTGGTTTATTAATTACTTCATAGTATTGAAAATTAAATAAGTAATTGACTTGAAATAATTATAATTCTATGAATGTAAATAATAGACTTTTATTAGTGCTTACCTTAACTTATACATGTGTGCTCTATATTTATCACACACAAGTTTGGAGCTATTCAACAGACACATAAGATTATTTTTATCTATTACTTTGTATATAAATGAAATACATATGATATATGCTATTTTCAAAAGTTTGAACTGACAGCCCTAGCTCGCTTGGCTCAGTGCATAGAGTGTTGGCCTGCAGACTCAAGGGCTCGGGTTGGATTCAGGTCAAGGGCACATGCCCAGGTTGCAGGCTTGATCCCCAGTAGGGGGCATGCAGGAGTCAGCCAATCAATGAGTTCTTCTCATCATTGATGTTTCTATATCTCCCTCTTCCTTCTTCTCTGAAATAAAAATACATATTTTTTAAAAGTTTGAACTGACAACATAATTTAACAATTGGACCAGTAATTAAGAGAAAATTGTTTTCTTTACTGCTTGATGCTGAACTTGATGGAAATGCTCTTTTCCAATGCTTTCTTGACCTTGAAAATTACTTATGTTTGTTTATATGTGAACTAGGGGCCCAGTGCATGAATTTATGCACTTTGAAAGGAACTGTGGGCCCTGAGGTTGTAATAGGCACAGGGGCAGGTCTCGGCCTGTTCTCCATGCCTCTGCCTAGCTCCTCCCACCATGGCCTCTGGTCCCCTGTCTACCAGCAGCCCCGCTCCTGCTGCCCCCACCCCCCACTCACACCCACTGACCGTGTGGATCCATTGGGGCCAGTGACAGCAGCAGGTGTGAGTGGGGCCAATGCCATCAGTGGGTATAAGTGGTGGCTGCTGCCCTGGTAGCCCCTTGGGAGGAGGTAGAGGTGGAGAAGCCCTCAGGGGTGATCAGGGTCTGCAGCTACCACTCACACCTGCTGATGGCGCCGAGCAATTGGGACAGACTCTGGGCACCAGCAGCAGGTGCGAGCAGTGGCTCCAGCGCTGGCTGTAGGTGTAAGTGGGGCCGGCACTGGCAGTGGGTGCGAGTGGCGACTCCAGCGCTGGTGGCGGGTGCGGACAGGGCTAATGCCAATTGCAGGTGTGATTGCAGGGTGGGACTGCAGCATGTGGGAGCAAAGGATTTTCAGTAACCATCAGAGGTTTGCCCTGATGACAGTGACCGGAGCCCTGCTTTGGTCTGGTGCCCCCACTCACTCCACCATCCCGCAGGGACTGACACCCGCCATGTTCTGTGAATGCCCCCTGGCGGTCAGCATTCATCATAGCGACCAGTTTTTTGGGTGTTTGGTTGTTCCACTGTTCAATCTATTTGCATATTAGCTTTTTATTTTATAGGATTATATATCTTAATTTTTAAATGTATACTTTATATGTAAAGCTATAGGCTAATCATGCTAAGCTTTAAATTTTCTCCTAAATGAGATATTGAAAATAATAAACAAAGTAGAAAAAGTCTTACATTTTGCACTTATTGTGCTTATTCGTATTTAGGAGGTTACATCTCCTAAATGAATAGTCCACTTCCATTTTATAATTAAAGGATTTTAAATTTTATCTAATCAAGTAAAAATATTGAATAAAAATGATAAACTACTTCTTCATAAATAATAGGTATTTAGTAACTCTGTTATAAGTTATTACAAGAATCAATTTGTGAAATATTACATAAGGGGTCAAAGTTATTTTTATAGCTACCAGTATAAGGATCAAGCATGCAGGTTCTTATTAATATACCATCAGCCCGGTCACACAAAGAAAGAGAATGAAAGGGCAATTATGAATGACATTTCTGTCCTTTTTGGACCTGTCAACCTCTATTATGTCCTTAGGGCTTTGCCCTTTTTGGATTTCAGGCATCATGCTGCCTTGAATGGAGGAGAATATTAAGGATTCCAGCGGATCTCTTGCTCTGATCATGGCTCTGGGTAGTCCTTTTTCAGCATGCTCATGTAATAGTTCTTAGTGCTTAAAGCACAACCAGTGACCCTTCACCCCATCAGCACCACATCTGCATCATCTTAAGGGTCACCACCATCCTCTCTCTACACACACTCACCATTTCCACTGAGCTGGTAAACCTGTGGCAACTCTGCGAACATACTCGTTCCTCTACTTTCTTTCTGCACAGTCAAGTGGAACAGCCACCTTCAGTTCCTCCAAATATCCCCTCAAAACTTCTGCAAGAGTTGTGATGCTGTCAGGGGAAGTTTTCAGGCTGTCATGACAAAAGCGAGTGGTTTCACGCAGAAGGTAGTAAGCAGGTGCGACGTTTGATGAGGGAAAAGTGCCTCGACTATTTACCGCTGCATAGTAAACAGTCAATGCAGCTCCCTTCTGACAGGATATTTTGGCAGAATATCAGGGAGAAAATGTGGAATCTAGTTCTTATTGAATCACTGAATCTCAATAGCATTTATTTTATTATGCACATGCATATTTTTATTTATTATTATTAGCATACAATGCGATTTTCTGATAAAAAATTAAGGATTGAGCTACTATTACATCATTTTTAAATGTCACCTCCTTATATTGAGGAAGTTTTTTAAATGGCTTTGAAGACAATATGCATATATTTTAATAATATCCATGTATATTAAATAAGGCAGTGTCACTCAAACATTAGTGTGCATCAGCGTCACCTGGGAATGCTTGTTAAAACACAGATTGCTGGAATCCACCTCTGAAGTTTCTAAGGATAAAGAATTTGCCTTTTTAACAAGTTCCTAGGTGGTGCTGGTGGTGCTAGTCCACATACCACATTTTGAGACATAGTCATTCATACTGGAGTAGAGTAAAAAGGGGAAACAGTACCGCTGGATTTCTGCCAACCAGAGGATCGTATGTGTGGATTTTGGCTTACCAGCCCAACTAGGTGTTCAAATTGAAAAATGGAGGGATGATTTTGCCCTGGTACTTTTAAAAAAGCTAAAATAAATTTGTCAAAAATATATATTAAGCCAGTCATGGAATTATCTTACTTCACTTTTTTCCAAAATTCTATGAATCCATATAAATTTGGTATAATGGTCATTAACTTATTATGCATCTAACATGATCCCAGATTGCCATTGATTTTCAGGTAACTATTCTTTTCTCTGAAACAGAAAATAGAATTGGGAAAAAAAATGTTAGCCATTTTCCCTAGCCTGTCCATGGGTTTCATAAGTGCAGCTAACAATAAAATCTAACAATAAACCACTTTAAAATATAAATTTGAAATAGATGTTATATTACACCATTTTACCATTTTTATATAGTGTTTTTTTAGTAAATATATACATAAAATTTTGTGTGCATTAATTAATATGTTTATTAACAGGTTTCCGTGTCACCAAGTCACACCATTTGATTCTAAACTATTCCACTTTCAACAAGTTATCCTGATACTACTGGTAGATATTTTATATACGTAACTCATGAAGATTAAACAGTAGCTAAGTGGAAACTTTATATATGAATATATTTTTTTAAATTCTCACCCAATGATATATATATATATATATATATATATATAGAGAGAGAGAGAGAGAGAGAGAGAGAGAGAGAGAAAATTAATGTGAGAGAAACACTGATGATTACCTCCCATATTCACCCTAACCAGGGATGGAACCTGCAACCTTTTTTGCTGTACACAACAATGCTCCAACCAACAGAGCCACCTGGCAATGGAGGAAGCTATATTTTTATTCTACAATAATGCCTACGTAAAATTGGATATAATTTAAACAATAAAATACAAGCAAATTATGCATTGTTTTTATTTTAGAGCACAGAAAAGTAATAACTTTTTGTTTATAATGAAAAAGTGACGTAATGTCTGATTCTTATAAATTTCAATAAAATTTGAGTGATAATTGTACTCATAAGGGCTAGTATGGATAGTTATAAAATAAAATATGAACTATGTAAACTTGACATGTGCAAGCATAGAACAATTGAAAATCACCATGCCTGCTGAACTGACCACATACAAATCTTTATACCACCATATAGTGCACTGTGAGGAAAATATGTAAAACAAACTTGGATTTAAAAAAATGTAATGTTAAGTGTTTAGAACATGGTTTTACATAAATAGTACATATTAATATAATACTAATTATATTGTTTCAATTTTTTATTAAATCCAAAAGTGCTCTTATGAAACTTAAGAAAGGGGGTTATTTTCTAACAAAAAGTTTTCTTCTTTTTTGTATTTAATTTGGGGAGCAGTTCTGATCAGAGCTGCACACCATTTCACTCCTCCATCATGGATGTTTCAGGAACTCTACCTAAGCCCCGGGCTACAAAGATGCTTGGGACTCAAATCCTGTTCTTTGGAAGTTGGATAAAAGCTATCTACATCATAATTTTATATGAACAATGTATTGTCTCTCAATAAAAATAAATAGTACAAATAATAGCTCTTTCTGAATATTTTTTACAGGTGACATCAGTTATGTGCTTTCTGGATAGTCGAGTGTACATGTACTTTATCTAATACAAAAGGCATTTCAGAATATATAGTTCACAGTGACGTTTTTGACAGCTGACCAAACATTTGTAATGTTCAGACTGAATGCTAAGATCACTGATTGGTAGAGTAATTGATCGGAAAGGACAGGCACTATACCTGTGTTTTTTCTAGGCATTTGTAATCAGCTTTTCCTTATCACAGCTCATGTTTTAATGATCATTGCAGGATGAAGTGGCACAGCCACTGAACCTATCAGCTAAACCCAAGACCTCTGATGGCAAATCACCCACATCACCCACCTCTCCCCATATGCCAGCTCTGAGAATAAGCAGTGGGGCGGGCCCCCTCAAAGCCTCTGTCCCAGCAGCATTAGCTAGTCCTTCAGCCAGAGTTAGCACAATAGGTAAGTTCTGTTTCTTTTGTTCTTGCTGATTTTCTGTTTATGGCAATTGAATGAAATCATCTTTTAATGGCAAATCACGCATACCCTGTGCATGGCTTTCATTCCATATGAGAGTTCCAATTTAATGAGCCTCATAGGTCTGTTTTAACATGCAATTGGAATTTATAACTGAACTCTTAAGTTATAATGTCCCCCTGAAAGTCAAATTGAACTGCTTATGTTTGTTGCTATAACTGATGTTCTTAGGTTTATATAAAGGAGGCCTAATGTATGATCACAAAGAGCAGTGGTTCCAGAATGTTATTGTCAGGTGACTTGCCTTTCCATCACTGAAATGTATTTTTATATTTTGTGATGTGTACAAAGTATACATAACAATGAAATACCTTCTGCCTGGTTTAGCAGTCAACCATCAGGATGTGAAGTTTGTTTAGTTCCACACCACTTGAAATTTACCTGAATATATCAAAAGCATTATAAAAAATTGATAGCTTCATTTCTCCAAAATTGTCATTTCAGTAGAGTAGCCAAACACTAGAAAATGTTTCTCATATGTAATACTTTCAACAATGAAGATTTAATTTTTAAAAAGTTAATGCTTCTATACGCTTTTAAAATTTTTAACAGTTTGTATTTTAGTAACATAAACTAGACAGCACTTAAATAATCCCACATTTATTAAAATGTTTGTCATTTGTGTACAGTGATGAGGAGGCTAGCACAGACCAATCCTCAAGGACTCAGGGTTGAGTTGGGGGGAAAGTCATCTTACAGCACAAGTCAGCTGTAGTAAGTAATATTCCAGAGCACAGATACAATCCTTTGGCCATAAAGAGGAGAGTGTTGAATTCTATTTAGGAAGGATCAAGGGAGGCTAAACTGGGGATAATGTATTTCAAATGGAGCCTTGAAGAAAAGTTACAGCCCTAGACATTTTAGACTGTAAAAAGAAAACACACACAAAAACAAGAAAACACAGTAAAATAGTATACTTTTGAGAAACATATTGATTTGGCTAGGTAAAGAATGAGGGTACAGTAGAAAGTGATCATAGCTAAAACTGAATGGGGCAGAAAAGTTAAAGAACATGAAGAATAAAAACATTAGGACTTAGTTGGAGCTCATGGGTAGGTAGATTCAGAAAGTGGTTAGTACAAGGGTTTAGCAGAATTCCAATTACAACTATTTGAAGAATATGAGGGGAAACAAAGAGCAGTTGATATATAGGCCAGTCTCTTTATAAGCTTGATGTTGAAAAGTAATTTTGAAGAGGCTGAGTAGTGATAGGTTTTAGAATAGAAAAAATCTTATTATTTTTCAAAGGGAATAAGAATTGAAGAGATGTATAGATATAAAAGAATGTATCAGTGATAGTGCAACAACAAGAAGAGAAGGAGACAGTATTAAATTTGGGAAGGAGAAAAGTCCATTGGGTTTTTTTTTAAAGCTGAAGGAAATGAAGAAAAAAATGAAGTAAAATTATGAAGAAATTGTGGGATGGATGGAAAGAAAGCTGAAGGGATGTATTTCAATTGCTTCCATCTTCACAAAGTAGAATTCCAGATTATTTGCCAAGAGACAGTCAGTGTGGGGAGTGGGGCAGCAATGAGAAGAGAAACAATGAAAACTTAAATTCTGAGAAGTCTGAAAAAGGTTGGGTGTATGTATGCTTTTTATTATTATGCACCATTCTGTTATGGTCAAACTCTCAGTCACTCTGCTCAACATCCTAAATGGACACCAAGATAAAAACTTGCTTTCTTGTCCTAAGTTGGTAAAAGAAAAAAAAAATACTTTACTTGGCAAGAATGATTTATTTCCATAACAGACATGAAGGCTTATAAATATCACAGTGTTGGTATATGAGTTACTCTTGTAATGTCATGAGAACTAAAATATTAAACTAATGAAATGATTAATGCAGTTGCATCTTTTCATATGAGGATTTTATATATTAGCATTCCAAAGATTAAGTATGAGAAAATATTTTAGAAAGGCAAGAATATATTTAATGATATTTGTCATCTGACTCTTTCCACTACTAAAACTTCTCTTATTTTGTTCCCTGAAACATCCCTTCACCACACACATATTCCTCATATTTTCCAAGGAGTTGAGGGCACTACAATTTGATTTTCTCTTTTTCAACAAATGGCAGATGTTGAAAGCTGAGAACTATAATGAGTAATAATGTAGTTGGATAAGAGCTGTGAGCATTAATGGTGTTGTAAAGGTCACTCCTGAAAGAAGAATTAATGTGTTATGCCATTAATAAAGCATGGAAAAGTGTGAACTAAAAGATAACTAAAGATATCATTAATGACATGGGCTCTTTGTTATATACCTACCAGCTATAAATATAGAAAGTGAGTTTTTGAGGTTGGTGACCAATATTACAATATATTATATGACATTTTTAATATGATTGGCAAATGATAGGCAGCTCCAAAGAAAGGATCCTTAAAAGGCAGGAAGGTTCAGATGAACGGTGGGTAATTTTAGAAGCTCTTGACCAGATGTTTCTTTCCCTTGTTGGCCTTTTTCACTTTTGTTGCACATGTATAGAACACTTTTTAACTTTTTCAAAGCATTTTTTAATCTATTTTTTAATCTATTTTCTCACTGCAGTTAATTTTAGAAGTATGGAGCCTTAACTAGATGGAGCAGATATCCATATCAAATAGTCAAAACTTGTCATTTTACCGATAAAGAACAGAAGCCTACAGTGGCTAAGTGCTTACTAGGGATTCTAAGTAAGTTGCTCTCACAGCGTAGATAGCTCTGTGACTCTGTTTGTTACTCTGGTTTTATTTCAAGGAAACAAATACATATAGACTTAGTAACTTGGCCAACTCACATCCAGTGAAGGTTGAGGCCTTAAAATCAGTCTCCAGGTTGAGATGCTTTATTTTTAGTTATTGCCTATTGGTAGTCTCTCTGTATTACATGCCTTAATCAGGTACCTATTTAACCTTTCACTCATTCATCCAATAGATGGGTATTAAACATCTTCTCTGTGCCATACATTTTGCTAAGCCTGGAGGATATGAAGGTGAAAGTGTTGGACTGAGGCTCAGATGCCACAGTCTTTGTTCTGTCATCTCCATAAAAGACTCTAAAACATATTATTCTTACTCTTCATTCCCGATGGATAAGTGAAATTTCACCTGAGCAAATGTAGTACACACAGATAGATTCAATAAGATGAAGGGAAACACTTTGAGGTCCATTAATTTGGTATTTTATTTCCACAAGTTTCTCATTTAAAATATGATGTCATGAAGGAGAATATTAGCTCAGATACATTTACATTTTTAATGAGAAAAACTTTTATGAGGGTAAGTTGCTGAACAAGAATTGTGTAGTAGTTACATAGGAAGCCATTGGATTATCAGGAAGTTAGGGGTATCATTCAACATCTGGCAATTAACATTTACAAAGCATTTTACAGTTTACAGTTTGCATTCATCTTAATTATTCAACTAATTATTGAGAGGTTTCACATGTAAAGAAATAACAGGGTGCCAAAAATGTGATGATGATATGATGTCAAAAACATAAAAAAATTAATATGTATTGAAAATAATTTAAAACATCTGGGCCTTTACTTTTACTCATAGCTGAAAAATCATATGTAAAATAAACATGTACTAAATAAGAATTTGTATTGCCCTGATAGATTAGTAAGCCCATGAATTTTAATAAATCCATGATATATAGTACAGGCTTCCATTGATATGATGACATAGAAATTCAGTGAACTTGGAATTATAAAGTTGGAAACTTTCTACTTAGAAATATGCATTTATTCCTTCTGCCATGGGCCAAAGGAATAAAAGACTTAAAAAAAAAAAAATGCCCTCAAGTAGTGAGTTCAGAGACTGGTGTGAAAGACGAGTTTAGAAAACGAACAATGACACAGTAAGAACATTTACAAGGTTTTGAAGGAGCAGATAAATGGGAAGTACTACTGCTGCCAAGGACCATGTCTGGGGTATGTCAGCGAAGTCCTTACAGAAGAGTGACATTTGAATAAATCCCCAAACACACCGGGAAGAGAGAGTGTTTCAGTAAAAGGCAAACTTGGGCCACAGAGGTGGGCTGGAGAGGAAGGCTGTTTTTAAAACAGGAAATAGTTCACTGCAGCACAGAACTCCTGAGAGACCAGCAAGAAATGACCCGGGAAAGATAAGCAGAGTTGACATCATGAAGAGATATTTAGGCCATTTTAAAGTGTTTGGAGTTTATCTTAGAATGACGTTCTGTGGGGAGCATTAAAGTGTTTCCTGTTTCAGTATATTTGGGAAAGGCTGCATATTATTGTTACTTCTCACAGATTCACGATGCACATTAACATATTCAAGATTTTGAGAATGTATGCATTGAAGAAACCTTTTTAACTTTAATTAGTGTTTCCCACATTTTTTGGGGGACATGGGGTTATTTTGCTTCACAGAATTATCTTGTTATAATACTCCTTTAAGCATTGGGGTACCAAGAGAAGGGATTTTTAATTAGGTCAAGTGACATGATCCAAATTCCTTGTTTTTGGATATTTTGGAATGTTTTATCTGCAAGCCGAGTAGGAGATGGATTCAAGGACCATAAACCTGAAGATAGGGAAACCAGTTAGGAGGTTGTGGCATTAGCCCAAGTGAGCTATGAGGTGGCTTCAGCAAAAGTAGGGAATGTGGGGATGGAGAAGAAGCACATGTGAGAGGGAGGAGCAGACAGAGCTGTCAGGGCTCAGCTGTGGTTGCCTTTTATATGTTTGGGTAAAGGAGGTGTCTTAGATGACTCCCAGGTGACTGCATGGGCAACTGGCATGGGCTATGGGTGTAGAAAGAACAGGCTGAGGAAGTGGGAGATGATGAATTCTTTTCTAGACACACTGCATTTCAGATACTCATGGGGCATTCAAGTAGAGAACCTTAGGAGGCAGATGCATGTAACTAGGAATAAAGATTTGAGTCAGACAGTAGATATTTGACAGTACTAGGAATCACCCCTTGATTCTTAGGATTATGTTTAGGGCCAAATGTGATATATTGAATTCTAAGGCTAATGCAACAAATGGCAAACTGGGTAGCTTGAAACAAAGTTATTCTATCACTGATTGGAAGCTAAAAATCCACAAAGGATCAGTAAGGATTAGTTCCTTCTGGAATCTCAGGGGAAATCTGCCCCATGTTTCTTGCTTACCTGGGAGCTCCTAATGGTTGTTGGCAGTCCTTGGTGATCCTTGATTTTTAGATGCATACTCCAATCTCTGCCTCCATAGTCACATGACCTTCTTCCCTAGGTCTCCAAATGTCAAACTTTCCTTTTTCTTATAAGGACACCAGTCATTAGATTAAGGCCCACCCTAAATCACGGTGATCTCATTTCAATAGAGTCTATTAAGGACTGCATTTTCAAATGAAGTCACATTCACAGATACCAGGGGTTAGCCAGAGACAGGGACATTTTCTTTAGAGAGATACAACTTAACCCATTACAGGTACTTCCTACTTTTCCTTTTGCCTTGCAATGTTTGTTTATTTTTATTATGGAACAGCAATTACTCACTTTTTTCTGTTTAATTTTACCCTTTCTAAGATTGGACTTGCCAATTTGCCCATTTTTTTCTGGCTCTGAAAATATAAAAAAGGGTCTTTTTTAATTTTAATAATTTTGTTGTTAGTGGTTAAGAAGCAACACTGAGGCACAAAACATCAATTTATGGTAAAATTTATAAGATTTTACAGAAACTTGCAACTTTGGTGATGATTCCTAACCTGTGCTTCCCACATCTCATATGGGATGCTAACCGGAGACCTACTGGTCTTGGTCCTTTCACTTCCCTCCTGAGATTGAGGCTCGCTGAGTCTCTCCTAAACACATGCCCACCTTCCAGGCCTGCTTGTAGATACAATCGCTGCCTCATTATTTAATGAAGGGAGAACAAGATGTGTCAGGTAATCATTTTGGGTCTTTTTGGACCCTGATGGGGGACTTCCATTTAATTGAACCTCTCTCCCAACAAGAAATGACACCTCCTCTTGGACTTTATCGAAACAAGACAGCTGAGGTACACATAGATTGGGAAAGAAAGAAGAAAGAAAATAAAGGAATAATGCTTTTTACTGTCTTCTCAGGTACCAAGAGCTATATACACATTCACATGTATTATTTTATGTAATTCTTCCATTGAGCTCATATTTACTTTACAGATGAGGGAAATGGAAACTCAGTGAGATTGTTATAATTTGTCAAATATCACACTTCCTGAGAATTAGAAACCCAGATCCATCTGAAGCCAATGCCCAGGTCTTCCCTGTTTCACTAATGCTATTTGGCAAATGAACCACAAGTTACAGAATAACTGTCAGGGACCACTTGTGATACTAAAGCAAAACAAATAAACAAACAAATAAACAAACAAAAAACACAGATTAATACCTCTAATCTTCACAACATTTGAATTGTCAGGTCAGTGTTATCCCCATGTAACCAATGAGACCACTGAGACAGAAAAGTGAAATAACTTTAGAAATTTATATAGCTAGTAAGTGGCAAAGCTAGTATTTTAGTTCAGCCTTGTCCAACTCTAAAACGCACACTTCTCCTGAGGGTTGAAACCCTGCAGCTCAATCTAAAGAGCAGGTGAAGAAAGGATCCCAGGAAAGGATATGAAGATGGAGGAGTCGGAGAGAAGAGGGATCCCAGTGCTATGATGAGATACAGGGAAGGAAGGCATTTCAATGAAGTGATGGTCAGTGCGGTCATTCTGCAGAGAATGCAAAATGCCCCTTAGATTGGCAATTAAAAGAAAACAGCAAACAGGAAGAAGATTGTAACAGGAATGTGAGAGTGAGGAAGGGACGGGAGAATTTGAATCTTTGAGAAGCCTGGCTTAGAAGGTAGAGAGACAGAGCTGGAACAAGGAGACAATAAGGAGGGAGAGACTTGATGTACCTGTTTTAGGAGAGAGCCTTAGGTACTTACAAGTTGAGATAGTAGAGATGGGAGCGAAGAGCAATGACAAATGTGACAGAAAATAGCCGACGATGAGGTGTAGGAATCTAGAACATGAGTGCAAGGGGTTTGCCTTGAATGAAAGCAGAGGCACCTTTTTACTGACACAAGAAGAGGCATAAATGGAGATAGGTTTGAAGCTACATGGGGTAACAATGGGCGGGGTAGGGTAAGGAGCAGGAAGGTGAAATTCTGACTTTCTGGTCTTTTCAAAATCAGAGGCCAGACCATTTGCCAAGAGAGGGAGTCAGCAAGAGTGGGAATTTGGTGACTATAATTAGAAAAAAAATGTAAAGCACCACCAAACAATTCCATTAAGATTCAGCCTATGGAATATAAATGGCTTCTATGATTTAGCACAAGAGGTACAAATGTTAGAATTCCAGGTAGCATGTTAACCAAAACTCAAGGGTTTCTTAAGAGCAAGAATGTTTACTTGAATGTCAGCTTCTGTTTCCACATGCACAGGAACACACACCTCAAGTTGGAACTAGCCACTACAGAACATATGTCTGTCAGCCATTTACCCCCGTAACAATTTGTATTCATTTTGCATCTATATTAATTATTTTTACTTCATAATGTTATATTGGCAGCACCTAAAAAGCATAAACAATCAATGCTTGTATTCAGTGCCATGTGCCAAACCATTTCACACATGTATGTGCTCTGGAAGAAGCTAAATAGACTACAGAAATGTGTGATGCCTGGATGTACATAAACAGGGGTGAGACGGTAGGAAAATCAAGCTGTCCACTTAGGATGTTACCAAAGAAACATATACCAACACCATCACTGCCATATAGATCTGTACTTCTTTCTAGAGCGGTGGTATTTATGAACAGAATACTCAAGAATCATATATCAAGAAGCTTGTCCAAGTCAGGGTAATATAATGTTTAAAAACAACCGTCTTTTATAGTAAATATTAACCTTGTAGGACTGACCTTCAGTCGGTTGTTCATCTGGAAAATAAGAATAATTAATAAATAGTAATATAAGAATAAACTGTTTCAGGTACTCACACCTGTAAACCTACTTTTGCCCCACCCTGCATAGTAGGTCCAGCCTTCCTCTTGTGCGGATTGCACTAGAACTTATCTTTCTGCTTGAAGGAAAGCAGAGGACAAGGTCTGGTCTGTGCGCAGTAAGGGGTTGGGGGGAGGCAGTGCTGCCCTAATCTCACATCAGCTTCTTCCATAGGAATGTTTAAGCGGCAAGCGGGTTGCTATGTGTTTTGGCAATCAGCAGATCAGATAGAAGAGTCTAGCTATACAACGAGGATGTGTAATCTGACATGATTAGACAAGGCTCTTTAGTACCAGAACATTCATAATTGAGACAAAGAAATAGTATTAATAACACTTTCCTAACACGGCAGCTAGCCACTTTATATTTCCTTTCTTTAATCTTCGTGTTTTTCAACAAATCGTGGGATTTAATAGCGTGTTTTGGCAGATTAGAGGATTTATGGCCCAGATGTTTTTTGTTCTAAAAATGGATTAGGGTGTAAAGTTTGCTGGAATCCATGGAACATGTTGAGGCAAGCCGGTCATTTTATGTGTGATTAGTGCCTGCCTTCTGTCTCGCAGTCCCTCCATCTGTCACAATGCACCGATGGATCTGGTTAGATTTAGCCTCATGTCACAAACAAGTCCCTTTTCTGGGCAATATCATATTATAGATTTCATTTATGCCATTTTATGCCCTCGTTAAAAGACAGGGAGAGCGAAAGATGAGATATTAGTTTTCCTTTCAATAGATGTGGAACAAATCTTTTCTCATTGGTACTCTACCTTAAGATCATGCCGATTATCATAATAATGGGTATCAAATTAAAAAAAAATGACCAGTGTTAAAATTAAATTTAAAAATGTTTTGCTTCTTAAACCTGTTATTCTTTTAAAGACATATTTGGCAATGTTTTTGTTTGTTTGTTTGTTTTCTTTCTTTCTTTATTTTTTTCCTTCTAACTCTGTAGAGCTGCAGATTCAGGCTGGTCATTTGATCATCTTATTGAGAGTATGAATTGTGTAACTATTCTTTTTTTTTAATATATTTTATTGATTTTTTTACAGCGAGGAAGGGAGAGAGATAGAGAGCTAGAAACGTCGATGAGAGAGAAACATCGACCAGCTCTGCCTCTTGCACACCCCCTACCAGGGATGTTCCCGCAACCAACATACATGCCCTTGACCGGAATTGAACCTGGGACCTTTCAGTCCGCAGACCGATGCTCTACCGCTGAGCCAAACCGGTTTCAGCTGAATTGTGTGACTATTCTTATCAGTAGCCACATTAAAAAAAAAAAAAAATCAAACAATTACAGCTGCTTAGTTACATTCTGTGCTTGAAATTTAGCCTCTTAACTATTAACAAGTATGTATCCATAGCAAACCACTGCCACCTGGGGTTTATTTAACTGTAAATGGATTCAGGGCCAAAATGCTCTTCTTTGTCAGTTAATAATGATTTATTCTTCCTTTAAATAACAACCTGGAAGTGCTATGCCCAAACTTTAAATTGGCCTTTTTAATGCTATCAGCTTGTCAGTAATTACAGTGATAATTATCAATATCTGCATCTTGTGGTAACATTAAACGAATCCTTACATGAAAAGAGATCAAAGATAGGTTTTATTTTTGCACTACAAAATATTCAGATAATTAAAAAGTAGTTTTTTGAAAAACTATATTTCAAACTTCTTTTCAAGTGTGTGGAAACAGCTATATTTCACTTAGCATTTTGCTTCCTTTACAGATGTTTGGCAACGTGTTCATGTTTGACTTAGTCATTCATTTAGACAAATTCCACTGAGAAATGATATGCCAGATACCAGCCACTACCTGAAAAAGAAGTGATTGTGATGGTTAAAGCTTCCATGCATTTGTACAAAGCATACTCTTTCTTCTGTTGCACCTTCAGGTTATTTAAATGACCATGATGCTGTCACGAAGGCAATCCAAGAGGCACGGCAGATGAAGGAGCAACTTCGGCGGGAACAACAGGTGCTTGATGGGAAGGTGGCTGTTGTGAATAGTCTAGGTCTCAATAACTGCCGGACAGAAAAGGTTAGTTCTCAAAATACCTGACGTTCCAGAATACTTAAATCGCCTGAATGCTTTTCTTTTTTATTGTCTTTTCGTTATCTCAGAATAATTGTCCTCCTCCCCTTTTCCTCCTGTCAATACAGAAGTCTCCATGTCCATCCCAATCAAAACCAGCCAAAAATAGGCAGGCTAATATGTCTCTTGTTTCTATCCTCAAACCTTATTGACCATCATATCTTTCTCTGCCTTCCATTGGTATTGAAATGAGATGGCACTTGAGAGAGCTGAATCTTAGTGAAAGTTCTGCCTTCCAGAGATGCTTACCTTATATTTGGGGATGAACTGGATTTGAAAATGCTGAATCTTCTTTAACCAGCATAAGCTTGGATGATACCCATGCTCATAGACTAAGCATCTAGGATCCTGAGCTGGGCATATGTTTCTAATGCAAAACACTGTCAAGTTTTAGGTGACCGCACAGCTGGAAAATTTGAGTTTATCATAAAATAAAATGTGATTCTTAAAATGTGGGCATTATTATTCTACCTTAGCATAGTGAAACTTCTGAATTTTTCTGAAATGTGACAACTTAAAACTTTTTTGTCTAAAATACATTATATTACATTCAGAAAAATATTGTAAGTTCTAGAAAGCTCAAAGTGGTTTACTTCTTTTGGTGATGTTTGATATGGTTTGAATTGAAATTCTAAAGTGTTTTTGAATCACCTTTAAACAAGCCTTTAGTCAGTCAGTGGTCGGCAAACTGTGGCTCGCGAGCCACATGCAGCTCTTCGGCCCCTTGAGTGTGGCTCTTCCACAAAATACCACATGCGGGCGCACACATACAGTGTGATTGAAACTTCATGGCCCATGCGCAGAATTTGGTTTTCGGCTCTCAAAAAAAAAAATTTCAATCATTGTACTGTTGATATTTGGCTCTGTTGACTAATGAGTTTGCCAACCACTGCTCTAGCAATATAGACACATTGAGGAGGGGAAATGATCAGCTATTTAGCAATAAACTGAGAAACATGAGTCAAACAAGATTGGACAGAATGAGAAGTTTTCTGTTTTGAATATGTTCTTGGGTTCCCTGAGTTTACATGGAATCCGATGTATAATCTCTAAGAAGCTACCAATCTACCTAGTGAAGGGAAATTATATATATACGACCCTGTCACAACTGTGCCGTTTTTCTGGTCCAAACATGGGTCAAAAGGTAGAAGAAACTATTTCAAGCCTGTTCCGTTTCTGGAGGGGAGAGCGGATTGTGGGTCAGTCTCTCAAACCAAGCAGTCCCACAACGTGAAAAGGTGCTGGTGCAGCAAGAAGGGGACAGCCTTCCTCTAGCTGCACGCCAGAGAGGAGAGGCAAAGCGAAGTGACAGCTCCAAGAGGGAAGGGAGGGTCGCAAGCATAAAGGAATTTGTATTCAGATATTTAAACATTCTTGAAAGGATGCTTGAACAGAAACCCCTTTTTTCTGCTCCCCATGCAGAAGTGAGTTTAACACTCAGCCAGATGCTAATGCAAAGTGACTCGAGCTATTCCTCGCAAGCATAGCTAAATTGCTGTTATTTGTTAAGTGCATTGAATTCAGCTGTGGATACAGCAGTTGGTTGCATTCAGCAAGCATCTGTACCTTTTTTTTTTTCTTTCTAATCCTCCAAAGCAAAGACAGCTCTACCTATCTCCCCCCTCTCCTCCCTTACGCTGGCTGGGACTTGTCAAGTGACAACCAACCAAATCCTTTTGGACATGAAGGCTTCATCCTAAATTCTATGTACTTGCAAAACAGGCCTTGTGGTTGGATCAGGGAGCGCATTAAGAGCACTTTGGTGGTATGGAAATTCATCTTCATGAAGCTCCTAGGCCCCTAAGCAGCATGCTGGTTAGCTCTGGTTACAGATCAGTCATTCACATCGGAGGGCAATAATTGTGCTGACGGCTTGTAAGGCCATGGTAGTACATAGAGTAATCCCGGGCCCTCCACCATGGCACTGCGAGTTAATCTTCTTTAACACAGATCAGCTGTTGTTCTAACACATGACTTCATGCGGGCTCCAGTAACTCTGCTCCGCCTTTTGATTAACAGGAGTGGAACCATCTGCATTCACTTTATCCCATAGCGTCTATCGTTAGGGGTCCTCATTGCCACTTCTTGTTCCACCTCCACCATCAACACTTTATTTCTCTGGTTAGCACCTCCTGTTTGAGGTGCAGGAGTTAGACTGCCTCTGTGGAAAGCTACTGCTTTTAATTTTCCTCTCTCTTTTGTGAATTATAATGACTTTTTTAAAGACTATATTTGAAGTAATATTTGCCAAAATCTGCCACCCAATTAAATGTCTTCATTCTCAAGAAGATTAGCATTCCCAAACCTCTTCACCATACACTTTCAGTGCAGTTGAGTTATGTCTTCAATTAAAGTCATATTTTTTCATGGGGTTTTCAGTGAAACTTTTAAAATATGAAGACAAGCAGTTCCACTATTGTAATAATATGGCTAACTTTTGTAATGTATAGGTAAACCTTTTAGCAGGACCCAAACTTGTTCACCCTTTTTACCCTTGACACCTGAGAACAAACTGAGGTTATTGAACATCTCTTAGAAGCAGGTGTTACTGTGGTTGCCTTTTCTTGTTGAACTAGCTTGGGTATCATTTCCACAATGTCAAGGATTGATATATTTCTGTGCAATTCATGGGGATGAAATGGTGTCAAATTTACATATTTAATTAGTAATTATTCACCATTAGCATCTATTATCTATTAAGGATGGAGCTGTGTACTTGAGGTGCTAGCCATAATATGCTAATTAGACCAGACATACTTCTGGACAACCTTCCGGATGAAGCCAGGGCTGCAAGGACCAAGGAGGCCACTCCAGTGGGCAGGGGGCCAGGGCAGAGGATGCGAATTTCATGCATTAGGCCTCTAATATTTAATAATAAAATATGTACTCTGCCTTTATAGTTTTTAAATTTAAAGTCAAATTATTATTTTGACTGTTAATCATAGCATATTTATATTAGTAGACCTACTTAGGGGATTAAATAAGGACCCCCACATTGCTTAGCATATCGGATCAGTTAAATACTTGAGTTGACAAAGTGGATGCTTATTCTTCCACATAAAGTGACATCACTGTACGAAGTGTGTATTTCCCAACTTTAGCCATGCCAGGTAGATTAGTAATTGGCTTGACATTTTGCTTCTGAGTTATTTATATTTTTTTAATATATATATTTAAAAAATATAATTCTTTCTTTAAAATATGTGTGTGTGTGTGTGTGTGTGTGTGTGTATTGACTTCAGAGAGGAAGGAGAGGGAGAGGAATAGAAACATCAATGATGAGAGAGAATCATCAATCAAGCCTCCTACAAGCTTCCACTGGGATTTGAGCCTGTAAGTGGGGCATATGTCCCGAGGGAATCAAACTACAACCTCCTTGTTCCTAGGGGCTTAGTCACAAGGAACAACAACAGCTTGTAATTATTGGAATCGAGTAGATCAATGCTCACCACTGATCAACACTAGTTGGACTGCTTCGGAGTTCTTAATGAAAGACAAACAGGGATATGATAACTTCCTTTATAGTTTGCACTATTATCTTCTCATATATCTGAATCCCAAAAGGAGGATTTTTTTTTTCTTCCTAAATCAATACTCCCAATTTTTCAAACCCAGAAGATTTGTGAAATGTAAAAAGTAGGCTTGCCCTGGCTGGTATGGCTCAGCTGATTGAGCATCATCCCGTGCACCAAAAGGTTGCCAGTTCAATTCCCAGACAGGGCACAAGCCTGGGTTGTGGGCTTGATCTCCAGTAGGAGATGTGACGGAGGCAGTGGCAGTTGACTGATGTATTGCTCTCACCTTGGTGTTTCTCTCTTTGCCTTTTTTTTCTCTTTCTAAAAATATTTAAAATAAAAATAATTCTTTCTTTAAAAAATGAAAGACATGAAAGGAGTGGGTGCCATAAAGTAGAGAAAAAGGTTGAAAGGAGCTGGGAGAAAGGAAATGGGGAAAGAAATTGAGCCTGTTGCTTCCTAGCAGCCTAAAAGGTGATAGCATAACCTGCCATCCAGATAATTGGAATCCTGCCGTGGATATCTGTTTTCTTGAGCACACAAGCCTTATAAACATTAAGTTTTCTTCACATTTCAAATAACCAATATGGTTGTCCCAACGAGAAGGTCTTCATTCTGAAGAGCTGTAATTGGACAGGGAAAACAATTAGAAGTGTGAAGAAAGGGATGAATGTTTTTCAGTAATATGTACTGAAACACATAATGAAAGTCATTTTTACTGAAACACATTGTACTTGAAGACTTCTAAAAGAGTTTTTATTTTCTTAACTTTTCTTGGAAGTGTTTCAAACATACCCAAGAACTGTGTATGTCAGGTTTCTTGGAAACTCTGAGACACAGTGTTATTTATAATTGTCATCTCTGGTTAATTGTAGCATGATTGTATATTCAAATAATGTGATCTTTTTACCACATAGCTCTGTTACAGATTACTTTTATGGATGGATAAGTAAACTCCTCAGGTAGGAAGGTTCAGAAAGAATACCCGCATACAATTATTTTGTAAAAAAAAAAAAAAAAAAAACAAACAAACAAACAAAAAAAACCTGCTTTGCTTCCTTAACATCTAAATGATCTAAATGGCAGTTTTGATCCTACAATCAACTGCATATTTAGGTTCTGACCTTGTGTGTGAAGGTGTCCATACCTAATAGGAGAACTCACCCAGAAATTTAAATGTAATAGAAACGGACTGCTCGGGACTGAAATAAAGAGACCAGAAGTTTCCCTGCCCTTTTCTCTCAATGGTGTTATCTTAGGAAGATGATACCTATGCTGTAGTTAGATGCATGTATGTCATTACATGTATCAGGTATAGTAGTTTCAACCAAGATTACCATTTAGCATGTAATGAGGTGAAGAGCAGACAGTTGGTGACATTAGTTTATCAGCTCAGTGATGTCAGGGTTGGAATCTCTGTGGTTCACTTGGGGGTTTTCCCTTAGAATCACAAAATGTGGCCGCTCCTACAGCTATCCATGAAGGCAAGCAGTACAAGAAGGGGAATTCGTTTCCGCTTTGCTAAGCTCAGTATTCATTCACATAGGGATGATTTTACATTATTCTCATAGGGATGTTTCTCTGTACCGCTCAAGCTGACTTCCACAAACCTCTCCATTGGTAGTGCTGGGTCATAGCACATCTTTAAGAGGATTGCGGTAGAAAGGAAGAGAAATTGCTTTAAATTGATCATGAATTATGTTCTGGGACTGGGAGAGACCGAATTCTATCCTTCCTGAAATCAAGGGATATCTTAAGATCAAAGATTATATTGGCAAGAAGGAAAAAAAAAAAAAAAGGAACCAGGGTAGCTATTGGGTAGGAAAAGGCTTTGGGAGCCAGAACTACATTAGAAAAATGATATTAAAACCCCCCAAACTGCTGTTTTTTATTATTTCATGTTTGTTGTCATCTCTCTAACTACCTTGGTTCTTCTACTATTACATGTTGAGAGCCTTCCTTATAACTTGTCTGTGGTTCATTAAGAATTAAGTTAATTACCCTGGCCAGTGTGGTTCAGTTGCTTGAGCATTGTCCAGTGCACTGTGCACCAAAAGGAGGTCGAGGGTTCAGTACCCTATCAGGGCATATACCCAAGTTGTAGGTTCAATTTCTGGTCAAATAGATTCCCACTCAGGGTGCATATGAGAGGAGACTGAGCGCTCTCTCTCTCTCTCTCTCTCTCTCTCTCTCCCCTCTTTTCCTTCCTCTCTCTCTAAAAAGTAATAAAAACATGCAAGCCTGTCCAGAAGAAAACATTGCTTGGTGAAAGGTTGAATCAATAAATGTGTGTTTGCATACATGCTCTCTACATGGTAAGACCAACTTCAGTATTAGTTTTCTGATATAAAACAGATATCAGTCACAAAATAAAAAATGCAGATATTGTGCATACATTTCTTAAGGCAGAGAATTATATCCCCCAGATATTAATTGCCAACAATGTACCTGGAATCTAAACACCTGCACATGCTATGAATGCATTTTTAACTGCAAAAACAGCAGCTGGGAAAATGTCTTATTTTTCCTTCAGAGGTTCAGTGAAAATTCTTTGCAAATTTCCATAGAATAAGAGGAAAATTGGGTGAATAACATGTATATTATAAATAATAATTTACTCAATCATGACAGCAGTTTCTCTTTACATTTCTCAGTCAGATTCATAGGAAGCCTTACCACGGACAATATAGCTAGACTGATTTGTAAATCAAGGTGGCTTTTCATTACTCCAGCACTAGGGAACTCTTCTTTACAATCCCCTCTCCACTGCCATTGTCATTCTTTTTCTTTCCCTTTAACAGAGTGCCAAACATGAAATGACAGTGACCAATGTTGACTTAATGTGGATGTTTAATAATGAAAAAAAAGGATGTCAGTCCCAGCATTAGTTACAAATGGCAGTAAGTGTATCGGATGGCAGCCCTGTAATAATTTTGCATCCATCATTCTTTCCCGACGCTTCGCTGGCCATCTGATGGATGGGGCCAGCAGTGTTAACGCTTCTGAAACTGACACAGTAGATCTAGTTCAGCATTACCTAACACATGCTCCTGCCCTTAGATAAGGAGGAGGCATGTGAGCAGTTGTGAATTACAGGTTTTGCTTGCTTTGGACAAGTGATTATGAAGGGACTCATGCCTCTGTGTTCAGTGGAAGAGTCTACAATTAATTCGTGATTTATGGGTGGCTTTTGTAGATGTTGCCTTTAGCTAAAATGCATTAGAGAAGTCAAATTAAAACTAGATATTTCAGTGGTTAGAGAAAGACTCCATGAGGAGAAAGCTATGTTAGGCAAATCCTTCAGGAGGAAATGAGATGCCATTGGAAGTATGGCCAAAGAGGAGTTTCTACTAGGGGTGTGTGTGTGAGTGTGTGTGTGTGTGTGTGTGTGTGTTAAAAAAAAAAAAAAAAAAAAGTCCCTGCTAAACTTTTAAAATCACAGGCTAGAATTTGCCTAAGAACCAATTACAATAACAAAAATGATTTATATTTTCTCCTTATAAAAGTGAATATGTATTTTTTAATCTCTACATATAATAATTTTTGGAGACTGTAATTCAAAGGTACGCACAATCTGGTATTGAACACTTGCCTTTTATTATGGGAGTCTCTCTACTTTGCAAATTTATATAAATGGATGGGGAAGTGCTTTCTAGGCAACTGAGTATTAGGAAATCTAAACCAGCTTTGTATGTGCAAGTGGGCATTTGATCCTTAGGTTTTTCTTTTCCTTTGTTTTTCATTCATCAAACCTTTTTAATTCTGAGCGTCTCAGCTGGGGAACCCTTCTTATGGGACAGGAAGGGAGAAGGAAACCCCTTGGTGAATATTATCAGCACAGAGCAGCCAGTTTTCAAAGACCAGGACAAAAAGGCAAATAGGTATTATGTCATCATCCATCCATCACTCTATATGTCAGCCTTTCAATAATTCCCATCGACATTCTCAACAGGCTGGTGCAAGTTAAAGGGGCTGTTTGTTTCTAGAAATAGAGTATAGGCTGTCTATAGCCTTTTGTTCCAGATGGGGTTCTGTGTTTTTTGTTTTTTGTTTTCTGTGTCTTTTCATTTCTTTCTTTTCTTTTTGGGGGCATTTAATTGAAATCCATGCCGAGTGTGCAGACTGCAAAGATCAGAGCTGTTTTCGTCCAGCAGTGGTAACTATGCATTAAACATTTTGATTTGTTTGAGCTTGAAGTTTAGTCCTTTTTTGCCATTTGCTTCATGGAGTTTGTGTATATTTACAGCCTCTGCATTTAATGGCCACATGCCTTATTTTCACAGATGGCCAGTGGAAGACTTTTTCTTCCTCTTAGTATAGCCCGCTTTCAGTTTTGCTACATTTGTCACAGTGCCACTACTTGCAGCTAGCAAGTGCCCACGCTTGGTGGGGAGCAATTATGGTGTGAGTTTTTAAGAAGCTTTTTAAAGGGTTGTTTTTTTTTTCAGTAAACTTTTTATGGTTTAATTTCCAAGCCTAGAAAAGCTGTGCGTGTTTTCAAACAGAGAGTCTTGTGTTCTTTACATCATTCTGGGAGAGGGGTTAGTACAGGATGGTCCAATAAAATGAGATGCACAGGGCACCCAAATTGGTCTGTCAGATACACACCCACAGGCCTCTTGATGAGTGAAATTGTCTATGCATTTAAATATCTGAAGATATGCTTACAGTAGCATTCTTTCTTTTTAAATTTGTATTGAACTTATTGAGGTGACAGTGGTTAATAAAATTATATAGGTTTTAGGTGTACGATTCTATAGCACATCATCTGTATATTGTATTGTGTGTTCCCCACCCTAAGTCAAGTCACCTTCCATCCCCATTTATTCCCTTTACCCTCTTCTACCTCTTTCCATCCCCTTTCCCTCTGGTAAGCACTATATGAAGTGAATTTGAAAACACTCTGTCGACCAATCTAGATATGATATTTTAAAAGTATACTTCCAGGAAACATAGATAACAGACTAGAAAAATAATAAACAATAATTATGCCAAGAATAATAAATGATAAACAACCCCAAGGGCATAGGGTTGAAAATTTGCATGTACAATGCCCCACATTTCTGATTTTTCTAAATTTCCTGTAAGTAAAATAAGAATCACTTTTTTGTTGGACTAGAATTTTTAAATGTGGTCTCTTAAGAATGGTCTTCACTTCCTTTCTCCCTTGTTCCCATCCTCATCCCAACGATCAAATGAAGAAGACCTACTTATGAGTCTTAGGAGTAAAAATGGCTATTGACATTTATTCTGTGCCTTTCTGTTTTCAGAGTGCTGTCACATTACACTTCAATCTTGTATGTACTGCAATATAAGCAGAACAGTATGCTTATCCTTGTTTTAAAAATAGAAAAACTCTGAGATCTGAGATGACAATAATTGAAATGATAGATGGGTTTTTCAACCCACGTCGCCTGGCTAAAATCTCAGTCTCCTTTCTAAGGGACCATCCTCAGTCACCCTGCGCCTCTTTGATTAGCTTGTTTGTGCTCAGTGTTGGTCATGTGTATTATGTAGTATGTTCTTTTTGAGTCTTTATCTCAAAAATATCTCATTTAAGCAATCACCACCTCCACAATTTGTATATCTTTTCCCCAGTTCTTTATTTTTCCTGTTTTGGCTCCCTTTCTAGTCTTCATTTCTCCATCATGCACCAGCCCATTCACCTGATAATGAACTGGGAAACAGAAAGAATATGTTCAATTTTTTTTTCCAGTCTTATTTATTTTGGTCCTTGTAGCAGCTCTGATAAAACATAACATTTTTGAGTTCAATAAAGTGAGATTTAAATATCTATTCTAATCTACATTTTCCCCTCCCTTCCTCTAAAACTACCATGGATAATTGAAAAGTGAACTATCACCCTGACGTGCCTGCCTCTATTTGTCAGGCCCAGCCTTTCTGAACCAAATCATGATTCTTTAAAATAGTCCAATTATATTTCTTTAATTGAGTTAACTACTGGCTACTGAGCTTCTTTTATAAAAATGCGGACAGTCTTATCTTTTTTATTCCATGAAAAAGAAAAACTAAAAAGAATGATTCTATACCTGTCTGTAGCTCAGTAACTGACGTACCCATTGTTTCTAGAACAGTTACTATCAGACAACATCCCAGTTTTGTATTTACATCTGTGCAGCCCTCCTACCCACTGGACATCCAATGTAGGTTGTGAATTTTATTATTTGTCTTTGTTGGCCCCTGATTTTCTCCTATTAACCCTTCTATTTTGGCTCATTGTGCACAGTATCTATATCTGCCTTGATCTGAAATAACAACAAAGTCATTTTTTTTAGACTGTGATTCAATGCTGACCACATCTACAGACATTTAAAAACTCGGGTCTTATTGTTTTCCTCTCCTGCCTTTCCCTCTTCCACATGTACACACCCTAAGTGCCATCATGACAAATAAGCAAGAACCAGTATTTTACCATGATGTAGTCTTGTCTACCTTCTTAGTGGGTGATTTGTTTTCTGCAGATGCCTGAGTGGCTTTTCTGTGCAATACAGACCCATGCCTCAAAGACTTCTTCTCCACAGCAGTGTTTTCCTTATTTAAGTACTAAATTATAATGTTGAATTTGGGCCTATAAATATGTATTTTATAAAGTACCTGAATCTGTAAATTGGATTATATATGGACAAATTCTTCATAAAAGATATTTCAATAACCATATTTTTTATAATTTGAATTTACTCTTTTGAATTTGAGGAAACGATTATGAATTCTCAGCTATAAGTGGAGTGCCTTAAAGTTTTGAAACTTAACAACTTTTGAGGAAACTATAATTCATGGATAGAGAAAATACATATGGTTTTATACATTTATCAAAATATTGTACTTTTGTGTTAGGGAGTCTTGTCGAGTAGGACCTAGAATTGCAGGTTTGTAAGAAAGTGAAAGGGATCTCTAATCTGATATTGAATTACCTGTTCAATACCTCTAATATGCCAATACTTGAAAACCTGCAGGGAAGCGAAATGTTTTACATCCCGAGGCAGCTCATTCAGTGGAGAGACAGTTCTGACTACTCTAGAATTCTTCCTACAGTTTTTCATTGTCTTTCACCAGGTGACATACAACCATTAGTCAGTGTTCTGCATCTCAGTTGCAATTAGCCAAATTTGAGTCTTTATTGGTTTTAAGCATAAAGATTATTAAGGTATTTAGAGATATCTATGGTTGATCTCCTCTTCCCACTCCATTCAACTCTCTTTATCAGGATCCCGTGCAATTTCTGCATCATGACAACAGGATATTGGTAAAACAAAATCCAAAGCTGAGTTAAGTCCCACACATTATGACCATTGAGCTTCTCTGGTATGCATTCCAATTCCTATAGGAAAGAAAAAAAAATGAGGTCATTGTGACATTGTTTTTCTTAGTGAATCCGTATTAGCTTCTCGTTATCACCACATAGTCTTAAGTGCGTTTACCTAATTCCTAAAGCAGTCAGCTCTATCTTTTCCGGAACATACATTGTCACTAATCCTCATACTGGTATTTCTCTCTTCATTCATGGAAATCAGAACTAGTTCCTTGTCACCAACTTTTTAATATTTCTTCCACTTTAAAATCAATTATTTAAAAATTATAAATAGAGATTCAGTTTTATCCACAAGTCATTTTACTATCTTAGAATGTTATTCATCTGAATTAAGATTTGAATTCATAGAAATTGTATGTTTCCTGCAAAACCATTCTATCTTCAACTTTATAATACTTCTTAAGAAAACTTGATCTGCCATTACATTTTAGTTGTATCAGATTGCCTGATAAAACTAAGGTCCTAAGAAATTTAGCTAATATTACCCTTTAGGAGATATATTAGGAAGCTTGATATCAGATTTCATGACAGAAAATGAGATGGTGCAATCACATGATGGCTTCTAATTTATATTTTTTTCCACCAGGAGAATCTTAGTGGAATTTAGAAGGGTGAAAATCAGGATTAGAGAAGGCTTACTTTATATATGATTAGACTCAGAGGACACTTACAGACCTTTCCAATCCTATCTCCCTGTGATTCTCTGATGGAGAAAATGAATGAAAAAATATTCCTAAGGAATACAAGATTTCAGAATACCAAAGTGACTGGGAATATCTTAATGGGTAGATTAACATTTGACCAGAGTAAATTAGTGAAAAGTTTCTTCAAGTAGCATTATTGTTGATGTTGGAGGGAAGTGTGTGTGTGTGTGTGTGTGTGTGTGTGTGTGTGTGTTTGTATCTAATTTATATACAATTTACAAGAAGACTTTTCTTTAATTTGTGCTGTTAGATTATGTGGGTAGATGATTATTTTTTAGAAAATGGGGATCTCAGTAAGCAAGGATGAAAGTGAGAGGTTGAGGGGGTGGACACATACATTGTCTCTTTGTATTTTACTTAAGCTAATGAAAAAAATCTCCAACTAATAAATCGTTATGACATTATAAATAATCTTTCATCTTCTTTGGTGGTCTGTGAGATTCACATAAATGGAGGGTTAAAAACCTTTTTTGTTTCTTTGTTCTTCTCATATCATTAGTGTAGAAGGAGACCATAAAAAAGTGCAGCCAGAAGGGGCTTAACTGTTACCGAGTCAACATTTGACAGTCACACTCTGTTCTGTCATTTCATGCATGTGCTTTTTATGAGTTTTATAGCTTTGTGAGCTTTATTTCAGGGATGTCCATTATGATAGCTGATCCACAGCCCATCTCCCATTGTGTGTATGTCTGTTGGGGAGCAAACCTCATCACTTGTACGAATCCCAATTTCAAGGAGTCATAGAGAAACCATCTACTCATGAACCATTTAATTCAGGCTAAGGAAGTATCTACCTCTTCTAAAGTACGGTTGTGTGTTTTTTTTATTTTGCCTTCTCTTAAATATTAACAAAGGATGTGCACTTGAGCCTTTATAAACTGAATTTTTAGGATTTTGGGGTTTGTTTTTGTTTTTTTTTGTTTTGTTTTTTTTTTTTGCGTAAGTTGAACAAAGTATGAGTCTTCAATTTAAATATATAGTAGGTTTACATTATAAAGCTGTAAACCATCATGCCTGAGCATCAAATGTAAAATAAAATAAAATAAATATTCCTGGCCAGGCAGTTCAGTGGGTTAGAGCAGTGTTTCCCAACCTTCTCTCATGATGAGAATCACCTGGTGGAGTTGTTAAAACACAGATTCCTGAATCCCAACTAAGAAGTGCTAAACTAGAATTTTTGGGAACATATAGGTAAAATTGCATACCTAACTTGGTGCTCTGTATATAACATCTGTCTTAGAGCACTAGTTAAGTATACAATTTTACCTATATGTTCCCAAAAATTCTAGTTTAGCATTTCTTAGTTGGGATTCAGGAATCTGTGTTTTAACAACTCCACCAGGTGATTCTCATCATGAGAGAAGGTTGGGAAACACTGGGTTAGAGCATCTCCCGGTACCAAAAGGTTGCTCATTTGATTCCTGGTCAGGGCACATACTTAGGTTGCAGGTTTGATCTCCAGTTGGGCACCTATGGGAGGCAACCAATCAATGTTTTTCTCTCACATGGGTGCTTCTCTCTCTCTTTTTCTCCCACCCCCATATGTATCTCTCACTCTCTACCTACATTTCTCTCTCTCTAAAAAAGAAAAAGATTACATACATTGTTGTAGATGATGGACAAGAGGTAAAAACATCTCAAGAATTTTTAGAGTTGAAACAAGCATTCTCCTTTATCCATTACTTGGCCATGGAGAATAAAATATCTTAACCATGGCAATAAAAGTTTATTTTAAACCAGCTTTCTCTAAGACTCTTGATGGAACCTTATAATTTGTAGGAGGAGGTCTATATAAATGATAGGTATGAAATAGGAAAAGAGCTAAAATACATCAGTAGATTTAATACTGGTATGCTGTAATGCTGTCTTTTCTATGCTATAAAATCTTTACTTATAATAAACATCTCAGGCCTAGAAATATATGAAATTTCTCTAATTCTTATATGTTAGGAAGAATCTGTATATTTTCAATTTTCCTCATTGATTTTTTAACATAATATTAAAAGTGCATATTTCTTAATTTTTTTTAAACTGATGAGAATCTATCATATATTTAAGCCCTATTATACAGATAGGATTCTGGAATGCAGGGAGGAGAATTGATTTGTCCAGAGTAATAGTAATACAGCTAATATATCATATATATATATATATATATATATATATATATATATATATATATGGAAATTTGGTTAAGACATGATGCTCTTGATCTCCAGACCCATTATTTTTTAAATGGATTATTATCTATATTTATAAATATGTCCTCTTCCCATTAATCCCTGAGGCCTTTTGCCATTCAGAACATTCTTAGCTTAGAAATATAGATCTTCACTATCCACTTCTAATAAACTCACTGACCACATTTCTTTAAATGTTTAACGGCTCGCCTTGTTGATTTCCAACAATGCCTGGTGTCACATGCAAACAATACAAGTGCTGTTTTCCATTCTGCAAATCATTGGATAAGCCACCGAACCCAAGACAGGCCCCAGACTTCCTAAGTGAATATTAACACATTGATAATAGTTCTTTGAGTGTTGACTTTTAGAGTTATTCATTTGACCCCAAGAAGCTATATAGTCAAAATTTTTATTTTCTTCTGTAGATAAGATACATCATAGGATTATAAGTTTTTTCAAGTAAAATCAAAATTTACCTAATGTTTTCCACTTTAGTAAACCTACATAGTTGTATAAAATTTAATTGGCCATCTAAGAATCATCTTTCCAAAGGAAATCTAGTCATTATTCAATTGCTCATTTTTATTCAAGAGAGAAAGCATACAGGTCATCTTCTTTGGTCTTAATTTATAAATCCTCAAGACAATTTCATTTTTACTACTTTTTAGTAATAAGTCTGCTTTGCACCCTCTACTCTGAAATTACTCAGTGCAGTGTAGAATTTTAGCAAGTATTTCTTACTAAAGGCTCAGTGCACAAAATTCATGCATGGGTGGGGTCTCTAGGCCTGCCCTGTCTGGTGATCAGGTTCATTCTAAGGGACAACCAGCAGGGTGATGGGGGACCCATTCACTGGCACCTGCCTTGGCCAGTCTAGCACCACCTGCTTGCCAGCCATACCCCCTGCAGCCCCTGCCTGTTGCCTCCCTCTGCAGGGTGATTGGTGGGATGATCAGGAGGCCGCTGCTGGCGCCTGATTTGGCTAGCCTGGGGCCTGTGGGTTGGGGGAAGCTCAGTGCACATCATAGCGACCTGTCGGCATTCTGCAGTTTGGTTGATTTGCATAATAGGCTTTTATTGTATAGGATATGTGTTTGTTTTTCTTTGATATTTGTTATATAACTAATAGGGGGCTGGGGGGAAGAAGAGAGAAGCTACCTTGTCAGTTTCAGGTCAGTGCTTGGATAGTAGTAAGAAGGCAGTAAAGTATAACTAGATCTGTATTCCACAACACTGACCTAAAAGTGGGGCATGGAGTGCTCCTTATTTGTACAAATTACTGATTAGTGTGGTTTTATTGGAGCCTATTGGAACTAAGAAAATGAATATGATAAAAATTGTCACCTCAATCCATCAACATTTCTTTCTGTTTTCCCAAACTCAATTTTTTCCATGGTTCCCATTCTCAACATCTTCCTATTTACTCCCTTCTTACCTAATACAATATATACTGCACTCATTTGTTTTCAGCTGCTTCAGTTTAGAAAGAATTGATTTTATTATAAGAACTTTGAGACTAGAAATATTACCATTTTCAGGAATATATGCACACTTGAATAGAGGATTTTGAAATGGAAACTATTTAACCCTAGGAACAGAATCTCAAATGGTTGAGATACAATAGTACATAGTAGGCTCTTCTGAAAAAGACAGCCCGGGTAGTGTAGGATTGGAAGAAGTACAATAAGAGGAATCTTCCCAATGTATTAGCATATATGCTTTATAACATTTGGCTGATATTTTATTTTTCTACATGCCTAAATTGATTAAATTTAAACTTTGAAAACTATTCTTAAATCAATCTCATTTTTTTGGTGGTTCAATATATTATCTAGACTTCTAGCGACATGTACATTTATGTCTGTCTTTATACATAAGGGCTCAATATAAACTTTTACTACAGTATTAATTTTTATATGGAATCACATAATAACCATCATATAAGCACAATATTTGTATATACCATATATTTACCATATAATCTCTTGGGTTTTATTATATTTTCCTTACCTCAGTTTCTTTAAGATCTTCTGAATTTATTGTTAGAGAGGGTTTCTAAAATGTGGCAATGTTACCATTTTGATTTTGTAAGATATTTTAATTAAAGGCACTCAACACATTCTCCAATTCCTCCAATCAACTGTCAACGACTGGGCAAAAGGTCACAAAAAAATGGATCCTACCATGTTAACTTCTACTATCTCCCACTGATATCTTCTTGAAAAGTATTATAAATTCCACTTATGGGTAACTAGTTGAGTAATTTTTTATATATACTATGTGCTTTAGAGATAGATAATTAGAAGTTACTTACTATAAAAACTGATTGTGACTTTCCTATTCACTCATCATTTGCTAATAATTTTACCCTCTTGGTAAGATAATACAAGATCCATCAGATGAACTCAGAACCTTAAAAGTCACTTAACATTTCACTTTTTTCCTACTCTGATCAGCTTTATTTTGGTTTCTCTTCTTGAAAGACTTTACTTCAGAATGGAAAACTCTCTGGAAAATATGTAGCAGCCCAACCAGTATGGTTCAGTGATTGAGCATTGACCTATGAACCAGAAAGTCACAGTTCAATTCCTGGTCAGAGCACATGCCCATTTTACAGGTTTGATCCTAAGTAGGAGGCATTCAGGAGGCAGCTGATCAATAACTCTCTCATCATTGATGGTTCTATGTCTTTCTTCCTCTCCCTTCTTCTCTAAAATCAATAAAATATTTAAAAAATAAATAAATTATGTAGCACAATTGTCATATAAACTGTTAAATCAAAACCTGAGAGGTGACCCAGGCCTAGTATATACCCAAAGATAGTACAGTAGTCATGGACCTGGGGTTCATGTTGATGGAAGGTGGTGTTGTGTTTTACATAACTATCTTGTACTTTTAACAACTACACTTACTATTATGAGAGTCTGTCAAGCTGTTATCCTTGGTGCTCCTGAGCTCAACTGAATATAAACAGCAAGCAGACTCCCCAAAAGAAATCCAGAACAAGCAGTTGAAATACCAACTATACACACAAAACAAATTGGATGAGGATCTACATTTTTAAGTTGGTAATGTATTTCAGTGTTAGCACTAGATAATCCTATAGAACTAAAGTTGATAGAATTATTTTATTCCCAGTTTCCCTACTGTGTCCTATAAATTAAAAGGCTAATATGCTAAATGTCCAGTCAACCCATTGGCCAATCAACCAATCAAAGTATAATCTCTCTATATAAAAGCCTAAGTGACCATTAGGAGAGAATGACTGGAATGACCAGTTGCTATGACATGCACTGACCATGGGGGGCAGATGCTCAATGTAGGAGCTGCTCCCTGGTGGTCAGTGTGCTCCCACAGGGGAAGCGCTGCTCAGCCAGAAGCTGGGCTTATGGTTGGTGAGTGCAGCTGCCATGTTGGGAGCCTCTCCTGATTCCATGGCAGCAGACACAACAGGCCAGGATGAGTAAGAGCAGCGCCCACCTGCCGCTTGGCACACAGCTACATCCCCTGAGGGGTCCCAAAATGTGAGAGGGCACAGGCCAGGCTGAGGGGACCTCCCACCAGTGCACAGATTCCATGCATGGATATCTAGTTTTATAATAATTTTCAATTCAAAATAGTTTTTCTACTAAATCATATTCAGAATTTGACAAATAGAAAATAGAAGTTCCAAGGCCACCAAATTAAGAGAATTTTAATCTAGTATATACAACTTTAATACTGTCAGAGATTATATAGAGATAAAGCATGTACTGTATTATTTTGTCTCTTACTAGGAACATTACCTGGGTCCTTTACCTGTAATACAATTATCTTAAATAGTTGATTTATTTCCTGTGAAGATTTACGTTTTCAATTGCTGTTCTGTAGTGCGTGTGGTTCACTTGTTCAATTCATGTTTGTGTTTCTCAGAAAACAAGGTGAATAATTATAAAGAAACATGAGCAAATTTTATGAAATCCAGCAGATGCTTTTCTTAAAACTGTTTTGGAACCACATTGTCCTCAGAGCAGTGATGGGGAGTGCTAGAGAAAGTTGTAAACCTTTTGCTGTATGCTTTTTCTGTTCTTAAACTCACTCAGTTAATTTGGAAGTGGTTTAATATCTCTTGTGATTTAGATTAAGCATTATATTTTCCTTGAAAATAATTTTGTTTGTAATGGCATGTTCTCCATGAATTCAAATCATGCACTGCATGCTTTTAAATTATTTGATTTCCTTACAGATCTAATTTTGGTATATTTGTAGCTCAAATAATTCTCCAGCTCAATATTTTGGCTTAGCAATCCACACCAAATTGTGGTCCAAGTAGCAGGCACTCACATTGAATGTATGGAGCCTTGACAAGCAATTAGCAATGAATATTTAAATGTCCTCATTCCTCTTGCATGGGGAATGCAGATGGCATTTAAGGAGATGGCAACCAGAGGGCACTACTGTGAATTATGCTTCTATCAGCTGGTCACCTGACTATTGGAAGACTGTCTCTGGGTCCCATGCCACTTCTATACGTCTACTGTCTGTCTAAAAATAAGGCAGGCATTTCAAATGTTACAAAACAAGTTGCTTTCATGAAATGTCTATGTACATGTTGTGATTTTGGAAGGTTATCTCCAAGAATCCAAGAATTTATTTTCTGAGCATAACAAGTCCAAATACCAAGACTATAAAGGGGAATTCTAAGAATAAGAAGAATTCCTTCAAAAATCCTGCTGATCATTTGCTTCAACTCCATAATGTGCTGAATGTACAAAGGTGATTAAATCAACACCTCATCCCTTCCAAAAGCCAATATGGCCCAAGGAAAAAAATGTCTTTGAATAATGATCATTTCCAGACTGAACTCTCACTATATATATATTTTTTTATCTTTTTTGTTTTTTTTTTTGTTTTTTTTTTAGGAAAAAACAACACTGGAGAGTCTGACTCAGCAATTGGCAGTTAAACAGAATGAAGAAGGAAAATTTAGCCATGCCATGATGGATTTTAATATGAGTGGAGATTCAGATGGTTTGTAAAGATTTGATATGTATTCCAGTAGTGGGCAGAAATGTCCATTTAGTACAATTACAACTACTAAAAAAAATATACCATTACAGTAGGAGCTTGTGTGTACTGAGCAGTCCCCATGTGCCAAGCACTCAGCTGAAACTTTGCATTGATCATCTCATTAATTCCTGGCACAGCCTGTGAGATGAGTGTGATTACAGATAAAGTGATTGGCCCTTAGGAATGTTGAATCATTTTTCCCCAAGGTTACAGAACTGTAAGTGCCAGAGACAGGTCTTGGATTCAAGATGAAGTGATTCCAAGCAAATATTCTTAATCGCCATCTACCCTGACTCTCGCTTCCTTATTTCTTGTACCTGAAACAAACGTTTCAAAAATTTGCATCTATAAGCTCATTTTCCAGTTTTAATTTGTCAACCCCTGGCCCAGAACACATGGTTCAGAGGACATTTTTATGACGGTTTCTTGCATTTTTGAACTTTTCCCTCTCCCACTATCTACCATACATTGACGTGTCCTGCCTACTCTGTAACTGAAGTAGAACTCCAGCTACCAGCCTCTTGCCTTCCTCACAGGACTTGAGACTTCTATTGCTTGCATCCTCTGTGAATATTCTAAACATCCACAATGACAAGTAATTAAACTGATGCTCCAATTTTATTTTTATTTTTTTAATTTCTTTATTGGTTATGGTATCACATAATTGTACTCATCCCCCTATTTCCATCCCAAACCCCTCCCCCCATATGCCCCCACCCCCCTGTTGTCCATGACCACTAGTTAGGCTTATATGCTCCAATTTTAATAGCACAGCAAAGAGGGGAAAAGAAGAAAGTGCTGCTATTCCTCTTCCCCTGAGCCCCAACTGGAAAGGTCTCTCCAGTGTCAGGTGACATGTGTGCATTGGAAGAGCACTGTCCTCACATTTATGATTTGTTGCAGAGGAAGTTGCTCGCATATAGAAAAATCCGCACCAAGGCAAACCATACTTTAGGACAGAGGAGCTCACTTGGATCTGCCAAAATACACAAGTGCTGATGTGTGCCTTGGGCCAATTCTGCTTTTAAGTCCAATTCACTGGCCCAGGGACTAGCCAAAGTTGAGCATTTAACCAGATAATTATGTCAAATCTGAATTTTATTCTATTGGATATCTAAGAAAAGTCTGTGTTTTACTGGTCTATTGTATCCAAACATTTCCTTCTATTTTCTACTTTGCTGGGATAAGATAAACCTGACCTAAGTATATGCAAAGAGCTTGTTTAGCTCTGATGAAGTCACATAACATTCACTTTACTGCTTATGTTGCTGTAAGGTGTAAGAACAGGGAAAAGCAGATGTGCCAATGATCATTTGCTAGTTACAGACTCACTTTAGAAAGATGTTGCCATATATTAGCACTCATTTTTGTCAATAAAAAAACAATTACTGGCATACCACATTTCATAAATTTTAAGTTGAGTTAGCATGATAAAATACACGCAAGGTAATGGCATTCAAACACCAAAATTTTGTTACTGTTGTTTGTTGACTTCAGTCATGCTTGTACACAAAGTACTTCCCAATCTTCAGGAGACCAAAGAGCATATAATGAATGAAAAATTATGATATGCTGTTTTTTGTTTTGTTTTGTTTTGTTTTCAGTGTGGTGCAATAGAGGTCTTCAAGTGTACATAATTTTGGTTGGCTCCTATTCCTTCAAATTAAGAAAAGAAAGGAAGAATGTGATGGAGAAGGGGGAAAAGTGCTTTATCAGTACTATATGCTCTAAAAATCTCAAATTATTTTAAAATTTTGTATGCTACCAATCTCTCTCTCTTCCATATTTTGTAAGGATAGCCCTGGAAAACTTAGTGTCACAGTTCCATGTGTTCAGCATCTCTCTCTCTCTCTCTCTCTCTCTCTCTCTCTCTCTTTCTCCTTTTTCTTTTTCTTTTACCCTTTTTTGCCTAAACTCAGGAACCTCTGGAAGCTCTTTAACCTGCTGAAGCTATTCTACAAAGTCCCATAAAGCCTAGAGGAGTGATGGCAGCTCCCTAAGGTTCCACTGTGACTCTTGGTCGTGTTTTATCATCACGAGTCTTGCTTGTTGGAATGTACCTTTCAGTGGGTCTCAGGATAACTTAGGTAGACATTAGGGGCAAAATAAAAGAGAAGGAATTTTTTTTTCACCTTAAATAGGTGGCTATTGACTTGGTAAGAAACCATAGTAACGTAGCTATTTGTCTTTTTTTCCTGTATTTTGCAAACATCTTTTGGGAAGCAGACTATCATTGCTGCATCAGAATATTTTATGCACTTATTATTAGCACATAATTTCAAAGAAAAGCCAAAAACATTCTAGGAGAATGTCTATATTGTAGTTTAACCTCAAAATTGGACCTAGCAGCATTTTTATTTATATAACCTCAGAGAGAGGAAAGGGGCATGGATACTCTGTGTTCTGGTAGTCCTTGGGTAGCAGAGACACATACATGCCTGTACCCATCCAATCTGTTGAACATATTATTGTTTCACAATTTTTTATCTTCTTCACCTAATATTTCTATAGTAATCGTATGTCTATTGACCCAATTCAACTATTCCCTATCCAGTTTACATCGAAGATCATATATTCAAGTTTCTTGTGGGCTCTCAAAAGTAAATGGTGAAATAACCCACCATTGTAAGAAAGGGAAATATATTACAAATGGATTAAAAACACAAATACAGCATTTTCCACCACAAGGCTAATCACAAAAACTTCATAAACAAGCATCTGTCTTAAGAACTAGAAGTACCATTATCACATGTACTTTTTATTTTCAGATATTTTAATAGTCTAAAAAACAGTAATGCAAGGAACAGAAATGTCAAAAGTTTTAACACTAACGAGAAACAATGTGTCCTATTTTTAGGAAGTGCTGGAGTCTCAGAATCAAGGATTTATAGAGAATCTAGAGGGCGTGGTAGCAATGAACCCCACATAAAGCGTCCAATGAATGCCTTCATGGTGTGGGCTAAAGATGAACGAAGGAAAATCCTTCAAGCCTTTCCTGACATGCACAACTCCAACATCAGCAAGATATTGGGTAAGAAAATAATTGAAGTTTAAGTGATGTATAGATTAATTGTACACTCTGTCTTCTAGTCTTGTTGAAAGATATGGGGTTTAGAGGCCAGCTAGCTCATGTTATCTGTTTATCCTATATAATAAAAGGCTAATATGCATATTGTCCCCTCGGGAGTTCAACCAGGAGACCAGGAGTCCGATTGCTTGCTATGATGTGTGCTGACCACCAGGGGGCATGTGGGGAGGGAAGGAGGAGGCCAGGAGGCCAGAAGGCAAGAAACCTGATTGTTCCTCCCTGATGACTGGCGAGGCCTAGGGACCACACCATGCATGCATTTCATGCACCAGGCCTCTAGTCTGAAAATAAGTATCATTATTGAGCCTTTTCTTCTGATGGTGGAACAGCCCATGTTTGTTGAGATATGTGCCCCATTACTATAGCTAATTTAGTTGTGTGTCTATATATTAATTGTAATATCATCTCTTCTTCAAAAATCTAGAAATATTTGTACTAAGACTAGGAAATAGTTTCTTTTTTATGGGGTATTAATCATTTTTATATTTTAATGTGTTTTTTTTTTCTACTCTCCTCTTGTTCTTTTTATTAACCTATTTATATTTATATTTGAACTTTGGCCAACACTTAAAATCCCATATGCAAAAGAAGCAAAAATTGGCTCATATGAAAGAGATTGTTTTCCTCTAAGGGGAGGGATTTGGGTGATTGGGTAGAAAAGGCGAGGATTAACCGAGAGAGAGAGAGAGAGAGAGAGAGAGAGAGAGAGAGAGAGAGAGAGAGACTCTGACTGATCAAAAGGAAATGCACACTTTTTTGCATCTCTTACCATCTCTGATCTATTTTTCTTTTTTATGATTATCTTCTACCTTCCACATGGAATTTTTTATTCTTTAAAAAAACTATGTCTTTTATTTGGAAAAACTCTAGAAAAAAATAAAATGCTTTATGGAACCAAATTATATATTTTAATATATCAGTCATTTTCAAAATAGAAATTCCAAACTGTAAAAATAAATCCAACTAAATACTAAGATTGTTTAAATTGCTTTTATATCCATCAACTCATATGTCTGAATACTAAAAAAGGTGATAATCACTGATTAAAACTTTATCTTAAGTGTAAGAGAAATATCAGTTTTGATGTAAAATACTTTAGGAAATTTTAGCAAAAGCTTTTATGGGAAAAAGATGACTAGCTAAAAGAATTCCTTTCTGGTTAAAAGGAAAGAATATTACAATAACCACATGAATATATTATAACAGATTCCTTGAAAGAGAGTGCTACCTAATTTCAGACTAAATTGAGAAATTGTTTTAATTGAAGATACAACAGGAAAAAGAAACACTGAGGTGTTTGGGACCTCAATATTTAGTCATAACTCCAAATAAATAAGTTATCTTTAAATATCCACAAGATTATTCTGAATGGCCCATTCCATATAAAAGTACAAAGAAAGCTTGATGTTTTCCTTTTTACTTATTGTTTTGGATAACAGCCTCCGACAGCATGCCGCTAATTCATTCTGCTTACAACAGGCGCTTGAGCTGGGTTGACATTTTACGTAGTCTCTGGGGATCCTAGTTGACATTTTAAAGGGTTTCTAAGCATTTTATAATACCCTAAAATCTGGTTTTAATAAGCCATTCTGCTGAAATTGTTAACATAAGGAATCACCTTTTACTGTTTGGCACTGGATCAGGGACTGGGGGACATCTTTTTCCGATTAGATATACAGTAGTTGGAGTAAAATGTGCAAATTCATTACAGACTCCATGGAGATGACAATGGTGCTCAGCTCAAACGCCTCATTTTTATTGTATTGCTGGGTTTGGACCGGAAAGAAGCACTTCCGAGACCGTATTTCTTTTTTCCTTTTTTTTTTTTTTTGAGCATCAACCATTTTGTATTGATCCTTCCTCTTTGTCATCAGAAGGAATACCCCATGTCCTTCTCTGTTTTTAATTGTAAAAGACCAGTCTTCCGATGAAAGAGGGAACTTACTCCCTGTACATGGTCCAGGGTGAGCAATCAGCCACACCCAATCAGTCCGATGTTTTCATGCTTTTGGAAACATAGGAAACGCTTTCCTGCCATTCTCCTCTAGTGGGTTTCAAGGGTTCATGTCACAGTTCCATACAGGGGTTGTACCTGTAAAGCCATTGAAACCAAAACCTAACTTGTCACGTGGTGAACCCTACTCAGAAGTTACTACTAGTAAGTAAAAATGGCACTTGCTACCAAACTAAAACATGGTTGTACACTGTAGTAATGGAATTAGCCTTTTTTCCCAGTCAGTGCTTAAACTATCTTTTTTGTTGTTGTTATTAATGCTCATCTGACAATATTTTTTATTGCTTTTCAGAGAGAGTGGAAAGGAGGGAGAGAGTGGGGAGAGAGAGAGAGAAACATCGATGTGAGAGAAACACATAAACTGGTTGCCTCCCGCACATCCCTGACTGGGGGTGGGGAGCAAGACTCAACCCAGATATGTGCCATTGACTGGGAATCAACCCCATGACCTGATTCTCTAACCATATAGCAACACCAGCCAGGGTGCTATCTTTTTTAAAATACACCAATAATGAACTATCAGAAAGGGAAAATATGAAAACAACCCCATTTGCAATTGCATAAAAAATGTAAATGTCTAGGAATAAATTTAACCAAAGAAATAAAAAGGCCGTACTTGGAAAATTATTAAACTCTCTTAAATTTTAACTTTAAAAGGACTAGTAACTATGCTCTGGTAACATTTTAAAATGTATCTTAGAATTTAGCGATAATTCTAGAGAAATGATGCTAGTAAGTGTCTAAATATTGTGTAATTCTGGGTCATGCCAGATTTAGAAGCCAACTTCTCTGAAAATTAATTCATCTTTTATTATAGATAGCTATAACACACACACACACACACACACACACACACACACACACACACATTCTGTCTCTGCATTTTAGCCATACCCAACTTTCCTTAAGTTCCTCTAATCCGCCTTCCTACTGCAAGGCCTTGACCATGCCGTTCCTCTCCCACAGGATGCTCTTCTCTCTCTGATACCTATCGGAGTCACTTCTGCAGCAGAGCCCTCTCACCTACAGAAGACTGATTCCACCTCTTTACCATATGTTCTTACAGCCTCTGGAACTTTCCTTAACGCTAATTAAAATAATAAATTGTATAATTAGATGTTTAATATATTTTCCTCCCCTGCAAGAAGAGAAGAACCATTAACAATTCGCTGCTACATAGTCAGTAATTAATACAGCATCATGCATGGAGTGGGAAATCTAAAAAGAGTTTTCACCTACCAAGGCAGGTTACTATGAGGCAGAAACAGTTCCTTTCCTTAGAGAAACGTATTCTTTTTTAACTTAAAGACTATGCAGACTTTGGGAAGAATCACTGGCCATTCTATTCAAAATGAAAATGCTATGTTGTTATTATTGTTGTTGTTGTTGTTATTGTTGTTGTTCTGTGTGGTTGGTGATAAGGGTAGCCAGTGAATTGTAAGTCAACCATTCTTGACCCATGATTTAGTGTATTTATTCAGTAAATTTATTTTGCTCAGCTCACTTTTTCAGTCCCTGATACGAAGTCTAATATTCTGGTATACTATACATACTTACAAGAAACTCCACAAAAAGAATTGATCCTGAGTTCAATAGTGTGATAGTTTTATTTGTGTACTTATTTGCCATGAGAACAACATGATGGTTTTCAAGTACTTCTGGAGAGTAATGTTGGGCAATAAGGAATCTGAGCCAGTACCTATGACTAACAATGTTGGACACTGCTAATTACACACAAGTTTGATAAAGGAATGGAAAAATAAATTCTAGTATTTGAACTGTATTTGTTTCTGTTGTAAATAGAACAAAATCATATTGGCTGCCTAGATTGTAAAAATTTGTTTATAAATCTTTGTAACACCTGTTATGGATATACTAGTACCCACCCATGCAGCATCTGTCCCACTAGGAAATAATTCTAACTGCAGAGCTACTGTCCCTTCCTTTGTGTTCCTTTAATACAGTTAACAGCCATGTTGGTGGAATTCCCTGCAAGAACTATTTATCAGGAGCTATTTGCATTTGAGATGTGGAATTATGTCTGGGTAATGAACCCATTTAAAAGCTTTTAAGATCTTGCTTAGAGCAGGTAAAAGCAGCAGTGCCCAAATGTATTCGATAGGGATCTCCTAATTTTGGTTATTTGGCTCTTTTTTGAATTTGGAAAGGGTTGAGCTGAATTTTTTCAGATAAACACACGCCATCTGCAAATAGATTTTTTTCACATGTTCAATAAAAAAAAATAAACATTATTCCTACGACTCCTTTTAGTACTACACATAGCCATTCTGATAGGAGCTATGCTTTAAATTTTATCTCTATTGAGAATTAGCATAAACTATTTGTAATTAAGCTTCAAGAGTTGTTTTTGCATTCCTAGTTAAATACAAAACAAAATTAAAAGTGAAAAGGAGGGGAAATCAATTTGGGTTAATATTAGTAATGCATACTATATCACAAGAAGTAACATCTCTATATATTATTGAAAGTATTTTATTAAAAGTCTTCCTTGTTAATGTAATTCTGACTTCGGCTAAAGCATATTTAGTAGGTAGGTTATATGTATTTTAAGACATACATTGTTGCATACTTTCAATTCCATCAAACCTGACCTTGAGTCACAAATCTTCAGTTTAATAGTTTGTGTGGCCTTGGTTAAGTTACTTCACCTCCTGAACTTCAATTTTTTTTAACCTATGGAAGTAGATATAAAAGCTGTCTATCTTATAGGATTGTGGTGAAAAATAAAATGAAACAATTTATGTAAAAGTGTAGCATAGTCCCTAGCACACACAGTAAACCGTGCATGTTCATTAATATAATATTTTATTAAAATTGTAGTAAAGTGAATTTTTAAACTGATTATTCTTGTAAATATACGTAAACATTTTGAGAGAATGACAATTATATATGATTAGTAGCTCTGCGCACGAATCCGTGTGCCAGTAGCTCACCAGTAGCTCGCTGCTGCCCTCCTGTAGCTCCCTCTGCCCTCCCTCCCCTCCCCCTTACCCCCCCCCCCCCAACCTTCTGCCCTGCCCCCTCCTTAGCTCTCCGCTTCCTGCTTGTAGCTCACTGCCTCACCCTCCTGCTGAACTGAGATCTGGTCAATACTCAGTCGGTCTTTATGCTTCACAGCGTAACTACCATTTGCATATTACATCTTTATTACTTAGGATATACATTAGAAACCTTTGTAGTAATATACCCCTACATAAAAATATTCAACACTAGATAATTAACCTCAGATTCAAAATATGTAATGAGTTTTTGCATAACTTTTTAGTTCACACTTGAATTCTATCATGGTCTAATGTATGAATGAAAGATATACCCATTAAATTACCTATAAGCTGTGAAGTACATACCGGACCAGTTTGGCTACCTTATTCATTCGTGCCAGGAAAAATACACCGATTGCCCAGCGTTCGTACCTTTGGTGCACAGTTTCTCTGAGGACAGAACCCCTAACACCTCCATCCTGACGGAATCTCATCTCTTGAGTCAAAGCCCGCAAATCAAAAACACAATCATGTACTTCTGGGTTTGGGCCAACATTTTTACTTCAGATGTTCACGTTCTCAGGTGTTATCTTTTGAGGATCCTCGGCAGCTGTGCAAACTGGAATCCTAACCTTCTTTTCCCCGCAGGGTCTCGCTGGAAAGCTATGACAAACCTAGAGAAACAGCCATATTATGAGGAGCAAGCCCGGCTCAGCAAGCAGCACCTGGAGAAGTACCCCGACTACAAATACAAGCCCAGGCCCAAGCGCACCTGCCTCGTGGACGGCAAGAAGCTGCGCATCGGGGAGTACAAGGCCATCATGCGGAACCGGCGGCAGGAGATGCGGCAATACTTCAACGTTGGGTATGGACCCTCCGTGGTGTTTTCCTAGAAATCACTCCTATTGAGTGGGAGGGGGAACATGCTTGCGTAGTTGGCAAAGCGGGGTGTTGAAAAAGAACCTGAACACAGTGTCTTTTCAGAGAATTAGTTCTGCCCCCACATGATCCTGGAAGAGAATCCCACCATGTCCATGCACTCCCAGCCCCTGAACAATAGCTGTCACTTGAGCTTTGTAAACGGCTGGTTTGAAAATCTAAATATCCAAAAGTAAATGATTTTTTTAAATATTATTTTTTTAAATACTTTTTATTGATTTTATACAGGGAGGAAGAGAGAGGGACAGAGAGCTAGAAACATCTATGAGAGAGAAACATTGACCAGCCGCCTCCTGCACACCGCCTACCGGGGATGTGCCCGCAACCAATGTACATGCCCTTGACCGTAATCAAACCTGGGACCCTTCATTCCGCAGGCCGATGTTCTATCCACTGAGCCAAACCGGTTCTGGCAAAAGTGAATGATTTTGAAGTTTGCTCTTCAAAACTCAGAAGTTTAGCTAGTTCTTTTCCTTGTTGGTTTTCATTACTTCCAAGGCTTCACAGAGATAAAGGCCACCACAACTAACCATGTGGTTGAGAGGATACAACATAAAAATGATTTGGAAAGAAAGAAATACCGGTTTCTGGGCTTAGAGGGGTTTCTGGGTGATCAAAGCACATAGGGGGTCTTTGTAGGGCACACAAATTAGGAACTCTATTTTAGGGCACAAGCAGGTGTGAAAAAGTTCTCTTCTGAATTAAGAATGCAGCTCTTGCCTGGTCCGTGTGGCTCAGGCGGTTGAGCACCCTTCCATGCACAGGGAGGTCACTGGCTCTGTTCCTGGGCAGGGCACATACTCAGGTTTCCTGCTTTATCCTCAGGAGTGGGGTGTGTAGAAGGCAGCTGGTGGATGTTTCTCCCTCATTGATGTTTTGCTCTCTCCCTCTCCCTTTCTCTGAAATCAGTATATATGAAGAATGCAGCTCTCATAACCCATGCACACAGACAGTAATGTGGTGAAGGCCTGGAGGAGGGTGAGGCAAAGGGGGAGGACACTGGGGCATCTGTAATAGAGTCAACAATTTAAAAAGAATATTGATTTCAGAGAGGAAGGGAGAGAGAGAGAGAGAGAGAGAGAGAGAGAGAGAGAGAGAGAGAGAGAGAGAGGAGAGAGAGAGAGAGAGGAAAACATCAATGATGAGAGAGAATCATTGATTGGCTGGCTCCTGCATGCCCCCCACCTGGGATCAAGCCCACAACCCAGGCATGTTCCCTGACCAGAAATCAAACTGTGACCTCCTGGTTTATAGGTCAATTCTCAACAGTGAGCCACAGTGGTCGGTCTAGTCAACAATTTTTTAAAATGCAGCTCTCGGGATGTTTTATTTTTTCCTACCTTTTTAGCGGGAGCACCCCATAATATTCTACTTGAAACTGCATCACTTATGCAGAATTTTCTCAAAAAATATAGAAATAAAATTGCTCATATTTGGAACAGAAATAAGTTAGATCCCAAGAGCTTTATAGAATAAATACTGTAATGAAAAATGGTCAGAGGATACCTTAGAAAAAACCTTTTCAAATCTGCCCCACCCCCTCCATTCATGATGAAAGGATCATCATGCTCTGTCTGGGTTCTATGGTTTATACACCAGTGCATGGCTCTTTGCAAAGCTGAGATGAAACTCAACAGTCCTTGGAGATGTAGTGAACAAATGAACATATGAATGAACGAAAGAATGCATGAATGAACACCATTTATTAATCCCTTTTTACTAGGACTAGTCCATAATTTGTAGCTCCCATGGTAAAATGAAAATACAGGGTCCCTGTTAAAAATTTTTTAAGAACTAAAGGCCCAGTGCACAAAATTTGTGCACCGGGAAGTAGGGGGGATTCCTCTCAACCCAGCCTGCACCTCTCCAATGCAGGACCCCTTGGGGGATGTCCAACTGCCGGTATAGGCCTGAACCCTCTCACAATCCTGAACCACTGGCTCCTAATTGCTCACCTTCCTGCCAGCCTAATTGCTCCTAACTTCCCAACTGCCTCTCCCTGCCAGCCTAGTTGCTCCTAACTTCCCACCCCCACTGGCCTGGTCACCCCTTACTGCCTTCCCTGTCAGCCTGGTCATCCCAAACTGCCCCCTCTTCCAGCCTTGTTGCCCCTAACTCCCTCCCTCCCCCACTGGCCTGGTCACCCCAACTGCCATTCCCCTGCCAGCCTAATCACCCCCAACTGCCCCCCCTGCTAACCTGGTTGCCCCCAACTGCACCCCCCGCCCCACCAGTCTGGTTGCCCCTAACTGCCTCCCCCGTCCCCAACCTGGGGGGAAAAGGAGACTTATGTAATACTTTAAACAATAAAGAATTTAAGTTAAAAATTTATTAAGAATTTTAAGACTGTGACAACAGACCTTTAAGACAAGGATAGAATATTTCTAAGCTCTGAGGCCTGTGTGGTTTCAGAGATTGTCCTCCCATAAGACTGGCCCTGTTTCCTACCCCCATCTAAAACTATGTCAGGGACTAGTGGAATGTGATATTATTCAGTTCTGGTCAGTTCTGGAAATCGATTACTTTCAGAGCTCTAATACTTTGGGATTTTTCCATTAAAATTGAATTGTAATTATTTTTTAAATTTTTTCTACATGCTGAAATGAAGGAGAAATGAACTAGGGGTTAAGGACTTGGGTTCTTTTGCTAAATCTTTCTGCATCTCCATTTTTTCATGAAAGAGAATAGTAACAAAACAGAATTTATCTTAAAACATTTAACGGGTAGTACATATGTCTTATAATCTGTAAAGCACTACATGGAAGTAAGGCATTAGAATCAAAGTAGGATACAACTTTTACATGTTGGGCCATAGGATGAAAATCACTGCCTTAGTGTTGGACACACTGAGCAAATTAATTATATATAGCAAGGCCCCCTCTAACTGCTCACTCACCACGGTCTCTTTTGGGGCGTTTCTCTTTGACAGGCAACAAACACAGATCCCCATCGCTACTGCTGGTGTTGTGTACCCTGGAGCCATCACCATGGCTGGGATGCCCTCCCCTCACCTGCCCTCCGAGCACTCAAGCGTGTCTAGCAGCCCCGAGCCGGGCATGCCCGTCATCCAGAGCACTTACGGCGTGAAAGGAGAGGAGCCACATATCAAAGAAGAGATACAGGCCGAGGACATCAACGGAGAGATTTATGACGAATACGACGAGGAAGAGGATGATCCAGACGTAGATTATGGGAGTGACAGTGAAAACCATATCGCAGGACAAGCCAACTGATAAGGGTCAAAAGATTGCCGTGACTTTAGGACTTAAAGAAGCCCTAGCTGGTTCATCCTTACCAGTGGCCAAGCACATTAACTTTCTCATACACTGACTGTTACTTTAACTGTTAGTCTTAAATAGTTGGGACATCAGCTGACTAATAGACCTCAGCCTCAAAAGGCTTGGAAAGGAAAAAAAATATATATATATATACAACAAGCAAACAACAATATCAACAACAAGAGATTGAAATAAGCTATGGGTAAAATAATGCCAGTAATTCAGCTGCTACATCCAAGCACTGAAGTCTTACCCGTCAACTTTTTTTTTTTTTTTTTTTTAATAAACTTTATGGCTGTTTGTTCTACAATGTTCTAGAAATTCTCACTCAGGTACACAGTGCCAACAAGTGGCTTGTGAATGTGTTTTGTTGTTTTGTGCTACAATTTTTAAAAAGAAATAAGTTTTGTTTTGTTTTGGGGGTTTTCTGGGGTTTTCCTTTTTCCTTTCCTCCTCTCCTTACTTTTCTGGGTTTTTTTGTTTGTTTGTTTTTTGTTTTTTTGTAATGCACCTGACAGAAAAAAAGAAAGATGAATTTCTCTTTACTTCTTTCCACCTTCTCCATCTCTATATTTTAAAGATGGAAGTCTGTGCATGGGGGGGGAGGGGGGAAAAGAGCCTGTTTTGAACTTCCTTGCTATCCATCACAAAATAAGCAATTATGTATTTTCTTTAGAGGACTTTATTGCACACCACACTACATCTTTGAGCAAGTGCCAAATTTGTACTGATGTGTTGACCCAGTTCATTTCTTTCCTTTTTCTTTTTCCTGTTCCTTCTTAAGTTAGGACAGTGTTATATCTTAGACAATCCCTTGAAAAACCTAAAATACCAGCAGCTGGTGAGATTTGACTTTTTTTTTTTTTTAATGGAAACTGTAGGTGCTGTTCTCAGGTGAAAAAAAAAAAGAGAGAGAGAGAGGAAGAGAGAGAGAGTGAGAGAGAGAGAAGAAATTTAGAGAAAAATATTTTCTGATCTTGGATTTTTGTGTGTATGTATGTGTGTGATTATGGTACTAATAGGAATAACGTTGGACCATTGTGAGTTAAACCCACACCTGGGGATGAAACCCCACATCCTCCTAAGTGACTGGTCTGGAAGCAACCTTGACCTTGACTTTGCACTTCAAATGACAACTTAACCAATATAGGGCTCAGAAATTATATTTTTAAATGTCTAATTTAACGACTATTGGATGAATCAGGTGGCCCTGTGTAATAGACGTGTGCATGTATAATATGGAAGCTACTAGCAAACTGCTCCCAGAAGTCCCTTCTCCCTGGTCAGTTGGTTTCACTAATGTCTGCTACTTAATGATTTCTGTTTGTTTTTCCTGTTGATAACATCAAGCAAAAGCAATTGCTGTTTTCCTTGAATACATTTGCCCATGTTCCAGAAATAGAGAATTAGCTTCTTTCTTTGAAATTCCATCCTCTCCTGTTGAGGACATGGAACTGATGATTTTCATAAGGTATCTTTCATCTCTCCATGACACGCAGTGGAGGCCATTTGCATTTCAGAATTGTGGGCCACGCGCATCTCATACAAAAAGCAGGATTTTATTAAAAGTCATCACAGCCCAACGCAATGGAGCCTGGCTGAACCCGGTGGACCCTTGCCACTGTGCTTCCCAATCAGAGGAAGCCACTGGAGTCCAAGTTGAGGTTCCAGCGGAGAGTGTGATAGAGCAACAGTGGACGGTGACGGGACTGCTGGTTTCAGTTTTGCCAGCCAGATGCTAAGGCACTGTGGGCCTTGTACAAAAAAAATGCCAACTCATTGGAAGTCAGATGCCATTATTTGGGCAGAAGCATCAAACAGTAAATACTCCAACCAGTAGTTTGGAAGTGCCGTGATTTTAACTCCAGCCATCACTTTCCTGTCCCACCCCACCCCCCAACCCCACCCTACAATTTGATTTTTATATATAAGTAAGAAAAAAAAAGTCCTTTTTTATTTTTCTCTCTCTCAAAAGACTTGCTCTGGGGTTTTGCTTGGAGGGGCTGATCATATCCTGCATGTCAGAGATTTTGTTTTGTTTGTTTTTCTGTTTGTTTTTGATGACTGTATTTTCATTTGAACTGCCTCTTTTTGCTAGTGTTGTAATAATGATGATGATGATAAAAAATAATAATAGTAATAATAATAATAATAATGGTCAGCTGTTCCCAGATTAGTAAGTTATGTATAATTTATTTCTCCCTTTCTATTTTATTCTGCTCTGATTTGGAAGTGCAGCCAATAAGCTGTTAGATATTTAAAATGAATTTTCATACACACACACACACACACACACACACACATTTACCCAGATAATTTTACTGTTCCTTACATAAGTTTTCTCCCTTAAAAAAAAATCTGGCCCCAATAATGTCAAGTTCTGGTGTTTAATACAAAGGAGTGAATTAATAGGAGGGTCACATTCCATCTTAATTAACTTATGCTCTCATCAGTCATTTTAGTTATTTAATTACCACAGTCATCTAGAGCCAATTTTTTTGTTTTTGTTTTTGTTTGTTCCATTTTGTTTTCAAGCACTCTGGATAAGAAAAAAAAAAGACACTTGTTTTTATACCATTATTTTGTACAATGTGAAAACAGATTTTAAAAAATTTGTTCTCTGTCTTCATTAAGAAATTCTCTCTGATTTATGTGGGTTCACGTCTCACATTTGCTGGATACTTATTTTTCCCCATGTTATACAAGTACTTGGTTTTCATTTCATGACTTCGGGCTACAAGAATACTTTGTTTTAGCTCCAGGTAGCTGCCACTTGATGGCATTCAAGGCTGAAACCAATTCTAACACACATACCAGTAAATTGACAAAACACTTCTGTTTGGTCTTTTTATGTTTGTTTTTTTTATTTTGTTTTATTTAAAAGGGAAAAGAAAATTGTTAATGGTGACCTTTAACTGCTGAAATTCAGTTAACTTTATTTAGTTACATTTATGTCATGGAGACTAAACTGTGCATGATTGAAACAAAAGCAAGTTCATGGCCCTACATTATATTCTCTTGTTCTGACATCTAACTCGCTGGTGTTACCATTTCTTTGCCTTCATTTTCCCCAAAAGAAACAAAAAAAAAATTACATTAATGTTTAAAGTGCTTTGAAGTCATTTGATAAAGGTGCTATGAATAGCAACATACTGTGTTAACACATTGCCTTTCTGGCATTTGATTGGTTTATAAATTTTTTTAGAGGATCTTAAAACCTTGTATTCTTTTTTCTGTGCCCCATGATGACCAAAAAGATAAGGTAGAGGAAATGAAAGATTAAACTAAAATGAACATAATCTCTCTCCTCTCTACTTTCTTTCCCTTTCTCCCCATTTACCTCCTCTCTCTCTCTCTCTCTCTCTCTCTCTCTCTCTCTCTCTCTCTCTCTCTCTCTCTCACACACACACACACACACACACACACACACACACACACACACTTACCCCAATACAGAGGAATAATCCTGCCAAAATTCTATTTTTTTATGGCTGTTGTAATCAGTTCCTCTGAAAATAGTCATGTTTTAATATGGATCTAAAAGAACATTACGGAAGAAAAATAAGTTAAAGTTGCTCGTTTACAAGTTGCTAACAATTTGGCTACCTACTACAATTGGATAAAATACAAAAGTACTCTTCAGTACACTTATACCTAAATTAGTTCCGTCAATTTTTAACATTTATTTGGCAACTGCAGTTTAGAGGTAACCATGTGTAAAATCCCTCCCAAAGAACATAATCATTATTGAAACCAAATCATCTTATAAGGAACAAATATAAGGGCCTTCTTTGGTGAAATTATGTCATAGGTTTGATTTCTGGAGTAAACTTTTACCTTAATTCATTTAAAGATCATTATCTTTAAGTATTTCATGGTCCAATTTCAGATATTTTCTTAGTCCAGAAGTTGATACTGTTCCAGAAGAAAGCTCTTAGATCAGTTTTAAACGTCAGAAATAATTACATTTTCAACCATTCTAATAGGTAAATTATTGAATTGTAATAAACAGCTGTATATTTACAAACAGGTTTATAAGAGATTTGTTTATCAAGTGAATAGTAAAAAACTATGGGGTCTGCAAGGAAAAATATGAAGCCCACTAAAAGTGGTTCAGATATCTCTTGTCTTATAGGGTGTAGGTTTTCGTTTAGACAGGCTTTTACAGTATTTAATTTTAAAATTTCCTATAACTCTCAGTTTCCCAGGTTGAAGATGATGTTGTGTTGAGTTTTCTACTGATTGATTCCTGTCCTCCCCAGTGTATCTGTCACTGGTTCACTATAACAGTATTTATATAGCTCCACTGGCTCTAAAGCTCTTAGTCCTTCTAACATTTTGGATTTTATGAGTAAAAATTGTTTTTAAAAGTAGAAGAGAGACAATCAAATGCCTGGAGCTTAAAACAAAGTATGTGCAACCTACCATCTCACTTGAAATTTAATAAAATAAATAATTATGTAAATATAACATAGAGTTATAGATTTATATTTTGTTCATAACACATAGTGTAATATAAGTTGTATATTTTCATGTTTTTGGTTTTATGTTATCATTCATGCCACAATAAAAATAAAACAGGAGTTTATGTACTCTTAAAAAAAAAAAAGATGTGGGTTGCCACCAACCTGTTTTTTGTTTTTTTGTTTTTGCATTCTCTTTTTTCAGTATTACTGCCATGCAAGGCACCAATAAAAACAGCAAATGTGTTCTTTACCTATTTTACTGTGTTTCTTTTCACAATTATTATTATGAAGGGGTAATCAGTTTTATTATGAAAAGAGCGAAAGTATCAAAAATAATTTTGTTTTCAATATAAATAACTCCACTTCCTGAAGTTGACTTTGAACTGAAAACTAGGAGTTTACTTCTTAAAGGTGGACATTTTGAAAAAGATAGGCCGACCTTGTTATAATGCATCTATGTCATCAGACAGGAATATAGCTTCACTATAATGTCCAAAGATATGCCATATAGCAATACATATATAAAATTGAGTCTAATACACTTAGAAATCCTACAGCTGGAAGCACACTTACTGTTGTTTTCCAAAGCTTGGCACTAGTATTGATGAAGTTTTCTATACTTCAGGGTTATCTTTCATCCTGTTATTTGTATAGAAAAAAAAAATCTAAATTTCAGATTATGAAATTACTAAGACATATCATTTTCAACTTGCTGTTTAATTTAGAATAACAAATCATCTAAATTGTTTAACATTCTGACTTTGGCCTCTGGATTCTACCTTCAACTTTTTAGCAAATGTTAAACACAAAAAGTCTCCTTTCCTTCCAATGGCTGTTTTTTTGTTTTGTTTTGTTTTGTTTTTGTTTATCTCTTCCACCATAGTTATTTTGTTCTGCCTTGAGAGGTCTATGTGTAATCACTTCCTACACGGCTTTTAATTTAGTTTGTTGGTGGTTGTTTTTTAGTAAGTAGCCCTGGGTCAGATAACAACTGGTGCAAAGGAACATAAAGAATATAAAAAGGATATCGTCTATTAACACATTGCCCATTCTATACCTTAACAGAAGCATTTTACCAAGTATGGTCCATGGACCCCCTGATTCAGAGCCAACTGCCAGAAATGCAGATTCCTGGCCCCAACTGCAGATGTAGTTCATCAGAATGTCTAGGGATAGAGACAAGCAGCTCCAGATAATGACACTGTATGCTCTGGTGTTTCAAGACAACCAGGAGGTGGGGCTATTTTACTCTTCCATCTACCTTTCCTCAAGTCACATTCTGCAGATCCTATTGCCTGCCATACTTTAAGCTGAGGGCTCTGTGTAAATCTCAAAATTTAGGGTCAGTGAGGAGACAATAGTTTGAGATTGGAAAGATCTCTCAATATACCTCTTTACAGGTTGTTTTTGAGGGTGTTTGATCCAGGACCATACTCACGTTACCCTTGTTTCTCTGCTTCTCACGTCATTTATTGTGGCAAAGCAGTAGGCTTCAGAGACTCCAGGTGAATGGAACACTGAAAATATAACTGAAACACACAAACTACACCCACTGAATGTTTGGGGGATGATGGGGGGGTGGGGATTGAGGTTCTTTTGAAAGGAAAACAATCCACTGTAGAAGTTGAGAAATAAACATTCCATGTGGCATTTATAATAGACCTCCTAAGGCTGCATTGGTCATGATGTTTCTTTAGGAAACAGCATCATGATGATATGCTAACATATACTGATGGGGGAAATCTTGTCTGATTATGAAACTTGGCTCATCCAAGGTGCAAAGTCCCAACCACTGCCCATCCTCTCCCATCAAATAAAGTTAACTTAGTTTTGTCCTGTGAAACACCAGTTTAGAAACATTCTCTTGGCCTTAATGTTTTTTAGTTTCTTATGGAATATTTAGGACTAGCATGCAACAATACATTGTTTTTACTGCCAATGCCTTGAACAACTAGACAAATACTGGCAGTAGTGAAATCCCCATTTATCTCAATTTAGCCAATTTTAGTTACTGGTGTTTGAGGAAGTCCGTGTCTTTGTTTTTATTTTTAGAAAATTAGAATACTGTCATTCTCACCACATTTTAAAGCCCAGAAGTCATCTCTATTTATACTTGACATTATCATTGAAACCTCAATTATAAAAATGGAGGTGAAGGTAAGCATGAATTGGCTCAAGGTCTGAGTTAAAAATATTTATGAAAAAAAATCCAATTTATTTTTCTTGAGTCTTTAAAGCAACCTAAAAGCTAACTGAAACCTGTTTTATAAGTAAGCTTTGTAATTAGTATGTAAAGTGTATGCAATAGTATTAACAAAAGTTCTTTAAAAATAGATACGTTTTCTTAAACAGGCTAAACATCTGTCCTACAATTTGTTTGTTCTACCAGTTTGCTCAGTAAACTACTTATAGCACCAAGAATGAAGCAGTTAAGCTCTGATTATGACCTATCATCATTTTTTAATTAATCAAATGCATATACACACAATTCCCCATATTACTAGCATGTTCTAAACATGCAAGTGAATATGGAATAGAATGGCATTTAGTTGCTACTCAAAATATAATCAAGAGGATGAAAGTTGTTTTATCATTGATATTGATGTCTCTACTGATTTAATTTAAAAAGGAAAAAAATATTAGCAGAACAATTGTAGGAGTTCAGTAGCCTAAGTAAGCCTCATCATTTTGTATATTGCCTGTTCAATTTAGTATAAAATTTCAGAGTCTGAAAAGGAATCTTGATTACATGCAAACTGTAAAATATATTTGAAATAAAGGCTTTTGTTTATAAAAATCACTGTTATGACATCTTTTTAATAAATTCATGTTGTAGAAAGTTGAAAAAACCATAGAACATATTTAGATAATTACTTACACAGTTGACTGACTTTATTCAACTTGCTCCAACATTGGCCCTCAGTAAGCATTCATTTTGCCTTGTATTCCAAATCTACAATTGACTAGAGTACAAGTTTATAAATTGCGGTTGCATGATCTTAAGATTGATTCAAGACTACAGTCATTGCTAGTAGGACTCAAATAATTACACAAATTGTCCTTTTTATTTTGAAATGATCCTTCAAGCAGCATTGTCTTCTGTACAAATTGAATTAGCAATCTGCTTTCTTATGAGCATAGTTTATGTGACATCTGGAAAATAAAATTGCAATTGATATAACTTTTGGGCATAAATATCCAACATAAAAATTTTAAAAAGAATTTAGGTTGTCTTCTTTAAAGCAATATTAATTTTCCACTGATTCCACAGATATATAAGCTTTTATATTATAGCATATTATGTCACCTATATCTTAGACCCTTGCTTATAATATTCTCTGTTACAGATTTATCTTAGTCCTCTATCATTAAAGTAAAAAAAAAACTAAAAGGTCAGTAAATAGTTCAGATACTTCAAGATTACCAAGGTTTATGTTGGCAAACTTGAAGAAAGTTTTATCAATTTTACTTTTCAGGTAAATGTTAAAATCACGAAACTTGAGGTTGTATCATGGAAAAATATTTAGACATTTTAATAAATGAAAAATGCAAGTCAGGGAAAATGAATGATAAGAAAGGAATCTTAAGAAGTTGCATAGTTTGTGTAGTCTTAATGATTCCATATTTGGCACATATTGAAAGGATGATGCTGCCTTAGTCCTGCTGAACATAAAAATCCAAGCTCTTGTCAAAGTTGATAAATCTCGGGCTCCCTTCTTCATCATATTGGCTTTAAATAAGTTCATAGGCTCTTTTACCAATTTTCTAATATAATATGGCTTACAATAAATGCACAAGTATAAAATGTCATCACAATTAGTGCATAGCAAATAAAGAGTCAAAAAGTAGAGTAAGAAATAAAAATGAATATACACATACACATTCACTCATATACTACACTGACACATGCACACACATACATACATGTGTGTGATTCATTTTTACTTCCTACTTTTATATCTCTACCTTTACAAGAGGGGTGTGTGGAGTGTGTGTGAGTGTGTGTTTGTATGTGTGTGTGTGTGTACACTGACTGAGAAGGACCCTTCAATCACTAAAATCATAGCTCTTATTTTTAAAGCAATCAGGGCAAAAAAAGAAATACAGGGATTAGAGAATTTTCATTGCTTAACTGAAGGAAGCAACAAGTTTATCATGAGAAATAAACCTTCATTGCCCTAAATTCTCAGATGGATTTCACACATAAGGGATAAGAAACAATGGAAATAGCCACTTTTTTTTTTTGTAAGCAGATCTACAAAATCAACAATTGTTGATTTGTTTCATATATATTTACTCTGTCAGTCCTTCAGCAGAGCTTTATAAAGACAACTTGCAAGGGGTCAGAAAAAGATACTATACATATGAATAGATAATTAGATATATGGATTAGACATGGATTTACATGGACAAAATGAGGAATTATGATTGTGATGAATATCATGTTGCATAGACTAGATTTTTCAACTACTAGATGTTTAAAATTGGCTTTTAATTATATTACTAGAGGCCCGATGCACAAAATTCATGCATGGGGAGGTGTGAGCCTCAGCCCAGCCTGCACCTTCTCCAATTTGGGCCCCTCAAGGGACATCCCAGTAGGATCAGGCCTAAATGGGCAGTTGGACATTGCTCTCACAATCCGGGACTACTGGCTCCCAACTGCTTGCCTGCCTGCCTTCCTGACTGCCCTTAACCACTTCTGCCTGCCACCCTTATCACCCCCTAACCGCTCCCCTGCCAACCTGATTACCCCTAACTGCCCTCCCCTGATGGCCTGATCACCTATAACTGTCCTCCCTTGCAGGCCTGGTCCTTCCCAACTACCTTCCCCTGCTACCCATCTGGTGGCAGCCATCTGGTGCAGCAATCTGGTGGCAGCCATCTTGTGGCAGCCATCTTGTGGCAGCCATCTTGTGGCAGCCATCTTGTGGCAGCCATCTTGTGGCAGCCATCTTGTGGCAGCCATCTTGTGGCTACATGGGGGCAGCCATCTTTGACCATATGGGAGCAGCCATCTTGTGTGTTGGAGTGATGGTCAGTTTGCATATTACTCTTTTATTAGATAGGATAGAGGTCTGGTGCACGGGTCAGGCCATCTAGTTTGCCCTGAAGGGTGTCCCGGATCAGGATGAGGGTTCCCTTGGGGCATGGGGAGGACTAGACAAGGGGCCTGTGGTGGTTTTCAGGCCAGCCAAGCCCCCCAGTGACCCATGCAGAAGCCCCAGTATCTGGGATTTATTTATCTTCTATAATTGAGACTCTGTAGCCTTAAACAGAGGCCAGGGCCGGCCAGGGAGGGGTGGGAAACTTGGCTTCCTGCATCACTGGGGGCAACCCAAGCCTTCTGCTCTCTACAGCTCTATGGCTGCCACCATTTTTGTTGTTTTTTTTTGCATACTCACTCCTGATTGGCTGGTGGGCGTGGCTTGTGGGTGTAGCGGAGGTATGGTAAATTTGCATGTTTCTCTATTATTAGATAGGATATTTAATATTATGATAGGTCTATACATAAAGACATAAAATATTTCTTCCCTAAACATTTATATTTTCCAGAGAAATAAGACTAATAGACATTAAGAATCAAACAATGTAAGAATACAATTAATGAAACATAAATTATAAGTGATGTAGGATTTTGAATGAAAACAAGATTTATTTTAATATTTACAAAAACTTTCAGATTCTAATTTAATGTTGTAGGTGGTAAATGGACATCCTCCTATTAAAACAACTAGAAATAGCTGGAAAATTACAAAACTATGTTTTAAAGTCATTAGAAAATTATGGAAGAAATGAGGATAAATGAACCACAGTTCCAGAAAAGCAAGAATCTGTCCAAGATGATTCTCATACCAGTAATTGCTAGTCGCTTCTATTTAATGAAGACATTAACAAATTCTGGGGTGCTATAAAAGACTTGGCAACTTCTGGCTAAAAGAGACACCAGCCTAGCAGTTGTGTGGATCTGAAGTGACAAATAGGAAGCCTAAGAGACCTCCACTGCAAAACTGGTTTTGCTAATTGCATATTTGGTGAGTTCTGGGGCTGTGAGGGATGCTGGAGATATATAGGAAAAGTTTCTAAAAGAAATATCTCCTGTCATTTAGCACTCAGGAAATAAAGACCAACCAGAGATCTGCCTCAACTGGACAGCCAGTCTCCTTCTCAAGACATTTGCCAAAATTTATGTTCAAGGGTAGAATTCTGGAGAGTTGGGCTGGGTATTGTAGAAGGGCAGACCAAATACCCTATAATTTTTCATAGTGAGGAGACAAATGCCCACCATTCTCACAAGTAAAGCTTGAGAGAATCATACTCTGAGATAAAATAGATGTAGCTTAAGTTTTGTTAAATTTATTGAGCAATCTTAACACAGCAAAATCCCTGATAACAGTAAAATGAGCAGCCCTTTACCCTATCTGACACAAGTATGGGCAACTCTACTCTGTCAGAAGATAAAATCATATGAGTTTTATGAGATTCTTTTATATTAAAAATTTAGGAATAAAAAATTATAAATATTTGAAAAGGCAAAAAAAAAAAAAAAAAAGCTAATAAATCAAGGCAAAATAAAATAGTAGAATTTGGCCCCCAAAATATTTGCTGATATTGAAATTAGCAAACAAAGTCTTTAACATAACTATAAGTAACATATTTAAGAAAAATCAATAAAAGAAATAAAATTTATTAAGATTAATTAAGTGGACACAGAAGATCATAGAATTAGTAAAAGGTAAAGCAATTTAATAAAAATGTAGACTTGTCAACAGAAGTATTTAAAGAGAAAATTACTGAGAACTTTTCAAAACTAATAAAATATATAGGAATGCTAAGGTAATCCAACTAGATTAAATAAATGAAAACCACATAGGAAAATATTATAGTGAAGCCATTTAAAACCAAGGAAAAAGAGAAATTCTTAAAAGTAGTCTGAAGAAAAAACACATTATCATAAAAAGAATAAGACTTACACTGACTGCTCAATAGAATCAATAGAATCTAGAAACAATGAAATAATACTTTCACATGATGCAAGAAAAATTTGCTAAACTAGAACTCTAAAAACTACTCTACCACAAAGAAATTGCAATAAAGACATTTTCAGACAAGAAAAATCTTGGAGTACTTAGCAACAGCAGATTTGACTATAAGATATGTTTAAACATTACTTTGGGATAAAGAAAAATTATTTTACACGAAAAAAATGGAACTGCAGATATAAATTAAAATCAGTAGAAATGGTAAAATATGTGTGTTAATATAAATGAGTTAGATTTGTACACAATGTCTGTCTGGTTTAAATAAATCAATATTTTTATATAGCAGTCTCAGAAAGACGATTCATACTCTGATCTCTAGGCCCTAGAGTCTAGAGCAACAAAATATAGAATGGTGAAAGAATGTATAACCAACTTTTTGATAGAAGAAACAACTAGAATAATAAAAATTTAATCTAAAGGAAGACTAGAATGTAAGGCTGATCCCACTTCTAGGAATATATCATAAAAACCTGAAACACCAATCAGAAAGAATGCAGCCCTATGTTCATAACAGCACAATTAATAATAGGTAAGATCTGGAAAGAACCCAAACACTTATCAGTAGATGGTGGATGAAAAAGCTATGGTACATTTACACCATGGAATACTATGCAGCAGTTAAAAAGAAGGATCTCTTACACATTGAGACAACATGGAAGGGCCTGAAGAACATCATGCAAAGAAATAAGCCAGTCAGAGAAAGACAAGTATCACCTGATCTCACTCATATGTGGAATCTAATGAACAAAATAAACTGATGGACAAAACAGAGTAGAGAATAGAAGCATGAAATAGACTGTCAAATTTCAGAGGGATGGCAGGGGAGAGTGGGTGGGTGGAAAGAAATTAACCAAAGAACTTGTATGCATGCATGCATAACCCATGGACACAGACAATTATACAATAGTGTGGTGAAAGCCTGGGGCAGGGAGTGGGGCAGCATATAAGGAGTCAGTGGGGGGAAAAGGGAGACATGTAATATTTTCAATGATAAAGGTATTTTTAATGAAAAAAATTAATCTAAAGGAAGACTTAGAATGCCAGGCTGAATAAAATAAAAATAAATGCTACTACAAGAAACATAACCTAAAACGGTTGAAAGTAAAGAAGGATGGAAGAAGATATATCATGCAAACAACTGATGGGAAAAAAAAGTTATTGTAGCTTTACTAGTATCAGACAAAGATGACTTTCAGACAAGAAGCATTATAAAAGATAAATATATCTCAAAGTATAAGAGTCAATCCAATTGGAAGATGTAAAAATTTAAATATATATATACTAAAAATCATAACTTCAAATGATATCAAATGAACAAAAAATGACAGAACTAAATTAAGAAATACACAAATTCTCAACTATAACAAAAAGCTTTAATATAGTTCATTCAGTGGCTATTAGAACAAGCTGAAAAAAAATTAGTAATGATATGAAAGGTCTGAATGACACAGTGAATAAACATGACCTAATTGACATATATAGCATGTGCCCCCCCCACAATGATATTAGAATTAACATTCTTTTAAAGTATTTGTGGAACTTTAACCAAAATTGATAGAATACTGCACCATAAAGAAATCACTCGCTATATATTTTCTGATCCAATGGAATTGAACTACAAATAAACAATTAACATATAAAGAAACTAGTGAAATTCAACTGCATGGAAATAATAGCATAGGTCAATCAGCATATTAATTTCTTCCTTGCTTTTATTTATTTTCTTGTACCTCAGATAGCTTTTACTGCCTCACCACATTTCCTTTGTGGGCTTTTATCTCAATTAGAATATCCCTTTGAGCTTCTTCCTTCCTCCTCCGTGCTCTCCTCCCTCAAAGAAGAAAAGGGTATGGAAAGAGAAGACATGACCTTGGTGGCCTCCAGTTATTGCTTGACTTAGATTATGGCAACAGGAAGTCTGAGTTCACACTAGTGTAATTCACACTAGTACTGTTCACACTAGTGCTAAAAACCTGATACCAAATTCAGATTTTCATCCCATGGTGAGGGTGTATTCATTTCCATTTCTGGGTAATACTGTTTTCTTTTTCACTTCTTCCCAACAAGTATGCAAATATGTATTCAAAACCAGGTGGCCAGGCTAGATCCTAATTGTGGCCATTTGTTAGGTAGCTGTGATCTGGTTGATTCAATCAAAGGAGGAGGCTCTTCAGTCACCCTGATGTTGACCAAAGAGGTTATTGTCCATTTCAGAAGAAATTCTTTTTTCTTTTTTTTAATATATATTTTATTGATTTTTTACAGAGAGGAAGAGAGAGGGATAGAGAGTTGAAACATCGATGAGAGAGAATCATCGATCAGCTGCCTCCTGCACACCCCCTACTGAGGATGTGCCCACAACCAAGGTACGTGCCCTTGACTGGAATTGAACCTGGGACCTTTCTGTCCACAGGCTGATGCTCTATCCACTGAGCCAAAACGGTTTCGGCAAGAAGAAATTCTTGTTTTTTGTTTGTTTGTTTTTAGTACTTGGGAAAGGAAGACTATATTAGACAAGAATCCCAGCAACAATGTCAGTGAGTCATCTGCAGTCCTACTAAGTAATAAGCTTAAAAAAACACAACCCACACAGAGAATAAAGAGGCCATGTGTTCCAGATGGTACAGCTCAAGCATGTAAAGCCTCTGTCAACCTGGGTCCTTGAGTGACTGGGGAGCCTCCACCTGTGAATTATCAGACCAAGACCCAGCCCTTGACAATTCACAAGGAACGTGTAATGTAAGAAATAAAAGTGTGTTGTATTAAGCGGAAAAAACAAAAAAACCATCAAAATCCATGCCCAGTAATAATTAATATGTTCTGTCCTACAATTGACTTACATTTTTAAATCTCATCAACTTTTTAATCCCAGTCTACTCGTGGTTTATTTCCAAAGGGAACTTTAGAATTCCCCCTCTTTTCCCCACCATCGGTGACTTTTGCTGGGCTCCCTGTGCCCCTTCTGATTGCTCCTACAGTTTAGGCAGCCCAGCTGCAGGACTCCTCCAGCCACAATCCCTCACAATAAGCTTAATGTCTCAGGTGCTCCTTCCCATTGCCACATTAGGCACCCACAGACTAAGTTCACCTGTGCTTTGATTAAGCAACCAAAATCCCTGTGTTTTCTCTATAAAAATGTTGTAGATTTGCAGAAATCGGTTTGGCTCAGTGGTAGTGCGTCAGTCTGCAGACTGAAAGGTCCCAGGTTTGATTCCGGTTAATGGCATGTACCTTGGTTGCGGGCACAGCTCCAGTAGGGGGTGTGCAAGAGGCAGCTGATCCATGACTCTCTCTCATCGATGTTTCTAACTCTCTATCCCTCTCTCTTCCTCTCTGTAAAAAACCAATTTTATATATATATATATTTTATATATATATTTGTGGGCACAGCTCCAGTAGGAGGTGTGCAAGAGGCAGCTGATCCGTGACTCTCTCTCATCGATGTTTCTAACTCTCTATCCCTCTCTCTTCCTCTCTGTAAAGATCAATTATATATATATATAGATTAGAGAACCATTTATATATAAATGTTGTAGATTGGAGAACCAAGATGGTGGCATAGGTAAATACCTGTACTTGCTGCCTCTCACAACCACATCAAAACCACAACTAAAAGACAAAACAAATATCATCCAGAATCATGGGAAAGCTTGCTGAGTGGAAGTTCTACAACTAGAAGGAAAGAAAAAAGCGCATTGAGACTGGTAGGAGGTGCAGAGGTGCAGAGGTACAGAGGCCCTCGCAAAATGGGCTGGCAACTGGGTGCGCTGTTATTTTTTTTAATCAGGAGGGAAATGAAAGCTCCTTGCTGCTCTGAACTCCAGTTGAGACTCTGGGGACCCAATCTTATACGGGGAGAAACTGGACTGTCTGACATGGGGCCAGAATGCAAGGGTGGCTTTCTCTCAGAGGAGCCAGCTAGGGGTCCCTGCACAGGGCCTGAGCCTCAGTCAGAGGCTTGTGGCCTTGGCCGGAAGTGGAGCTGGACAATTGGCATGAGCTGGGGGTCCCTTGAGCCTTGGCCAGAAACTTGAGGCCTTGGCTGGGGGCAGAGCTGGGCAATTGGAGTGAGCTGGGATCCCTTGCCTAAGGCTGGAGGCTTTAGGTCTTGGCAGGGTCGAAGCCAGAGATTGGAGGAGATAGGTGTGAACTACAGAGTAAACACCTTTTCTGACCACTTATTGGCTAAACTCTTCGTATGCCACTGGTAATATTCTTAGTAGCTTGGGTATAAGAATCCAAAAAGGTGATCTAGGACTTTTCCACCACACTCCTGGAGAAAAAAACAAAGGTCTGCTCCTGGTGGGCTAAGAAATATCATAACCTGCCCTAGATGGTCTGGCACAGTGGATAATACCGTGTTTCCCCAAAAATAAGACATCCTCCGAAAATAAGACCTAGCGCATGGAAAGATAAGACATCCCCTGAAAATAAAACCTAGCACAACTTTGGGAGAAAAAATTAATATCAGACACTGTCTGATTTTCGGGGAAACAGGGTACCTAGGTTTGCCAACTGCAGGGTCCAGGTTAAATTCTGATCAAGGGCATGTACCTAAGTTGCAGGCTCCTCCCTGGCCAGGCCCAGTTCAGGGCTCATGCAGGAGGCAACCAATCAAACTATTACTCTCACTTTGATCTTTCTGTCTTTCCCTTTCTCTAAAAGTCTATGGAAACATATACTCACGTGAGGAAAAGGGAGAAAGAAAGAAAGAAAGAAAGAAAGAAAGAAAGAAGAGAGAGAGAGAGAGAGAGAGAGAGAGAGAGAGAGAGAGAGAGAGAGGGAGGGAGGGAGGGAAGAAGGAAGGAAGGAAGGAAGGAAGGAAGGAAGGAAGGAAGGAAGGAAGGAAGGAAGAAAGAAAGAAAGAGGGAGAGGGAGAGGGAGAGGGAGAGGGAGAGGGAGAGGGAGAGGGAGAGGGAGAGGGAGAGGGAGAGGGAGAGGGAGAGGGAGAGAGAGAGAGAGGGAGAGGGAGAGAGAGAGAGAGAAAGGAAGGAAGGAAGGAAGGAAGGAAGGAAGGAAGGAAGGAAGGAAGGAAGGAAGGAAGGAAGGAAGAAAGGTCATATCCTATGAAAGACACATCTTGAAAATACCTAAAGAAAGTTGTCATTTTTTCATGGTGAAGGGACTGGAGTCCGTGTTGATGAAAACACCTTGATGGCTGCAGTGACTGGCAGTGGCTGCCCAGCAAGGTGATGGAGCTGGTGCCTTTCCCTGATCAGCCCAGTTGTCTCCCACAAAAAGAAGCCAGACTGCTGTCAGTAGGACATCCCCTGTGGGCTCTCAGTATGTGAGAGGGGGCAGACTGGGCTGAGGAGAACCCCCTCCCCAGTCCACAAATTTTGTGCACTGGGCCCCTAGTTTATAATAATAAAAGCATAACATGCTAATTAGACTGGACATCAAATGACCTTTCAGACACGCTTCTGGTCAACCTTCCAGATGAAGCCAGGACTGCAAAGGCCAAGTCCCTTACAGGAATTTCATGCATTGGGCCTCTAGCTTGTTGTTATAATGGAGGAGGACGAGCCATGATAATTTAATCCACAGAGCTTGCACAATATTTGTGTGTGTGTGTGTGTGTATTTGGAGGTATCAGGTATCATTTTGATTGTTTCACAATCCTATTTCCACAGGCCCCTTATCTGACTCTTACCTAGTCTCTCAATGGTATGTCCTTCTGTTATCATCATAATTAGCTAGCTAATATTATTGAAAATATAATATTGCATTTATTATCTGGCAAATTTGTTTTGCTAATGAGACTGTGAACTTCCTTGAAGGAAAGAGTGTGTATTCTCTGGTGTACATTCCCAATGCCTAGGATAGTACATAGCACTTGACAATAAACTTTGCAGAATAAGTAAGATAATAAAATATTGGGTGGATGGGTGATGGACATGGGGCTTCACTAAGGGTCTTGTGCATAATTTCATACCAATGAATTTGTTCTTATCTGTAAGAGCAATTATTTGAAAATTAGCTTAAAATAATTAAATGATTTTAATGACATCAATGCTAACTAAACTTTCAAAGAATGACACTCACTGGCACTTGATAACTTATCTCCAGGGATAGGCAAACCACAACTCAGCCTATAGGCACAGATCCTATTAAAGTCTGAAAGGCCATTCTTATTAAATTTGTTAACCTAAACTGAGTGCATACATTCCTTACACAGTCTTTAATCTTTCTTCCTAACTTTGGGGTTATGCTTTAATCTTAACTTTCTGAAAAAACTAAATTGAAGAAGACATAATTTAACCATTTTATTACATACACAGACAACAACAACAACAACAACCAAAAGCTTGCTTTTTGAAACCAGGCCTTTGTGGGGGAAAAAGAGGGGGTGGGGGAGAGGCTGATAGGGGTTGGGTATGAAAAGTAGCCTCTCAGGTTGACCTGGTCATAAATATCTAGCTGGGCAGGTCTCAGTGGGTAGTCATGCCTCAGGCCTATATCTTCTTTAGTAAAAGGTTTTAAACCAGCCCTGCTCATTATTCCCATGCATAATCTCATCAACTATCCTATAATCCAATCCCCACCTTGCTTTCTATGATCTTCTTAAGTCCCCTCCTTAATTTCAAATGCATAAAAGAAGCTGCAAATTGTTTCCTCTCTGGAGCATTTGAGATCTTGCTCCCCTAGGCCCATCAGCTTGGCTCAAATTAACTCATAAATATTCTCTATAGGTTTGGACACTTTTTACGTTGGCCACTTCATAGCATTCCGTGAAATATATATTTTCTTTCTTAAAGAAAGATAAAACTCTTATTTAAAGAAGAATAAAAGAGATTTATTGAAACTGCCACTTTCCCTGGGCATCTCTATTGATGACACTCTGCCTCTGAGGTTTTAGAAAATACTTCCCTGGCTTGCTTCTTTCTCTCTTTCTTTCATCACTGAGCAGAACAACTTACAAGTGGGTTGATTTTGAGAGGAAGTTTGCAAATCTTTAGATCTTAATTAATGTTCAACCTCAGTCAGTTTCCAAATAACACCTGAAAGGAACACTGAAGAAAGGAAGCAGAAATGATTTTGATTCTCAAAGGTTCTTTTGTCTCTTTCCTGATAGAAAGTGAAGTTATATGTAGGAGGTGGGTAGTGCCATCATAACCTACTTTATTCTGCTTGAATAAGGAAGGTCAATGTATTATCCTATCAGAGAGGAGAAAATTGCATAGACTACTCCCAAAATGACAATAAAGACATCTTTGACAGCATGTTGAAAACAGTGGCAAACTTTCATTTTTTTCCCCATGGGAAGGGAAAAAAAAAATCAGTATTTAAATGACAGATGAAAGTAAATGATGGGCAAAATGCATTATTCTTATAGTGTCTCCCAGTTTTCCTGAAAGAACTATTACATTTTGAAGACTGAATTCAAGTGATTTGAATAATAATATATCAGTTTATCAATAAGACAGTGTAGTTGTTCTTTGAAGCCATTTTCAAATTACTTGTAACGTTGGCTTTGTCTCCAAACAACTGAGAAAAAGAAAGAGGAAAAAAAATAAAAGAAGAACCTCTTACTTTATTTTAATACTAGAGGCCCTATGCATGAAACTTATATAAGAGTAGGCCTTCACAGTCCTGGCTACCTCAGCTGACCCTGGCTTTGTTCCACTGTTTGGCTATTCAGTCGATTTGCATATTACACTTTTATTATTATAGATAGAAATTTTTGCTTAGAGTTTTCATTTTATAGACATTAATCAGGAATAACAAATGATGGAGTTTTTTGTTGTTGTTGTTGTTGTTTTTAAGGTTAATGACTATTCTCTTGAAGACTTTAGCCAAATATAAACTATCTTTGTTTGAGTCAATAATCTTGGGCAACTTAAAACTCATTGTTATAATTTTTAATATATTTTTATTGATTTCAGAGAGGAAGGAAGAGAAAGATGGAAACATCATTGATGAGAGAGAATCATTGATGGGCTGCCTCCTACATACCCACACTGGGGATCAAGCCCACAACCCAGGCATGTGCCCTTGACCAAAATCAAATCTGGGACTCTTCAGTCCGCAGGTCAATGCTCTATCCACCAAGCCAAACCAGCTTAGGGCCATTTTTATAATTTGTAATAAATCTGCAAATTGCCAAAATGACAGTACAACTGGGTTAGTCTTGATTTAGGCTAGTATGTCTCCACAGAGCAAGTTACCCTTCTATTTCTATTATATCAGAATGGACTTAACAAAAAATACAGATTCAGAATATAAAAGAATATACTTTACAAAGTGTTCCCCCTATTTCTGGCAAGACAAGATTTCAGGTTCTTGTCTTTTTGAGGAAAGGATTTCAATCAAGAGACAACCCTAACTGGTTTTGTTCATTGGATAGTGTGTCAACCTGTCCACTGACGGGTCCTGGGTTTGATTCTAGTCAAAGGCACATGCCCAGGTTGTGGGATAGATCCCCAGTAGGGGGTGTGCAGAAGGCAGCTGATCAATGATTCTCTTTCATCATTGATGTTTCTATCTCTCTCCCTTCCTTTCTGAAATCAATACAAATATATTTTAAAAAGAAGAGAGACAAATGGTAGAAAAGAAAGCAAGAATAGAACTTTGAATCTCAGAAGGAATGCAGGGAGGAGGGGTTGGAAGAGATCAACTAAAGAACTTGTATGTCTATATACATAACTCATGAACACTTACAACAAGTTGGTGAAGGTGAAAGGGTTAACTTGAAACACAGGCAGACAGGGCAGGGGTCCAGTGGAAAACAAAGGCAGGTGGAACATAGGCAGGGGTAGACACAGAAGTTTGAGCAGCCTAATCACAGAAACCAACCAAGCAAAAATAATAAAATGTTTCTGGACTCAAAGCGGGAGGCATGGGAAACCAAGAGAGGGCCTACAGTCACAGGGTGTTTGAATGCATAGAAACAGAGAAAGTTCGGTCTGTTGCTGGGCAAGAACAATAATAGAATCAATCAGGTGAGGATAAGGACAGATATAGAAGCAGGCTTGTGGCCAATATACATCTGTGGACTACAAGGCTTTAATGGACAGCCCATTATTGTGTCTCCCTCACCTTGAGAGGATTCTGAATCTGCTCATAATAAATTTTCCATACTTTTGCTTAAATCTTCTGGTCCAGAGCTCATTGTTAGGCCTCAAGAGATACACCCCAGGAAAAGAAGCCACTTCATTCTTCTGGTCATCAAAGGTCAGAGGTGAGTGGCAGGGGTGCACTGGAAGAGGTTAATGAGTGGGGGGAAATGGGGCAAAAAATGGGGCATATGTAATACTTTCAACAATTAAGATTTATTTTTTAAAAAGAAATGAAAGCAATAATATATTGACCACAACAAAAACATGCTTAGGACAGTGAAACAAGGACATTGCTTCCCTGGTTGCAAGTCTCATGGGATCCCTTAGAAGTTAGGGACACATGCCTGAGGGGGAAGAGAATGGTACTGGTGTGCTCCATGGTGGGAGAGCATGCTGAGATGTTCTCACTCAGGGGTTTTAAAAGGCTAAGCATCTAGGGGAGGTCTTAGAGGAGAATCAATAGAATATTCATCAGATTTGTGCTCTTAATTTATTACCTTAATTTGTCTGTCCCAGTGGCACTTAATTGGATTTCTGTTATCTGTCTCCCTGAGTATGGTGATTTAAGCTATTTACCCTCTGATTGGAGAGGAGATATGCAAACCATTTACTTTTAAGTGTCCTTGTTTTAGGGAAGTTAGGATTTACCTATCTGCCTTAGTTTCCCTGTTGTGCTTGCCCTGAAATTTTCCTGGTTTTTTACCGAATAGTAATTTTATAACACCTCTGATATTCCCAGTACCCTCCTGCCACCATACACAGTTATTACAATACTAGTGGCCCTGTGCATGAAATTTGTACACATTAAAAGGGGATTAATTAGAGAAAATATTTTAATATTGCTATTTGCCCTTTCTCTATAATAGAAGTATCAGAGATAAAAGAAAATTGGTAAAATGTATAAGGAAATCTTCCTCCTGTCAGAGTGGGGTGTGCCACAGGACCCAGAGTCAAGTCTCTGCCCACCTGCAGAGCCTCAAAATCACACAAGACCCAGAACCAGCAGGCCCTACCCCCATTGGTTGAGATCCAGACCCAAATAGCCTCACCCTTTCAGCCCCACTGGGTGGAGGTGCAGCCTCAGGTCCCTCAGCGCACCCTCAGGTCCCCAGACCCAGCACCATGGTGGGGGGCACAGCCTTAGGACCCCATCAAGCCCCACCAGGTGGGTGATGTGGCCTGAGATCCCCCGTTAAGCCCTGCTGGGTGGAGGTGCACCTTGAGGTTCCCCATTAAGCCCTGCTGAGTGTGGGACACAGCCTGAGATCCCCTAACAAGAACCACCAGGCAAGAGGCATGGTCTGAGATCCCCTGTCAAGCCCCACCATGCGGGGGTGGGGAGGGTGCACAGCCTCAGGTCCCCTGGCCCAGTGCCAGGGAGAGGGGTGCGGACTAAGGTCCCCCATCAAGCCCTGCTGGGCAGGGGGCATGACCTGAGGTCCTCTGTCAAGCCCCAGTGGGCTGGGGAGTGGGCGCACAGCCTCAGGTCTCTTGTCCTGCCTCAGAGCCATGCAACATCAAGTTCCTGCTGATTGCTCATTTAGGCTCATTATGGGAACTTGCCTCTGCTATGGGTGCAGCCACCTTGTGTTACAGAAACTCTGCCCATCTTGTGTTATGGAAACCCTGCCTCCACTGTGGGCACCACCATCTTTGTGGAGTGATAATCAATTTGCATATTCCCTCTTTATTAGATAGGTTATATTCTCTATGCTATCCTTTACATTCCATGACTATTTTATAACTAGCAATTCATATTTCTCAATCCCTTCACCTTTTTCATCTAGTTCCCTAACACCCTTCCCCTCTAGCAACCATCAGTCTGCTTTCTGTGTCTGAGTCTATCTGTTTTGTTTGTTCATTTATATTGTTCTTTACAGTCCACATATAAGTGAAATAATATGGTATTTGTCTTTCTCTGACTGACTTATTTCACTTAGCATAATACCCTCTAGGTCTCTCTATGCTGTTGCAAATTGTAAGATTTTATTCTTTTTTATAGATGAATAATATTCCATTTTATATATGTACCACACTTTTTATCCACTTGTCTGAAAATGTAACTTCCATATATCACTGCCCATTCTAACTCATCAGACAGGCAGCTGCTATGCTATTAATGCAATCATGGCTTGCTATTTTTAAAATCTGTTTTCCAAGCATGGGAGGACAATAGTTTGGAGTCTCTGGTACAGATGAAGCGATTTACCAGGATAAATCTGGTCAGGAGTTTGCCAAACAATGACTTCACGAAGAAATCAATTTCTGTTCCTTTCAGCTAACATTAAGACTATCTTCTCAAGCTTGCTTTTCTCCATTGTTATACAAAAATTAAATTTTAATATATTTATTAGTAAAAAATAGAGGAATGTCAATTTAAGATATCATGATCTTATGCTATCTAATAAAAGAGTAATATGCAAATTGACCATCACTCCAACACACAAGATGGCTGCCCCCATGTGGTCAAAATGGCTGCCCCATGTTGACACAAGATGACTACCACAAGATGGCCAGCAGGGGAGGGCAGTTGGGAGGGACCAGGTCTGCAAGGGAGAACAGTTGGGGGCAATCAAGCCTGCAGGGAAGGGCAGTTAGGGGTGACCAGGTCTGCAGGGTAGGGCAGTTAGGGTTTACTATGCCTGCAGGGTTGGGTAATTAGGGGCAATCAGGAAGGCAGGCAGGCGAGCAGTTGAGAGCCATCAGTCCTGGATTGTGAGAGGGATGTCTGACTGCCTGTTTAGGCCCAACTGCCTGTTTAAGTGGTTTTCAGGCTGACCCACCCCAAATCAGAGTAGAGGTTCCCGCTGGGGGATAGGGCCAGCCCAGGCAAGGGGCCTTGGGCGGTTTGCAGACTGGCCATGCCCACAATCTGTGTGGGAGATCCCTGTTTGGGGTGGGACTGGCCTGGGCAAGAGGCTGCAGCCGTTTGCAGGCCCACCACACCCCCAATTGGGGTGTGGGTCCTTTTTTGGGGGCAGGGCTGGCATGGGCAAGGGACCTCAGGCAGTTTGCAGGCCAGCCTTGCCCCTTATCAGAATGGGGGTCCCTCAGAGGGGCAGGGCTCGCCCAGGTGAGGGGCCTCAGAAGGTTTTCAGGTCCATCACACCCCCAATCATTCTGGTCTCTGGTTGTTCTGGTCATTCTGCCATTTTAGTTACTGGGCTTTTATTATATACTAGTGACCCAGTGAATGAAATTCATGCATGGAGAGGGGTTCCCTCAGCCTAGCCTGCACCCTTTACAATCGGGACCCCTTGGGGGATGTCTAACTGCCAACCACTCACCTGCCTGCCTGATTGCCCGTAACTTTCCTCCCCTGCTGACCTGATCTCACCCCCAACTCTCTCCCCTGCTGATCTGATCTAGCCCCTTACTGCCTCTGCCTGCCTGGTCACCCTAAACTCCCCTCCCCTACAGGCCTGATCTCACCCCAACTGCCCTCATCTGCTAACCAATTGGTTCTGATTTGTTGGTTTCTATGCCAATCAGTGTCAAAAGCTCCACCTCCTAGACAGCTATTGGCTTCTCATTGTTCACCAAGATTTGATTCTGATAGGTTTGTTTTCTATGCCAGTCAGCATCTCAGGCCTATCTCCAGGCATGATCAGAGAAGTGGGGCTCATCAGCAGCCCCAGTGGAGGCCTGGAGAGAAGCAGAACCATGGCAGCTGGTGAAGCCTGGAGAGAAAGAGAAGAAATAGCTGATCAACAGCTGCCATGGAGGCTGCGGATCAGACCCTACCTCTCTCTCTGGGCCTGATCTGCAACCCCTTGGCAGTCAGTGCTTGTTTGCTGTGCCCACACGAGTAGTAGTCAGTGCTAGGTCAGTATGGCAATCCAGCACCATCTGCAGGACTGACTTCCGATGTTTGGTTGAGCCTTTGGTCGTTTTGAACGTTATAGACCCTGGCTTTTTATATATTAGCATGATATAGTCACTTCGGAGTTTTTACCTCTGAAGACTTATTTTCACACATGACATTTTACAAAACTGAAACATAATAAATGTAATATTTATTTTTCTTTTTGGATTTAAGCTTTTTGCATTCTAATTGAACATTTAGATAATTTTCAATCTTTGCTATATAAATAATGTTGTGAACATTTATGTATATAATAAATCATCATTGGTACTTCTTTTCCTTATAGATATTAACAGATCAAAGTGGTTGAAATAAAATTTTTCTGGTCAAATCTTTTTTCTAAAAATGCAATATTTACTTACTAGGATTTAATGTCCAGCTTCACTGCCAGCTGAATATATAACTTAGGGTCATGTATGCTAAGCTTTACATTTATAAAATGATGTCATTTGACTCAGTGATCTTACCATTTTCTCCAGATTCAAAATAAATTTTACTTACCACCCTCTTGAAGTCCTCAGTCAGAATTAAATTCTCTCGTTTCTCAGTCCCAATGGTAACATTTATTGCTTAACTGGCTTGATCAACATAGGTGCTGGGGAAAACAATTCCTAAATTATTGCATTATATGATTATTAAATTATTTAATAAGTTCATAAACTTATCCATGAAATAACCAAATCACATGGCTTGAAAATATTAGATCTTTTCATTTTAAAATTTAACGAGTATAAGCTCAAACCCCTTTCTTAAAAAAAAAAATTGCAAGGTAATATCTAGTAGCCCATGAATTTTATAAAAATTGCTTGGTTGATTTGAATATAGAACACAGCTTTATAAAACATGCATGTTTAAAAATTGTTCAAAGGCTATTATCAAAAAAGCAAAAGTTTAGAAGGATTGGCAAGCATGTGAAGAAAAGTGAGCCCTTCTATGCTGTTGGTATACAGTTGGCTGTACTGGTACAGCCAATGTGGAAAACAGTATGGAGGCTCCTCCAAAAATTAAAAATTAAAAAGAGAACTACCATATGACCTAGGAATCCCACTTTAGCATTATATATCTAAAGGAAATAAAATAAGTACTTTGAAGCAATATCTGCATTCCTATGTTCAAGCAGCATTATTCACAATAGCCAAGGCAAGGCAACAACTAAGTGTCTGTTGGCAGATAAATGAATAAAGGAAATGTGAGATCTATCTATCTATCTAATCTAGATATATAATGGAATGTAATTCAACCTTTAAAAAGAAAAAAATCCTACCATTTGTGAAAACATAGATAAACCTGGAGGATATTATGCAAAATGAATACAGCAGACACAGAATGACAAATACTGCATAATCTCCCTTATATGAAGAATCTAAAATAGTCAAAGTCAAAGATGCAGAAAGTAGAATGACAGTTGCTAGGGGCTGTGGGACAGGAAAAATGGAAAGCTGTTAGTCAAAGAGTGAAGTTTCAGTTATGTGAGATGAATTCGCTCCCAAGTTTCAATGTACAGTATGGTGACTACAGTTAAGAAAACAGTGATGTGTACATGAAATTTGCTTAGAGCAGTGGTCAGCAAACTGTGGCTTATGAGCCACATGCAGCTCTTTGGCCCCTTGAGTGTGGCTCTTCCACAAAATACCACGGCCTGGGTGAGTCTGATTGGAAGAAGTGATGTTAGAAGAAGTTTAAGTTTAAAAAATTTGGCTCTCAAAAGAAATTTCAATTGTTGTATTATTGATATTTGGCTCTGTTGACTAATGAGTTTGCTGACCACTGTCTTAGAAGGTATATTATAAGTATTATTATCACACATACAAAAGCAAGAAAAAACTGTAACTGATGGAAATGTTAGCTTGATGGTGGTTATCATCTCACAATAGAAACATATATAAAAATGTCCAGTGTTACACCTTAAATATAAACACATTTTATTTGTTAATTATTCCACAATAGCTGGGGGAGGGGAGAAGAACAATTGTAAGTTGGTCTTGCTAGAAGATAAGAAGATAATTTTTTCCTGCTGGATTTAAAGAAGCTGGATATAATGTCACGTCCTGAGCTGCCCATGTAGAGGGCCAAGTGACAAGGTCCTCATGCAGCCTCTGGCCAAGAGCTGGCAAGAAACAGGCTTTCCAGATCCTGCAAGAAATTTAATTCAACCAACAACCGTATAAGTTTGGAAGTGGATCCCAGTCAAGACTCAGATGAGACCGCAAACCCAGCCAACAACTTTGACTGCCACTTTGTAAGACTGAAGTAGAGAACCCAGGAGCTCAGCCCAGACTCCTACCAACTGACACTGAGAGATAATAACTGTGTGTAATTTGAAATATAAGTTTAAAGCAATCTAGTTGGACAATTGTAGATAACTACAACATGGTCCATTAATGGTCTTCATGGAATTGAAGAAACACCTCAGAAACCTACCAATGTTTGTTCTCACATTCACTCTTCATGGAAGAGCAAGCTTAGTTTCCTATTTTCAGAATTCTCTAGAACCCAAGTTGATAATTGCTAGTGTTATATGTATTTTTATTATAAAATTTATATTTTTATTACATCTAGATGCAATGATAGTTAGTAGCTATCAGATAAATTTTGAATCAAGCCATATTCCAATCAAGCCAAGTCTCAACTAAAAGAAGAGTGAGAAACCAGATAAATATGGCAGCTCTCTTCATAGTCAGTAATTAATTATCAGATGAAAAAAATGCTTTCAATATAATGAACAGGGTAGTCCCCGGAAAGGTTCTTACCAAAGTAGTCTGTTTGTATTATTCTAAATTCTACAATTAAGAAATTACCACCTTTCCATACACATTATTTTATTTCTTTTCCTAACATATTTTAGCCTGATACATGAACACAAGTTAAATTATTCTGAAAATCTCAGAGTCTGTGGCTCTAGGTATTGAAATTATTCAAAAGAAGATTTCACAACTTTTAAAGGGCATTATGGTCACTTTTGCTAAATAAAAATGAGCCCTCAAGAAAATACTATTTTGGGGTGACAAAGTGATAATGAAAGAAATGTGCTTAAAATGGACAACAAATATGCCTTTCAAACTGAAATGATTAAATAAAGATACGCCTGTGGAAGTGATTGAAACTGGAGAAGTGCTGAAATTCAAGGCTGTGCTCAGAACATCTAAACTGGAATAGCGTTAGCAGTGTCTGCCAGGAAAATCAAACTTCATTTAAAATTTTTTTCTTAGAATTTCTTCATGTCAATGACATTCTGTGTTCAAGGGCTCCGTTAGCATACAATCTAACAGAAGTTGTGTTCAGCTGATTGGGGAAAGAATACCATGGTTTACTTTGATATTTTAAAATGTGCTATCCTCTCCTTGTGTTCTGAATATTTCTGTTCATGGAAATGTGTGTATGTTTTTTTTTTAACAAGAGCATTTCTTTGTGACATTTTAGTTCCCAAACAATCAACTTGCCCTACTAAGCTCAAAAGAGCTTTTAAAAGAGTAAAGTGAAAGGAAAGTGTAACTCCAGAGTTATGTGACTGGTAGCGGTTTCTAACCTTGACCTTTTTTTCTGACAATGAAAGGAAAGAATCAATGGATCACAATTACTTCCTGAATTTAAAGGCAAAAGGAATGTAAGAAAAAAAATGTATCCGTGTGTGTGTGTGTGTGTGTGTGTGTGTGTGTGTGTGAGACTTCATAACCATCCTATGGTTTCCTTAATGGTATGGATTTTTATTATAACTTTTATCATGGTTTTAAGTCTGCAGTTGCTTTATATAGTTACACATATTTCTATGAGATTAAATGATGAATTTGACAGATTTTGATCAGTTCCTGGATAAGTCTTCTCTTCTGTACAATGTGATAGTGGATGTTTATATCTCACAAAATCTCCAGGCTTTTATGGTGATCTCATCGACCTGTTCTATACTCCATGAGATGAACAGAACATTCTTACTATTGCTTGAAATATTACTGAGAAATTAAAAACTTAGAGGTTGGGCCTTTATACATATGTAAGAGAATAAAATTGGACTTTATCTTACACTGTACAGGTCAGTGTTCTGTTAAAAATTTTACTCTTTTCTACTCATAGCCACAACTTACTACTTCCCTTAACATGAATAATAACCTGATAGCTAAAAGATTTAGACTTTAGCAATATAGTAAAACATAAAAATTTAGGAGACTATATGTACAATATTTGTGAGAGACAATTTTTTAACCAAGATGGTATACCAGGAACCATAAAAGGAAAGGTAGATATCTCATTATTGAAAAATGTGACATTTTTATAGGAAAAGGTACTACACATGTAGTCAATAGAAAAATGATAGATTTGCCTTGATCCATGTGGTTCAGTTGGTTGTCGATTCCAGGTCTGGGCACATGTTGGGTTGCAGGCTAGATCCGGCATAGGGGACATGCAGGAAGTAGCTCACTGATGTTTCCCTTTTACATCATTGTTTCTTTCTTCTCCCTTCCTTTCTCTCTGAAAATCAATAAAACATATTTAAAAAAGAAAGAATATTATAGATTTGGAAGATATTTGCAATTCAGAGGTTAATCCTATATAATAAAGAGGTAATATGCAAATTAAACCTCATGCCCTCACAAATGGCTGCCTACAACCAGGCCAGCAGGGGTGTTAGTGAGAAATGACCAAGTGACTGAACAAGCAGGATGCATGGGGTCACCAGGCCAGTGGGGAAGGGGGGCTATGAGGGGTGACCAGGCCAGCGGGGTGAGGGGGTCAGTTGGGAGTGACCAAGCTGGAAGAGGGCCAGTTAGAGGAGACCAGGATGGCGGGGAAGAGGGGGCAGTTGGGGCCTTTTAGGTTTGCAGGGGGGCACTGAGGGGCGACTAAGCTGGCAGGGGGGGCAATTGGGGGTGACTAGGCCATCAGGGGGGACAATAAGATGTGACCAGGCTGGCAGGTGGGAGGGGGGGGGAAGAAAGGGGGAGAGTTAGGTGCAACCAGGCCAGCAGGGAGGGTACAGTTGGAGGTGACCAGGCTGGTGGGGGGGGGGGGCAGTTGGAGGCAATTAGGTTGGCAGGGGGGCAGTGAGGGGTGTCTAGACTGGCGAGGGGGACAGTTAGGGGTGACCAGGCTAGTGAGGTGGGGGCAGTTAGGGGCGACCAGGCTGGCAGAGGGGGGAAGTTGAGGGCAACCAGGCCAGTAGGGTGGAGGAGTTAGGAGTGACCAGGCAGGCAAGTGGCAATTAGGAGACAGAGGTCCAGGATTGTGAGAGGGATGTCTGACTGCTAATTTAGACATTTAGGCCCCTGGGATTGGTCCTAAACCAGCATTCAGACATCCTCCAAGGGGCTCTGGATTGGAGAGGGTTCAGGCTGGGCTGAGGGGACCCACACAGTGCATGAATTTCATGCACCAGGCCTCTAGTAATTATAATGAAGCTCTCATAATTTGATAAGAAGATAACAAAAACCTCAATTAAAAAGGAGCAAGGAACACAAGAAACAGTTAACAATGGAATAAACAAAAGTGACCAGCAAATATTTGAAAAGAGGATGGAATTTTCTTGACAAATTAATAAGTGCAAATTAAATTTAAAATTAAAAAATCGCTTTACAATTATTATAATGCCTAAAGTTAAAAAGATATTTAATATCTGTGTTCAGTTAATGAAGAAATGTGGAGTTACAAACTTTTTAAAACGCAAACTATGGCTATTTAGTGAAACATAGATACACACACACACACACACACACACACACACGCACACACACACACACAAATTGATAGAGAATGCCTGCTGTTCTCCGAAATCTAACTTTTTCTCTTTCCTTGGCAAGTGGTTAGATTACATTTTAATTCCTTACTTGACTTAATTCCAGCCAATGATTAAGGAGGATTGGTATGTGCCTGTAATAGTCAACCTGTGCTGCTATAACAAAATACCATAGATGGGGATGCCTAGCAGATTTTTTTCTGCTTTACTGAGATCTGCTTAATAAATAACCATTGTATATATTTAAGGTGTACAACTTGATGGTTTGAAATATGTATATAACCCATGTTTATTTCCCACAGTTCTGGAAAATGGAAAGTCCAAGCTTACAGTGCCAGAATATTGGTTCTTGCTGAGGGTCTTCTTCCTGTCCTGCAGCCTTCTTGCTATGTCCTCACATGGCAAAGAGAGACAGATATCTGGTCTCTCTTCCTCTTTTTTTGAGAATATTAATTATGGCTGGGCCAGTTTTGCTCAGTGGTTGAGCATGGACATATGAGCCAAGAGGTCATGGTTGGATTCCAGGTCAAGGCACATGCCTGTTGCAGGCTCAGTAACCAGTGGGAGGCATGCAGGAGGCAGCCAATCAATGATTCATTCTTTCTCATCATTGATGTTTCTATCTCTCCATCTCCCTTCCTCTCTGAAATATATATATATTTTAAAGAATAGTAATCATGGAAGCTCCACCCTTATGAGCTCTTTTAAACCTAATTACCTCCAAAAGATTCCACTTCCAGCCCTATTTGGTTTGGCTCAGTGGAGTATCAGCCTGCAGATCAAAGGGCCTTGGGTTCAATTCCAGTCAAGAACCTTGATTGCAGGCTCCTTCTTGGCCCAGACCCCGGTTGGTTGGGGCTCCTGCAGGAGGTAACCAATTGATGTGTATCGCTCACATTGATGTTTCTCTCTGTCTTTCCCTCTCTCTCCCAATGTCCTTAAAAATTAATGAAAAAATATCCTCTGATGAGGATTAACAAAAGGGTTTACTTCCCTATACAATTGCATTGAGGGTTAAGGATTCAACATATAAATTATGGTGGGGAGGGCACAATATTCAATCCATAAGAGTAACATTACCTCTACAAGGTCAGACTCATATAAGCCTCTCCCACAAGGGAGGTGCTCCTCTGTCTCTTTTCTCCTTCCAGCTGTCTAGGATGGTGAGCTAGGGAGCAACTGAAGATGGCAGAGCCTGAGCTATACTATCTAGCCTATAGTAGCTGATGTATCTTTGGACCTAATCATTTCTCTCTTGGGCATCTATTCTAAATAATTGAAAGCATCAATGTGTATGAAAATATGTACAAAATAATTATTACAGTATAGTTCACAGTTATTAACATTTTAAAAAACTGGAAACAAAAGGAATGACTATGAAAAGGGATATGATTGAATAACTTATGGTAAATTCATACTCTAAAAAACTTTTTAGTCTTCAAAAAGAATGATTTTTTGCTCAGCTGGAGTGGTTGAGCATCAACCTGTGAACTAGGAGATCATGGTTCGATTCCAGTCAGGGCACATGCCCAGGTTGTGGCTCAATCCCTCATGGGAGCATGCAGGAGGCAGCTGATCAATGTTTCTTTCTTTTTATTTCCTCTTCCTTCTTCTCTCTAAAATCAATAATAAAATATAGATTTTTAAAGAATAAATGTGTATGACACCACTTTCTAAGAGCTTTTGTTGAAGGAGAAAATCAAGATGTAAAAAGCATATTTACTATCATCCCATTTTTTGTAAACTAATCAAAGACCTAAAAATCTCACATTTGTGTATGTTTTTGTAGACAGTGTCATATATCTTCATTTAATATAATTATATAAGTATGAAAATAAATATATCGCTAGCTATATACTAAACTGTAAGCTGGTTTCCCTATGCCAGTTCTAGAGAAGATGGTAACAATATAAGAATAATAAAGAAGGTTTTTTAGTTAATTCTTGAGTGAGAATGGAAAAGAAATTTAAAAAGATAACATCCTAAAAAGCATACATTAAGTATGCATTACAGTATTGTATTTATGCATTTATATAATTTATAGTCAGTGTATATTTATATACAAAATAAATCAATAACAAAGTTGTGACTTAGATATAGAATTTTTAAATGGTTCTCTCTTTGTGACCTAAAAACCTTTTCTCCCTCCTTCATTAGTCCTCTATTCAGTTTTATTAAAATAAGATTTTTACAGAAAATTACCCATTGTATTAGAATATTATTTGCTTAATCAGTGATTTTTTAGAAATTGCCCTTATGCATAAGTAAATAAGAACAACCAATTAAAATAAATACAAATACACAAGCAGTAGATTTTTAAAATTCTATACATCGCCCATGTTCTCACCTGAAGGAATTAAGGAAGGATATTTGGCATCGGTTTTGTGGAGGATATTCTTCATCTTAAAAGAAACCTGAATAAGTAAGCGTTTGCCAAGAGTAGATATAATTCTTCCATGTACAAATTACTCACTAAGACAAAGAGCTTAGGGCAAGATGTAGTAATGGGACTGAGGTTTTTTGTTTTAGCTTTTTCACTTGGGCACATGCCCAGACGGTATAGGTCAAAGGTTTAATGACTTCGGATGCAGCTTTGGTTGAATAGATTACTTGGGACACTGAAGTATCCTTCTTTAGAATTTTTACCACTGCTGCATAGTTAAACAAGTTTCCATTAACAAAGAGAGGGAAAATAACCTTGCTGACCTCAGACTTCACTGGCAACGTCAAAAGTCCTGAAGCAAGTTTATGCTTAAGGCAAAAATCAAAATATCAACAGAAGCTGAAGATGGTGGCCAAATGATCACCAGTGGCTTATCTAATATTTTCTCTTCTATTAAATTTCAGAGACAGATTAAAACAAAATCACATGCCTATATTAATATTTTGTATTCTCCATATTGCTGTACCCTTTCAAAACTTATAGGACTATCTCAGTCAGTTTGGGCTGCTATAACAACAGTAACAAAGACTGGGTAGCTTTAAAGACAGATGTTTCCAAGGTTTAGTGTCTGGGGAAGGTCTTCTTCCTGACCTGTAGATAGAATCTTCTCATTGTATCCACATGACTGAGAGTAAATACTCTTGCTCTAGTCTAGACTCTCTTTTTTATGAGGACACTAATGCCACTATGGGGGCTTTTCTGAATGACCTCACCTAAGCCTAATTACTACCTCCTATTTGCATATTACTATTTTATTATATAGGCTGCAGTGAGATAGCAAGTTTTGTTGTTACTGAGATTTTTTTCCAACTCTCAGAAACTTCCACATCTACCTTCAGTTAAGCACCCTCTTTGCTTAGGTACTCCCTGCCCCTAGTATAAAGTTCGCCCACGTAAACACCCCAGCTCTGCCTTGAGAAATTTGTTTCCTCAGAATAAATATGTGTAAAGCCTCTTCAATCCAGTTGTGCTAAAAGGTAATCAGTTTGGAAAAAAACTGACCATTGTACTCTTGCAAATGATTTGTTTGTTTGTGTCGCTTATAATTAATTAGCTGGCTTCCGTGGGATGATTCTGGCTGAAGTTGCTTTCTCCACGTTAAACGTTTATATTCCCTCCCATTCCCCGGGCTGGGGTGAGTTTCTGCAGACAGGTTAGCGATTTCCAGTTTGGCAAGCACTTTGGCTTTTCAGTCTCTTTTGAGTGAAAATCAATTTACGCTCTTTGCAAACATGGGACAGCATAAAGCAGGCAATTGAGTTCACTCTTAAAACACAATAGGGGCTTGTTTCATTTTGCTGAAGAGATGGACAAACCATTTTCTACTAGTTTCAAACATATCCCTGTCATACTGTGACAATTTGACAAGCATACTGTTCCACCATACTTAATTCCACAGCTAATGAAAACAGAAGCAAGATTATCTGTAGAGGGCGACGCACAGGCAGGCGGGAATGGAGTCAGGTTCAGAATTCATAGGTTCTAAATACACCGACCATTCTGGGCTGCTTAATGCCTCCTTGTATCACCCCTGACGTTTGATGCTCAGATTTGGTGGCACCCGTCGGGGAGTCTTCCCATTCAGATGTCTTTTCATTAAAGACGGTCTGAAGAAAGTGGAACTTTCAATCAAAACTCCAAAAACAGTTGGGTGCTAGAAAACTAATTTAAAATGGAATAAAGTGGAAAATAAAAGAGCTGGTTACAATTACGCTATTTAGGCATTAAATGGCAAGTAATTCCAGTGATTAAGAGACCATTGATGTAATGTGGTTAAAAAAGGAATACATAGAGCAAAATGGAATTGGGGTTGGGCCTGGGTCATTTTTCAAATCTGTCTGGGAAACACTGATGGTAAACTGAAAAGATCATTCTTTTGCAGGAAACTATCACTAAAAAATACATTTTTTTTTGTGCTATCCAATTATGCTCGCAAATTCTAACTTTGTTTATGTCATCTCTTTGCTAATATATATATATATATATATATATATATATATATATATATATATATATATATAGCTATTAGCTTCTCAATGCTTTGGAAGTAAATTATTTTTACCACCCCCCCCCTCAGTTTCTTAGCTAAATTTCTTCAAATTAAGCCTTGTATTTTTCACTACAGTAGACTAAATTTCTGGCAGTTTTTAATGATTTATTCCACTCCAAATATCTGAACAATCCTGTAAGTTTTGCATGGACTATTGTTTTTCCATTGCTTATTTTATTTTTTAATAATTATTTATTGTTGAAAGTATTACATATGTCCCCTTTTTCTACCCATTGATCTCTTCCAGCCCCTCCCCCAAAGTCCTCACCGACCCATTGTCTGTGTCCATGGGCCTTTCATATATGCATACAAGGTTGTGAGGAGCATTTTTTTTTCTTTTAATTTTGTTTGTGCTTAAACCTGCCAGCTTCCTCAGTATGAAGGATTATAAGGTGAGTTCTTCCTTTGGAAAAACTCAATTTGAGCTAAACTAAAGGGTACCTTTGTCCAGAAACAGAGTTCTCGGCTGACTGTGGACACATATTTTTGGTGTAATACTGAGCCACTGTGACCATCTTCTCCAAAATGAAACCATGGACTTAAAAGAGGGTTATCTTAGTTGTTCAGGACTCCCAGGGACTGAGTGGTTGTACTCTCTTGCCTGTTCAAAATCCTTTTGAGAAACTGTGACTGAACTCATATCAAATGTAAATCGGTCAGTTCTGTGGCATATATGTTGTGGTGACCCCAAGTAATTTAGTAGAAATAAAATCATTCCTAATTGATATTGTGGAGAGTGGCTACAGTGTTTGGACAGGTTCAAGCCTTGGACTGACTTGTGGCAAAACCACATGTAAGTCCCAGCTTGGAGGTCAAAGCCCTCTCAGCACAATTATAGCCAAAAAGCTATGGTTGTAAGCTTGACCTTACAGCCTGACCCTGCAGTCCTAGGTAGCTAAGGGATGTGGGCTGTAGGGGGTGCAGTAAGTGCTGCCAAAACAAGGCTTGATAGAGTTCATAGAATGGCAGCAACAAGAAAGAAACAGATTTGAAATTTGCAAGAACATTGTAAGCACCCTGCCCTTGTTTTGCTTTGTGTGATCAGACTATCAAATAAAGCTTTGAGTTATAGGTTGTGTCCCTGTTTCCTCATCCAGGCCCAGTGATCCACCTGGTCCCAACTGTATTCTCTTGTCTGTTTTCTTTAATCCTTAGCCGCCCCTCCTCAGGTTCACTGCTGGCTGTGCTGGATGTGGTTCAGATACGGGCAGCCTGATGACATATGAAACTTAGTCATGGGCAATGGTACATCAATTTAAAACAAGGTCATATTTTAGCAACTCATATCCATTCAGAGATGTGTCATTTTGCGTCTTTATCTCGACATCTTAATTCTAATAGGCAGAGGTACTGAGACATAGGGGGAAAACTCAACAGCATCAAAGGGTAACCCTTGAGTGAGATGCTCAGGAACAGTTTAAAATACCTCTACATGTTTTCTAAGCCTGAGGTCCCCTAGAGCAGTGGTCGGCAACCCGTGGCTCAAGAGCCACATGCGGCTCTTTGGCCCCTTGAGTGTGGCTCAGCGTTAGAACCACTTCTTCAAATTAGACTCGCCCAGGCCAAAAACTGACTTCTGCGCATGGGCCACGAAGTTTCAATTGCACTGTATGTGTGCTCCTGCACGTGGTATTTTATGGAAGAGCCACACTCAAGGGGCTAAAGAGCCGCATATTTCTCAGATATAGTGGACATGAGAAAGTTTATGTCAGCCCAGGAACATTTGAATTAAGAAGCTTACCACATTGTAATTTCCTCTTCCCCAAGTGTGAGGCCAAGATCTTACCCTTTTGGCTTCTTTGCAGGTGAGGCAAAGCCAAGTGACCCAGGTTTCAACAATCAGATCCAATCATGACAATGACTTTCCTGCAGCAGAGAACAACATGAGGGAGGAATTATCTGCAGCGGTCATTTTGCTGACATGTACAGAGGAATATGGCATAGGGGACAATGAGTTATCAGATGTGGCAGGGACAGAAGTCCTAACAGTAACTTTCCAAGGTTCTATACGCATTCCTCCCAGGGGAAGGATATGCCATACCTGTGGAAGCGGCATTATGCCTGCAAGCACTCCAGGGGCATATTTGGATATTTTTCCTGGTAGTGTAGCTTTTGAGTCTCATTTGCTGGCTCTCATGGAGATGATATGAATTGCAAAGTATGACTTAATAAATTTGTTTACTACTTAAAAATAACTGGAGTGTTGTTTAAGAACTCTTACAGAAGCAGAAATTTGGATCAGAAGTGCTTGCAAGGAATAACCATTCAAGGAACAACAACAACAAAAAACAAAAAACACAAACAAGAATAATCCACTGTTTATTCGTGAATATGGTTTTGGCAACCCACTGTGAAAAGTGGTAAAACATTAACCAAATTATTACTATGGTAACCTGGAATTGTTGTCCAGGGAGAGAAAATTACGGAGCCCTAACACATTACCAAGACTATCAGGAATACTAAGGCTGCTGATTTGGAAGGCTCTTTTAAATTGCCTAGAGCAGTGTTTCCCAACCTTCTCTCATGATGAGAATCACCTGGTGGAGTTGTTAAAACACAGATTCCTGAATCCCAACTAAGAAGTGCTAAACTAGAATTTTTGGGAACATATAGGTAAAATTGTATACTTAACTAGTGCTCTAAGACAGATTTTATATACAGAGCACTAAGTTAGGTATGCAATTTTACCTATATGTTCCCAAAAATTCTAGTTTAGCACTTCTTAGTTGGGATTCAGGAATCTGTGTTTTAACAACTCCACCAGGTGATTCTCATCATGAGAGAAGGTTGGGAAACACTGGCCTAGAGAATAAAAGGTATAATGGTATTAACTACTACATTTCATGCTCGAGATATAACCAGATGAAGTGATTGCTCCAAAAAATTCCTTTGACTAATACATTAGGGAAAAACTACTCATCTTATGACATTGTATTTCTCTTGGATACCAGAAGACACTGGTCAGTAATTGGTTTATATTATACATAAACCAATTGATGTTCATAATACTTTTCACCTTACGCTACAACTCTGCAGTAGGAATTATTTTTATGGTACTTGTCTGTCTCAGTCTAACAACAAAACATAAACAAGTTCATAAAATTTTACATTTGCTTTGAGTTTGGGGTCTACTTTCCTCTTTTCTTAAAACCTATTTTTACATTGTTCCAATAGTCAGATTATAGGCATGCAAACTTTCTTAATGGATTCAAACTTAACAATGTGACAAAAGAAGAAGTCTTTCAATTAAATGGATGTCTATTTTGGCAAGTGACAAATGTTCAAACTGACATTTTTTTTAAAAGAAAATACTGAAATGTCCTGTTAGTTTGTACTGACACTATGAACTAAACACTGACTTTCTTCAAAACGTAAAATTATTTTTTGCTCTTCAAATAACTATTTTTAAAGGGCTAAATAAAAATGGTTTCTCATTTTGTGTTTCTGCTTTGTTTCTATGTTTATGCTTTTATAAGGTAATGCTTTTACTCCTAATAAAATAGCATAGTCATTCATTAGGGCTCAAAAGGAAAAATGCCAAAAAGTGGCAATGATCTATTAATCCAAACCTGAAGGCTTGTAGAGCTCTCAAGTTTCTATACTATTTATAAAAGAAATTAATCTTGATGATGTAATTTTACATTCTATTTATATCATTATTCTTTATACAACACAAACATAGAACTCTGTGATGTTATTACATGTCATAAATGTCATCATAATTTGTCTTTACACATCATAAATATCTTAGTTTGTGACGTTATTATACCTTTGGGTGTCTCTTTCCATATTTATGGTAATTACATCAAAGTATTTACTATAATTATGTCATTTGATGAAATTACAGTAATTACTTCAAAAAATGATAGCCCATGACTAATGAATTAAAATAGCATGGAAATTCACATTAGAAATGACATTAAAATAATGCTAAGAATCTGAGATAACCCATAAGAACAAGGACATTCATTACTGAGTTTTTAACCTCCCAACTTGTCTCTACAGGTTTTCCCTGGTTGAAAAATTTATCTTTATTGAGGGCTGGGAAATGCTTTGTAATGGTGCAATAAAACTTCAACACGTTGAATAAAAAAGATTGAGATCTAGTTGCTAGCATTATTTTTGGCAAATTGGCAAAACCAAATTATAAATTTAAAATATAATTTATTAACCATCAGAGAAGATAATTCAAATCCTTCCCAGTCTGTGTTCTTACTCCTCCTCTCTCATACTATTATAGGTTTATATCTGTATATATTATGCGTATATTATATATATATTATATATTGTATATTAGGTAACAGAGTGAATACATAGTGAACTCATTAGGGACTTGTTTTTCAAGCTGAAACTCATATTCATAAATCACAACACATAACTTGAAAGAACCAAGATGTGATTTCATTCTGCCTTGACCTACACATAGATTCAACTTAGCAATGGCTGAGAAATGACTCTGTTTTTAGCAGTCTCCATGAAGATCTCTCTGATCTTCCATGACAACATGGAAGAATATGCCATAGCATCTCATGAAGGCCTGTAAAAAGATTACCTTTCATTACTATCAAGGATACCTTTCCATCTATAGCTCTGAAGCATGAAGGCTCTTCCAACCAAACTTAGCTTGCTCTTACTGTGTTTGCCTCCCCCCATCTGTCCTACGAGTATTTTCTGCTCTTTCTGGATGTCATGACTTTCATATTTTAATATAAATATTTACACATTAAATAGACATTTGAGTGCCTACTAGATGCCATTCTAGGTTCTGGGAATAAAGTATTCCCCCCTCTATCTGCAGATCTGCTTTTTCTGGTTTTAGTTACCTGCCCTTTTAAATTGAAAATTTCAGAAATAACTTATATTTTTTTATGTTTTTAATTTATTGTTGACACTATTTCAGATGTCCCCTATTCTTCCACTTTTCCCTACCTCCATGTATCCCCCACCCTACTTCCCTCTGGCCATCAAAGCATGCTGTTAGGGATAGCATGATTGATCTTGTGCTGACTGGCTCTGTCTGCCCAGGATATGAACAATCGCTTTGTCCAGCATTTCCACACTGTATACACTCTCTGCCCATTAGTCACTTATTGGCTGTCTTGGTCATCAGATAGACTGTCACGGTACTGCACTACTTGTGTTCAATTACCTTTATTTTACTTAATATTGGCCCCAAAACATAGTAGCCTGACACTACCTCACAAAACAACATCATTCACTCCATTTTATCTAATTAGTAGGCACTTTAGCATCTCACATCATCACAAGAAGGGTGAATATAGTACAGAAAGCAATTTTGAGAGACCACATTAACATTTTTTATTATACTATATTGTTATTATTGTTCTATTTTTAGTTGGTGTTATCTATTACTGTGCTTAATTTATAGATTAAACTATATCATAGGTATGGATGTATAAGAAAAAGCATTGTCTATACAGGGTTTGGTTCTATCTGCTATTTCAGGCACCCTCGGACATCTTAGAGCATATTCCCTGCCCAGAAGGAAGAACTACCATACATACATTAGCAAATACAGCAAAAATTCTTGTCCTTGTGGAGCTTATGCAGAAAGAAAATAAAATTGGCACCTATGGGGGCAAAACAAATAAATAAATAATTATATAAAATGTTAGCATGTAATACGTGGTATTGAAACTCGGGAATCAAACTGGAATGCATTGTTTTCCTCTGGGCAGGATGCAAAGGTGATTTCCTGGGTTCCTGTCCAGGTGGATTCGAAGAACGAAGCCACGGACAAAAGATGGGAATTTGTTGGGAACCAAGAACTGATTCCCACTGTGGGAAGAGGAAGACCCACTAAGTCCCTCTTCTTCCAGTTTATAAAGGCTGCAGTTCTTTGTGTCCTAATATCCCCTCTGATTGGTCATTATAGCCGCTTCAGAGCTCAAACCCTGCATGAGGTTCCCCTCTTTTTCTCCCTTTTGTTTTTCTATTCCCTGTGGCCTTCTTCTTTATTCTGTGTATGGGAGGCTTCCTCTCCTTTATTCTGTAAAGTATACCTTTTGGTAGCTCCCAGCCCCCTTATTCTATGAATGTATGCCTTCTGGAAGCTCCCTGATTCTGTGAATGTATTCCTTTCTGCAGCTCCCAGCTTTGTAGCCCTGTGGTTCTCCCCCGTGAACCCTCTATTTCCTAAATGTAGAGGGCCCCTTGGGAATGCACATGGATGACCTTTAATTATCATCAGCTGAACTCAAGGCGTAGGCAGAGCCACGCCCTGGGAACATGTTTCCCCAAAATGTGGGAGACTGTTATCAGTACTGATTTCTTATCTTTATCCATGTGCTTGGAATGAGGAATGAATAGGACCTTGACTTACCCAGGTCTTGATATGCTAAATCCTAGGAATGAGAAAATGAATAGGACCTGAACACACCCAAAACTTCTTTGACCTTAAACCCCCCTTTGGAAATAAATGCACTGTGTTGTCTGTGGTGGATGTTGACTATCCCTCAGAGTGACAGCCCCCTACCTGGATCACAGCTTGAATCTATTTCTGTGTCTTTGTCTCTTTTTTTCTTTCTTTAATTTCTTAATCCCCAGCTCCTCCACTCAGGAACCTGTTTCAGGAAAACAGAGAAACAGCCCTCCACACCTAAAACTTCCTAAACCGCCTATTTTACCCTTAAAAATTTCCTTCGGTATAGTATTATAATTAGTAGTGTAGAGAGTGCCACTCTACACTAAGAGTGTAGGAAACAATGGGAAGCAAAGAGTTCTGATTTTAATAAGTTTGTAGGTTTTATGAGTTTTTAAAATATGTTTTATTGATCTCAGAGAGGAAGAGAGAAGGAGAAAGAGATAGAAACATCAATGATGAGAAAGAACCATCGATTGGCTGCTGTCTGCACTCCTCCTACTAGGGATCGAGTCTGCAACCCAGGCATGTGCCCCTGATTGGAATGGAACCCAGAACCCTTCAGTCCACAGGCTGATGCTCTATCCATTGAGCCAAACCAGCTAGGGCTTGTAGGGTTTTTTTTAATCCTCACTGGAGGATATGCTCTTTATTGATTCAAAGAGAGAAAGAGAAAGAGAGAGAGAAACATTGATCAGTTGCTGCCCATATGTGCCTTGCCTGTGAATTGAATTGGCAACCTAGGTATGTGCCCTGACTGAGATCAAACCCACCACCTTTCAGTGTAAGGGACAATGCTCCAATCAACTAAGTCACAATGGCTAAGGGTAGTGTATAGTTTTTAAACAGGCCTAACTGAGAAAGTGACATTGAAGCAAAGATTAAATAGGAAGGTGCCACCGTATTTTCCGGCGTATAAGATGACCCCCCTAATTTTAAAGTATAGGTTTAGGCCTATATTCACTGTATAAGACTACCCCCCACTACGCCGGGAAATACGGTATTTGGAGAAAGAGTGCAATAGGTGGAAAAAAGAGCTGTAGAAAGAACTTATTGGAAAATCAAGGAATCCTATGAATCTGGATAGGAAGGAAAAAAGGAATAGGAGATGGAGTATTAGAATCTTGTTGGTCCTCCACATAGATATGCATGATAGGTAGCTAGTTATTTAATTTTAGGGGCGCACATTTGGGATTCATCAGCATAGAGGTGTTATTTAAGGCCAGGAGGGGGAATGATGTCACTTAGGAAGTAGTGAAGAAGTAGTAGAGAAAAGGAACAAAGTCTATGCCTTGGGGACACCAACAGTAATTTCTCAGAGAGAACAGGAAGAGCTGAAAAATCATGACCAGGTAAGAAAAGGAGAGGGCAGCATTCTGATTGATAGTCTGATTGACAAAGTGTTTAAAAGGATAGAGACTGACAGCCAGTGACAAATATTTCAGTAGGGCATGTGGGATGAAGGAAGACTCAAATGGATCATTGGACATAGCACTAAAATGGAAGATCTAAATTCTCTCTGATCTACACATCCACATGCTAATTATCTATTCTTTGAATCCCAATTCAAAGTCTCACTAAGGCAAAAAAAAAAAATAACATTGGGTATAAAAAGCTTTATACTTCATGAAATCTTTATAATTTAGAAAGATTAACTAAAAAAAAAAAAAAAAAAAAAAAAATCCCATTAAAGTTCCCATTTTCTTCCAGTCTTATCACTCTGTTTTGTCTCAAATTTCCTGTGTCAGAGATTCCCAAAGTGTGGATGTGGAGATTGGTGAGATCAAAACTATTTTCATAATCAAACTACTAGTAAGATCTTATTTGCCTTTTCTCTCTAGTTTTCTCATGAAGATAGAGTGACATTTTCCAGAAGCTACATGACATATGAAATCTCAACAGAATAAATGCAGAAGCAAATATGAGAATCCAGCTGATTGCTATTGAGTCAGACATTTGAGATTTAAGAGAACTTTTTAAATGTCTAACACTAGTAAATACTACTTTTATTAATGACTTTTGAATCTAAATCCTTCTCAATGTATGACCTCTACTCTGTTCATATATGTAATTTAAAAAAAATAAAATTGTTTTCATATAAAAAATAAATAACTAAAAATGTCTAAGTGTGATTCTTTTTCCTCATTTCTGTTTTGACAAATATATGCCTGCAAAATAAAATATTACTAAAAAAAAAAAAATTCAGTATTATGCTCACAAGACTCTTAAAAAATCCAACAGTTATTTCCATTTACTTTATTATTGAGTAATTGCTTATACATATTAAAAAGTATGACTTGAAACTAAAGCAAAAATGAAAACAAAACAAAATTTAAAAAAACTGTTTATTAAAAATTAAATTTGTCAGAATAAAATATTCTATCCTTTGGGTGTAATACTGGTAAAAATGTATCATTTTATTATACATTATTCTGTGAATGTTGTGAGATAATCATTGTAATGATCTTTTTTATTTGGAGTAAAAAAAAACCCCAAAAACAGGAAAACAAATGAGGCAAATTTTCATTATTCTAGTTTCTGACCCTTTTAGATGAGGGAAAGAAATATAAAGGTTTGCAAATAAACAACAAAAAAACAAAGAACCATAAATTATTTGGCTTACTATCTCTCCAAAAAAAATTGTTTATTTTTTATATTATCCAAATTATTTACTTAATGTTGCTTTCTGGCTTCAAGTTTGTTTCTGCATTAATATTGCATTTATAATCATATCTTGGAAAGAGTGGTTAGCTTGAAAGGATTAGAAGTCAGATAGGGAATCTGGTCCCTTAGGTCATTTGTTTGTATCCAGCTGAAGTCAGCAGTGGCTAAAATTCATTACCATCTGGCAGTTTTTCCATGGCCTCTGTGACAGAACTTGTGGTCCTCGTCTAGTACATACTAGACAGATGTCCAGGTCATAAAAATCACAACGATACTTGGCATCGTGTCACCCCCTTGTTGACAGTACCATCACACAGGCCAGAGATCGAAGTGGAATAAAGAATGAGCTGTCTTTATCCCATCCAGTGGTCCATTGGCAAGCAGATACTCAGTCCTTATGTATTCTGTGTGTGGGGGGGGATCTCTTGGCTATACTCAAAGGAAATGGAAATAATGCTAATGAATGCAGCATCTCTCAGAACATGATCAAGTGTTCTGACTTATCTGCTGCACAAACTCAGAATCAGATGAAATGGTTAAGCTTTCAAATCTTTCCTTTTTGATGGCAAATGGTGTTTCATGTACTCATAATGTCTTAAAGTTTCCAAACTATTGGATGAAGTGTGGAAGGCCAGCCACATCTGTGATTGTAAACACAGCCTATAAAGTTGAGCTAGCCAGGCAAACCACACTTCTTTACAAGCTCTGTATGTGCCATTCTGACCTTATCACATATCTGTCTCAGGCATCCCAAACATTTTCCCATGACAGACATATGCTCGTCCATCAGTTACAAAAAGTATTTATATCCTCAGTCTTTTGTCTGAATATTTTCTTCACCTTTTTTTTCTAACTGAAATCTTCTGATTACAACAAAGATACTTCTCCTTCCATTTTCTCAAGTAATGGCTGGTTTTCTTTCATTGGCCATTTTGAGATAATTATACTTCCTGTCTATGTGATTTTCATATCCCCTTGGATGATCCAATGAAAAAGAGTTCTGGTCCCTCTCTGATCTAGTTGTCCATTAACCTTAGCCACTTACTCCCATGGTTTTACCCTCAATCATATCAACACCAGTAACTACACAATGTCTAACTACTCAGTTTATTTTTAAAAATATATTTTTATTAATTTCAGAGAAGGAGAGAGAGAGAGAGACACATCAATGACGAGAGAGAATCACTGATCAGCTGCTTCCTATACACACCTACACTGGGTATGGAGCCTACAACCTGAGCATGTGGCCCGACCGGGAATCAAACCACAACCTCCTGGTTCATAAGTCTACATTCAACCACTAAGCCATGCCGGCTGGGCAGCCTCTCAGTTTAAATCATTGTACTTTCTGATTGTTACCTACTATAATTTCATCTGACATTGTCTAATTTCTTAATTCTTTACTAAACCAATACCTCTAATCTATTAACCCAATTGCCTTCTCACTGATTATCATTTCTCTTTTGTCATCATATCCCATCCAGTAAATTCAGGTTGCAGGATCCCTCATCATTCCCATCATTACCACATTCCCTTATAAAACCACTACTTCATTGTTCTCCCCCTCTGTCATGTATGGCTGGTAATACTTGATTCTATTAAGTTCCAGTTCTCCTACTATGTGTTTACATTTCAAGGAATGGCAAGTGGCAAACACAATCAAGCAATTGCAATCAATGGCTTCAAATTGAATTTATGGCCACAAACTGGAAATGGGCCCTTGACAGTGACTATAAATTCTACTAAGTTTTTTTAGTCATTTTCCAATTAGTTCACATTATCATTTGTCCCAGAGAGACTAGTTCACATCTAAAGCTTTCAATATGCCTTCCTTCTCCTCTTTCACAGCTCAGAAGCATGTTTCATATTTATGTTTAAAAACAGAAGGAGGTCAATTGCAGGCTCCTCAGTTGTAGCAAATGTAGCACTCTGGTGGGAGCTGTGGATAATGGAGGAGGCCATGCATGTGTGGGAGGAGGGGGTGTATGGAATATCTCTGTACTTTCTTCTCAAATTTTCTGTGAACCTAAAACTGCTCTAGAAGTAAGCTTTAAAACATCCCAATGAGAAGGAAACAACAACAAAAAGCAGCAATTAGAAGAGACTTCTAAAACCTCCCATCACATTACACATCAATTTATCTATATCTCTCCTACACTACCTCCTTATCCAACTGCATTAGATTCCCTATTAGTGTCATATACACTATAGCATAATCCATTTTACAAAAAATTCAAGGACAGATCCTTGATCACATACTCCTCTCTCCAACTCCTGTAGCATTTATTTCTCTGCTCTTCTTTATGTAAAAATCCTTGGAATATTGGGCAATATTTGTTGTCTCAACGTTCTCTACCTTTCCTCTTCTCTCTTCAACTCTGTCCAATTATTTTGCTAAAAAAAATCTGTCAAAGTCAATTTATTGAATGATCCAATGCTAAATTTTGAATATTAATCTTATTCAACAACTTGCATCATTTAATGGAGTTGGTCATTCCTTCATCCTCAAAAGAGTTTCTTCATTGCGTTCTAGTGCTTTACTTTCTCCTTGCTAGCCTTGTCCTTGACCATGGCTGCTCCTTTTTTTAAAAATATATTTTATTGATTTTTTACAGAGAGGAAGGGAGAGAGATAGAGAGCTAGAAACGTCGATGAGAGAGAAACATCGACCAGCTGCCTCTTGCACACCCCCTACTGGGGATATGCCAGCAACCAAGGTAAATGCCCTTGACCGGAATCGAAGCTGGGATCTTTCAGTCCACAGACCGACACTCTACCACTGAGCCAAACAGGTTTCGGCGGCTGCTCCTCTTGATTGCCATATAATGTGATATTATTCACAAATAACAAGAAATAAAGTACTGATTTATACTATAACATGCATAAATATAAAAATGGATTTTTTTAACCTTTATATTGATGTTTTTCAATAAGATGGACTATCTCAATTAAAGTATAAATTGATTTATTTAAATTTCAAGTTATCATTTTTATCGCAGGAGATCATTTGTATAAAGTATACAAAACCACAAGTAGTATAGGGAACAATTTAAAGTGGGAATACTCATAGCAAGAAGAAAGATTCCTTCTGGATATTAGCAAGATTTCTAGGATGAGTAACAAGGAAGACCTCAGAATCAGACCTGTCCACCCCACTTAACATCAACTATTTAAAACAGCCTATGTTATCTTGTGCTTCGTATTCAGTGACAGTAAGTTTTCATAGAAGGCAAGCAGTTTGTTTGATAAGCTTTTAAGAATCATAAGTAGATGCATTTTGTCTCTGGAAATTTAGAGAGTTATTGCTGCATCTTGCCTATGATCTTTCTTTTTAATCTCTAATTTGTTATATAATATCCATCTTAATTAAAATGCTCTGCAGATAGGATATCTGTCTTCATCTGGTATCTACAGGGCTTAATACAGTACCAGATGAAAACAGGTGATCAATAGATGCTTATTGAATAAGTCAATGAAATGTAGATATTTCTGTAGCTTTGATAGATAAAAGTTGAGTTCCACTAATTTTATTTTGTGCTAGACAAGTAAAAACAAGCAGCTAAATATAATCTGGGTAGCTGAGGAAAGTATCATAACTTCATTCCATTTTAGCCATCTTGCTATACATTTTAGAGTCAGAGGATGAAATGGCAAGGAATGAGTGGCAAGGGTAACATAAAATAGTTTTACTGCATTTAGTCAAATGTTTTCTATTGCAGCTTTTAGCAGTTGTCACTCCTTTTACATTTAATTTCCCAACTGTAATAGGCCTACAAATGCGCAATCTTCCCATTCAGATGAGATTGAGTTCCTCCTATTCACGAAATTACAACCCAAAATATCATGAATTAAGTCATGTGCCATTCAAGAATATAACATTCACATTTACTAAAGAATTAATATGTACAGCTACATTGCCTTTAACAAATTATTACTAGCCAGATATGAAATGCATTAGTAAGAAATACTTAACAGATGATATTGTGACAATGTGCTATTAAGCATGTTGCTGTAATGTCAATATTATTAAACCTATGTACCCAGCTAATCCATGAATATAAATTACTTTTGTATCAGCCACACTTTATTATTTATTAGGATCACCATAATAGCTATAACTATTCCTTTGAGGCAGCCTAAGAGCATGTCTCTATCAAAACTGGAGCTCAAGGAACAATGGAATTCAAATCTGAGATAAAGAGGAGTCCCTTAGGCACTTTTTGTCCAGACCATTTTGTTGAATCAAATGTGACTAAGAAATGGTATTGTTTTACATTGCAAATTAAGAGAGCCACAGTAACTATTGCTGCAATTTGTTGAGGTGGGCCAGCTACCAGGCATTGTAGCCATGAGCTTTTCATCTAGTGTTGCTCACTATCTCCCCAATCTGTAAGGTATTAATCCAAATATGGAAGGAACAAACTATGGCTAAAAGATTAGGAAGTATCTTGTATACAATTCATTAATTCATTAATTAAAGAAAAATTTAAAAACAAACAACAACAAAAAGAAAGTAACATATATAAACTAAGCTTCAGTGCAAATACTAGAGTTCAAAGTCAGTCACAGATTTTTACAAAGGGCTGAATTATGTGATAAGCCATTGAAAATTGGAATAATTGCAAAAATTGGAAAATTTGGAATAACTCTTGAGTTCACTGCCAGCTGATGATACTGCTTTTTTCCTCAGCTTTTCTCTTTGCAAAAACAGAGATGTTACATTATTATATAAAAAAAAAAAAGTTGTGCACCAGAAGTATAAAATTATTTTAAAAGGTTTCCCACAAAAATCACTGCTATTTCTAAAGTACAATTGGACAGTTGGTTTTATTATCCCCATTAAAAAGAATCTAGTGAAATGCACAAGAGTATGTCCTTACTTTCAGCCCTTCTTACACCCAGTCTAATGTTTAATTTGTTTTGAGATTTGAGGATCATTTATTATTTGGGTTGTTTTCTATTTCTCAATAGTACTTTTGTTAGCAATTTTTGCCCACTTTTAGGTATTCTGCTTAATTAAATAAATACATATAGGTGCACATGTAAAACTTACCTTTTATTTACATCACTGTCACATACTGAGCAAAGACAAAATTAGCATAGGATGTAGAGAGCAAGGGGTTAGGGGAGAGAGAGCAATTGCTGAGATGAAGAAGTGACCCCCAGACTGCAGATCTACTTATCTTTCATATTCTTCTAAATACAAGGTATAGACAATGTAACTCAAATTCTGACCATTTCCTCACAAATTTGCTATCTTCTTGGAAACAAATACTGTATCTAAGATTCATTAGCAGTTATACATATTCCAAATATCATCACAGTCCTTTAATATTTGTATTCATTTTTAAAATATATTTTTTATTGATTTGTGCCCTGACTGGGAATCGAACCACGACCTCCTGGTTCATAGGTGAACTCTCAACCACTGAGCCATGCCAGCCAGACTGTATTTATTTTTATAGCAAAAAAAGAACAACATGCACCCAGAGTGAGCAGAAGGAAGGAGATAATAAAGATTAGAGCAGAAATAATTGACATAGAGACCAAAAAAAAAAAAAAACAATGCAAAAGATCAATGAAACCAAGAGCTGGTTCTTTGAAAAGATAAACAAGATTAATGAACCTCTATCCAGGCTCTCCAAGAAGCAAAGAGAGAGGACCCCTAAATAGATACTTTTTGAAAGAAGACATAAGGAAGGCCAAGAGACATATGAAAACATGCTCAAAGTCACTAATCATTTGAGAGATGCAAATCAAAATGACAATGCGATACTATCTCACACCTGTCAGAATGGCTATCATCAACAAATCAACAAACAGCGAGTGCTGGAAAGGATGAGGAGAAAAAGAAACCCTTATGCACTGCTGGTAGGAATTCAGACTGGTGCTGCCACTGTGGAGAACAGTATGGAGTTTTCTCAAAAAGCTAAAAATGGAACTCCTTTTTGACCTAGTGACCCCACTTCTAGGAATATATCCCAAAAAACTAGAAACACCAATCAGAAAAGATATATGCACCCTATGCTAATAGAAGCACAATTTACCATAGCTAAAATTTGGAAACAACCTAAGTGCCCATCAGCAGATGAGTGGATTAAAAATCTGTGGTACACAATGGAATACTATGTGCGGTAAAAAAGAGGGAATTCTTACCATTTGCAACAGCATGGATGGAACTGGAGAGCATTATGCTAAGTGAAATAAGCCACTCAGAGAAAGATAAATATCACATGATCTCACTCACTTATGGAATATAATGTACAACAAACTGATGAACAAAAACAGATCCAGTGACAGAGAAGCATCAATCAGACCTTCAACCTCAAAGGGAAGGTAGAGGGTAGAAGTAAGGGGGAGAGATCAACCAAAGGACTTGTACTCATGCATATAAGCCTAACTAGTGAACACAGACACCAGGGGGGTGAGGGCATGAGTGTGTGTATGTGTGGGGAGGGACAATTAGGGGTAATACTTAATTCAATAAAGAAAAAAAGTTTGAAATAAAAAGAAAGCTGGACCACACACACAAAAAAAAAAAGAAAAAAAAAAAAAGAACAATATGCAAGCTGCAAGTTTCTTGGAAAGGAAGTTGAGTCAACAGCTAGTCATTTCTCTTCTTTCTATTTCTTTCTCATGGAAATCTGTACAAGTGCATTTTTTTTCTGCTCTAAATATGAAATCTGGAAATAAATTTATGACACTACTTCACAGATGACTAAAATCTATTGACTGTTGTTGCTTGTTCTCATTCATATTAATTTGGTTTTATTTTTGAAGCCTGGCTCTTTAGTTATTTAAAGGAATGAACCGAGTTTCGTGGGAGAACAGAAGACAGGATCATTGTGTTGGTCTGTGAAGGTTAGTGAAGAGTCCATGGAGGAGGTGACAATTAGAGCTGAATTTTGAACTCATTAATGAGCGTTTACATCATCTCTGGAATGGACAGACAGCCAAATACCTCATCTGTGCCTCTGGAATGATGCAAAAGAACAACCTCCATTACAATTGCTTAATAACTGTTGTAGAAACCACTGTGTTTTAGTTTCACAGTTTTCATTAATTTACATTAAATCCTTATTATTAAGTTGCCTTATGCTTTTAGTTGAGAAAAAAAATATTGTAAAACATTAATATCCCTCTCACAGGATTAAAAATTCAATCAGATTTTAATTGATCCCAAATTAACCTCAACTAGGGTATCATCATTGTCAAGATTTTAATGTCTTTATTGCTAGCTGAATGTTTATGACTGTCAGCAGTGAATAAATAATGCAAAAATGAATGGAATAAAATAGTGGGATATGAATTTATATTTACTTGAGATATGCATAATTTTACCGGTAAGAGTTTTATTTCAATTTTATATTTTATGACTTCTATTATAGAGTTAGAGAAAATCCAGTCCTGTAGACATTCCTTCAATATTTATTCAATATTAATTTAATAAATACCTATTGAATGATCTACTCCTTATCAGTTACCTCGTGTACTATGCTAGTTCTAGGAATGGAAAAATCCATTAAATGCATTTTCATTGAAATCTGCTTTGGCTATAAATGATCTTCCATCATTTCAACCTGTGTTTTTTTGTTTTGTTTTGTTTTGTTTTAATTCGATGGTATTTGAGTAAACATGTAAATTGAAAAAATATTATCTAGTGTCTCCTAGGATTATTAAAATTTTAGATGTTTCATGCAAAGCACCTAGTACTTTACCCTGTGTTGTAAGTAGTTAACACTTCGTGTTATTATTATCACCATTGTTACTCCTACTTCTATTACCATTACTACTGTTACTACTACTACTAAACAAGAGCTAAGTTGCATATATAATGTTTGAATTTCATGAATTTGGATGCAAAATAATGAAACTCATATGAGAGTGTTGGCATACAAAATACTGCAAAAAATAGAGAACTTGAAGCAATGATTTAAAAAAATGTGCTACCAATTCTGCTACTAATATAAATAGAGTCTTAGAATTCCCTGGGTAATTTGGTAAAAAAAAAAAAAAAAAAAAATTTCAGCCAAACTAAATAAAATTTTTATCTTGTATGTGATTTTGATCAATAGGATAGGAGGAGATAGCCAATTTAATTAGTTACATCTGTTACTTGAGCAGACAGAATCTTTCTTATTCAAGACAAATTATAAATATGAACTCTTCTTTCATCACGGTTATTCTTTCAGTTAAAGTGTTGACCAATCTATTACTAAATAAATTGGATTCTGTAGAAACCAATTAAAACCAGCTTTATTCTGCCTTATCACTGTATTCCTCCATGCTCAGTTGAGTCTCCTTGAAATATTTTGGGTTGATCCCAAATCCTTCCTCATCATCTTCAAATGTGAGCTAATTATGTTATGTTCTATTTATAGTAAAAAGTATAGTCAAACCTGACAATTAAACATTAAACCTCTCATTCAATTCAAAGTATTCTTTTTCCCACAGCTCAGTCTGAGAAATCTTGTGTTCCACACCTTGGTCTTCTACTCTCCCTTCTCCATTCACTATGGGGTCTCTGGGATCTGTGGGGAGTCAAATGGGAAGAGGAAATAGAGGTGAAAGATATAAAGGTATAGCTTGACTGCTAATTGTGCAATCTGGCAGGGGAGCAATTCTTCAAATGTTGATGAGATCCTCCCCCTGGGAACTCGGGCTTCAGTTCCCAGATGATTTTCTCCTAATACCTCCCACACCACCCATGTTATTCCAGGTCCATTTTATTTTTCTTTGCAATTTGCATTAAAGTTTCAAGGCAATTCAAGGCCATGTTCCTTGATCAGAGTCTACCAGGAAATAAACTTGTACTACATCATTGGTGAGAGTGTGATACATTCTCTTTAATATTCCAACAAAGATCCAGCCTTTTATAATTAGCTTATTTTTCAGACATGAGTCAGATTCCTAAATCTCTCAAATTTGAGAAGATACAGGAATTGGTACTAATATGGTTCTCTTGATATTCCCTTCCTCCTCTGTCCATATGTGCTTTCAAGGTGAACGATGACTAAGAATTATTTGATATATTTTGAGTCATTTCTGAGGAAGTTATGCAAGAATGATCAAACAAATCTTTTTTATTGTGAAAGAGTATTAACATCCTTTGTTCTCAGAGTTTTAGGACATCAGCCAAGATGGAGACAGCAGGAATTGTCCCTTTTAACATCAGGATTTAGAGATTAATTTATTATATTTATTCCTTTGTTTAAACGTTCATTTGAGGAGAAAGATTATGTCTTATGCAACATTCTAACTATTGTAACCAAGAGCATGGTGCCTTGCATATATTATGTTTTCAATAAATATTCACTAGCTAATTCTATAGCTAATATAATAGTAGTTTTACCATTACTTTATTCTACCAAAACAGACAGGTAATTCTTCATTGTTAGATTTAATCTGGTGCATGGCAGGAAAGAGGTAACATATTCAAAGGTTTGAACTAAGGAGAGATCAATGAAAGAACCAATTCTAGTAGTGGGAAGCCAACAACATTAACATAAAATAATAGAACATTTTAAGAAAATTAATATTTTTTTCTTGAACATTAACTTACCAAATGTGGAGAGCGGTTACAGCATTTGGACATATTCAAGCTTGGGACTAATGAGAAGGCATGATCCTCTCCCCACAAAGCCACATTCAACTCCCAGCACAATTATAGCCAAAGGCTATATTTGTAAGCTTGAACCTATGGTCGGAACCTGTGGTCCCAAGGTGGCTGAGTGCTGTGGGCTTGATAGAGTTCAGGTGCATGTAATTGAGTAGATTCGAAATCCAAAAGAACATTGTAAACATCTTGACCACACCCTTACTTTGCCTCGTGGAATCAGGCTATAAAATAAAGATTCAGCTTGCAGGCTGTGTCACTGTCTCTCCATCAGAGAGTGCAGTGTCCCACTCAGACCCAGCTTTCTTCTCTTGTCTGTCTTTTCTTAATCCTACACCATCCACTCTCAGGCTCATCCATGGCTGTGTGGACTAGGCACAATCAAATACTGAATAACTGCACAAATCAATAAGAGTAAGGCAAATAAACCTATTTTTCTTGTTTTCCAAAAGCAAAATATTTCCTGTTGCGCACACTAAACAAGTCAGTGCAAGATTAATGATGAGCAATCAGCTGCTAAAATATTTACTGCCAGTATTAGTGGAAAGAAATGGTGTGCCTGCACATAAGGTGCATAAGGGAAATGAATGCAACATGATTATAGTAACCAGTCATTAGCGAATGTTGTAGTTCATTATTAATAATGATGTACAATAGGATATTGTAAAAATTAAGTTATGGAATTTTTATTAAAATGTTTCTTACATACCTTTATATGGGCTGGGCCACAAATATATTCATTGTGGATCACATGGGACCTGCGGGCCATAAGTTTGACATGCTTGCTGTAGATCCAAGAAGAGAATGTTATCACCATGACTGCCTTTTATGTGTCTTCTTAAGACATGAAAATCTCTCCATGGAGTTCAAGAGCCAACTCCTAGGCAGTGATCAGAGGAACTCTTTGCTCCTGCTTAAGCCTGGCTTCTGGGAGCTCTTCTCTGCATGGCTTAGTCCCCCACTCACCCACACTACCCACCCCCAGTCCTTCTCATCCTCTGTATCTGCTTCTGTGGGCTCACAATGCTCCAGCTCTGAAAGGAGCAGCTGGGCCCAGTGCTCTAGGTCTGAGCTGGTTCTGTAGATCCAAGGAAGATGGGAGGCAGATGGGCATGGCCCTGTGTGGGTAATGGCAGGCCACTTTCCATGGCTAGTGGAGTAGTCAGTCATTGACAAATCTTCCATGCCCTCTTTTTCTCTTCTACTCTCTGAGTCATCTTTTTGTAATCAGTTCAGTATATTCTGTCAGACTAAATCAGGTCTATGAATGAGCTTTTTCATTGTAATGAAAGGTGTTAAATTTTATCAGCCATGGAATTTCTATCACCTTCTCTTGGATCTCAGAGAACCTAATGGAGGCTCCTAGAGGCAGGTCCTGAGCCTACGGGCTTCAGTCTCCTGGATGGAGAGTGACAAGTGGAGAGGATCCATTCTTTATTATCCTGTTTGACCACCTAATAACTGCCTGTGATTTTCATATGCCTTTACACTTGACCACATGTAACATCTTCCATCCTGATGATAAGCAAGATCATATGGTCCTCTTAGGCATTTTTTGTAGGAGAGACTATTAAGGATCAGAGAATGGGAGTGACTTGTCCAAGGTCCCACACCACCAAAATGTCCTCTGCCACACCAGGGCCCGAGCAACCTTGAGAAGTCACCCAGACTCACAGAGGCTTGAGGAAGATAAGGAAACTCTCCTTCACCATCTTTAGCAGGCCATGCTCGTCAATCTTGTAATCAGGTTTGATGTATTTGTGGAACAGGATGACCAAGTCCATCATGGACTGCTCAACTGGAGTATGGCTTATCTTAGTTTTTAAGGAAGCTACCAGAGAGAAAGATAGGGACCTTCATTGTCCTCCCCCCACCCCCAATCCCCAGGTGAGGGCCCCTAAGTCAGGACAATGGGGTGGGAACTGAGCATCCAGCGAAGTGAGCTTCAGGTGGAGCAGAAGGAACTGTATCACACCAGCAGATGGTCACAAGGAGGAGAGTGTGACCAAGGCTGGGACCTGAACCCATGCAGGTCAGAGTCCAGAGGAGATGGAAGAGAATATAGAAGACAGAAGCAGAGAGGATAGAGACCAATCACACAGAAAAGGACTGAAGTTTTAATTGGGACTTGAGCCAATTACAGCATTTGGATGACTCCATTCTTCAAGAGCATCAATAGCATCTCTTCCAGTGTCAATGTCAGGGTTATAGTCCTGGCATAGTGACCAGAGTGACTATTTGCTCCTGCCTAACCCTAGCCTCTCCAGCCTCTAGAAGCTCTTTTCTGTGCGGCTTATGCCTCCCCAACTCCCCAGCCTCTTCTAGACCTCTCCATCATCTCTCCACCTCAGTGGGTTCAAGGTGCTCCTGCTGTGAATGGAGAAGCTGCCCTGCTGCTCCAGGTCTGGGCCTGGAATGTTGTACTCTATGGAAGCTAGCAACATCATCAGGCAGGGAAATTCTGGAGGATGAATTAAATCCTGAAGGTACTGGTCCTGCCAAATGTCCAGGATGGAGGAGATGGCCCTAGGGAGAGAGATAGGTGAGCAGCAGAGTCTGAAGCCTACTCTTTCCTTCCACATTGCCTTCCCAGAGCACCACTCAGAGAGTCTGGGGTCTTGTGCCTCCTGCTCTTGCCTATTCAGAAGCCCTACCTACCCCTTGTTCACCTTCAACCTGGCAGTGCTGGAAGAGATGAGTCTGATCACCCAGGAGGGCCTGGCAGAAAAGTTATCTTAACTGAGATCACTTGATCATGAGGTGACCATCTGTCCCCTTCTTCAGAGGAACCTGACATGCTCTCTCATTGTCCCTGCCCTATCCCACAACAATTCCATGAGGACAGGGAGTGCAGGTGTCTTCTGTGTTCATGGCACTTATTGGCACATAGTAGGTGCTCCAGGAATATCTGGCCAGTGAGTGAACAAAATAACTCTGTCTCTACCCCTGGCTTCCCAGGCCCTCCTAACATCTCAAACTTTGGCTCCTGCACCTACGTGCTATCAAATTCACTGGCTTTCCTGTGGGGTTGGTCTCCTCCCACTGGCACTCAACTCCCACAAGGCGGGGAGCACCAGCCAAGCTGCCACTGTGGGGGTTCTATCAGATTAGTGAGCAGGGACCCTGGATTGGGGTGGAGGCAGGGATGGGACTAGAAGGGGATGGGTATGGATTTTATGATGGGATGACTCTGCCACTGACCTCCCCAATGCCCACCCACACCAGCCAAAACCACATACAAGCTCTTTTATTTCTAGAAGAAGTCCTCAGACCTCTATCCTCTTGCAGAAATCCCATGATGTGTGGGATTCATGGTTCTGCCAGCACCTTCAAATCAGTCCCCATACTACCCTCATGGCTCTGATCCAAAGCCCACTCACTCTTTTTGCTGGTCAGGAGGTCCACCATCCTCTTCACAATATGGGAAGATGCAGCCACACACAGAGGAGGCCAGGAGGATGTCACATTGACTGTCCTGTGGACACTACCTGCATGTGCAGCTGGTGTGACTGAATCACTCCTGACTAGAAGAAAGCTCTGGAGTGCAGGGTTGGAGTCTGCTTTGTGCCTAGAGACATATCTGTACCAGGTAGGGCTTCTAATTCACAACTCATACCCAGAATATTTGAATATACATATTGTTTATCCTCAAATCTCTTGCAGTTAACTAAAGATCTTGGCAGGTGTAATAGATATATTTGGAAGGAACTTTTGCACTGCCTTCCCTTCTAGTTAAAATAAAAATATTGTGCCTCTTTGTCTCAAGTTGGTTTAGATAAGTACCTGTGGGAAGGCAGCTATCTCAAGAATTACACATAGGAAAGGGGTCCCATTCCCCAACCTGTGTCAGCTCATCTCAGAAAGGAGGAAGTATAAATAAGCAATGGCTTTTCCAAGTCAAATAAACTACCTAAATAAACAACTTAACATATGTAAGGCATTAGGTTAGAAAAAGTACAATACTTGATCAGAAGACTAATAAGACATCCGAACATCCATTCTATAATATTTGTAGGAGGGGGGATTACTATACAGTTGAAAAGTTGTCAAGGAATGGTACATAGTTGTTTGGCGAAAGTATTGCAAAAAAGTATTTTCTGTAATAATTGAGAAGACAAAGTTTCCTTCAGGTACAAGTGATGAGGAAAAGGAAGGTCTCAGGGAAAACAAACACATATTAAAAAAAACTTAGCCTGGGGCAAGTAAGATAGAAAAAAAATAACTGTTCTTGAAGATGCTCTCTGCAACATAATGTATGGCATCCAGATAGGCATGAGATATGTTCTAATGAATGTCAAATAATAATAATAATAATAATAATAATAATAGTAATAATAATAATAAAAACACTTATTTAAACCTTACCACATGCCAGTCACTTTTATGAATCCTTGCTACTCTAAGTATGGTTCACAGATCAACACCTTCAACATTATCTAGAGCTTGTTAGAAATGCAGAACTCCTATCCTCACTTGTCTTACTGAAACAAAATTTACATTTTCACAAGATTCCCTGGTGATTCACATGCACATTAAAGTTTCAGAAGGGATGTATCAGAATGTAGTCCTTAGTTAGTCCTCACAGGAACAATAAAGGAAGATACCATTATTATACCCATTTTATAGAGGAGAGAACTGAGGCATGAAGAGGACAAATAAATTGAATTTGCTACACTCCTGCAGTGAGTGAGTAGCAGAGCAGAATTCAAACCCATGAACCCAGAGCCCATGCCTACAGGGGCTACATTATTCAGTTCCCTTGATTGGCTCACAGTGGTCACAAGAAACTCATGAGCAATTGCCAGTTGGGTTTGTCCAAATATTATCCTTCAATAGCATTTACATTTCTTCTTTTGATTTAGGACTAGGGGAAAGTTTCAGAGTCTCCACTGAGAACAGAGCTAGCCAGAGTCTGAAATGAGAACTAAATGCTGGCTGCTCTCTAGAACATTCTAAAAGTAATAAATATGCAGCTGATTGTAAATAATAAATGGTGTGGCTCTGTTTAATTTCTTCCTAGGTAGTTTCCTAGGGGAAACCCTTAGAGGTGAGTGTGGCTAAAGAAAATGTTTTCTCTTGGGGTGCAGGTTGGGCATTGTTCTCTGGGCCTTCTCTTTGCTGTCATTGTCAGGTGTCACAGCAATAATCATTTTTTTTTTTCTTACAGGAGTCAGAATTCTAATGGCAGAGAAGTCTCAGTCTCCCATCTGCACTTGCTTACAATTCAAACTAAGTTCTGCCTTAACATACTTAATGACACCTAAATTTAAGTGGCAACCTTCTATTTTAAGGACACTCTGCAAAGTTCTCAAAGTCTCTTTTCTTTCCTGGGGCTTAAGCCTTTCCTTTGTGTATGTCATAGTATTCTTCTCCAGATCTCTAAAGATTCTCATGATTTGCTTGCTGTAGTCATGATGTTATCTATCTTAATTATGGATCTTTGGATAATGAAATGTTTCCATGCTGAAATGTATCTGCAAGGGTTCCCCAAGAGGGTAGAGAATCTGGGAGCAAATGATAATATCTGAACATCTCAATTTATTGTCCATCTTCTTGCAGCCCGTAGGACCCTAAAGTTAACTGTTTCCTTGCTGTTATGCAGACTGCATATGTCTGAAATAACTATCAAACAAGGAGACAACAATCTTTTGAACAATGTATGGAGATACATTGGCTAAGATTATCAATCTCTCAGGGCCTATTTTACTATCTGTCCTGAAAATGATCTTTTGATGGGAATGAAAATCTACCAAATTAATAACCAAAAGAGAAGGGGACAATCTTATAAGTCGGTCTCCTATACAAATCTTAACTTAAAAGCAAAGCTTGAAGACAATCAGCTAATTTTATTGTAAGCACATTTCTTTCAACATTGTAAAATAATGCATTGGCAAATTAACATAAATACTGTTTTAGTTCTTCACAGAAATAGAATATATTTTATACTGCGTGCTATAGAATGAAGCTAAATATTTAAAGAGTTATATTTTGAGGGCCTGAGAAACATTACATATGTACAGCGGAAGAGGAAAAGATAAGAGGCAAGCTGTACTTACACTGTAGTACAGTGGAAGTGCCCAGAAGTTGGGGGAGACTCACTTCGACTCTGTGACAATGTTATTCCTACACTAGAGGCCTAGTGCACAGAATTCGTGCAGGGGGCAGGGGTGTCTCTCAGCCTGGCCTGCACCCTCTCCAATCTGGGACCCTTCAGCGGATGGGACCTAACTCGGCAGTCGAACATTCCTCTCAATCCAGGACCACTAGCTTCTAACCACTTGCCTGCCTGCCTGCCTGATTGCCCCTAACCTCCTCTGCCTGCTGGCCTGATCACCCCCAGCTGCCCTCCCCTGCCAGCCTGATTGTCCTGTAACTGCTCTCCCCTGCTGGCCTGATCACCTCAACTACCCTCCCCTGCTGGCCTGGTTGTCCCAGCTGCCCTCCTGTGCCAACCTAATCACCCCCAGCTGCCCTCCCCTGCTGGCCTGATCACCCTCTAACTGTCCTCCCCTGCCAGACTGATGGCCCTCAGCTGCCCTCCCCTGCAGGCCTGATATCACCCCTAAGTGCTTGCTCCCCTGCCAGCCTGATTGTCCCTAAACTGCCTCTGCCTCAGCCCCCACCACCATGGCTTTTTCTGGAAGGAAGTCAGACATCCAGTCAACCCAGTCTAATTAGCATATTACCCTTTTATTAGCATAGATGTTATGGATGCTTTTGGTGTGCTCTGAGTTCAATCCCCTGCTCTGCTCTGCATCCCAAGAGGCTACCAATCTGCAAACTACAATACAGCTAACACCCACCCATGTGGCAGAAGGTGGGAGGGCAGGAAGGATAATGACAAAGTATCTCTTCTCCTTATTGCTGCAGGCTCCCCCAAATAGTAACCTCTGTTCCTAGCTATCCCTGGACACCTCTTTCAACAGGGTCTCTGACTGGCATCTCCTGGGTCCTGTTAATGTCACTGCCTTCTAGTGGGTGGTGCAACTTCCCTCTGTTGCTAATCTTAGGTTGTGTTTCTAAACACTGGAGGCTTCTTAGCACTTCTGACACTCCTTTAACTAGTTCCTTGTATCAAATTCACTTGAAGGAGGTCAGCATGTATTCGCAATGAGATCTTATATATACTAAATCTATCTAAATCCCAGTTTCTTCATCTGTAGAATAAATTCAACAATAATATTCTTTGATGTTTTTCCAGTGACCAAGGTAATGTAGATAGCAGAGGTCACCAACTATGACTCAGCAGACAAATGCAGCCCACTCCTGGTTTTTATATGGAAAATATTTTTAGAACACAGCCATGCTCATTCATTTACTTCTTTTCCAATGTTGCTTTAATGCTACAATGGCAGCTTTGAGTAGATACTACTCAAGGAGACCAAATGGCTTGCAACCTAAAATATTTATTCTTTAGCCTTTTCAGAAAAATTTTGCTGACCGCTGGCATATAGCATAGTGTCTATCCCATAGTAGATGTTCCATAATTGGTAGTTTTACTTTCCTTTCATATTGTATAGTCATATTTCTAGTTACACATTCATAATTATAATACTGCATAAAAATTATCCTTGCCCTAGCAAAGTTGGTTCAGTGGATAGAGCTTCAGCCCATGGACTACAGGGTCCTAGATTCAAGTCAAGTCAAGGGCAAGTACCTCTGTTGCAGGCTGGAACCTGGTGCATGTGGGAGGCAACCAATTGATGTGTCTCTTTCACATCAATGTTTCTCTCTGTCTCTCTTCCTTCCTTCCACTCTAAAAACCAATGGGAAAATATCCTTGGGTGAAGATTAACAACAACAAAAAAGGAATTATCCTTGAAGTGTTATTAAATAATCCATGTAAATTAAAATTCAGAGGGGCCGTTAGAGGTTATCTATTTTTTTCTTCCTATTTTCTACTGATTCTTGTGCAAGTAGTTCACATACAATAAACAGAAAAGAGTAGCTTAATATGGGTGACCCATGCAATAGGTATAGAAAAACTGACATTATTGACACTAAATCTCAACTAAATAATGAAGTTACACAAAGAAGTATTTTTCAAGTTCTTACTTGGGTATGTGATGTAGTACTCAGATTATATGAAACTGTAAAAAGTATAGTCAATAAAAAATCAGTGGGAGAAAATTGCTCAATCTACTCTCATTTATAAAGCAAAAATGAACTCTGCTTTTGAGAGAACTGCCAGGTTAATTAAGAAGCCTGTCAAGTGATTATGCTAAGAACACTGACTCATTTTAAATTTGGCTTGATATTACTGGATATATAGTTGTAACTAATGTCTGTGTGAGAAGTTTAAAATCACATATGTGAGAACTTCGTTATATACTTTGCAGGTGATTTCCACCCAAAAGTTGAGTGTGATCTCATAAATAAAAAATGGATGTATAAATTGAAGGAATTCCACAAGGATATAATTGAAAAACATGGGAAGGTTGTTTAAACACTTATTTTTCTTAATTGTAAAATAAAAATTATATTATCTTTCATAAAGAGAAAATGAGTAAAAAATGCAAATGTTTAGCTTAACCTAGAACATAGCAGTTACTCAAAAAATTGTAGTTTTCATCTCTGTTTCTTCAGGACACAAATTAGAGCCAGTTTATTCTCATTTAAAACATATTTATCTTGTTCCAATTGATTTATATCATGCATTGTGCTCCAAATATGAAAAAAAAATCACTCTTTAAATTTCTTAGAATATTTGATGGATGAAATCCAAAAATCAAAGTATAAGACAATGGGTTGGCATATTATAACAGCAAACTAACTAAGGATTTTTTGCATAGTTATATATTATATAACATTTTTAAATGAATAAATATCATTATAAAAGATGGGACATCAGTAAAATGAGTGTAAGCTTTGTTTCATTTTTAAGTAGAATAAAATAAAGAGTTATTGTCTTGCACCCATGTTGTTCTTGCCATTAGAGAAATATCATTATTCTAACATATAAAGGAAATTATAAAATCATTATTTGGGTAGCCTTTATTCATTCCTATTATAATTAATTCAGTTAAATATGTTTCCTACAAAGAAGTTTAATGGTCAAAGATGATGCTCAGTTATTATTAGCACATACATACACTACAGAGACTATAAAATTGCTGAAATATTTTGACTCTCAGGACATGAATACCATTTAAAAATGGGGACAGAAAAATAAGATAGCCTTGTTATCAGCCCAGTGAATGACTTCAAATGATGTTCAAAATATGCCAAAACAAGTGGTTTTAAAGATACTCTTGCGTGTGAGAAAAATCCTCACAAGTTAGGAAATCAATATTATGAACATCTAAAACTCAGGGGAAAAATGGTTGAAAGGTTGTCAGTTCACATTTACCAGAAAATACTGAAGTTAACCAACACTCTCTCAGAACTATTAAAAAATACATCCACATCTTGTTACTTATAACACATCTTGCTTGATTGAAGGATCCCTAACTTTGCTCTGATGAACAACTGGCCAGATAAAGAATAACTGGGAAAAAATTTTGTTTGTTTGTTTTAGCTCCTGAAGAATCAGTTGAATGATTAAGACAATGAGATCAAACTTACGTTAGTTTGACGATTACATTTTAGGCTACTTGAAAAACTGCTAGATCACTTAATAATCTGATATTCTGAGTGTCATGAATCTAGAATTTATTTTAGAAAATTAATGGAAACATGTCTGAATTTGTAAAATCTGATAACCTAACCACCAAAACTTTGCAGCTGGAAGACCACATTTCAGAATGTTTCAGTTCTCAGCACAATAAATGCCAAGTGAACGAAGTAGAAAGAAAGGCAATGACAGCGTATTCAAAAATGTCAGTGCTGCAACTAAAATCAAACACTTAATGTTACAAAGTGCAATTAGTTCGTATTGTCCATTACAAGCCCATGTGCCCTCTAACCATGTTTTTTAGTTCATCTGAACCTATGTGGGAAGTCTGTGCTCCATTCGCCTAATAGTTTGTTTTTCTCCTACCACCAGATTTCATGTGGAAGATGCTTTACTATTTCAGTTATCTAAACACTAACCAAGATGAGACACATAGAAGAGCAATTCCGTGGAATTTTAATTCCAATAAGTTTGAAAAATTGGCACGGCAATAAGTCAATTTTATAATTCTTCTATAAAGGAGAAAAAAAAATTCCACTTCCCAGAGTGAGAGGTATATAGAAATGCTGTTCATCATAATTAAGGCTGTGTAACTAGAAATGTGTAGTATAAACATACTTAGTGCAAAATGTAAATATGGCAACAAAGTGGGTTGGGCACCTGGGTCTCATCTGGATTTCCCCAGAACCGGTTCTGGTACACAGGTAAACACAGGTGTAGATGTTTCAGACGTGCAGTATGCTATTCTAAAATTATACACTAAATCATCTTGTAATGGCCACTTTAATTAACAGCTGCACGAGCTTTGAAAATTAACTAGAACGCAATAACTGTTGGCAATAGATGAGGAAGTTTGCATATACACACACATGCATGCATGTGTGTAAAGTGAAAATATATACCTGGAGAGAAAAATCTTTGTAGGAAATTATGGTAACAGAGATATGGAAGCAGATAAATCTGAATGGAATTTTAACGATTTTTTTAACGATTAAGTGGGGAAAAACAGAAAAGCAAAGTGGTCCCCTTAACTTTGTTTTCTTACTCAGAGTGGATGCCTGTCTACATTGAAGATGTTTCTTTAAGGGTAAAAGGAGAATGAGCCCCTACTTCTGTCATGGCCTTCTTCCCATGATTCTCTGCGGTGTAGCAGAGCATCCAACTGCGAGTCACAGCCTTTCAGGGAGGCTTTGTTCCAAGGTTCTCAGCACACACATGTTCTCCACAATTAGCTTTCCACGGAGCCCATTGAATCCAGGAATGTTTAACAATTTGAAATGCCACCGAGAGGCAGGACTGGCATTTTCCCTACTGAGGCTTCCAACCGATTCCATGACACCTAGTTTACCACGCAGGATGTGATCTAGAAAAATCAAGCGAAGGCTATCATTTTGATAATGATCACTGCAGATAAGGGCGATAGAAATTTGAAGAGGATTGGTGTTAAAATTCCACAACAAACGCTGAGAGATGCAAAGAGAACTTAGTGCAACTTTTTGTATGGTAGATGGCACTTAAATAAATAAATATACCTTATGCAAACATTGGCAGGGAGTTGGAGGGAAATGCAGATGAAAATTCCAAAAATATGTTCAAGGAGAATCAGTACCATTTAATGACCCTTCTGTATCCCAGGCCAACCTCCTATTATACCTACTACAGAGTGCACACATCCTTTAGCTAACTCTCAAAAGTTGGCAATTTTAATGGGTTGGTGCTTTCTGTGACCATTGACAGGGGGCAGGGTATAGGGGACCACTGCCCTAAGAATTTGTATGTTTAAAACTCATATCCCAAGACATTCTAGCCTATGAGTTTTATACTAAATTAAAACTCAAACTCCTGCCCTGGTCGGTTTGGCTCAGTGGATAGATCCTCGGCCTGCAGACTGAAGGGTCCCAGATTTGATTCCGGTAAAGGGCATGTACGTTAGTTGTGGGCACATCCCCAGTGGGGAGTGTGCAGGAGGCAGTTGGTCGATGTTTCTAACTCATCCATGTTTCTAACTCTCTACCCCTCTCCCTTCCTTTCTATAAAAAATAAAATAAATAATATATATATATATATGAACAAACAAACAATCAAACAAAAAACTCAAACTCCTGTGTTTAGTAGACAGTAGTCAGCTCTTATCCTCAGGGTGTATGTTCCAAGACCTGCAGTGGATGCCTCAGACCATACCAAACCCCACATATATTATGTATTTCTTATACATACATGCTTATGATAAAAGTTTAATTTATAAATTAGGCCTAGTAAGAGATTAACAACTGTAACTAATAATAAAATAGAACAATTACACCAACATACTGAAATACAAATTATGTGAATGTGGTCCCTTGTTGCAGGGGACCCCTTGATGAAGTCTTTGTATAGGTTCAGTGCTTACTGATGCAACACATTGTCATTAATCAGAACACATTTTCTGATCATGTTTTGCACCTACAACTGTAATGCCTTTTTCAAATTAACTAAGCACTTATCACACGCAGTGGCCAGAACTTGTGTAGTTTGAGGTGGATCAGCAACATTGATACACATTTCCCTTTACTTCTATACAATTTCACAGATAGAAAATTCATCCTTAACATAGATTTTAGCAACCGCGGCATATGTTGTGTGTTTTTTTTCTTCCTTTATAAACTCACGAACTTTCATCTTTTCACTTTAAAGGAAGCCCTTTACAGCTTCTCTTTGGCATACCCGAATTGTCAGCATCCCTACCCTTATTTTTGTGCTTCGAGGCCATTAGTAAGTAAATTAAGGGTTACTTGAACACAAGTACTGCAATACCATGACAGTCAATCCGACCACCGAGATGGCTTCTAAGTGACTATTGGGTGTGGCTCAGGTACAGTGTGGAAACAGAACAAAGGGATTCTTCACAGCTCAGGACAGAGCTTTATGGCATGAGATTTTAGTACAATACTTAGGACAGTGTCCAATTTAAAACTTGTGAATTGCATATCTGGAATTCCCATTTACTATTTTCACTCCATGCTTGACCACGGGTAGCTGGAACCATGGAAAGTGAAACTACAGAGAAGGGGGACAACTGTAAACTGATGAACAAGCTCATTGTTCACCCTTGTAATCCTCTTCAGTTACGTCTGATAGAACTTCGGGGTGTCTCAGATGTATTCAGACATAATGCTCTAATGTTCTCCGGCATTCTCCTGTCTTCTACTGAGAAACCTACCTCAGGGTGAGACCCCATCACTTTTCCCTAGGTCAGTGGTCAGCAAACTCATTAGTTAACAGAGCCAAATATCAACAGGACAACGATTGAAATTTCTTTTGAGAGCCACATTTTTTAAACTTAAACTTCTTCTAACGCCACTTTTTCAAAATAGGCTCGCCCAGGCCGTGGTATTTTATCGAAGAGCCACACTCAGGAGGCCAAAAAGCCACATGTGGCTCTCGAGCCGCAGTTTTCCAACCACAGCCTAGGGCAAGGGCTAGTACTTCCAATACCGTCAACAGGTATGGAGCCAAATAGCAGCATTTCTTACATCATCGTTGAACTGCCGTCACTCTGTCTTCTACCCAGAACTTTGTGGGGAGAACTTTGTCCCCTGTATACCAGAGAAGTACTGCTTATGATCCTCAAGACTAAAACCTCCTTTAAAAACTAGTTCCTTTGGCTTCAGCCAGCAGCCTCTTCCTCATGGTGCCTGGCAACAGTCCTAGAGGAAGGCCAGGAAATTGACGGCTTGCAGTCTTCTTCAGGTGTTGCTCACACACCAAGCTCTATCTCGGGGACCACTCAGTCCCATGCAAGTCTACTGAACAACAAAAAAAAATTAATGAATCCACAATCCTATTGCCTCATTAAACAGCTATGTTAGAATTCACTTAGCTCATTGGGATCCTGAATTTCTGTATTTCACTAAAGTAAATCAGTGATTAGTAGCATAGTCCTTTGGGATTTTTGCTCATTATGCAATCAGATGCCTCTGATTCCCTCCATGACTTCCTTCAGCTTTTATTTTTATTTTGCTGTCACTTACTAAAATTAGTTTTTCTTTTGGCTTAATGTGTCCCCCCAGCTTTCCCCCATTCCAAAGCTAACATCTCACCACCCCTCACCTTATTGGAAATATAGTTTGTTTCCTGTTAAAACAATATGATAGTTATTATTTGTTTACTTATTTTTAAATATTTTTATTGATTTCAAGAGAAAGCAGGAGGGGAGGAGATAGAAACATCAGTGATGAGAGGAAATCATTGATCGCCTGCCTCCTGCATGCCCCACACTGGGGATTGAGCCCACAATCTTGGCAAGTGCCCTGACCATCGAACCGTGATCTCTCGGTTCAACCACTGAGCATGCTATCTGGGCTGGTAGTAATTTTTCACTCAACCAAATGGCCAGTGGTTGAGTGAAAAATTCAAAAAAAAAATTCCACTGAAAAGTAGCAATCTGCTTTGTAGTCATTCCTTCATCAATGAGGGGTGCTGTGGTCTTTGGAAAGTTACCCAGTTTTCCCCTGATTTGATTCTATAAAATACTAATTGTGAGAGGCATTAAGTTATGATGTCATAGGAAATTGTGAGTGATAATCCAGAAAAATATTTTGAAAGATGTTATAAAATCTGTGATAATACCTTAAATAATTTTAATTTTTTAAAAATATATTTTTATTGATTTTCTACAGAGAGAGAGGAAGGGAGAGGGATAGAGAGCCAAAAAACATGGATGAGAGAGAAACATCGATCGGCTGCCTCCTGCACATCCCCTGTTGGGGATGTGCCAGCAACCAAGGTATATACCCTTGACTGGAATCGAACCTGGGACCCTTCAGTCAACAGGTCAATGCTCTATCCACTGAGCCAAACCGGCTTCAGCTAATTTTAAATTTTAATAATTTAAATTAAACGAATTTAAACTGAAGATGTCTCAACCCACCCAAAAGTTTCATCACAAAAGATGGTTTGACTTTGGGTGGGGGACATATGGTGCAGTATACAGATGTTGTACCATAGCAATGTACACCTGAAACCTGTATAATCCTATTAACCAATATCACCCCAATAAGTTTAACAAAAAATTAACTTATTGTTTTGAAAATTAGTTTTAATTTTCCTTTTGCGGAGTTTGTCAACATTTGTTTATGAACAGATAAATCTTATGAAACCCGTAGACCATAATAAAAAAACAAAACATTTGCAGTAGGTTGGTATTGAAACCTGCTGTTCTCATTCCCAGTTTTTCTTATTTAGTGCAAATGTTCAACTGTTTAGCAGCTCAGATAACCTAATCAATGAAGCCCTTATTTTTGGCATTCTCACATTCCAAATTAATATTACATTATATTTTTTGGGGGAAAGCCCCCCACCAGTACCATCTGTGAATTGAATGGTGTCATTACATGAAAGTACTGCAATTAGAACAATAGGGTAAAATTAATGCCAATGTTAAGTACAGATGTGCCAAATATGATGGGTAGTTGATACACAATTCAAATTGACAACCACGTGCAATGTGGAAAGTGTCCAGGCATAACCCGAGATCCAGTTGGCCAATGGCTGTCATGAATGCCTCACAGAGAACATATTTAAAAGAGATTTGTTTGGCAGTAATAAAAAGTTAGTTTCCAAAGACTGTGGTCTCTCCTAGGTTATTCATGCAAAGCTTTTATTATTTCCGGGTAAAAAATGAGCCCAAAGAAGATCATCCAAATGGGACATAACATTCTATAATCACAGAACAAAGTTCCCATTTTGTTCACTTCAGGAACACAACATTCGGTATTTGCATTACATGGCAGGCAGGTGATATGGCATTATTAGTGTAATGGTGCTGCTATTTCATTGTTGTAGCTGCAACAAGCTAATAGATTTAGCATGCATTGGGGATTTCTTAGTATATAGGTTAACGGGATAATGTATTTTATTATTTAGTTTCACCATTTGAAAACGTATGATCACGGGCTAGCGTTCCTTTCAGTTAGGGTCTTCTAATGATTGGTATGAATGTAAATGCTGAAAATATGGTTTTATTCAGGCAATCATTAGCAGTGTAATCTTTGTCATTTCATGTTGATTTCATTTCATGTCAAAATATGGTTCAAGGTGTGAAAAGTATTGATGTGTGGTGGCAGCTCTCTATCAGCCCTTAACTAAAAATGATAAATAGCATTTTTGTGTTAAAATAAATTTGATACTAAACCCAGAAATTTTTAGAAACAATTTAAAAATAAACAATTTCTTTTGTGAATAGGCACAATTAACCTAGAAGCCTCATAGCAGCAGCCCTTATCTAATCAAATACATTTCCAAAATCAGACAATATTTATATGGCAAGGGTATCAGTTGCTAGGTGGACAATTACATTGAGATATCATATCTGATGTGTTTCTGTTAATGAAGACTATCTTGAACAGAGGTCATGATGATATTTTTTCTACAAAAAAAAAATAGCCCCAAAATTATGGCATATCCATGTTCTTTACTGAATTGCCACATTTCTGAATTCTTTTCTTTCATTATTGCTTAATTTTTTTAGTCTTAATCAGGGTTTCAAATAGAAAACGGAGCATAAATGATGTAAATATAGGGCACCACATGGCATCAATTCTCATCTCTTTTCATCACTAATTGTTACTAATCCCAAAATTTTCCAAAAGTCACTTTACAAGTAATAGTAGAGTATATTAGGACTTATAGCTCTTAATATTTTCACTGTCAAATTCTATTATCTAAATATAGAAATACATAAGTATATACTTACTTAGAACATAGCATATACAAGCTGTTGTAGATATAACAATGTTGACTAGAACTGCTCTCACCTTAATGATTATCACCCTATAAGAGATATCAAATAACTGTAGCAGAGCAAAAATAAAGCAAATTATATAAAAGGGGTTGAAAGGGTTTGATGTGGGAGAAGTCAGAATCCAATGCCTAGTAGAGGGGACATTTTTGGCTGAGAAGATGGAGAACTCAAGGTAGAATAAACCTAGAAACAATGTTAGGAATCAAGACTCATTTGTCCATTCAATAAGATAAGAGAGGAGGGCAGCTTGGACTAGAATGACTGAGGTGAGGATCTGACTCAGGAAACACTAAGGCTTAAGAATTAGTTGATTATTAGGAAGTTGGGTATGAGAAAAGAGAAAGAGTGAAGGTTAATTATGACTATAAGTAATTTAATGAGGGTGAAACACAGGGAACAAATATTATGATGGAAATAAAAAAATCAGAAATACTATTTGTTTCAGTTCTGTAGGTGCTTGAATACCTTGACTAATCTCTTTTAGCTTAAACCCAAAAGGAGATTCACAGTTTGGGTTACTGGGGAAACTGTAGAAATGACTTAAGGGTCAGAATGGCTTATAGGTTGAGAATCAACCTATGAACGAGGAGGTCATGGGTTTGATTTCTGGTCAGGGCATATGCCCGAGCTGCAGGCTGGATCCCCAGTGTGGGGGTGCAGGAGGCAGCCAATCAATGATTCTCTCTCATCATTGGTGTTTCTGTCTCTCTCTCCCTCTTTCAAATCAATAAAAATATATATTAAAAACAATAATAAAATGCAGTGGTAGTAAATTGTTATTTTTTTTAGAAATGACCTTAAGGACAGGGACACAGCAATGTAATATATTCTTCTCCATCTCCTCTCTTTGACACTTTTGGGGCTTAATCAAAGAGCTTGTCAATATGGCAGAAAGCTTTGAGCTTACAGCCTGGTGTTATTGTGACAAAGAAGAAAAGAAGTAGCTTTCCTCAGATTCTATTTTTAAAATTCAGAAAAGGACACTAAGTGGTCACATGATTATATTTGGACCATTTACTATAAACCACTGTGAATTAAATCTTTATCACTCTGGTCATCGGGCAGCCTACATCCCTCTCCAGAAGCACCTACTTTGAATTTTCTAAGAAAAGGGAATGGAGAGAGGGGCAGGCAAAATGTTACTCATTAAATAAGACTTAAATCTGAAATATCTTATATCCTATCTAATAAAGAGGGAATATGCTAATTGACTGCCATGTCCTCACAAAGATGGTGGTGCCCACAGCCAATAAGAAGGGAATATGTTAATTTACTGCCACGCCCTCAAAGATGGCAGTGCCCACAGCCACAAAATGGAGGCTACCAGTCCCCTCAGCCCCACGTGATTGCCTCTGGAGTTCCCCAGTCCCTGTAGTCCCCAGCTGCCCAGGGCCAACCCAAGGTGCATGCAAGCCCTGATGTCAGCTGCCCAGCCAAAACCCCAAGCAGAGGCAAGCATCAGATGTTGGCTGCCCAGCCGCCCAGGGCTACTGGAGGCTCAGGTAATCAGGGCCAGCTAAGGCTTTCGCTACCAGCAGTGGCAGCAGCAGAGATGTGATGGGGGCATCGCCTTTCCCTGATTGCCAGGTTGCCTTCCACGCCTGAGGACTCCCAGACTGTGAGAGGGGGCAGGCTGGACTGAGGGACCCCCCTCCAGTGCATGAATTTTCATGCACTAGGCTTCTAGTAGGTAAATAAACATATAATATATAAACACATTATATATACATTAAATGTATATTATGTCCTTTTATATTATATGTATTACATATAAAGAATATATATAAAGTATAATTAAATCTGAAATATATGTAAATAAATATATAATATATTAATATATCATATAGATATATGTAGTCTAAACAAAGTTTATATGTATAAATATATATAGGTCTATTACTACCTTTTCCCTTTCCTATCTGGTAGGTTGCATTTTCACTAATTTACTTGAAGAAATTGTTCTAGAAATTCTTTTTTCTCTCCTATATCATCCATTTTCCACTCTCTATGGGATCTTTGTCATCAGCACACATATATATGATTTATTCTTCCTTCTTAAAAATAAAAACTTTCTCTTGATCCCATATTCCTCATCTCTTCCCCTTTAGAATGAAATTTCTTAAAATAATTATCTTTACTCTGACTTCAATTTCTCTGATTCTATTCTGTCTGAAGCTCATTGCACTCATGCTTCTGTCCTCTACCATGTCACCAATATCACACGAATCCATTTCACCAGTGACCTCACACTGACAAATTCAGTGACCAGTTCTTAGATATCATCTTATTTGACTTATTAGCAATATTCACTATGTCTGATCTCTCTCTCTCTTCTTCTTCTACTTCTTGCTTTTTTTCATGGTTTATTCTATTTTCTTATAATCTTCCCTCAGTTTCATTTGATAGGATCCTGCTTATCATTGATTATTTACTGTTTGGGAGCCAGATGGCTCCAACTTTGGTCCTCTTACAATTGTCTACTTATCCATAATCTCAATTCTCATGACTAACTTCACTGCTGTCAACCTAACATTAATATGTTGAGCTGTTCTCTCTTATCTGAATTCCAAACACATCTTTCACACTGCCTACTCAATACCTCTAAATAGATGTACAGAATATCTTAAATTAATATGGATATTTAAACTTCTTAATCTTCCATCCCCAAACCTACTAACCCACTGTTGTAGGCTCAATTGTGTCCCCTTTTCCAATTCATATGTGAAAGATCTAACCTCCAGTACCTCAGAGCATGACTGTATTTGGAGACAGGGTCTTTAAAGAGGAAAGTGAGGTAAAATGAAGTCATAGGGGTGGGCCCTAATCCAATATCCAACTGGTTTGCTTATAAAACCAGAAGATTGAGATGATACAGGGAGATAGCAGACATGCAAAGAGGAAAGACTATGTAAACACATAGAATGTGGCCATTTGCAAGCCAAGCAGAGAAGCCTCAGAAGAAAATAAAACCGCTGACATCTTCATATCAGAACTATGAGAAAATAAATTTCTGTTGTTTAAGGCATCCACCCTGTGATACTTTGTTATGGCAGCCCTAACAAACTGATACACCGCATTCTTCCCCAAGTCAATTGAAAACATCTCCATTCTTTTTTTTTTTTTTTTTTAAAGTGGTTTCTTTTTTTTTTTTTTTTTTAATATATTTTATTAATTTTTTACAGAGAGGAAGGGAGAGAGATAGAGAGTTAGAAACATCGATGACAGTCATCGATCAGTTGCCTCTTGCACACCCCCTACTGGGGATATGCCCGCAACCAAGGCACATGCCCTTGACCAGAATCGAACCCGGGACCCCCCTTGAGTCCGCAGGCCGAAGCTCTATCCACTGAGCCAAACCGGTTTCAGCAACATCTCCATTCTTTTGCCCATGCCAAACACTGGAGTTTTCCTGGACTCTTTTTCTTTTTTCTTCTTCCCACATTCTATGTTCTGTCCATCTAGAGTTTCTGTTGTCTCTAAATTTAAAGTAGAATCTGGATACTTAAAAAAAAGTTATTTTTCATTTACAGTCTGCATTCAATGTTATTTTGTATTAGTTTCAGGTATACTGCATAGGGGTTAGACAATCATATACTTTACATAGTGTTCTCCCAGATATTTTCAGTACCCACCTGGCACCATACATAGTTATTACAATACTAGAGGCCTGTTGCTTGAAATACATGCACTTGGGGGGTTTGTCCCTCAGCCCAGCCTGCACCCTCTCCAATCTGGAACCCCACAGGGATTTGGCCTAAACCGGCAGTCAGACATCCCTCTCACAATCTGGGACTGCTGGCTCCCAACCATTCACCTACCTGCCAGCCTGATCATCCACTAACCACCCCCCTACCAATCTGATTAATGCCTAACTGTTCCCCTGCCAGCCTGATTGTCTCCAAATGCCCTCCCCTGCTGGCCATTTTGTGGCAGCCATCTTTGACCACATTGGCGGTGGGGGGGGGGGGAAACTTGTGTGAGGACATGGGGGTCAATTTGCATATTGCCTTCTTCTTTATTATAAAGGATTATTGACTACATTCCCTCTGCTGGTTTTTCATACCCATGACTATTTTGTAGCTGCCAACCTGTACTTCTCAATCCCTTCGCCCTTTTCACTTGGTCTTCCAATCCCCCTCTGTTTTAGCATCCACCAGTCTGATCTCAGCATCTGTGAGAAACCTGACTACTTCTCACCAGTTCTTGTACTGCCACTTTGGTCCAGATCACCGTCATCTCTTGCCCTGATTACTGCAGTGGCCTGTTAAGTGGTTATCCCACTTTTATCCTTGTCCCCACACAGCCTATTCTTCACACTATTCTTCACACCTCAGCTGGACAGATGCTTTAAAAAGTAAGTCAAAATATGTCAATTCTCTGCTCAAAGTCCTGCATTGGCTCCCCATTTCACTCAGAGCAAAAATAAAAATCCTTACATTTGCTTTCAAGTTCCTAGAATATCTCTGGCCACCACCCATGACATTCCTGACCTCATTTTCTACCACTTTCTCTTTAACTCGCTCTGAGCCAAGTATGTGGTCATCTTGGCTAGTCTCTAGGCTGCCCCAGCCTTAGGGCTTTGCACTAGCTCTTGAACCTGCAAAAATGTTTTTTTTTCTTCAAAATATTTTATACTCTCTCATTTCCTTTAAGATTTTGCTAAAATGCACCTCAATGAGATCTCCTAGCCTACATTGTTCAAATGAATGTTCCTTCTATAACCTGTACTACCCACCCTTCTTAGGTTGCTACACCTTTCCTCTGAGGTACTAAATAAATGGATTTGATATATTTTTTTACTTATACTAGTACTATATTGAATTTATTTTTGTATTCCTCCTCTAAAACATTGAAGCTCCATAAAGATAGTGATTTTTCATCTGTTTTGTTCAGTGATGTACCAATTGCCTTAAACCTGCCACATAGTAGGTGATCAATTCATCTTTGTGGAGCAAATAAATGAATTGAGCATAGAATATAAACAGATGTTAGTAAAACAACACCCAGCTTGAGAGATAAAATATTATTAAAACTTTGAAGCCATCCATGCACTCCTCACACTCCCATTTCCTCTCCACTTCCGGAATTAAATACAAGCAGACTTTATCATTCCTTTGAACATCGTCATGGTTATTGTTCACAGGTATGTATGCCTGGATTAAAGCACATTCTTTAGTTTGCATGTATTTTAAATTAAAAACATGTTTCTCTACTTGCTCTTTTGCTCAACATTATGTTTGTAAGGTTCATCCATGTTGATAATGGGGCTGTAGTTTACTTATTTCTAATGCTGTCCGTTATCTATTAAATATTAAAAATATTCTAGACATTTGGGTTATTTTCATATTTGTACATGTGTCTTGGAGCATGTATGCAATCCGAGCATTTCTCTAGGCTATATGAGCAATGGGATTGTCTGGCCCAAGATTTCCCTCTGAGCTCATTTTGCCACAAGACAGATACTACCATGTCAATGAGGGTACAGCATTGAGAGATCTGGCTTTTTCTGGGATCCAAGTTCAGTTTCCTTGTCTTGTATGGGCCAAAGGCCCTGGCATTTTATTTCTTGATATAAAAAATGACTCCACCTCTGTTTTCAATTCTGTTTCCTACTGGGTTTTAATTCTGTTTTCATTCTGGCCTTGGGTGGATGGAGCTTACTTTAAGCCCAGAAATATATTATCAATGCAATTTGTTGACTCTTATCTAGAATTTCTACATTCTAAACAGAGTGCTATTTATTTATTTTTAATATTTTTATTGGTTTCGGAAAGGAAGGGAGAGGGAGGGACAGAAACATCAATTATGAGAGAGAAACATTGATGGGCTGCCTCCTGTATGCCCCATCCTGGAGATCTAGCCAGCAATCCAGGGAGATGATCAATTGGAAATGGAACTATAACCTGGAAATGGAACTATAATTGGAAATGGAACTATAACCTGTTGGTTCACAGGTTGATACTCAACCACTGAGCCACACTGGCCAGGCTAAGCAGAATGCAATTTAAACAGAATACCTTGTCTGCCATATTGCAAGAAGCAACAGCAAACTTAAACTTTTATATCTAATTTTTTTAAATATATATTTTATTGATTTTTTTACAGAGAGGAAGGGAGAGAGATAGAGAGCTAGAAACGTCGATGAGAGAGAAACATCGACCAGCTGCCTCTTGCACACCCCCCACCGGGGATGTGCCCGCAACCAATATACATGCCCTTGACCGGAATCGAACCTGGGACCTTTCAGTCCGCAGACCGACGCTCTACCACTGAGCCAAACCAGCTTCGGCTATATCTAATTTTTAAAAACTGTCACATATTGCTGGCTTTGGGTTATTTAGAATAGAGTAGATGTTATATAAGAACAACTGTGATTTGTAATATAAGTATAACAATAACAGCTGATGCTGAGGAGCTATTGGTAATGAAAGGTGCTTCATTTATACATCTAGTAGTATACTGTATTAAAAATTATCAGATAACCTGGGACAAAGTTGAATGTTTGAATATAAGGTGTTGTGAGAAATGAACAGTTTTGTTTAAAGATAAAATTAGTTTCATGCTTCACACCACACACAAAAATAAATTTTGAATGCACAGGTGATGTAAATATAAAAATTAAAACCATACAGGTAGAAAAAGCAAGTTAATTCCTTTAGTTCCAGATGAGAAATGGCTTTCTAACTATCACTCAAGATTAAATATTGATACATCTAAATATCTAAAAATAATTTTTTGAATGAAAAAATTTACCATAGGCAAATTCAAAAGATAAATAACAAAATGGTAGAAAATATTTGCAATATATCACGAATGAAAGGCTAACATTCCATATATATATATAAATAACTTTTTAAAAGTTGAGATAAGAAAGCAGAAAAATAACAAGAAATTTAAAAAAAATCATCTTTAAACAAATGGATTTTCAACTTTACTAACAATAAGACAAATGAAAATTAAAACCAATTAAGATTCCACTTTTACCTATACTTTGGCAAAATATAAAAAGTTTGACCACATACCTTGCTGTTGAAGCAGTGGAGAAATAGTCACTCTCCCATATTAATGGTGGAAATGGAAAGTGATACAATGTCTATGAAATGGGATTTGGTAATAGCTAATAATACCACATCTGCACTTACTTTTGCCCAGCAAACCCTAGGTATTCACCCTAAGGATATATCTCCATTAATATGAAAAAATTGTGCAAGGTATTTATTACAGCATTACAGCACATTGCATTACGTATAATTGCAAAATTTCAGAAATAACCCTGTTTAGGGAAAATCTAACTTCTCTTATGTTTCTCCTTTACCCATGTTTACAGCTCTTCTGACACCAGGTTTGTGGGGGGTTTTCCCACACCAAGAAGTTCTGAAATCATTTTTTTGTCAAACATGGGAATCAGGAAATGAGTAAATATATTGACATTGTTAGCATCTAGGGTTTTCACAGTGAGTAAAAGGAGATACCAAACAGGAATTGGGGGATGCAAGGAAGAGGTTTGTGGTATATATCTTCATTCTGGTCATTGAAAGGTCCTGGTAACAATGACATCCCAGTAGCAATGAGCTCATTTTGCACCCCTACCTTGGTTTCTGAGTACCCTTCCTCACTAGAGGAACAAGGGAACCTTGAAAAAAGGACTGTTTGCAGGGCTAAGTAAAAGGAAGAACACGTTGTGCTTGAAACACATTGCTGTACCAGAAAACAAGAAAATATTCAGAAATTAAAAGGGAGCTTATTAAAAAGATATAAGAACCTAGATAATTTTGTTAACAAACATCATCCCAATAAATTTAATTAAAAATAAATAGATGTCAATTAAAAAAAAAAATAGACACAAGAGCCTGCTCGATGCAACCCCCACTGGCCAAATATGAGTCAGTTTGAGTAGCAAGATGGATAAAGTCAGTAACGGATTATAACACAAACTTCAAAAAATCTAATAAAGACAAGAAAGAGGGGCAAAGATAGCTTGGAAAGATTTTCTTTATAATGTAATGCCAACCAATACTTATTAAAAGCATCTTAGAGTTAAGAAATTACCACTTACAACCACAGAATAATAGTGTCAGGGAGGAATCACGAATGCCCCCGCACTCAGTGGGGGGATCACTGAAGCCAGTGTTTTCAGACAGTCTCAAGTATCCGTCCACTATCATGTACAGTGTATGAATTAAAAAGGGAAATGAATGCACCTTTTGGTAGAAAAATTTGGTGGGTGCCATCTTTTGCCAAGTTACCAAAGGAGATGTAGAAAATAATGAGACGCGGTGACATCTGGGATTCCTGAGGTGATGTCTTGAGAGACGCATGTCTCATGGAGACTTTCTCTCCAAATACACAGCCTAAAAGTAATCATGAGCAAATAGACAAACCCAAGTTTTATAATACTTGTATAAAGTGTCCCTGGTTATGGCATTTTATAAATGTCATAAAGAAAAGGAGATGAATTAATGTGCGTGGAAGAATGACTGCAGACTGTGGCCATTCAGAGATGTCTTAGATCACAGGATTAATTTGGCCCCATATAGAGTTGACTTCAAGTGCACTCAGCTCTTCAGAAGCTGTAATGAATAAAACTAATGCCTGGTAATAGCACCCAGGGAGTTGACATAGGAATACCCCTTTGTTCTTCTTTTTCTTCTCTTTTCATCTCTACTCTATTTCACTGTGTTGGAACAATTTCAGTGCTAATGTCACCCAAATAAATAAATGGCTAAATATTAAAATGTTGACAAAGTTCAGATTCAGATCCCGATGTTACTTCCAGGGCTATGTACTTTAGTTTTCTTATCTATAAAATGGGATGATAATAGTGTTTATCTTGAAAAGGTTATAAGGATTAAATTGGTTAAAATATTTAATAAATACAATTAGAGGCATGCATTTTCAATTTCATAGCTGAAATCAAAGAATAAAATATCATCCCAATAAATTGAATGAATAAAATAATTTATTGTCCAAACCAGAATACTTCTGAAGGTAAAAGAGAGCAACATGAACAATTATGCTGGGATAATAGGTGTAAACAAGGACTCTTCTAGGAAAGCCAGGCTGTATGATATATTAGTCAGGGTTCCTAGAAAAATAGAACCAGTAGGACATTAGGAGGTCAGGAAGTCCCACTGGTTGCTGTTTGTAATCTGGAGAACTAGGAAAGTTGGTGGTGTAATCCAGTCTAAGTCCAAAGGCCTAAGAACTAGAATTGGGGGCATGGGAGTTTAGGGGGGTGGGTAATAGAATAAAGCCCTGTTTGAGTCAAAGGACTGAGAACCAGGAGCACCATGTCTGAGAGCAGGGAGAAATGGATGCCCCAAGTCAAGCCAAGAGCATATTTGCCTTTCCTTTTCCTTTTTGTTATATTTAGGCCTTTAATAGATTTAGATGGTGTCCACCCACACTGTTGGGGATGACTTTTACTCAGTCTACTGATTTGAAATGCTCACCTATTCAGAAAACATCCTTACAGACGTGCTCTGAGATAATGTTTTACCAGCTACAAGTCAAGTTGACATATTAAATTAACCATCACATATGGGGCAAGCCCAGCTATTATTATTATGCCCCTCAAAGTAATTATTATGTCTATCTATCTAATAAGAGTTTATTATATTTATGGTACTAAATAAAAATTCTGTCATGGCTTTACTTAATCCTATTAAAATACATTTAGGGAATTGTTTGTTATTCCTATAATTTGGATAGGGAACCCAATCGACTTTCCACAATCACACACCTTGAGAAGGTTAAACTGGGGTTGAAAGAGGCTGCTCTCATTTCAGGACCCATGCTCTTAGCAAATATTATATACTTGCCCCACTCACATCAATCCATAATCTCTCACACTGGTATATGAAGTAGATGAAGGTTTCCAGATTCCAGACCATTTTACATTTCTTTTTTTAATGCTTTATTAAAATGTATTTTAGAGACAGAGATGAGGGGAGAGAAAGAGAAACATTGATGACAGAGAACCTTCTATCAGCTGCCTGCCTCCTAAATGCCCCCTACTGGGGATTGAGCCCAAAACCCAGTCATGTGATCAGGAATCAACCTGTGACTTGTTGATGCATGGTACCACACCCAACCGAGACATACCAGCTTGGGCCGTTATTTATTTATAATCTTAATATGTGTTTTTAGTGTACAGGAACACATGGTATTTGTCTTACATGTTTGACTCCTGCTTCATCCATCCAGAGTAGTGCTAATATGTAATGGTCTCTGATTTAGCACAAAGTTTTCACAAGAAAGAAAATAAAAAGAATGAGTAGAAATCAGTTTGGCTCAGTGGATAGAGCATCAGCCTGTGGACTCAAGGGTCTAGGGTTCGATTCCAGTCAAGGGCATGTACCTTGGTTGCGGGGACATCCCCAGTGGGGGGTGTGCAGGAGGCAGCTGATTGATGTTTCTCTCTAGCTTTCTATCCCTCTCACTTCCTCTCTGTAAAAAAAATCAATAAAATATATTTTTTTAAAAATAAAAAAAGAAAAAAAAACAAACAATGATAAGAAGGTAGTATCTTATCTAATAAAGAGGGGATATGCTAATTGACCCTCATGCCATCACAAAGATGGAGGCACCCACAGCCAATAAGGAGGGAATATACTAATTGCTGTCCCACCCTCAAAGATGGCGGCATCCACAGCCACAAGATGGCAGTGGCCAGTCCCCTCAACCCCACCAGAGCAGCAAGTGCATGGCAAGGCGTGCCTGCCTATGGAGTCCCCTGGTCCCCTTAGCCCCCCAGCTGTCCAGGGTGGCTTGAGGCTCAGGCAAGCCTCAGATGGCAGCTGCCCAGCCACCCAGGGCCGTCTGAGACTCAGGTAACCAGGGCCAAGGCTTGCACTGCTGGCAGTGGCAGCAGCAGAGGTATGATGGGGCGTCACCTTCCCCTGACCACCCCTGAGGGCTTCCGGACTGTGAGAGGAGGTAGGCTGGGCTAAGGGAATTTGTATGCATCAACCTCTAGTAATAACGTAATGGCCCTGTGTCTGATAGCTCAGGTGAAAATTCTCATTCCATTACTTATTGTCCATCTGATCTTGAGCTTGACACCGTTTCAGTACCTAAGTGCATTATTCTAATTGGAGGAAATAAAGGGAATATAGCAAGCTTGAGGAGGGCCAGGTTCAGGATATAAAGCTGTAAACAATTAAACCTCCATCACCTCTGAGTATGTCTACTTACTGGAGCAACCTGCAAGCCCCTGCAACAGTCCCAGGAGCTATTTCTCCCCTCTCAGAAGGGCTAGGTCTTCTGTAACGGAATGCCCTGTTTGCATCACTGCTCCCTCTCTTTCTCCTTCCTTTACCAATCTATTTTTAAAACCTATTTTGAAAAGTCCATATTTACCTCTGTTTCCACCAGATCTCTCATACTACGCTATGCGTGCTTCCACTATGAGTATTACATCAAATACTGAAATAATGGGTGATTTAACTAATATCCTATAATGCAATACCCATTAGTGCAATACAAAATAATATTATGAGATTTTATTAGCTCGTAGTAGTAAACACAGATTGCATTAAAAGCTGTTCCTATTTTATTTCTGAAATGCCTGGATATGATAGACTCATATAAAATACCCAATTATGCTGCTCTGAAACTGTAAAGTTGAGTTTCCTGCTGAGCAGGTTATGTTAAATCTTCGCCTTTTATTTTATTCTTATGAAGGATAAGGAAATGGTGGCTACGGGGGTTTCTTTGTTCACCATCCCTACTGCATAGGAAACAGTTTAAGAGTACTTCCCAGGAAACTGCTCCCGACCTCATGCCCCTAACTTTGTACCAGGCACTAGTAACAACATCAAATGCCACTTCTTAGCATTAAAAATTAGATATTACCTAGCATTAGGCTCTACATAGCACAAGGTAAAGGGGCTTTTTGGCAGATAGCCAGGTACCTAGCTCCATGCTGACCAAACAGCTCCATGTGAAGCCTCACTGGAGAGTCCTGCGTAGGCTTCTAAAGTTTCTCTCTTCCTTGCTATAGGAAAACCTGTCAAAAGAGGAATTTAATATTTTCATGTTAGGTGTTCATTTTTAATTTTTTTTTTTTTTACCACCCCCTACAAGTATACCAGCTCTTTTATTTAACAAAGCCATTATCACACCAAGGTGAAGGCTAGGTAGGAAAAAAAAAAAATCTCATTCAACATAATAATGCCATATTGATGGTTTTCTATGCTAATAATTTTGAGGATGAGAATAGAGTAACACCAAACGAACATATCTAAAGTCTACTGGTCAACATGCTTTTGATCTGTTAAGCCAGAAGGAAAAGATCACATGTTGGTATTAGAATAAAATTTGGTAAATGTAATTAGAATACTGCAACTTTTACTTTGTGAGTAAAATATATCTAATGTCTGTAAATAGACTATGAACTGTTTTAAAAATTTGCTTGCTTAAAGAATGATAAATATTTCATTGCTATGCAAAGATTACAGATCACAGAAAAATACTTTAAAACAATGGAAGGCTACTTCTCTATCATTCCCACACAGTTATTTTTAATTAGATGCATTAATTAATCAACACAGTGGAAAAGCGTCATCTGCTGATAACACACAAGCCATACACAAAATTCTTCAGTAAGCATCTCCAGTTAGCATGTCCACTTGCTGTGCTAACTGGTAACCCTTTGAGCTACTGTCTCATCTTTCTCTTTGCCTATAAATTTCTCAGATAAACTCTTATAATTATGGCCTCTATTTACTTACTGTGCAATTTCTTCTCAGTCCATTGGAATCCAAATTTTACCCTAAGCTTTTCCAAGAACGTTTATTGATGACCACCTACTACAGGTAAATTTTTTTTGGGTTCTGATGAGGGTAAGAGGAAGGAAGAGAGGGGAGCAGGGTTTCCCTGGTCAATAGTTCATGCTTGTGCCAGACTTCCTAGGTGCTATGGCTTGGGGACTCCCCATCTAACCTTTCAGGAACTCCTAACCAGGTGCAGGAAATGCTAGACATCCAACCAGGTGAGAGAAATGGATGAGAAGGAGCTGTTGGAGCTACATTCAAGCCTAGAGATTCTCTGGGGGGAAGAACACCACAAAGCAAAAAGCTTTTTACATAGTTTTCATTAATTAGTTACCAAAGAAGAAATCATCATTGACATTACTGATTTCTGATGCTTCTTAAAGTTCCATTATTTCCCCAATTGTTTTCCTTCCAAACATTGGCTGCATAACCTCCCTCTGCCTTTTAATGTTTACATGTAATAGTTTTCTTTGCCTTCATCTTCATTAGCCACCTTCCATCTTTAAAAGCTGTTGATGAACTCCATTTCCTGTTTGAATCCCTTTCTGTTTTGTTCTGCTTTTGCTGGTACAGTGGACTTCTCTTTTTCCTCCTCTTTGCATATCTTCCTCCTCTTCATATTTTGATTTTACAGTTTATTCTGATTCTTTATTGGAAAAACATAACTTTCAGTCTGAGTACAATAAGAAAACCATTTCTCACGAATTCTCAAGAACTTCTTGTATCACATGATCCACTATATTTCTGAGTAAAGCAGCCACACATTTTCTTTTAATATGTCATTCTAAATTATTTAAACTATACAGAATAAAGGCAATCCAAAATAGGGGGCAGGCTATTCAATAATTCAATGGGCAAGCTCCTTTCCATCCAAATAGAACAAATTGTACCATATTTTTACAATAAACTTGAGGATATATATTAGCCTAACCCCACTTTCCCTAAAATAGGGGTTAGCTGTGTCATGTAGGGGACCTGCATGTTTTTAAAGAGAATAAAGAGGTGTGTGAACAAATAATCATTGATATGCACGTTGCTGATTTAATTATGTGAATGTCCTGATTTTTAAAGATGACTTCTTTGGTGGCGATCATTAGGTAGCTCTTGGTGTGATTAATACAGAGACTATTGGGCTTGCTAGAAAGTGCCTTTGATCCAATGTGGTCTTTCTTGTGTTCTTAAGAACTTCAATTTTATGTTTAAATTATAACTCTTTCTCTCTGAAATTCCATCTGTGCATGAATAATCGGAACACTTTTCCCTTATCTACATATTTCACCATTATTTTAAATTATAAAGAAATGAATTATTATACATGTGCTTCGTTAAACCTAAGAAAGAGGGTCTATGCAACACTTGACAAAGGATGTACATGCTTCTAAAAAAAAACACACACACACACAAAAAACAGCTGAGTTGAAATGTGCTGGTTTTCCTACTCAGTAATCATGCCTTCCCATACATACACCCATATTCCAATACTATTATAATAACCTGGAATGCTCATTTCACTGGCGGTGTAAATGACAAGCTTTCATTTTGTTGCAGGTGACCACACTGCCGCAAACAGTGTTTCATTTTATGGAAACATACCTGTGTGGGTGGAATGCTTTTGATTCTACAGCCTGTGCAATGGGACAGCTAGCACTTTATTAAAACATGGTCATTCCTAATTTATTAAAACATGGTCATTTCTAATCCTGAACTCTTACATTTATAGGCTTCTGAACAACATACAAGGTAGTACGCTTTTTTCTTTGCTGGAATTTTGCTCACACTGAACAGTTTTTTAAAGGTAGAGTGCTTGAGGAAGGCCCTGGAGTCTTTAAAGGCAAAAGTGAAGCCAAAAAGTTGCATCTCTATGGGGAAACGTTGCAGTTTTCAACAGCGAGCCATAGACAAGGCCATTATGCATTCCTTTCTTGTTTCTCTGCAACATTGTCCTTGAGCCATTCACTTGCTAGTATCTTAATTAAAGGCATTCTTTCTCAGAGCAGAGGTTGTTAACAAATGAATCAGAGCAGCATAAACTTGTCAAAATATTTAGAAATCTGGGTAAAATAAAGTTGTACAGAAGACTATTACATGAGCAAATGCCAAACCATGTCTCATAGAGATATTATGATCAAAAGACAAACAAAATGAAGACCTAATGTGTCAAGAAAATTCTGTAACTGATGTTCTGATTCCAGAAGAGAAAAATGCTATGCAGACACAGAAAGACAATATGACTGTAGTGGGCAGTTAAGACAGGCGTGGGCAGAGTAAGAATGATAGGCCAGGCACAGAGGATCACCAGGGCGGAGAGCCCTAGTGCCTAGCAGAGGGCAAAACTGTAAGTCATGGTACAACCACTCCTTTAAGCATTAATCCCTGGAAGATAGCATCTAGGCTTCAGCTAGGTTTCAGTTCCAGGCCCAGAGAAGCAGCAAAACCAGAGAGAGTGACCCCATGGCTGACATTAGGTCCAGCTGCATTGACTAAAGACCCCCCTGATGCTGATCAATCAGTGGAAACCATGCGGGGGGACACCTGGAAAGCTGATGAATATTCTGTTGAGATTCTCCCCTGAGATGTCCAGATAAAAGCACTCAGGAAGGAGGACCCAGAATGGCTGTCTCTATGGAGCAAGCCCGTGCCTTTACCCATCCCCTCTCTCCCCCAGGGTGCCTACACCCCTCCCCTCCCACGCCCCCCAGTGCCTCAAATATTTTCCCCTCAAGACACCTTTTCCTTGTTCTTTGTATCTTGTTTTCTCTTAAGCACCAATGGCCTTTCTCCTGCTCTAACTTGTTTCCAGAACCCATTTCTTCTACAGCTCACTTTTCCACCTCTTTGATTTTTCTAAAGAAACTTTCTCTTGTCATTTGAGTCTTGGTTCTGAATTCTTCTTTTAGCCAGAACTCAAGTACCCAGGTTGCTGAACCGAGACCTAACACTTAGTGCCTTTTTCTGCCACTAACATTATCATGGGGATTGATAAGACAAAAAAAGTGTTTATGTAATCCATGGAAAGTTGTAAGCAGGACACCCTATGACTGACACAATGGCTAGTCTGGGAGTTGAACAGGGTAGAGATTTCATGACTGACGTAGACTTAATCTTTTCCCTGTTGAACATGATTTGTCTGTTTCCAGCCCTGAGCTCTGTCAATCAAGGTGCAAAATAAGGGTGAAAATATTTGTCATGAAAGCTGCCCCTTCATGGAGGCCATGGCATGAACCATTCTAGCTCAATGTTCTTAAAGGGATCACATGCCAACCCCTCAAAATAGATTGGGCATCAGCCAAAGATATTAACTCTCAATTTGCTTTATTTTTAATTTACTCTATAAATTTTTTCACTTGAAAACTTTACGTTTTTGATTGGCCCCCATCTAATAATATAATCAACATCTGCACCTGCTAATCATTTTTAAATCTCTTTATCTCTTTATTCACATAAAACAAAATAATAAAGCAAACAAAAAACAAACAAACAAACAAAAAACAACAAAGACTCAAGAGCTCATAAAGACAATCCTACATAACTCTGGATTCCTGTATCTCATCTTAGGCAGATAAACCAGGTATAAATAGTCCAAAGTGAGTTGACAAACATGAATCTTGAATCTTAAAAACAAAGAGGTGCATCATTTTGCCTCTGAGGTTGTTGTCAGTTATATTTTCCAATTACTCTCACAGTTGCAGAATTGAGAATCAAGACAAAGATCCTGATCTTTTAACCCACCTGTATTGCCTTAATCTTACCTATCTACAAGATATTATTAAAAATTAATTTCCCCTTAAGATTCAGACATTTTTTTACTCCTGCCATCTGGAAAGGACACTTTCAAAGTGGAATCATAAAGCTAACAGGTCTGCTTTCTGTTAAGATTATGATGTCAACCTCTGAACTCTCTCTAAAACACAGAACATATTCCTTGAAATTATGAACCAACTTCCTCCTAAAATCAACATTTATACTTTGAAATATATATCCTACATCCTAACCTGGTATCCATACATGTACAGGGCATTGTAAAATTTTCAAGCAGCCAATATCTGACATAAAAGTTTTAAAATATTTATGGACTTTTTAAGGCAAAGTAAAAAAATAATGAATAATATACTGAACAACTTTGTGGACATTAATTTTGACACCAGGCCTAGAGGTACAACACTTGTGTGCCCCTAGCCAATGTCATTCAATGCCACACCCCAAGGAAACCACAACCTTGATTTCCTTTTTACCAATCTCATGGATTTTATTTCTTTTATTACATATCTATGTCTAAATCAGCATAAAATTATTTTGCATGATTTAAATGTTTATGTAAATAGTCTGGCAATGCAAACAAATCAATAGCACATTTAATCCCTTAATGTTTCTACTGGTATATAGTTTCCAATGTTTTATTTCCACAATATATTTAACCATTCTACCATAGATAGATTTGCATTGTTTTCAGATTCTTGCTATTTCACACCGTACATTCTCCTACATGCCTCCTGGTGCCCATTTGAAAGAGTTTCTCTAAGAGTATAAAACAACTGTGAAATTGCTGTGTCATCCTTAACCTGCCTTTACATTGAATTGTCTAGTGAGTACTGTCATCAAGATGGTGACATAGATTCTTCCTGACTTTACCCCCCTTACAAGAACAACTAACCACTACTCAAAAGTAAGGCATCACTGAGAGAATTGTTTTCCAAAATTATTTCTCTTGGTGAATGTTAATCTCTGCTTCAACACCACACTGACTTAAATATTATGACTTCAAAATAGTTGTTGCTCTATAAAATAAAAGTTTCCATCTTGTTCTCAATGAGTTCCACCAAAAAGATTGTTGAGATTTTGATGGAATTGCATTGACTCTATATCCTCATTTATGTTTCTAAATGTTTGACAGCAAAATTTAGAAATTTCTCCATATACATTATTCTGGTTATATCTTATTGATGTAATGCATGATCCCCAAACTCAGTAACTTCAAGACAACACAAGCATTGCATTAACTTTCATGGTTTCAGTTTCCAGGGTTTTTGAAAGGGAAGGACTTATCTGGACAGTCCTGGCCCAACCTCTCTCGCTGTGGTTGTAGGAGATGATGACTGAGGTTGGAAAATGTGGGGGCCATGAGTAGGGAGGATGTGAGCAGCTGGGAGATGCAGATTGCCCTGTATCTTACTTCATGTAGTCTTGGGGCCTTTGCCAGGGACTCTCCACAAGGGATAAATGGATCACCTCACAGTTAGTGACTGAATCCTAACAGCCAACATTGTAAGTAATAGGAAGTGGAAGTGCCAATTTCTTTAACACCTGTGTCTGGAAACGGGCACAACATCACTTCCACTAGATTGTATTGGTCAAACAGTCACAAAACCCAGATTCAGGGGGAGGAGCATATACCTCCCTTTCAATAAGAGCTTGTCAGAGAGTTTTAGGATAATGTTTGTAAATGATACATTGCTTGTTAGATTGATTGTGAGGAAGGTTCTATTTTTAAATGCTATTGTAAACTATTGCAAATGGTGTCTTTTTTAAAAGATTACATTTACTAATGGTTGGCTGCTGATGTATAGAAATAGGCATTTAAAATGTATTATATATCCAACAACATGGGTAAGCTTTTAATGAATTCCCATAATGATTCTTTTGGATTTCTAAGTACAACCTCATATCATCTCTATATAATGACAGTTTTATTTCTCTTTTTCACATCTGGTTTCTTTTATTTACTGTTCTTACCTTACTGCGATGCCTAGACCTCTAATACAATGTTAATAGAATTGAGGCAAGCAAGAACTCTTGTCCTGAGTTCAAAAGAATGATTTCACCATTTTGCAATGAAATGTGATGGTTTCTATATGTTATTTGTAGATATTCTTTTTCAGGTTAAAGAATTCCTTTCTATTTTTAGTTTGCTCCGATTTAAGAATTACTAAAGAATAGATTGAATTATATCTATTTTTTCTACATCTATTGAGATAATCATATAACTTTTCTCCTTTAATCTGGTGAATTTCTAATGTGAAACCAATGTTACATTTCCCTAAAATAGCCAGTTTGGTCCTGATATATCATCTCTTTTATACATCACTGTATTTAATTTGCTAATATTTTTAGCATTTTTATCGATAATTATATATTAATTGAGACCATGTTTTTCTTTCTTAAATAGTCTTTGTCTGGATATTTTTCAAGGTTATATTAGATTCCTCAAATCAGGTATGGATTATGCTCTTTTTCTTAACTTTAAGGTACTTTATATTATAGATTACAATAATTTGTTCCATGATTGTTTATTAGAACTCATCCTTGCAAAAAATCTAGACCTGACATTTTTCTTTTTGGGAAGGGTGGCGAATTTTATTTTGATTCAGTTGATTTAACATTTATAAGACTATTCAGAGTTTTGTAACTTTTATTGAAATAGTTTGGGTAAGTTATTTTCCTTTATTCCTGTTTTTGTTCTGCTTGAGGTTAAAAATTCCAAATAAACTAAAATAAAACTTATTAATGCCTCATAAATAAAAACATTAATATTTTTAAATGTTTCAAATCATATTAAGCTTTATTTTATTTACTGATTAAATTTAGAGATGGAGAGGAAGGGAGAGAAAGAGGAGGGAGAGAGAGAGAGAGAGAGAGAGAGAGAGAGAGAGAGAGAGAGAGAGAGAGATTTGTTGTTCCATTATTTATGCATTCCTTGGTTGATTCTTGTATGTTCCCTGACCCAGGATTAAACCCCCAACCAGGGCCTGAATGATATTTTAGTTCTAAAATAAAAGTGATTTCAGAAAAACTCTTCTATGCATTATCACTCAATTCATTTTTAATCTTATCCAAAATGAAATAAATATGAAACAGTTTAATAAGTTGAAACTCCATTCATTTCAGTATCAAGAGCTTCAACTCATTAGGGAAGGATAATCTTGGGATAAAAAAAAAGATAGCCTGAATTTAGGCAAATGAGAAAATGTAGAGACACCTCTAGCTCAATAAACATATAAGAACCATCTAAGAATTTTTTTTCAAACCACACACTATACATGACTTTACTCACATTTTGGGAGATTCTAATGCCCTCCCTTAGGTAGAAAAGCACTCTGGAATGATCCATCATTTTTATAGGTATATTTTTATTTCTCTGCTTTATTGATACAAAAAGAGGATGAGATAAACTATTGTAAGCTGTTAATGTTACCTCAGAACTGATGTCCCAATTCTATTGATTAAATCAGAGCTGGTAGACTTATTGGCATGATTTTTTCTATTCCAATTTAACTGGACGAAACCGTAGATGCCTGGCTACATAATGTGGGGATCTCCCCTCTAACATTCCTAATTATTATTGAGCCAGTCTAGTCAACCACTGGGATATGTCATGATATAGTCAGTTCTACTGTTCTAATGTAGAACTTATAGCATTAACTTATAGAATTCTTTTGGAATGCACTTTCATAAAGCTTTTTTGCTCTTTGGCCTATTTCCTTTATAATCTATTTTCCACACCCAGACCAAGAATTGTCTTTAAATTAAATAGGTCTAAATTCCATTGGCACATTTTGGATATTAATGTTCCAAATCCTTCACCATCTTTATTGCTCTCCTCTGAATGTACTTTAGTTTTTTCTTCTTCTGTGTAATCACTGCACTAAGAAGTATTCTCCCTAGAATGTAGTCCCCTTTCCACCTTGAAAAATTTAAGAGTCAGTTCTTAATTCATTTTTCCTCCCCCTTTTCCTCTCTTCTTCCCTTCCTTCTTCCTTTCCTCCCTCTCACAATAATCCTTAAGAACTATTGTGCCATGATGGGGACATAACACAAAAAGTTCCTGTCATTAAGATGCTTACAATCTAGTAGCATGTGATTGACAACCACACACAAGCAAGTAATTGAATATTATAACAGATAATTAAGTGCTATGAAAAAAAACCTAAAGTTGACAACCAATGGTTGTTGGCACCAATTTAACACCAACAGGAATCCCCAATTTGGGGTGCAGTGAGGAAGAAAACTTTATTTAGTGCATGACAGCTCAATTGTGATACAGCATGGCCATGAAAACAGCATGCGGCCCTGGTCCCAAACCCCTCACAGGTTAGACAACTCTGATCTGCTCCTTTATGGTCTGTTCCACTCTGTGTGTTCTTGTGGTCCTGCCTCACTGGTTAGCTTCACTCTGCTCTGGAGATCTTCAGTGTTTCAGCTCAGCCAGGGAGACATGGTCTTCATTCTTGAATGAAAAGGGAAGTATGCTTTGAAAGCCATAGGGGAGCTGACTTTTTGGGATAGAAGTCCCCACTCCTGGCCTTATGTCCATTCTCATGCAAATGAGGACTCCAAATCCTCAACACTGTTAGGTCCAAAAGGCAGTGTCCTGATTGGTCAGAATAGATATGCTCTGATTGGCTAGAGCTGTACAGCTCCAATGGTATGGGGAAGCCTCAGTCCTATTCGTTGAAATAGGATTTCAGGAATTCCTTTTTTAGGGCTGGCTCAAATGGTAGAAACACAGTGCAGGCAGGAAGTTCAATGCAGAGGCAGGCAGTTAAGCACAGGTTTCACTGTGAAGTGCAGTTTGTATAAGAGGTTCCTTTGTAGAAATAGCTACTAGGCTCTGCTTCTTAAAAAAAAAAAAATAATAATAATAATAATAATAAATAAATAAACAAACAAACAAATAAATAAATAAATAAATAAATAAATAAATAAATGAGTCCAGTTAGCCACCAGGAACCTTCCTTAGTTTGTGTATTCCCCACCCCACCTATTAGAAAGGAATCCTTTTGTTTATTTACTGAACACACTTCTACCTTTTCTTGGAGTTTAAACTTAGACAGCATTAGCTATTAAACACAAGTTAGGTTGGTTCCAAAGAATGAATAGACAATGGTTACTAAATAGGTGTGGTCCTGGTGATTTAAATTTAATGGAGGAGATGGAACTGAAAAAAAAATTTTTTCCCAAATAGACATACAATTTCGAACTGCAAGATCTGGCCTCAGGGAAAGATAAAGAGGGCCAGAATCTAACATGCACATGGCAGTCTAGAAAAATTCCATGAAAATGATCTCTTCAGTGGAGTTTCTTCCTTGACCCCTCAAAGGCTAGTTGGATACTCTCCTTTATACTTCTGTAACTCACAGTGCTGAACATCATCATAGCCTTATACTGGTTTTTAAATTATCTGTTTCTTTGACAACTAGAGAAAATGCCTTATTATTGTATTGCAAGAATCATCACAGGTTCTATTCCATAGTTGGTGGGCACCCAATAAATGTTTGTTGAAACATGCATCTAATACATGAAGTACCCTAACATAACAAGAATAAAATTAATATTTCTAAAATGAATAAACACCACATTCCATATGTGGGTTTGAGGATCATGTAGAGTGGAGTTCATTCACATAAATTGATCCTCTAACACTAATGCAACCTGAGATTATACTAGCTTTTCTTAGTGGGCATGTCACACTATAACGATAAACATCATGACATCCCACAATACTACCAGAATTTGTAGTAACTTACATATTTATGAACATATTGTATCCATATACCTATGAATAACCTGTCTTCCAGTTAATCATAGGTATAACTTGGGTTATAGGGCATACTGAACATCACTTAAAATTTTTTGATTTTTCTTCTTTTCATGTCAACTTTTATATTGTTTGAAAAATGTATGTCTAATTTGCTCCTTCATTTGGATAATGCTAATGGACTGTTATTGACTAGTGTCTCTGGTTCAGCTCATTGCACACTGGGCAGTGTTCAAATATGCTCCTTACAAGCCAGCTGAAATTGGTAGTGGTTTGAAGGCAGAGAGCCAAATTTGTCCAAAGGATAATGGCTAAATATATTTTGTTTTGTTTTCTGAATTTTAATGAGTGAATGAAAGACTTATTCATTATTTATCTATTTTTGAATTTTATCAAATAGTTCTAGTGGTAATTACCCTATCTCTGTATTTATAGAAAAGTGGCAGATTATCAAGATAATAGCCTGATTCCATATTTATGAAGTATCTGTTAAAATTATAAATATAGATACAGGAATTTTGTGATTAATGCCAAGGAAAGACACTTATAGGTTAAAGATGGGAGGGGAAACCACAACTATCTAGCTAGCACCTTTGGTGAAATTAGTATTCTGCATTTGAGTTCCATGTGAAAAAAATAATTATTCTTCTTTAAAATGCAGTTTCTTTTAAAGGGAAATGTTCACATATTCTTATTAGTAAATCAGCTAAAAGTAAAAAAAAAAAAATACAATGGTACTTCATTATATTCTACATTGCAGATCAAATACATTGAACCAAATTTTATTTTCTTTTAGTATAAAAAGCTATGGGTATAGATATCAGTGACTTCATATGTCTACAATGGCATCTATCATATTTCTGAAAACTTATATATTAATATTTCTTTTTTAAAGAGAACCACCAAGAAAATCCTATGTTTTTAGAGAAAGAATCGAAAATTAAAAAGAAAATGAAGGCAAATTTACTTTTAAAGAACAATGGTTTCCAAATAGGTAATATAAAATAATAAATTTCTAAAATATCTAAATTTTCTACATTTGCAATAAAATTGTATAAAATTACTACTTCAAATATGTAAATATTTGCAAAGTAAATAAGAGCTTTGCAAAATCACCTACTTATATTTTTAACTTACCGTATTTTCCGGTGTTTAAGACGACCCCCTAATTTTACAGTTAAAACATAAGTTTAGGCCTATATTAGCTGTATAAGACTACCCCCCACTTCCGAGGCAACACCAGTTCTTTTTTTAATAGACCACCTCTCTAACTCAGCCAATCCAAGCAGGCTTTTTATGCATGCAAATTATTCATGTTCTGTACCCGAAGCTACACTGTGTTCTAGTAAAAAGCCTGCTCAGATTGGCCAGAGTCAGAGAGGCGGTCTATTAAAAAAAGAACTGGTGTTGCCTCAGAAGTGGGGGGTAGTCTTATACAGCGAATATAGGCCTAAACCTATGTTTTAACTGTAAAATTAGGGGGTCGTCTTATATGCCGGAAATTACGGTAAATTTGACACAAATGGGTAACTCAGAGTCTCTCAACTCTATTTTTCTTCTAAGTGTACATACTGTGTATGTGTGTGTGTGTTGTGCTTCTTCCATTGATTAAAAGTAGACTGAACTGTTATTATTTGTCTTGTTCATAATAATTATCCTAACAGGTGTAAGGTGGTACCTCATTGTAGTTTTGATTTGAATTTCCCTAATAGCTAGTGAAATTGAGCATCTTTTCATATATCTGTTTGCCATTTGTATATCTTCTTGGGGGAAGTGTCTGTTCAGGTTCTCTGCCCAAATTTTAATTAGATTGTTTGTTTGGTGCTGCGTTGTAGGAGTTCTTTATATTTTTTGGATATTAATCCTTGCAGAACCTGTTGTCTGAAAATATCTTCTTTCATTAATTTGGTTGCATTTTGTTTTGTTGGCAGTTTCTTTTGCTGTGCAGAGCTTTTTGTTTGTTTATTTGTTTGTTTGTTTGAAAGAGTCCCATTCATTTATGTTTTCCTTTACTTCTTTTGCCTTGGGGTCAAATTTGTAAAATCCTCTCTGAAACCAAGGTCTATAAATGTAATACCTATGCTTTTTATATGTAATTTTTTATTTCAGGTCTTAAATTTAGGTCTTGATTCAAGTATTGGAGAGTGTGTGAAGAAAAAGCAACACTCATTCACACCTGGTAGGAATTTAAACTGGTATGAAAAACAGTTATGGAGGCTCTTCAAAATATTAATATTAGAGTTACCATATGACCCAGCATCCCTGTTTTGGGTATCTGCCTGAAATTTTTAAAAACATTTATTGGCAAAGATATATATTCTCCTATGTTCATTGCAGCATTATTCAAGGTGGCCAAGATATGGAAACAAGACTGCATAAAGACTATATATATATATATATATATATATATATATATATATATATATATATACTACTCAGCCATAAGAAAAGATGAAATACTGCCATTGTAACCATATGGTTGGTTCTTGAGAGTATCATGCTAAGCAAAATAAGTCAGGCAGAAAAAGTTAAGAACTGTAGGGTTTCACTCATCTGTGGGATATAAAACTGAAAGCGGCAAGTAGACAAGCAAGAAAAAAACTGACAGACACAGGCAACAGTGTGATAGTTACCAGAGAGAGGCTAGTAAAGGATAAAGAGGATCGAATATATGGTGAGGGAAGAAGATTGACTGGGTGTTAGGCACACAATACAAAATACAGGTGATGTATCGTAGAATTCTACACTTGAAACCTATATAATCTTATTAACCAATTTCACCCCAATACTTTTAATTTTTACAATGACCTAATTGGATAAATTTGAAAAAAAAAAAATAGAAGGAGTTGGAAGTGCACTGTTTTTTTTCTCCCTCAAATTTATGACATTACATTTCACCAAAACTCCTATCTAAAGTTTCTGCACAGGCTTTGTGAACAAGGCAGGTTGGGCTTTCATCAAATTCAATGGCTTGAACACCTGACAATAAATTTTTCTATTTAAAGATCATTCTCTGAAGGCATGTTATCTTTTGCTCATCAAAAGAGCAAGAACCTCTGAATTGCTACAATTTGACATCTTCTAAATACAGGACTTCAGGAATTCAACAACAACAAAAAATAAGTTGAGAAGAATAATCGTTACTATTAAGTAAATTTTGAACAGTTCAACCAAATTCTTATAGGATAAATACCAGTAACTATAAATCCCTAAACATTAAGGTATTAGTAGAAAAACCCTTAATTTAGAGTGTCCTGAGCAGTGCACTGGGATTCAGAGTGTCCTGCTGGGATTCTGGTTTAGGCCTCTTTCCTTTCTTGGTTTTGATTATCTTCAAGCTCTGATCTGTGTCCTTTGATATGCATATATTAAGTTAATGATGAATTTGTGTCAGAGCTGATATTTTAGTTTAAAAGGTGAGTATAATAAAAGCTTTATTTTAAAATATTAAGTCTGCTCACTGCTATGTGATATGTTGCTCCCAGATCCTGTCAGATAAACCAGGAGAACACATGCATGCATATATATTTGGGGGTATCCATCTATCTATCTATCTATCTATCTATCTATCTATCTATCTATCTATCTACCTACCTACTTATCTATCTACCTACCTACCTATTTACCTACCTACCTACCTAAATCTCTATCTATCTACCGATCTTATGCATTCATACATGACACTCTCAACCACACGATTTTCAAACAATGTGCTGCAGAATTGTTAAAACTTGCAATACCTGGCTATATAGTCAAGGGCACTGACCTCTTTTCCCTTAGGTTGTCAAATAAAAATTGACAACAGCCAACAGAACAATAGCCATCCACTGTGAATGAATCAAAATTATACTTATTTTTGGTCAGCTCAGCAAAAAATATATTTTTGGCGTACTGCAGAATTTTAATAATTAGTTTGTGTATCATGAAATTAATTAATGGTTGAAAATTGCTGTTCCAATCTAATCCTAAAACACAGGGTTTATTCTAATATTTTACTTTCAATGTTTTTAACACCCTTTCCCAACAATAAGAAAACTGACCCAATTATTAATTATTTGCTTAATTTGTTGATCTGTCCCCTGTAGGTAACTTATCTCCTCACTCTACTGCCAGTCCCTCTCTGTCCCCGGCATTTGTGCTCTCCTCATCTTGTGCCAAGCCAGGGTTTGTGGACACCCTCCACACCTTACTTGGTTTCTGAAACACCATGCCAGGCCACTCCCAAGCATAGATGTCTTCTTCATGCTGCTTGGTGTCCAACCTGCTATGGTAGGCCCCTCCCCACGACAAGCCCCCTTCACTTCATCTGGGATCCAACATCCCACTCATGACTCCTACATCTCTATTGCCCCATGACATCTACCTTGTTCTGATGCACCTAATGGCTTTAGGCTTGCCCTGCTCTGGAAGGGAAGGAAACAGGAAAAACAACTTTAGAGTGTAGAGAACTTCTGCCTTGCACTATGTAAATGCCTTCCATATTGTTCCAAATTTTATTATTTCTAATGTAAATAGCTCATATGTGAGCCTGAACAAAGCAATGTGGATGCAGGTGATTGTGGAGAAAGGCATCCCCCCCACCTCAATATTAACATGTTCACAGAATGCCTTTGTAAAATATTTGGAGATCCAATACTTGCATATTCCTTCCAAGAAGGAGGCTGAAGTTATGTGGTTACCTTTCTACTTTATATGAGAAAGACTCCGCTTATGGCCTGAGCGATGCCTAGAAATTGTCCTCAATTATTCAAAAGTACTCTCTTTTAGGTTGTTTTGTTTGTTTTATTTTTGCCTAGTATAGCAGCTAAGCTTTAAAAAAGTGTGTGGTTTCAATGGAGTTTTACTGCTTATCTGCATAGTAGAAGACAGTATTTAACACAGCACTGTTAAACATAAACTGTCTCCATTACTTGTCTCTATTTATTACTAGCTGTGTGACATTGAATGGTTCAATCTTTCCATGGCTCAAGATTACTTGTCTATTAAATAGAGGTAGCACACATCCACCTGTCAGGATTAAATGAGATAATGCATGCAAGTTATTTTAAATGCCTTAAGAGTAAGGAACCAACGACGCTATTCATTATTCATATTAATATGATAATTGTCACAATTCAAGTATTGATTATTCAGTTTTTAACTCTAACTAATCAGGAACAAAATATCAAACTGATTTTTCCTTGTTTATCATCATGAATAACTTTCTCTTACTCATGCCACCTTTCACTAAACTAGGGCTGCTCTGGGGCTTTTAAGGAAGGGTGTTATTTGATGTGCATTATACACAAAAGTTTAGAAATAGTAATGAAGAACCTACTCACAATTAGAATAGAAACTCAGAAGAGCATTTAACACTTAGCGTTTTGCTATGTTCTAATCCAGGACTCACATTGGCTTATGCCCAAGATATTTCAGCTAGGTTTATCCAAACAGACATTCAAAAGGGATATCATGAGCTCCCTTCAGACCATGGCAGGCTATGCTGCTTCAGCATTTCTTGAAATGGAGTTCATATCAGGCAGGACAGATTCTCGACTCTGAGGCGAAGTAAGTGACTCAAGGAACTGAATGCACATATGTAGATTTCACTGTGGCATATTTCATTTCACAAAGGCTAAAAGCAACTTAAAAACTGCTCAAGATCTCACCACTTTCTTTCACCACATACCCACTCAGTGGGCAAGCTGTAATAGTTCTTTCCTAGAGAAACTTTAAAAAATGTATTTCCATGAAGTACAGAGCAATTTATTACAGGAAAAGAAATCCACTTTTATCACAGAGTCCATCTTATACCCATATGGTTTTCCTTTTCTCTGAGTTTGAGGATTCCACCCACCAGTAATCTTTGAAAAAAAAAAAGCAAAGCATAGCTATAATGTGTTGCTTACTTTCTTTGATGCATGTGAAAGTTACAGGGTAAATTTAGGTCTGTGTTGCCCCCTTGCAGTCTATAAGTCTTAGGCTCTACAGCAGCAGTTCTCAACCTGTGGGTCGTACCCACAGGTTGAGAACTGCTAGCAGGGTTAAGACCATCAGAAAACACAGATATTTACATTACAATTCATAACAGTAACAAAATTACAGTTATGAAGTAGCAATGAAAATAATTTTATGGTTGGGGGTCACCACAACATGAGGAACTATATTAAAGGGTTGAGGCATTAGAAAGGTTGAGAACCACTGTTTTGGACAAAGCCATGGTGGTGGGGCCGAGATAGAGGTGGTTAGAGGCCAAGAGGGGAGGGCAGTTGTGGGTGATCAGGCCAGTGGGGAATTGGGGGTGAGCAGATCAGTAGGGGGGCCAGTTGGGGATGGGCAGGATGTCAGTGGGGGTCAGTTGGGTGTGATTAGGACAGTGGGGGGAGGGGCAGTTTAGAGTGAGAAGGCCAGCAGGTGAACAGTTGGGGGCAAGCAGGCCAGTGGGGAGGGAAAATGGGGATGAGCAGGCTAGCAGGGGGACAGTTGGGGGTGATCAGACTGTCATGGGGGGCATTTGGGGGCAAGCAGGCTGGTGGCGGGGTGGGGGGCAGTTGGGGTGAGCAGGCTGGCTGGGAGAGTGGTTAGGGGCAATCAGGCAGGCAAATAGGCAGGTGAGCTATTAGGGAGCCAGGAGTCTTGGATTTTGAGAGGGATGTCTGACTGCAGGTTTAGGCCCAATCCCTATAAACCAGCAGTAGGATATCTTTCAAGGGGTCCCAGATTGGAGAGGGTGCAGGCTGCACTGAGGGACACCCCTCCTGTGCACAAATTTCATGCGCTGGGCCTCTAGTCTAATTATATTAGCATGAACAGATCAGATAGGTTTTCCATTGCCTCTGTAGATTGACTCTCCATCTTTTTCCATCCTTCTTTTTGCTAGTTAGGGCATCCAAAGTAACAATAAAACTTTTTTTTTTCTTCCAAAGTTTGCCATAAACAATGCCAGTGGTGGAAATGTGCCCATTTGTATTTTAAAACTTCTCTCTGGACCTAACCGGTTTGGCTTAGTGGATAGAGAGAGCATTGGCCTGTGGACTGAAGGGTCCCAGGTTTGATTCCAGTCAAGGGCATGTACCTTGATTATGGGCACAACCCCAGTAGGGAGTGTGCAGAAGGCAGCTGATCTATGTTTCTCTCTCATTAATGTTTCTAACTCTCTACCCTTCTCTCTTCCTCTCTGAAAAAAAAAATCAATAAAATATATTTTTAAAAGAATAAAGTTTTATCTGCCTGCTGTACAAAGAACAAGCTTGACTATAGAACCAAGAAAGGGTTCTTTTAACATGTATTTCATGAAATGATGAAGACAATTGTTTTTGTTTTTTACCCATTACAAAGGAACAGTGGATTTGACTTTCTTAAGATCTTTTGTATCATTAAAACACATCCATTTTTTGACATCTGGAGACAAAAGGTAGTACATTAACAGAGATGATGGTTTGTATGCTTGGACTTATTTTTTTTCCAGTTTGATTTGTATAGATATGACCTTGTGGAATTTTAACTTTAATAAAATTTCTAATGCTTAAAAATAAAAAGAATAAGCTTGAGGGTTAAAAAATTATTAGGAAATAAATCTATTAGTCTGTTCTAGTCTATCCTTTAGTAGCCTAAAGCCGAGGTCTAGAAAGGAGATGGTAATAGCTGGAACTGTGTGGTGTGGTGTGGTGTGGTGGTGGTGGGGATGGAGGGATGTTGAAAGACTTGGAGATTTTTTTTAGGAAGTAAAATAATCAGGGCTTGGTGATGGATTGGTTCTGGGTGGTGAGAGAGAGGAAGGTGTCAGCGCTGACATCTGCGATTGAGGAGAGTGCCAGGCATTGAGGAAAGGAACACACAGGAGGGCCACATGGATGCAGGTGGTGATGGGAAGGTGGGAAACTGGAATGGCTCCTTCAATCTTAGGCAGATTGAGTGAGTTTGAGGTGCCTTTTAGAATCCAAGTGAAGTTGTCTAGCGTGCTGCCAATTACACATTTGTTATACAGCACTTGTGGCCTGGTCCTTAATCGGAGCATGACTCCTTTGAGGACATATTCCATGGTTTTCTCAGTCATAAGGGAGTGATCTAATAACTTTTCAAACAGTTGAAACTGTAGCTCTTGGCGACAAATAGAGTCGGCTTGTTCCAAAGGGAACTGTCAATAATTCTCTTCTGTAAGGATGAGCGACAAACAAGTCCCTCTTCTGGGCTCTCCGTCCTCGCATTAGCTCAATTAATCTCTCACCCAGGATCCCCCAGGAAGAAAACCTCTTGTCACTCCAAAGGTAATGTTCTCTGTCTGTTTCTGGAACTTACTTGCAACATTCGTTAACTCTATAATGGCTTCCCCCAGTGAAATTCCAATCAAATCTAAACACCCTGCCGGAACAGATTTAGCTCAGTGGATAGAGCGTTGGCCTGCGGATTGAAAGGTCCCAGGTTTGATTCTGGTCAAGGGCATGTACCTTGGTTAAGGGCACATCTCCAGTAGGGGGTGTGCAAGAGGCAGCTGATCGATGATTCTTTCTCATCGATGTTTCTAGCTTTCTATCCCTCTCTCTTCCTCTCTGTAAAAACTCAATAAAAATATATGAAAGAAAGAAAGAAAGAAAGAAAGGAAGGAAGGAAGGAAGGAAGGAAGGAAGGAAGGAAGGAAGGAAGGAAGGAAGGAAAGAAGGAAGGAAGGGAAGAAAGAAAGAAATAATAAATAAACACAATGTGATTTGGCCTTGCCTGTCCCCCAGGCCTCCGCACATCCAGTCACCTTGCTCACTCCATGTTGCCACACTGACCTATTCCCAATTCCTTTCACAAGCCTGACCCCCTTTCCAGACCTTTGCACATGCTTCTCCTCCCTCATTTCTAGGCTCTTTCTACCCACCTTTCAGAGCCCAAGGTAAAGGCCACACCCTTAGAGATGTCCTCCCCGCCCCTCTCCCCATCTAAATGAACGCTTCCATTCACTCCTCATGGTCTCTCTTGTGCTGTTTTTTCTATCAAAGCACATATTAGAGACAGTAATTGCATATTTATTTGTGTCTCTAGTGTCTCTCTCTCTCCACCTATATTATAATCTCTGATAGCAGAGACTATGTTTAATATGCTTTTTAACAGTAAACCAGAAATTACATCACATTTATTCAATGAATGAATGAATGAATGAATGAAGGAAGGAAGGAAGGAAGAAAGGAAGGAAGGAAGGAAGGAAGGAATATCTGAAGTGCTTTCCTTTACCAGGCACTAATCTAGACTGAAAGGTATATGATATATAACCTCCATGTTTGGTGCCCAGTGGGGAGAGCTAAATTCAGTGTGGCGTGCGTTTTAGAAGATATTTGTCTAAGCTGGTACTGCAGCAGAGTAGCTACACTGTCTGTACTGGGATAGGCTCCACATAAGGGAACACTTAGTTTGTTTTTTTATTATTTCTTAATTGATTAAGGTATTACATATGTGTCTTTATCCTCCCATTATCCTCCCCCACCCCATCCCCACTCATGCCCTCACCCCCTGTTGTCTGTATCCATTAGTTAGGCTTATATGTATGTATTCAAGTCCTTTTGTTGATCTCTCCCCTTACCCCCACCCTCCCCTACCATCCCTCTGAGGTTGACAGTCCAACCGATGCTTCTCTGTCTCTGGGTCTCTAATTTGGGTCTTTAAAGATAAACAGGAGATCACTGGGAGGCGAAGGGAAGGAAGGCAGATAGACAGAGACTACAGTTTGTGCAAAGGCTAAGAGGTGTAAAGGAACTTGATGTTTTGGGGGGACTGCTTGGCCTATCTGAACATAAGCTAGAAGGGAAGGGATAGGGATACGATTGGTAAAGGTTGAAACAGACTGGGGAGCCCATGCCGCTTTTTATTTTGACTTTATCCAACAAGGAATGGCAAGTCAGTGGAGATTTTTAAGGCAGGGAATGCTGTGGTCACGCTTATGTCTTAGTAAGATTACTCTGGCAGCCAGTGTGTGTGTGTGTGTGTGTGTGTGTGTGTGTGTGTGTGTGTGTGTCAGGGTGATGCCTGGAGTTAGGGAAGTGGGACAGATAGCAGTGGCCCACATGGTAGATGGTGCCAGACACAGAGGCAATGGCTCTGAAGAAAGGCAGGCGAAGGAGGATGAATTTTGAAGGATCTCTAAAATTATCCCTTTTGGGGACTCAGAATCTGGGTGAAATATATTCCTAAAGTGTTTCCAGTTTTATAAAAATAAGCTCAGGACACCTAGATCTCTTAGAATAAAGCACAAGAGAACTAAGCATTATATAAAGCTAGACTGGCATGCTTTCTCGTGGACGGGGCCAGCACTGTCATGAGGAAAGGGCTCTGAGTGGGTCATTTAGGATACGGTAGCAAAGAGAATAACTTGTGCTGGGCCTCAGACCTAAGCATCCTAATCAACCTTTCTCCCTTCACGCCATAGCCTTAGGTGACTATATTGTGAGGGGGAAAATGCTTCACACTTTCTGGGCCAGAAAGAGGGGGGTTAATATATCCTTATCCCTTCTCTTTCATTGTTACTAATGTGTATTTTTGACATAGATTTACAGGAGTTTAATACAAATTGATAGGTGCATTTAGATGTAGTCGATTTAGGAAATGCCCGAAGAAGACTAGGATGGAGCAGGAGGAAATATAAACCAAATAGTTGTTTATATTTAGACTGGATGTAATTGGGAACCATGGAGAGAGGGCAGGCCTGAGGGATGTTGACTCATCAGATTGGCCAATCTTGGAGTGAAATGAACGCACATGAATGTGTAGAAACTGTGTAGATCAGTGTGTATTGGGTCTGTGTGACGTTTCCTAATTGTCTTTAATGCATGCCCTCAGGAAACACCAAAGATGGAGGAAATGTCTTCCCAGTCCCAAGGAATGGTGCCTCCAGGGCACTGAAGGTCCAACAGCAGCCAGAATACCAGAAGGGGGAGAGTGTGATCAGCTAAACTGTAACTACTCACTCAGTGGCTTCAAAGAAAATATCCATATACTTGCCAATGTGTGTTGTTGTTTTTTCTTTCTCTGCAGTGTAAATTAGTGGGGGGAAACATCCAGAGTCATAACCAGTAATTTGAAAAAGTTGGGGAAAGAGGGGATTATTCACGTGCTTTAAATAGTAATTGGTTGATTTCTTTCACTCTCTGGAGAAGAGACGTTTCCACGAATAGTTTCCCTTATTTCCAGAAAAGCCTTTATATGTACTTCACGTGTCTCAAGACCCTTATTGTGTGCCCCCAACACAAACACTGTATTCAAAATAGTTTTAAAAGTATTTAGTTAAAAGTTGGTAGCACATAATCCTCACCTAACATTTTTCATTTCTCTGCTGAAGTTTTAAAGGAAATAGATGCAAAGTAACAGATCAATCCTGTTACTGAGAGTCTGACCTCAGCATCATGGCCTGCTGAATAATCTTAACGTGTGCCATATGTCTAGTTCCTTCAGCTAATTAATTATTAGCTACTCATTGCTAGCAGTTTCTACACACGATTCTAGTGCCAGCTCCCCTGAGCTGAATCATTTGACATGGACATTTTAGTCTTCCTCACTCATAAAAGAGAATTTCTATTAGAGCTTTCATATAATAGATGGGCAATTTATCTTTTTCTTTTCTTTTTTTAAAAAAATATATTCTATTGATTTTTCACAGAGAGGAAGGGAGAGGGATAGATAGCTAGAAACGTCGATGAGAGAGAAACATCAACCAGCTGCTTCCTGCACACCCCCTACTGGGGATGTGCCCGCAACCAATGTACATGCCCTTGACCGGAATCGAACCCGGGACCTCTCAGTCCGCAGACCAACGCTCTATCCACTGAGCTAAACCGGTTTTGGCCAATTTATCCTTTTCTTAAAACCATCGTCCTAGAGCTAAACTATTATTGAAAAATTTATAAATTATCTATCACACAAACAATCCAAGGGAATATACTGTACTTTAAAAACAACACCAAAACAACCATTTCTAACCACTGCGTAAGATCAGATGGTTTCATAATTTGGAGGAGCCAGGGGTCATTGTTCTTGTATAGCATCATGATTAGGAACATGGGCTCCAGAATTTACTTGTTCTGTGCTATCGGGCAGATGATAACCTCTCAGTATTTTCCTCATCTGAAAAATGGGTATGCTGATAGTGCTTTCCTCATAGTAGTGTTATGACTTGCTGACTGCCAATTCTATCACAAATGAGGATTGTTCCAGGTGTATTTGAAAATAAGCCTAAGAATAACCCAATAAGCCAGTCAGAGAAAGATAAACATCACATGATCTCACTCATTTGTGGAATATAATGAATATCATAAGCTGAACAGAAATAGATACAGAAACAAAGAAGCATCGAACAGACCATCAAACTTCAGCAGGAAGGCAGAGAAGGGTTGGGGATAGATAAGAGATCAACCAAATACTTGTATGCATGCATATAAGAATAACCAATGGACACGTACACTAGGGGGGTGAGGGGACATTCGGGGGGGGGGGGGGTGGAAGGGTGGGAGGAGGTCAATATGGGAAAAAGGATACATATGTTCAACTATTTGTAATACTTGAAACAATGTAAAAAAATTAAAAAAAAAAAAAAGCCTAAGACTGTATGGGGTTGGGACTCCATTTTCCTGAACAGCCCTTATTGAAGACTCAGGGAACTTTGAACTATTGAAGGTAGACTTTAACATAACCTCTTAATCTAGGCCACATTACTTGTGACGAAGTATCCTGTTCCATGGGTTGCCCCCAATGAACCATACCTTCTGATAGTCACACACTCCCCAATCTAAGATTCACTACAATGACTGGAACTCAGCACAAGTGACACTGCATGACTTTCAAGACTAAGCCTTGAGATGATTGGGCAGTTTCTGCTTTTATGCTCTTGGGATCCCTAAGCCCCACTAAGAAATCTGGTTATTCTGAGGAGAGGCCTGGTGAAGAGGCCACATGGAGAGGGAGAGGCCCTGAGACATCATGTAGAGAAAGTCCAGATGACCCAGTGTCCCAATGGCAGTGACCTCCCCCAGGTGAGGGCAGCACCTGCTGACCACCCTCAAGATTGGCTTAACCAATCCAGCCAACCCACAGAATCATGACATCTGATTTTTCTTAAGCCACTGAGATTTAGGGTGGTATGTTCTATGGCAATAAGCAATCAAAACAATGGTGTAACCAGGACAAAAAAATCTAGGTGTTCTGAGCTTAGAACTAAGGTCTTCTAGCACATAGAATTCATACTGGTAAATTTTAATCTGAACTTTCACAAAAGCTGAATAAAAAATGGATGAATGTCTCCAGTGTGCTCAACAGCAAAAGTGTTATAATAATTAACTTATTGACTAAAACATTACTGTATTATCCTAAGATTAATGACAGTGATCTGTTATTTAGCCATGAGACAGATATAAATGTCCTTCCATTCATTTATCCATGTACCCTTTATCCATCCACCTATATCTTGCTGCCAAATAATTAAACTGCAATTCTATATAAACATATGTTTTATTCTTCAGCTTTCTGAGCCACCAGGGAGTATGGGAGATGGAATAAAAAAATCAAAGTTTTATCTTTCTTATTACCTCAATTTTAAGTCTTTATAATTCTCATTAGGGAAATACCAATGGCACAGTGTTTGTGCTGATTGTTGAATGTCTGAAACTTTTATTATTTTTTTCACTGTTCATAAAATAGGGTTGCTTGAGAAAATTCGCCATAACTTCAAGACAATCTTCTGAAAAGAAATTACTGTCCAAGTAAATGGAGTTTAGACATTGACGACATGTTATTTCTCACAGAGGCGATGTTTATCTAGCATGCATCGTTAAGATAAATATTTTTTTTCTTTTTACATTTTTTTATATTTTGGTGTGTAGTCCTATATGTTTCTGGTTTAATATTAGATATCACTGTACAAAAGCAGGGTTCTTATTCATTTCTATATTAGAATTATATTTGTTTGGGAACTGCTCAGAAGTCCATCTTGTGGCATCTGACAGCTTGACAGGGCTTGTTGCCATGGAAAACGTTTGTGATGCTATATAAATATATTCCTAGGTCATGAGTTGCCTTGTATATTTTGGACATTGACACTAAGAGGGAAATGACTAGCCGTCATTTTTAGAAAGGAAGAATAACATAATAAACAAACAATAATGCCAAATAACAAATACGTGTACCAAGTAAGCTAGTGTTCTGCCATCTGAAGAATTAGACTTATGTTCTAGCAACCATTTTAATTATAAACGTTCATTTATTGCAAAGGCATTTCCCCCCTTAAAATATTTTTATTACCAGTCATTTTGCAATATTAATGGCTCCACTATTAATAGACTGAGAGACAAGGGAGCTATTATTCTTGCTCTCTATCTGTTATTCCATTAAATAAGAGTGCCAACCTCTGACTGCTAGCAGCTCTATAATGAACCATGTGCTCAAGCCACAGGGTATATCCTAAGTCAATGTTGTTTTTTGGTGCATATTATAACAGAAAAAAAATACAACAAGATGCAAATGGAGAAACACTCCAATCAGGGTAGGCTCTAAAATAGCCTGGTTTTGTGTGTTTGTGTGTGTGTTGTTTTTTGGAATTGATGGGAGGTGAGGAAGTGTTGGGGAAATGATGTGGAAAGTCATGGGTGAATGTCTCTGTCATTTGTCCCCTTCTTATGACTGATGCCCTTTGTGAGGGCTCCAGTGGTACCTGCAATCTGACACACACGAGCCTGTTATCCATCTTGTTTTCTCCAACACCCTATCATCACTTATTCAACCAGTAATGAGGCCTGCCAGATTGCTCTGCGTGGGCAATCGCTGACTACCTCAGGAGTCAGTGTTCGCCGCCTGTGGGGTTGCTGCCTTCGCATCATCACCACCTTGGCCTCTGCTGCTGTTCACCCCTGGAGTCCATGAAGGATGTTACAAACACCACCTTCTTATGCCACAACAAAGAGAGTGTGTGACCCCCAGTCTGTGAGCATGCCCTATTTCCTAGGTGAATGTGAACGTGGCTTTTTGCCAGTCCCGATCCCTTGACATATTAGAATCTATTGTAAGATATGGCACAGTGATTTTTTTTCTAAACACAGGTCTCCATATTGAAAAATTATTTACTTTTTAAAATTAATTTACAGGAATTCAGGGTGTGTTTTTTTCTCTCTCTGATAGTATCATTCCTATTTCACCTGAATCATGCTGTGCTTTCTCAAGTGGGGAGGGAAGAATAGAATTCATCTGTCATTACCCTGAGTGTTGAGCCTCCAACTTAGATGGTGCCACACAAAGCAGTGTCGTCTCCTGTGCATAGAAAGAAAACAGAGGCTGAGGGCAGATTGGTAGAGAAAATAAATCAGACATTGATTTGATTTTTATCATGGCAGGTCTCTTACTTTTACAAACATCATCTCCTTTGATATCCCCCTGTATCCTGCAAGGTGTGGAGGCAAGTGATATTTGAACAATTCTACAGATGAGGAAATGGAGATGCAGAGAGAATTAGGGATTCAGTCAAGTCACACATCATGGAATTGATCGAGGTTTGCGTCTCACCAAATAGAATCGCCTTGCTAGCAATGTGTTCAGAACCTACCCAACAGAGTGTGCTTTGGCAGAGTTCTCCCTGCTCAGCTGAGAACACCTTTCAGTTAAGTCCTCCACCCCAGAGAGAGCAGGGAGAGGAAGGACTGGGTGGAGAGCAACTTCTTTCACCTACCGCGGAGGCTGCTCTCTTTGCGGGAGATGCTGTTGTTTTCTCTCTACATGCCTGGGGCTTTCTTTGTCCTGGAAACTGGAAGGACGGAAAAAGAAGAAATTGGTTGTCTTCCAAACTAAGTAAAGCAAGTCATTTTCTTTTTAAATACTGCAACCTCTGACTAATTTTTGCCCCCTCTAAATTACACTAAGACTGTATGGGTTTGGGATTCCATTTTCCTGAATGGCCCTTATTGAATCTCTGGGGAACTTTGGACTATTAAAGATAGACTTTAATATAACCTCTTAATCTGACAGTTGAGGGAGTGATTATTTAGGTAATTCTGTCTGCAAGAAAATGAAGCAAAAGTAACATTTGCTTGAATTATCTCCATTCTCAAATTTACTTCACAGATACCAAAAAACAAAACAAAACAAAACAAAACAAAAAAAACTTCTTGAGAAGATTAAAAAATAGGACTGCAGATACAAGTAAATAATTTTTTTTTCAATTTTTCCACTTTAACATTAATGTTCTTAAATTAAAAAAATTTAATTTTGTAAATTTAAAATTATACCTTAATTTTAAATCATGAAGGTGTTTTGTGCTTTTAGGTAGCCTTAAGTACCCCGATAGTCTTTGGCAACAGGAATGTTGTAAGATTATAATAAAATTTGAACTTTCATGTAATTAAGCATATTGGAATATTCTACTTCACATTATACCATTCTTATAATATTCAATTTCTTTTCCTTTATATATATATACAAATTATAATATTTGATTAATTATATTGTATTCCAAGTATTTTCAAATAAGTAATTACATTTATTCCAGAGAGTAATACAACTATCATAAATAATAAAAGGCTAATATGCAAATAGACCAAATGGCGCAACAACTAAACAACCGGTTGCTGACGTGTGTTGACCATTAGGGGGCATACATGGAACAAGGTTGGCATCAGCCACAGCAGGATGGTGGAGCAGATGAGCAGGGACACCAGATCAAGGTAGGGTTCTGGTTGCTGTTATCAGGGCAAGCCTCTGGTAGTTACTGAAAATTATGTGCTTCCACTTGCTGTTGTCCTGCCAGGCACTTGCATCTGCTGCCGGTGCCAGCCCTGCTCACATCCACTGCCAGTGCCAGAGCCACTGCTCACATCCACTGCCGGTGCTCAGTACCGGTCCTGGTTGCTTGGGACCATCAGCAGGTGCGAGTGGCTGCTGCCAGCTCCAATCAACCCTCAGGGTTTCTCCACCTCCCCATGCTCCTGAGGGGCAATCAGAGCAGCAGCTGTCACATACACCTACTGACAGCGCTGGTTTCAACCGCGCCTTCAGTGGATGTGAGCAGGCTAGTGCCATCAGCACATGAGAGCAGTGGCAGCAGGAGCAAGGCTGCCAGCAGACAGGTGACCAGGGATGGTGGGAGGGGCTGGGCAGGGGCACAAAGGATGGGCTGAGACCTGACCCTATGCCTACTGCAACCTCGCAGCCCACAGTTCCTTTCGAGGTGTATGACTTCATGCACTGAGCCCCTAGTCTATATATATAAAAGATTAATATGCAAAGTGTCCCCTCAGGAGTTCAGGAGGGAGACTGGGAGTTCGATTGCTCCCTATGATGTGCGCTGACCACCAGGGGGCAGCGCGAAACATGGCAGGCAACCAATGGTGGCAGTGGGTTACTGAGGGAGTGAGGAAAGGAGGAGGCAGGGAGGCAGGGAACCTGATCAGTCCTGATCGCCAGCCAGGTCTAGGGACCCTACCTGTCCTTGCACATATTTTATTTATAAATAACTAGTTTTTCTCCTTTCCAGCATATAATAAGACTACACTTCTCAACTTTTTTAAAGTTAGATGTAGCCATGTGACTTGTGTTAACTCATGAAATCTAAGTAGAAGCAACATATATCACTTTCAGACAGAAACATTTAATTGCCAAAGCAACTTTTCTTCTCTAGTAGCAATCACCAAAGCTTGAAAATAGGACCTCCATAAGCCTGAGTCTTTGAGTGACTACAATAATGAATCATATTGGTTAATGCAGCATAGTTTAGCCTATCCTGACTGATATGGCATTTTATAGACTAAATGAAAGAAAGTGGCTCACTCAAATTGGCAAAACAAAGTTACAAAAAAACCTCTTATGGTTCTTCAATCCTAGATTTGCTACATCAACACAGGCTCAAATAATATGTCTTCTAAGAACTTCAAAATTAAGCAACACCTGATTTGATGTGTGTTTATTATACAGGTGTCCCCCCAAAAATGTATACACACTTTAACAGCTGATATCTCAGTTTTGAAAGTGAAGTATATTTTAATAAGCACTGCCTTTATAATTATTCAAAGTGTATATATATATATATTTTTTTTTGGGGGGGGGGACATCCTCTATGTGTCCACATAAGAAATAACTGGTTCTTTTAATTGAATTGGCAAATTAGATTAGTTAAAGCAACAGTGGTATTGGATGTTAAAATAAACAAAGACTAAATCTACCAATGTATTTTATGTCACATATTTAAAAATGCTATATTATGGCTTTCTAAATATTTAGAATAGTGAGGTCTCTGGATTACTTAAACTCTAGCTTTTTTATTCAGATAATCAGTAAGTGACCCTAAATCGATCCTCTACTTAATTATTATGTGAGATTAATAAGAAATATCATCCAAGAAGACAGTTCCTTGACTACTCAGTGATTCGATGAGACTTCAAAAATAGTTGTAAGAAGCTTAGAAATGTTACTTGCCATTTACATTAATACCCATGGATCCCTGTCATCTGGACATGCTGATCTATCTTCAAGTGAAAATGTACTTGGCAAACAGGCTTTTGGTTGAAATATGTTTTTGCAAGATTTCATGACTTGGCAGCCCAATTTCTTCTTTTATGTGAAAGAGATTTTTTTTTTTTAAATTTATATCTTGGCCACTTCAAAGTAACACAAATTTCACACTCAGTTTTCACTTGTGTTTGCTCTCACTGGTGATATTTTAATAGCCCTTGTTTAAGTACTTTTAATGTCATTTATTTTTTGTATTTTTGGCAGCCTGTGTCCTGCTTCCTTTCAGCTTTAATCAATGCCAATTACTTTACTTCTTTACCTGATGTTTTGCTCATTTCCTCCATAAGCCCATCTTTCAGGATTGATGAGAGATATATGATTTTTTTTTATTCAAAATAGTTTTAGGAGCAATAGTACTCCACAGGAAACAGGAAACCTTTTTTTATAATATTCATTCATTTTAAGTATCAGAATGGTCTTTCACAACTCATTTAAGCCTTTAATTCTTTAGTTTCCTAACCTCCGAAATATGAATGACTGCCATAGTCCTTTTAAACTCAAAGAATATTTTGAAAAAAATGAAAAATATTTCTAAATCCCTGTCTTGTAAAAACAAAACAAAAAACAACTAGATATATTTAAGTTATATGAGTCAGATCTGTATACATTTGGGACAATGGCATTTTAAAACAATTATGCTATAAGCTTTAGAATAAGCTTCAGAGTTCAGAGTTCAACAGAGTTAGAGCTTCCAAGTGTCAAAGTAAATCATAATTTGATTTCACAAAGGACTTAGCAGACCCATATCATTTTAGACATCATGTCTGGAAAAATAAACCCCGATATTCCAATTCTTATACTCAGAACAACAACAACAACAAGAACAAAAGTGAACTTCATTAACTGAATCAGGTGTCATGATACATGCCATTTCTGGAAGTATTCTCAGTATCAATAAAAGTCACTAAAATTTCTTACAGTGCTTAAGGTATTTCAGTTCCTATGTGTGTGTTTATTACATTACCTCATTTATTGGAATTCTCTCACAACAATCAAATGAACTAGAAAAATTTCTTATCATCCCCATTTTACATATTCAGAAAGTTGTAAATTAATCAATTGCTTCAAAATTACAAAGCTAGTCAGCAAAGCTCAGATTTTAAGACAGTAACTATACTTTCAGAGTCCACATTTTAACCATAACTATATAACTTGTTGAAAATATTGATCAAATTATTTTAGGACACTTACGGAAAATTTCCAGATTAACAGACAAAATAGGAAAGTATATATGGGGGTTGCTCTACCTCAGACTGATTTGCAGTTAATTTGTTAATTATGTTTACTAACATCATTTCATAGTTTTTTCAAAATATTCTTTGAGTTTAAAATGAGGAATCTGGCAGATATTCCTTTTTAGTGGGTGGAGAAATTTTACCAGAGTAGAGGAATGTAGAGGAATCTGAATTGGATCAGAGAGAAGCAATTGACTAGGTTGGGAAATTTCAGAACCACATCAAGTGATGCATGTTTTCTTAAGACTTAATGGATTTGGTCTCACAGAGACAGGACTCAGTAGGACATTACAGTTTAGTTAAAACATTCTAAAAGTTGTCATGTGATAAAGGAAGGAGGTTGACCCTGTGTTGATCCAAAGACACTAATAAGAGCCCTTCAACCAAAGTTACCATGTGAAGATCCATTGGCAGTTAATTGCTAATCAATCACCATTCTATGAAATCCTATCAGCACAGATAAAAACATATATCAGAAGTCTCCCTGATTTATTTTCAGTGAACAATTGTGCATCTCTAGTAGTTGCTGGGTGAAATTTTCAAGGGGGTAAGAGCAACACCAGAACTTTTTTTTACATTTAAATATATTGATTTATTAAAATTTATCTTTATTGTTGAAAGTATTACAAATGTCCCCTTTGTGTTTTTTGTTGTTGTTGTTGTTGTTGTCTTTTTCCCCACTGACCCCCACCTCCCTGCACCTGCCCCTCCCATGCCTTCACCACACTATTGTCTGTGTCCATGGGTTATGCATTTATGAATATAAATTCCCCAGTTAATCTCTACCGGCCCCCTGAACTCCCCACTACCCTCTGAAATTATCAGTCTGCTGCATAGTTCTTTGCTTCTGGGTTTATTTTGTTCATCAGTTTATTTGTTCATTAGATTCCACATATGGGTGAGATCATGTGATACTCATCTTTCTCTGACTGGCAAGTAGCCAGAACTTTTGAAATCTATCAGGGAGACTTCCACAGAACTTGAGCAGATCTAGCACCCTTAGCGTGCATACATAGGCAAATTACCCAGTGAGTTCACTCCCTCTAATTCAAGTAACATTATTTGAAGTGCTCTCAATTATAAGTGCATGGGGAAGATTAATCAACTGTTTTAAAATAAGAAATCAGGCTTCTATCAGGTTTGCTGGTAAAAACTATAAAAATACAGGCATAAAAATACTTTGGAGATTATGCATACGATTCACCCTTGAACATCATGGGGCTTAGGGGTGCAATTAAAAATCTACATGTAGCTTTTGACTCACCCCGAACTTAACAGCTAAGAGCCTACTGTTGACTATAAAAACATTCGGTTAACATATGCTTTGTATGCTATATGTATTATAATCTATAATAGAGGACCGATGCACAAAATTTGTGCAAGCTTCCTTCCCCTGGCTGCCAGCACCGACTTTCCTCTGGCACCTGGGACCCAGGCTTCCCTCTGACAACCAGGACCTGGGCTTCCCTCACAGCCCCAGCTTCTCTGGAAGGTTGTCCAGAAGGTTGTCTGGTCTAATTAGTATATTATGCTTTTATTATTATTATCTACATTCTTACAACAGCATAAGCTACACAAAAGAAAATGTTATTAAGAGTATCATAGGGAAGAGAATATACATTTACAGTATTGCTGGTATTTATTAGGGGGGAAAAATTTGTGTCTCAACCCATGTAATTCAAACCCATGTTGTTCAAGGGTCATATATATAAAATTTTACCTCCAAATCATGTAATCATTTGGAAGCTGAAAGTCCTTACACTGGAAAATACATACAATCAGGGATTCTGTGTTCACTGTTGACTCTCAACACCAGCACAGAAGCTCCCTTAATGCATGGTTGTTTCATGACTCAGAGCACATACAATAAGTACTCATTCCCAAGAATTATATAAAACTGATGACCAGAAGTGAACTGAGATTAAGTGACAGAACCTCTGAAAATATTTTCAATCTTTTCTGTTGCTTTATGCTTTGACTCCAAAGATTTGAGTTCAAAACTTATGTAATTAGGAGATAAGTGGTCTAGACAGCTCTGCTTAAAACAGTAGAGCAGTTTAATTTTTCCTAAGAAAAGAATCTTTCTTTTGCAGTTAGACCTGAGCTCAGTTGTATTTTCAGAAAGGCCCATTTTCATAAAAAGAATTTTGTATGCATTGCAACTTAAATACAGTATGGCAATACTGGTGAGCAGACTTCTGGGTTTAACAGCTTTGTTAAAAATTAAGAACACAAAACCAGACAGCAGGATACCATGGAGAAAACTTTCATTATGTTTAAACAATTGAATGTCAGTGCTAATAACTGACTCCTGCTGGATTCCATTCTTTTCCAACAAAGAGGAAACCACTTATTCACACTCTAATGTTTCCGTCATGTGAAACATTCTGAGCTGCATTAATGGGCTGCAGATGATGTCGTAAAGAACGGCTTCTGACCCTGGAACAACTGCCGAACAACTTGGGAGCCGATCACCCTGTGTGTATTCTATGCCTTTCCTGGAGCTCTCTCTGCCTTCCTAACCACTGGGTAGAGGACATGAAAAGAATCAAACCAAGAGCAAGGAGGAGGGACAGACTGTGGGTGGTGGCATCACTGCTAAATGGTGTGACTGGCCCCCAGTCAGAAAGCTCTGTTCTCAGGTTCTCTCCTCCATCTGACTTAGGAACATGTTACGTTTTAGAAATGAAACATTGTATGTCTCCTTCATATGAAAGCATATAAAGTATAATTATAATTATAAATGAGAATTATATATAAAATTATATCTATAATTATAAATGAGAATTATAAATAAAAGTATATTTATAAAAGAATATTTTAACTCGTTATTTCTGTTTTGAATATTATAAGTGTAAAAAATTGCTTTAAAAAAGAAAAGAAAAAAAAACTAGAGCATTAAATAATGCCATGTACATAGTTAGGTTGATTGCAAATTTTTCACAGTTCTATATTTAACCAGTAAATGTTGGGAAAAAAATAAACTCAAAGAAAATTTCAAGTGAAGCAACTAGACCAATTTAGACTAGGTCAAGTTAGACTCCCATATTGTAAAAAGTATAGAATGCCCTCATGAAACCCCAAGACTCCCCACTTCCTTTCTTTGAGAATAAACAGATTAATCAGTCAACAAAAAATATTGAATTATCTACTGGACACATAAGTGCACAGCACTATACCAAATCTAGGCAAGCCAGGCCAACATAAATAACTTCATTTGTTTTAAATTAATCCCACTGCTCTAAAAATGTAATTTTATAGATTACATAAAACAAAATCAGTGATTGATTCTCAAGCAGGTGAATTTGAAAGCTTTGATTGAAAATGTTCTAAACATTTTTAATCTTTCTTCCGACCCATAACAGTAAAACTGAAAATAAGCACTTACACAACCTGGCCAAATATTTAGATAAAGAATGAGTTCGTAACCAGCAATATCTTAAAATGTGTTTGAGTTATTCTACATGCTACTTAAATAGTTAAACTGTCAGCCTGGGATTTTGTATATTTTCCTCATTAGGTTGCTTCAAAGATCCCAGGGTAGGTATATCTGCATTTTAAAATTTTGTATTTTTCCATGGTTTATATGCCCCATAAAATGCCTCAAGAACTTTATGAGGGATGTTACATTAATATGTGTTATTATAAATATGATTTAAATATCTAAAGCATTACAGAGTGATTACTGTTCAATAAGGCAGCGTGCATAAAAGGGTTATCTCCACACTGTGCTTAGGTTTCTACAATATAATATAATGAATTGTTCAATATAGTTTGCATGCTATTTGTCTCTGTTTCTTCCTGGGCTCGAGGGAAGCCGATGTGCAATCCTCTAACAAGGCGATCATAAATTGCAGAACAATAAACAGCCCTTGAGATTTTTAGATAGTCTGTGGTTAGCATGCAATCCATCTTGAAAAACGTGATTTAATACCTCAAAGGAACATCTCTGACAATGCTCAACATTGTTTTAAACTGCTGCTAAATCAATTAGTGCATTGGAGAATCCTAATGTGTCTGCCTCTTTCCTAGCCTAGCCCAAGAACTCAGGCTGATAATTTCCTCAAGCAAAAGATTTAGGGAGCCACCGCATGGCTGCACTTGGGCTCCCTGGAACTCATTAAAGATAATCCTGCGTGAAAGGAGGGATGAACCCCCCCCCCCCCCCATATCATCAAGATCAATGGAGGCGTCATTGCCAACACTCATCTCAGTGTTTCTGAATGACCCTTCCTATAGCCAAGAGGATGCACTTAAATAAAAGGTAACTAGTATTCTGAAGTCAAGACTTTGAGGTTAAGTCTCCCCCCACGGCACCCCCCCAAAAAAGATTATTTTTTTTTTTGCTTGAATATGTGCATTTCTTTTGGTGTATATAATGTATCTTGTAATAATATCTGTATTATATTGGAAGACATCCAGCATTTATAGATATTATCTAATCCTCACACATTTGTTAACTTGTAAAGTAGAAACAATAGGTAAAAACCAACAATAAACAAAACCTTCCCAATGGGTTTTGGGGAGGGGGAGATAATGTCAACAATTTCTCAGTTTAGGATAAATTATGCAATTCTATTTTTTACTGCACTAAACATAATCATTAATGTAACAATTGGCAATGAAAGAGGAGGATCACGAGCTCCCCTTAAAATTTATGGTACTTCCTCCATTTCTTAACTGGAGTTCTTTATTTTTCAACATTAATTTACTGAAGACAATTGCTCAGGCAATTGCTTGTCTTTCTTTCCATCTTTTGTTATGCTGGCACAATCGCTTGCTTTTTTCAGTATCTCACAGACCCACTGGTCCTGTTCCCCGCAGAGTGAAATCATAGATTGTGCCTCAGCCATACCCTCAAGCACACCCGCTCTTTCCTCCTAAAGCAAGTTCACTCTGCTATGCCACAAAATGAATCGATGGGATTAAGAAACAAAGCAAAAGGAAACAAAGCAGTTAATCAGTCCAATGAAAAGAAGCTTCTTTTTGTTCTTCCTTCAACAATTCTAGGTGCCTGTTTTATCCGCTTTAAAAAAAAAAAAAAAAAATCAGCAGCACGTTCTGTTGATGTATAAACACAAAGTTAGTTTCCTCTGGCAAAATAAAGATTTCAATATTTTATGTCTCTCTTATTTCCTTCAAAGACATATAGGGTCTGATTTTTCTGGAAATCATCTAAACTTAATATTAACTCACGTATATAAAGGGAATGTTTACCATATTACCTTTTCTATGGAATGGGACGCCAAAGGGTGAAGGCTGTTTTCTCTCCCCTCTCCAAATAATTTCAACGAGTATTTAAATAGCCTGATTCGTAATTTAGGGTCAGGATGAAGCTCATTTCTCTAACCCCTAAGATTTATAGATGTGGTTATATTTCACATTCTTTATAATGTTATTTCTAGACAAAGTGAAAAATAAATAATTTTTTAAATGGCATTCCTCGCTTTGCTCTCTAACTCCTTTTTTGGATCATTAGTTTCTTTGAATAATATATTACAGTATAAGTGACAATAACTTTTCATGTATTTCTTAAAAATTATTATTCTCACATGTATATATGCTCAGTCTCACTACAATGCTATAATATGGTTTGGCAGATACTATCCTCATTTTATAGTAAGTAAAAATGGAGCCATATTGTAGAAAAGCTGCCAATGGAAAAGGGGAAAAGTCAATGCCAAAATCAGGCCATTTAATTATTTTAATAACGTTTGTCTTGTTTTTATTGGAAACGAAGTTTATGGTAAAAATTAAGAGAATGTTTTGGTATTAGGTGTCCCTTAAAAATTATCCAAGAGTTCCTTCTCACACTTTCTCTCTTTGTCCTCTTAGATATCAATGAAACTTTATTACATATTGGGGCTTGCCGAATGCAGCTCTATTTAGTTTAGCAATCTTTAATAAAAGAAGTGATTCTGATCACGGCATTGGTTTCAATAAATCCTATTCCCATATTATCTTATGGAGCCTAAATGACATCTTCTTCACAGTAGGGTCTGATTTTTCAGCCTTTCAGTGATTTTGAAATCTAACAGGACTTGCCACACAGCAGGGGCCCAATAGTGAGAACCTGTTTCATTGATTATTACAGAAACCACTGTTGTTCAAAACATGAACTCCCAAGATAGAAGGGGGAAAAATGACATGGTAGGGCTTCCTTCTTGTCATTTCCGTTCTGTAGTGATTCCATTTAAGTGTTCTTTCTACAATTTTATCCTTTCACCTTGTTCAGATGTATCTCTGTATCACACTCTGTCCACATTCTTAGGTAATCAGAGGCTTATGGCTCAGTTTGTAGATAATTCTGGTTCACTGTCATTACTATTTCCTGAAGCTTTTGGGTGCCATATGACCCTTTCTTTTCTTGTTAGCGTCTTTATCAGAAGGCGAAAACATAAAGGTGTTAAACGGAAATCAGTTTGGTTTGTGAATTTCGAAAGAGTCTATCCAAAAATAATAGTTGAATTTTATATTCTCTTCATTGTAGTAATCCAAACTCTATATGACATTAATATAGACTATCAATAGTCATATTTTTATGGGATCATATATTTAAAAATGTTTTACATCTACTCATCTCCAGGTTGCTGTAACTAAACAAACATTTCTTGGCTATTTTGTTTGTGTTCATTGCTGTAATAGAAATAAAAAGTAGTGACAACACAGAAAATTCTAATACAAGATAGTGTATTATATTAAATGTTGTAAAATATATATGAAATGAAATAGAGCTATGCCAAAGAGAGTAGAGAATTTAATCTCTGGGGGAATCAAGGAAGACTCTATAGGAGAGGTAGCGTTTGAGCTTGGTGATGAATAATGGTGTTAGACTGTAGAGAGAGTTAAATACTAAGTTAAGATATTGAATTTATTCTATAAAAAAAGTATCTTCACATTTTTAAAGCTACAGAATAACAGAATCCAAAAACTTGATACATAATTTTATGTTGTTTTTAAATTTTTCATTATTCTTTCTTTTAATCCTCACCTGAGGATATGCTTTTTATTTATCTGAGAGAGAAAGAGAAGGAGAGGAAGAGATAGAGAGAAATATCTATATGAGAGAGAAACATCAATCCCATATGTACCCCACTGAGGATCGAACACACAACCCATGTGCCCTGCCTGGGAATCAAAACTGAATCCCTTTGGTGTCTGGACACACTCCAACCAATTGACCCACACCAGCCAGGGAGTCTCTATGCTTAAAATTCCTCCAGTCATTTTATATTTAGGTTATGATCTTTATTATCCTATAATAGAAAATGTCTGATTACTTACCTCTCAGGTAAAAAAACAAACAAAAATGACAGAAATTTTAAAATAAGTAACCTAATGATGCTTTAATTAAGCAATGTCATCAAAAGCATTTTAAATTAGTTTGACTTTCCTTAGTTTTTTTAAAATGGACCTTAAATAATTTGAAGATAAAAATTATGTTGAAGACTCCTGGTTATCTTCATTGAACCTCCAACCAGAGACTCTTCACTAATTCAAATGCCTTTCCAAAGCACTTGACACTCTTTTAAAGATGTTGTAATATCAATTACTTTATTCTTACCCCAGACACTCTGAATATATATTGAATTCCAAGTACTGTGGAGGATAGAATATAGACTCTACATAACTCATCTTCAATGATTATACTTTTTAAGTGGGATATTTCAAAATGAAAATTACTGAAGGCAAGAAAGATGTCTCATATATCTGTATACTCCAAATAGTTATGAGTCCTGGCAAATTATCCAACTTGATTTTTTTAGGGCTATTTTGGAGATTAAATAAGATCTAAAACTCATTATAAACACTCAAATATCATTTTTATTGTACAAAGTAGATATTCTACAGAAATTTAGTGAATGAATATTTCATTTAACTTGGGCCTCTCCCCTTTGCACTTTGCAGATTGAGTATTCACTTTGTTTTAAACAAACTAATCTATATACATAAAAGCCTAAGCAACCTTTACAATTGAATGACTGGAATGACCTGTAGACCAGTCACTATGACGTGCACTGACCACCAGGAGGCAGATGCTCAATGCAGAAGCTGCTCCTTGATGGTCAGTGTGTTCCCACAGCCAACCTCCCATGGCCAATCCCCTTGCCCAGCTGTGCCCCCTCCCATTGGCCCTGATCGGAGGGCTGACCAGCCAACCTCCCGGGGTCCCTCTCCCCAGCTGGCCAGTCCCTGGATAGTCCTCAATTGCCAGCCAGGCTTAGGGACCCCACCCGTGCATGAATTCATGCACCAGGCCTCTAGTTTTATAATAAAACGCAACTTGATAATCTCACACTTACAGTAAAATCAGATATGTTGAGTCACTGCAAAAGTTGATTTGGCTTAAAAGTAGTCTTCAGGACATCATACTCTGTGGCTTTTATCTCCACACATCATTTCTAAACTCCAGTAAGAAAATAAAATAGGTAATATTACAGCAAAAGTGATTGTCTCTTCTATCCCTTATCTTATTTTCCAGAATTCTACTTGCAGCAGGGACCCGATGCCATATGGAGATATGCTTCCTCACTGTCAGGATATGGACCTGTGGTGTTGTACAAAACTCCCTTCTCCTCATTAAAGGCATACAAAAGTTTTCTGCTCTTTCATCTTCCACTTTTTAGCAAACCTCTGAGGCCAGTTGCCAGCAAGCCAGTTTAAGTGATGAAAATGAAGCTAAAATATTCAAAGGACAAAGTAAGAAGGCAAGAACTCAAGCTTAGAGGATTGGAATCAAAGGCAGGGGGAGATCAAGAACTTGTTAGTAAAATTTTTATTTTAATATTTTGGAGAACCTTCCACTTCTAAGCTCCAAGAATGGTAGTATAGCTGGTCATAGTTGACTGGGCTGTTGCTGTTATATAAGAATTTGGAATAATCAGCAAAGACTGAGGACTAGTAAATCTTGCCTTTCCTCAAGGCTTAGCATCCATGCAAAAAGTGTGACTTCTTGGAGGAGTGATCTCCTTTATTGTTTTGATTTTGTAGGTACTAAAATTCTTTCCCCAAAATACCTCCTTACTTGTTTTGCCAGCATACCTAAAATCTCCATGGTACTTACTCTACTATTGTAATGGATAGATTATCTGGAAAAGCATCAAATAAAACCATTTAGAACCACTCCAATTTTAAATCCCATTAATGTATTAGTTTAGTTTTGTTTTCCCAAAGAGTTCTAAGGGATTGAGACATAAAAGGAACCAGTTTTGGTGGGGAGAATTCTCCTTGAGGAAGATAAGAGCATTATCTAGGTCACTGGGCTGCCCATGAAGAGTACTCTAAAAGTGACCACTAAGAGGGAAGTGTGTGCACAGAAAGTCATGGAGGTACTGACTTCAAATTGCCCAGCAGCTTCCTCTACTCCCTGGATTATTGAGAGAAATGATTATGGAGCTGTAATTGTTTCAGGACTATGCTTGGAGTAACAGCAAATAAATTATAGGACTCTTAATTTAATGGGACAGCTCATGTGTTTTGTTTGTTTGGTTTTTGTTTTTGTTTTTTGCTACTTAGATAAAAAAATTAAATTCTGAAACAGAAATATTAATATATATCTCTTAAAATGATGTCCAATTAAGATTACCTCTTGCTTCCCACCCCCTTTTCTCCCATATGACCTGAGGAATATTTGAGAAAAAGAACAACTCTTATCTTCAACTTAAACCCAACTTTTCAAAAGGTTTAGTTTCTATTTGTTAAAAAATATCAGAATGTTCTGTAAATTGTGAGACTTTATTAAGAACAGTGCTGTTTCCATTTGCATTAGGCTGTGAAAGACTTGATAAAAGCAAATGTTACTGCAGAAGAAATCCATAGCATAACTTTTTTTGGACTGAGTTTTATCAAATGAAGAACGGAGCTGTAGGCTCATTTCATAGTAATACTCATTTGAGGCTGGATTTTTACAGGAGAGTCTACAGATGTGGTGAATCAAATAATTTATCTATATGTACTCTGAATATTCTATTTGCAGTAGTTCCAAAATATTTTTCTGTACTCTTCTTTTCCCTTTAGAAACCCATATGGTCATGATCATAAAAAACACTGATGTAAAGAGAGACATAGATATAGATAAGTTACCCTATATATACATCCCCCCCCCAAAAAAAATGTCTATTACTTGATCTGATTTAACTGGTACTGGGAGAAGGCTGAGATCTCTGGACATACGTGAAATATATTTAATGTTTTGATAAACTTGAAATATTTCTGTGTTTTCACTCTTTCAGACTGTTTGATCTTTCAACTATATCAAACATCTTGTTAGATTTTAGAAAGTGCTTTTTCCTATTTCATTTTTAAACTAACATGAATCCATTTATTCAAGAGAATTTTATTGAACACAGAAGTTAAAAAGAATACTCATAAAACAGCATTATAAAATAAGAGCAGAGACATTAAATTGCTAACTTTATTGATTGACTATGTAAGGCATTCTAAGCTCACTCAGAGAGAAGCACTGAGAAGCTAAGTTCATTGAAGGGAAATTAAACAGAAATTTCATGCAATGTGAACTCAGCATTCAACATAGAATTAAAGGGCTTCAGGAATCATATGTTGCAGCTCACACTAAATGTATAAAAGACATACATATATGCATCTGTCAAGATAAAAAAAATGCAATACTTTTAAATTAAGTCATAGAATTAATTTAGAATTTTCTAATCCAAGTCCTGACAAAGAATTATAATATTTACAAACATAAAATACAGGTATATACAATCAGCACTTTATAGATTCCTGCATAAAGACACATGGCAATTTCTTTTATTAATTTTCAAAATGATTGCTTAGTTTCCTTGTTTGTTAACAAAGAATTTGATGACAGATTTGCAAAAAACAAACCCAAAACAAAACAAACAAAAAAACCCAAGCTATATATAAAACAATCAACATGTTAAATTCTTACACACTAACACATAACTTAGACACAGAAGGATTCTAACAGGGTATACAAATGAAGGATTCCCAGATTCTTTCTCTTGATAACAAGCTTCAGGTATTGTTGCAAAGACAAGAAATATCCATGAAACATTGAGATAATCTGTTCAAGGGTTAAATTAAGGACTAAGCTCTTGCATGGGATAGAAACTGCACATTCCAGCATGCTATTACAGGTCACTGGTTTCCTCTTTTGTTCTGACTTTGTATCATGACATAAGCTAGCTGTTGCATTCCCCCCTCCACCCCCCTGCCTTTTCTCTCCCTGTAGCCTTTCTCACTGTAAGTATTTGGGGGTTGACACTCTCCCTCCTTCTTCCTCCTTTCTGGTTCCGTGTGGTATCTGCAGATGCAGCCACACTGTTCTCTCTATGAACATCCACTGATAGACAGGTGCAGAGATTGATCACAGCTCCGTAACAGTGCTGGGAATGGCCGCCAGTTGTGAAGAAGAATAACAACTGGCAGCCATTCTGATTGGTGCTGGCACTGAGTCTTTCTTATGAGATCCAAATGCCTTGAGAACCAAATGTTCCTGGGATTCAGGCTTTCTGCAGCCAACAAAGCTTAGGTCAAAAAGCTAATTGGTTACTTGAAACTTTACTTCGATATCTTCAAGAAAAACAAAAAGGTATGCACATACCAGGGAGTGATGGCTAAACAGATAGATGATAAAAATTTTAAAAAGACAAATGCACTTTGAAAGAGCTTTTCTTTCAAGATAGGGTGAGGAAAGGTATTTGAAAAAACAATGGAAAATACATTTTCCATATAAACCTGCACCAAACTGTTATTACATTCACCATATAATTATGTCTTTGGTGATATAAAAATCTTCACCATTGTAATTGTTCAATGTAGAATGGGTCCAGAAAAAGAAAGAAAGGAAGAAAGAAAGGTAGGAAAAAAGAAAGAAGAACAAAGGAAGGAATGAAGGAAGGAAGGTAAAAAGGAAGGAAAAATGGAAGGAAGGTAAAAAGGAAGGAAAGAAGGAAGGAAATAAGAAAGGAAGGGCTCTTTTCATTAGATTGTTATGTGTGACTCAAATAGGCACACCAATAAAACACTATGCCCTAAATCTTCTATACCATTGCCTATGTGAAACATCAGTATTCTCTCTCCATTGCCCCTCACTGGAATGCCAGGGCCACTATAGGGAAGGGCACAAAGAGTGAGGCAGTATTGTGGCATTCTGATTAGACTCTAACACAAAAATTTCCTAAACACTCTTCCACTAGTAGACAGTTCAATAAGAGAGGAAACTGGGAAGGCAGAACCTCCTGGACACTGTCATTAATGAACAGCCAGTCGACATGGACCTCTGTGTAATGCTATTCTGGACACCCTACAGATCAGTTCTCAGACACACTCCCTGCTGCTCTTTAAAGCCTACAATTGAAAACAGATGACAATAGGCTGAGAAAACTGATAATAAGCCACTGTAAGGCTATATGTTGAAATTAAATCACAAAGCAAACGGAGTGAAAAAAAATTAAGAGTTATAATGTACAATAGATCTGAAAATAAAGAGTTACTCTATGCCATTCATTGAGGAGGATCTTCATTTTTATTTAATGGGGGGGGGGGGAAGTCATATCATAGAGGTGCGTTTGAAGAGATCTTTATGTAAAGGAATCAGATGAGTGATGTTGGCAAACTAGGGGAAGGTCAGTGCACCAGATGTGGGGCTCATAGGCTAACAACGCCAAGCATTGTGTAAGAGGGCAGTGGACAAACCGGTGGGCAAATGGAGGGCATGGCCTGAAGCCCAGGGAGAGGAAAGAGGACATAGCTATGTGCCACTTGATACAAAATTAAAGCTCAATCTTATTTACTCCAGAATTTCATTATACTGCCACATGAGTGAAAACGTACAGCATATGATCATTTCCCTTCTTGAAATGAGGCAACCGTCTGGTGCCGATTTGTCATGCTGCTTCAAGGTGGCATAGGTAAGAGAGAAAGGCGGGGCTTGGGTGGGCACTCTGAACTGAATTTGCCCATGTTTTCTGACAGTGCTTCAGTGACAGACTGAGGTCTCTGAGGAGATAAGTAACTGGAGTGAGAGGGGAAAGAATATAAAACCACAAGAGGAATTGAGGAGAATGTTTATTCATTTTGTTTCTTTCCCACTTTTAATATTAGAGTTCATTGGTTCCCATTAATACTGTGTTCCTGTGTATAGACATAAGAATGTATCTTGCGAACTCATTTCTATTTTCAATGTTACGTATTTGAGTGAATGTGAATATTTTTCAAAGAGATTCCTCTTTCCCAGGTAACCTGATCTATTAACCAACCATCGTGAATATTATCCAGCCTATTTTAAGATAGTTCATTTTGACCAGATTTTTTAAATAAAATGCCCAAATGCACAATTGTAGGAGGCTACCTGTCTTATTAATATTGCCCTGAGCCCTTTCACTGTACAGTGTCATAGTTTTGAAAACTTCTAAGTTTCTAAGCCATGAGATCCCGTGAATGTTGAGGTGTTTAGACAAGAACATGGTTAAAAGGACTCTGGCAAAAGTTTATAGGACTTGTCACTGTTTCTCCTGGGAAACAGAAGATAAACTACAAAGACTAGCTGTTTCGCATGGAGAAAATACGTTTGATTTATACATGTTAACACTTCAGTTAGACTAATAGGAGAACTCTTAAGGTAGGGATGCAGCACTGAGGACATTCAGAATTGTCACAATGGCACTCTAAAACTAGGATGGACAAACTTAGCTAATGCAGAAATTCACCTGTCTGCGGAGGTCAGAGCTTGATCCACACCATATCATCCAAGCCGGTCATTTGATGGTCTTTCTTGCCTAATGCATGTGGAAGATGACATGGAAATATTATTGGTGGAAGTGGGATTCTTGGCATCTCGCTGAAATAGGAACTTCCAAAGGACCCCCACAGGAGAATGAGGTATTGTAGAAAGCTCTATTTCTGTGGAATCAAAACCCTGAGCTTGCAAGGTCTCATTTCTCTTTGTTCCCCACAAGGAAGAAGGATAACTGTGGCTTCAGCAGAGCTGGAATCAGAGCCAGTGTCCAGAATTTTGCTCCATATCAAAGCAGTGTCCAGTCCAGCATTGGGATAACTGAGTTGTGTTCCCATTTGCAGTCCACCAGGCCTTTGCATGTGGGGTCCACAGGGCCACATGACCATGGAGGGGGTAGGAGCATGGGTAGGAGCAAAGCCAAGGGAACTAGAGAACCAAGAGAATGAACTCCTTTTTTTTTGGGGGGGGGGATTATGCATTCCCCAAATTTTCATGGGCTTGTAATGGCCCTGCCTACTTTAGCCAATCCCTGGTTTTCCAGGCTTAACAGACAGGCATTTTCCCTGTGTCCCATGATTCATTGCACATGTACCCATTTCTCCTTTGTTGGACCCTTTCCCCTCGTGACCTGCAGGGAATAGTTGGCGGTTCCCTGGGGCGTGTGAAATTGCAGCTCACTGGTGAAGCTGCCCAAATGTCCATGCTTATAATGTCTAGCCACTCTTTTTCTCCTTTCCTATTATCAGTAACTAGCTAATTACAACAGTGTCAGAAAGACGAGGAGGTGGTGTAGATCTTCATCTGTGAACTCAGATGGATTGTTATAAATAACAAGGTGGGTGGATAAGTCACCTCCTTTTGACTCAAAGCTGATATCCGTGTTTCCCTGAAAATAAGACATCCTCCGAAAATAAGACCTAGCGCATGGAAAGATAAGACATCCCCTGAAAATAAGACTTAGCGCAAGTTGGAGAGAAAAAATTAATATAAGACACTGTCTTATTTTCGGGGAAACAGGGTATTATCTCATCCTCTACTACAACTTCAGATTCATTTATTTTTATCAGAATTTGCTTGAGAAAGAAGTGTGTATTTGGTTCACTGCTCATATATTTTCTCATTATTGTGCTTCTTTCAGTTGGTTAGTGGAGGTTTCTTATCAATATAAACGGCATTTTTTTTTACATTTAAGATATCCATTTTTCATAGTGTCATCGCCAACACTGACAGCTGCCTAACAGCCATGTGAAACACATAATTGCCTAAGGAAGAGCTTCTCATGACTGTTTCTTTCTCTTTTATATTAAAAAGAAGTTAGACAGGCTTGCTAAGCCCAAGGCTTATGAACTTTATGTCAGTTCAGGAATTCTTTTTTTTTTCCAGATGTTGTATTCATATATTTTCTACATATATCCAATCACTTTCTCTGAAATAAGTTTAGAAATATATTTCTTCCCTGCTTTTATCTAGAGATCTTTCTTTATAGTACCTCTTGCAGGCCCACAAAGATTCAAATAATCCATGCCTTTACTCGTAGATCCCTAGTAATAGTTTATTCCTCTTCACAAATTTCAAATATTATCCAATGCTCTCTAAATTTTGAGTTTGAATTTAATGCAGGGTTTTAATTATTTAATACAAAAATAAAATAAATTGCAGCATCAACACTTTTCTCTGAAGGTGCTTTATTTTTTTTACTGTGTTGTTTCCCCCCCCCCCCCCCCCCCCCATAAAGAATCATCCCTCAAGGCACAACAAAAAAACAACCAAAAATAAAAAACATTGAAATCTGTAAAGAATTTTTGTGAGTTTATTTGAGCCAAACATATGCTGGGAAGCAGAACCTCAATGAATTGAGATAATGCTCCTAAGAATGGCAGGTTACATTTCTATTTATACATTGCAATCAAAGGAGGGACATAGGTGAGTTGCATGAAATTCATTGGTGAAGGATTAAGGAGGTGGGATAAAGCAAAGCTGTGGGAAACCCCTGGGATTGGATAAAAAGTAAAATGATGGACTTATACTTAGGTGAGTGCAGGAACAATTAACATGATAATGAAGGAATTTGAGGCATCTGTCCTGGCACCCACCAGATTTGGTTGCGCCCCAGGGGCTCCAGAAAAAAGGGAAGTTACAAGTTACCCAGACATCTCACAGATTTGTTATGTTAGAGGCAGGAAGGCTAATGGGCTCAGTAAAGATCTAAGTTGATCTTTGTCAGGGATATCGGCCTAGGACATGACTACCCACTATAACCTGTTTGTAGTTAAATATTTAATTTTCAAACCATCTTTTGTGGTTATTTTAGGTCTCTGAGTTTGCAAGACTGCCATGCAGGCCTCCCCTGAGCTTGTCAGGTTAGCATGTGGCTCTTTTCGTCCACAATACCTTTTTTTCTATTATTATGTTTTATTCCATTAAGTTACATTTCTGCTCTTTAAAAATTATCTTTACATCATCTTTATAGATCCAGGAAGGACACGTGATCATGGAGGTAGAGAGAAAATTCCCGAAAACTGGGAGGCCTTGAGAACAGCAGCACTCTGTTCTCCCTTAATAGTTCCTGAATCCCCTTTAATGTTGAATCTGCTAAAATGTTAACTTGAGTGACTCAGGAGACCACCACGTTTCAAATTTCCTCCCAGGATAATGCTAATATTACCTGCACAAACATCACATTCGACCTGCCGCAACAATGTTGTTTTCTCAGCTCCCTCATGAAGGGAAACATTATTTAAAATCCACGGCTTCTGCCATAGATGACTGTAGACATTGGGCAAGGCTCCAGGTCAGAGCTGGGCAAAGTTACACAGAACAGAGGGAGGTAAGTAAGAGATTCCTTTCAGGCAAGAATATCAACAAAATATCCCGGGTTTGACTTTAACAAGGACATAGGCTGTCTTTACCTTTTCACTGAGACACTCAGAAAGGTGACATTGAGCAGCTTCTTGATGGGTATATTGCAGGAGTTATGAAGGGTAAACAAAAGTTAACTGTGCATTTTGGTGTTTTGGCTGCTGTAAACTGTCAAAGAATAGTAGAGAATCTTTCCCTCCAGAAGAAAGATCTACATTGTTTTGTTGTAAAGGTATGAATGTTGAAAAGGAAAATAGAATAGAATAAACAAAGCAAATTAATTATTTTTTTAAAGGCCCCCAAGGAGGGGGAGTTGGAAGGAGTGAAAACGCTCTGAAGAGAAGAGGATTCACAGGCTTAGCCTTGGGGAATGGTAAGGAGAGAAGAAGTCTCCAAAGGTGGTGAGATCCATGCCTCATTGCCTTGATGCTTTGATGAGGTGTGAAATGCTTGGGGAAAATGTTCCTAAATGCTGAAGCCTTAAAAACAGCAGCAACCAGTCACTCGGCCTGTGTTAAAAATCTGAGACCAGGAAGCCATTTTCATAAGCAGGAATACTACGAATTTGTACAACTTGCTGTGCTATACTTAAAGCATTGCTTGATTTGCCTTCAGTCATCATGATGATTTACTACATTTGATGATACTCAAGTCCCTTAATTTCCTCTTATTTGAAAGAGAGAATTATTCCTTTATTGGTGCTAACAGCATTTGATCCCCTGTCCTAAATATTTTCCCTACTGAAGACCTTCATTCCCAGATTTCCCCCTATTAATATCCAACTGCATTTTCCTCAGTAGGGAAAAAGAAAGTTATTGTATCTGAAATTATTGAAGCATTAACTTTAACAACAAACCAAAGCAAGCTAAGGTCTAAAGCTAGGAGGAGGATTATGTAAAGTATAGAACATTGGCATTATGGAGTATTATACTAGTATGACCAAATTATGATGGACCATATCCATCGTATGACAAACCATATAATGGAAGGAAATATTATTTGAGTAAATACAGTTTGTAAAACTTCAAGTCTTTTTCAGAAAACTGGTCAACTAACCACTAAGCCTCCCCATTTGGAAATTAAGCACATTCACAAATAACGTTTGGATTAAAAAGAAAACCTAAGTAAAACTGGTAAACATTTATAACTGAATGACAATGAAAATACCATCTATCAAGATTTTAATAAAGGTTAAAAAATTAACTGTTCAGCTCAAGATACTGTCAAAAGGAAGATAAAATGAATCCAGATGAAATGAAAGGTAATAAATATAAAACAGAAGAAATATTGCCAAAACCGGTTTGGCTCAGTTGATAGAAATCTGGGGACTGAAAGGTCCCCGGTTCAAATCTGGCAAAGGGCATGTACCTTGGTTGCAGGCACATCCCCAGAAGGGGGTGTGCAAGAGGCAGCTGATCGATGATTCTCTCTCATCGATGTTTCTAACTCTCTATCTCTCTCTTCCTCTATGTAAAAAATCAATAAAATTTATTTTTTTTAAAAAACACAGAAGAAATATTGAAATAGAATACAAAAGCCAATGGTGATAATCAACAAATTGGGAGGAAAAAAAAATATTCCTTGAAAGTACTATCAAAGTAGACAAACCCCTGGAAAATTAATCAAAAGAGAAAGTATAGATTACCTTTAGAATGTCAAAGAAGAAATAACTTAGAATAGATTTATTAAAATTCTTAAGAGATTATTATAAACAAATGTACTCAATAAAAAATGTGGAAGTCTAGCCGAAACCGGTTTGGCTCAGTGGATAGAGCGTCAGCCTGCGGACTGAAAGGTCCCGGGTTCGATTCCGGTCAAGGGCATGTACCTTGGTTGCGGGCACAACTCTCTATCCCTCTCTCTTCCTCTCTGTAAAAGAAATCAATAAAATATATATTTTTTAAAAAATGTGGAAGTCTAGATAAAATGAAAAATTTAGGGAGATATAAATTAATAAAAATGTCCTGAGTGGATCTACTATAGTAAAAGAAAGCAAAATGGTGGTAAAGACAACTCCTATAAAAGACATCAAACAAAGGTGATTTTAAAAGAGATCTATTAAACCACCATAAAACAGACCATCTCTTTCACATTTTGGCCCACAATATGAAAAATGATGGCAAATTATGTAAAAAAATAATTGAGGTTAGTAATTTTTACATGAAATTAGGCAAAAATGTCATAGAATAGATCAACTAGTGGATAATCTCATTATGGGAATAAATAAAAAATTAACACAGCAGTCCATTCTAATTTAATCCATCCCATGAAGTTCAGTGGCCACAAGCTAACTGAGACAAAGAGCCTGAGGAGTACAATGTGGAGGTGATGATTATAATAAAAAGCGGCCGGGTGAACTAAATTCATGTATAGAGGGGCAGGTTCCCTCAGCCCAGCCTGCACCCTCTCCAATAAGGATGTCTGACTGCAGATCAGTCAGACATCTCTCTGGCAATCTGGGACCATTGGCTCCTAACCACTCACCTGCCTGCCTGATTGCCCCTCACTACCTCTGCCTGCTTGCCTGATCGCCTCTAACTGCCCTCCCCTGCCAGCCTGATCTCACCCCCAACTTCTCTCTTCTGCCAGCCTGATCTTATCCCCAACTGCCCTCCCCAGCCAGCCTGATCTCACCCCCAACTACCCACCCCTACCAGTCTGGTTGCCCCCAACTGCCCTCCTCTGCAGGCCTGATCTCACCCCATCGGCCCGCCTCTGCCAGCCAATTTGGTTCTGATTGGTCGGTTTCTATGTCAGTCAGTGTCAAAAGCTTTGCCTCCTAGGCAGCCATTGGCTCTTCATTCTTCACCCAGATTTGGTTCTGATTGGTCAGTTTCTATGCCTGTCAGCATCTCTGGGCCTATCAACAGGGCCTGATCAGAAAGGCAGGGCTTATCAGCAGCCCCAGTGGAGGCCTGAAGAGAAATTGAGGTACAGCTGCTGGCCAGGCCCAGAGAGAAAGAGAGAGGCAAGTACTGATCAACATCTACCACAGAGGCTACAGATCAGACATTGCTTCTCTCTTCAGGCCTCTCTCCAGGCCTGATTCACAGCCCCCTCAGCAGTCAGTCCTGAGTCACCACCTTGCAGCTACAGCAACCAGTGCTGGGTCACCATGGCAACCCAGCACTGACTGCAGGACTGACTTCCAATTGGTTGAGCCTTAGGTCATTGTGCATGTGATGGACCCAGGGTTTTTATATATTATGATAGTTTGGTGAGGAATTATAACATAATTGAAGTATTAAGAGGTTGGGTAATCTTTTTTCTTTGGCCACAGTTTAAAAGGCCATAAGGTATAAATTTCTCATTTCCTCTTAAATTCTAATATATCCTAAGATTGCTTTTGTTTTGTTTCTCCATTTTCCCCATTTATTTTTATTATTTTGTAGAATTATAATCTGATCATATCAATCATTACAGAGTTTCAGATCCAAGAAATTATATTTGTTATTGCATTTTATTCTCACACAACAGATAGGTATTATTTTCTACATCTTAGGGCTGGGGATACTGAAGTTTACAGCAAGGGACTTGCCCAGATGAGCAGGGGAGCCATGATTTGAACAATTATATACCAGGAACTGGAACCTATGCCCTTGTTCACTAAACTCTAATGTCTGTTTTCAATATTTTTGATCTTGAAAATTTCAATTGATAGCTTTCTCATTCACACTACTCCCAACTTTCCTCGGCAATGTTTGGTGATTGTTAATAAGATATTATTAAAATTTTTGTCTATAGGAGGCCTGTGAAATTGGCATACTTTTAATTAACATGTATCTGTTGTATCAATCAGTGTTCAGTGCAGGACAATAAAAGACTCTCTAGGTATATTGAGAAGGAAGAGATTTAGTAGAGAGATCAGGACCCCTCAGGTCAAAGCAGAATCGCCCTTTTAGGCCACTTCTGGAAGTGATGAGTTGAAATCACACACTCCATAGCTGCCAATCAGTGACCAGAAAGTCATAACCAAAAAGTCCTTCTCACAGCCCAGGCGGCTAGAGAATGGACTTGGGAAGTCTGCCTCAAGCAGGATCGCATTTCTCTCTACCGTGTGCCAGCAAAAGCAGCCAGAAGGGACAGGGAAAATGACCCCCTCTTCTCTCTGCCTTTGGAACCTCCCCTGGGTACAATTAGAGACAGGCTTAATTTCCATCTGGAATCCTCACAGCTAAAGGGTCTAAAAGTATGTTTAGCTTTCTCCCCTTTCCAAATGGGAAGGGAGAAATGGATACAGAATGAAGGAATCCACTCTCCCCAGAGGGTGGGGGGAGCCTGGTGAGTACTTGAAGCTGAGGACCTTCCAAATGCTTGTTGGGCCCATGAATTATTTTCTCCTGTGAATTGAATGTATGTTCATATCTGTTGCTGAATTTTTTTTTCTTTTTGGCTAGCTGTCCTTTCCTTATGATTTATACATCTATTGATTTATTTATTCGGAACAGTAATCATTGTTGGTTGTATGCACCGCAGATATCTTCTTTCAGTCTGTGCATTCTTTTTTAATCATAAAGAAACTGTTATTGTAATGCCCTCAAATGTATTAATGCTGTACATTATGAATTGGGCATTTTGTGTCTTTGTCAAAAGTTATTCTCTATGTGGAGGTCATAAGCTAAGTCTGTTGATTTTCTTCTAAATGTTTTAAAGGCTTGCTCTTAAGAAAATATTTTTATTGATTTCAGAGAGGAAGGGAGAAGTATAGAGAGAAACAGAAACATCCGTGATGAGAGAGAATTATTGATTAGCTGAGCCCACAACCCAGCCAGGTGCCCTTGACCAGAATCCAACCCAGGACCCTCAGTCTGCAGGCCTAAGAGCTAAGGCTAAAGGTTAACTCTTTACATTTAGGGGTTCATCAATCTGGAATGTATTTTTGAAAATTGTAACAGAGAGAAATGTAATTTAAATTTTCTATAATGACAGACATAATTCTGCATAATTTCACCATTTATTATAGCATCCTTTCCCTTACACTTAAGTTTCTTTCATAGCTCTTTAATTTGGTCCAAATATTTTTTGTCTATTTTTATTGCAATACAACACAGTTTTAATTTTTAACACAATTTCCTATTATATAATTATTATTCTTAGAATTTCTGCTAATTTCTTAATATTTTTCTTTTAAATCACTGCTACTTCTTGACCCTTTACTATCCCATAAGAATTTAAGAGTCAGCAAATTTCTATTAGACAAAGTTGAGGTTTTGCTTGGAATTATATTATACTTACTGATTAAAGTGAAAACAATGTACACCATGTATAAACATCCTTATGAATAATCCACTTTATGTAGATAGATCTTTGATACCTTTCTGTCTCTTTTCTAAATTTTTCATAAACACCTTTTATGTATGTTTTTATAAACATTCTTGACTACATTACTGCTTCCTGAGTGGAAATACCTTATTTGTTTTTTGTTTGTATGTTTGCTTGTTTTAAATTCTTTATTGTTAAAAGTATTACATATATGTCTTTTTAAAGATTGTATTAGTTTTTAATCCTTCCTGGTTAAAAGCATAAAGAAACACCATTAGGCCTATGACCTTGCTAAACTCTGAACTTGTTTGCATAGATTCATTTGGATTTTTTGTCTTTAGCTAAACACAGCATCTAAAAATACTGACAATTTTGTTTTTGCACTTTCCAATCTTTATACCTCCTCTTCCTTGTCTCATGTGTTAAGAAGTCCAGCACAATGGTGAACAGCACATGCCCTCTGAGTGAGGGACAAATTGGATTAAGAGCCAGCTGGTTCTCACCAGGAGTGCTAATCTGTAAGGGGCTCTAAAACTTCAGTGGAATAAATCAAATATACTGTGCCAAATGCTCAGGTTTCCACAAGCAATTCCTTATATTATTGGCAAAATGAATATTGGTCCTGCTCCCACCAAAGTGGTGGTGCCCTGAATGGAAATTTATTTTTTTAAAAACAAAAAACTCTTTGCCAGCCAACTCTGAGGCTAGCTGGTAGACAGTCACCTGAACTTGGCAGCCAGCAGCACCTAAAGTTCTAAAACAAAACAATGATTGCATAGTGCCATTTACTGGGAACAAGTGATTATATAAATTTTAATCACTTCACTGTGCTTCTTCCCAAACATACCTGGTTCAGAAAAGCAAACTGAAGGTGGAATGTACACCTCAAGAATCAGAGTACATGTTGCCTTTTTTATGACAGTCACTGAAAGCGAATTAGTAAGCAAATTTATATGTGAAGACAATATTTATTAATAGAAAATTGGTGTCTCTCCATCTTTACTAAGTCAATTTGAAAGAAAATCGCTTAAAGATTATTTTGAAAGGGCACCAGATTATTAGCCTACTTATTTAGATCCCGAGTGGGAGCCTAACAATTTCCCCATGAAATACAAGTATCTGAGCATGATCTTTTGATTACCTAAATTCAATATTTTGCAAATAATAATAATTATCAGAAAGTTAAGCATAACTGTCTGCACACACATATCCACGCAGACAAGCTCAATTATATGAACTCAGAACAGACGTTATGGACATTTGTCTACCTGCCTTTGGAGCAAGAGGGCTCTTTTGATATATAGTTTATATATCCTTGATTTCCTTTCCTTGTGGAGCTCACAGCCAAACATTTGTATTATTTTGGTCTTGTTTTTGGACAGTATTTGGGATCTATGCCAACATCTCATAATTCAGTCCTGCCACTCACTCATTTCATTTTTGCTTACAGTTTTTCCTTATCAAGTTTTTTTTCTTCTATCTCCATGTCATACTTTCTTTTGGTCTTTGTTAGTTTTTGTGTTGGTTTTTTTTTTCCTTTTCCTGTCACTCATTCTGTAGCAGCTCAGTAGCTCAACAGAGTGAAGTGGGAAATACTAACCAAGACTCGTGTGTGTGTGTGTGTGTGTGTGTGTGTGTGTGTGTGTGTGTATGTGTGTGTGTGTGTAAGAGAAAGAGAGAGAGAGAAAAGAGAGAGAGAAAGAGAGAGAGAAAAGAGAAGAGATTTTAAGAACAAAGCTATCTTAAACAAAGCTTGTGTAGATCAGCTACCAAGTAGGTCTGAGATGTATATAATAGGTCACAAATTTAGAGCATGGTACTGGGCATATTAAAAAGTATACTTTTTCAATTACATACACAAGAAAGATTTAAAAACACACACAGTATGTTTATTAAAGATAAAAGTAAAGTAATAACAATTAGAATAAGCATGAATATGATGAGAAGTAAACAGTGGAGGCAATCCCCAGTTGAGCATAATATACTCACAGAATCATTTTATTCCTAAGTAAGCAAATATTTATCATCTGACTCCACTTAAAAACTTATTTTAATAACTGTCACAGGCCGCCTACCTCCCATGATGCTTAGAGATATGTGTTTGTTCAGAAGACTTTACTGGAATGCTCCTAGCTGTTGTTGAATATTCACACCAAAAATGATCACTTTCAAAGTGGCCTGCATTTCTCCATTGAAATCATCTCAAGGATGGAAACAGAAGCAGAAACAGAAGTGCCACCAACTGTACTGTTTCTCCGCAAGAACTTGTTTACAGAGATGCCGACATAAAAACAAGCCCATACAGTAGAGTTGCCGGGTTATGATAGAAGGCTGTAAAGAGCACAGGGTGGCATGGAAGAGGGAGGGCCAGAAGGTCTGGGTGTTCTTGGAGGTTTTGATAGCCCATGAGATATTAGGGTGATTTTCCAAACTGAGATGTGGATTGCGCAACAGGAAATCAGCATGCACAGGTAGGTCAGGCTCACTTCGAATACCTATGACTTGCTAAGAAATTTGGAAATTTTTCCTCTGTGAACTGGAAAGTCCTTGGAGGCTGGTGAAGGGGAGCATCAGGAGGCCTAGGTTCTACGACTGACTATAACCCATGAGCTGAAGGTTGTTGGACAAAAGTTACCTACTTCATGAGAAGAGAGGGAGCAGAACATCTATGAAATCCTTATAATTTCGATCCATACTATTGATAAAGCTATCATTTACGCATAGTTCTGATGTATTGAGCACTTCATTTGTTTTCTCATTTAATCCTTGCAATGACCCTGAGATAGATCTGACTACCACCATTTATTATCAAGAGACTAAACTGAGTAATACTAACACACTTAATAACTGAAGAACCTACATTGAACCCATATGGGTTTCCCCGAAGCCAATGAGGTTTTAATAGTGCTTTTTGTGCTTCCTTAATTCTAAAATTTTTAATGAAATGTGATGTGTAATAGATATCATTTGAAAGATGGTGGCCAGTGAATAAATTTCTATCTTCCACAAGGAGAGAATAAAAAAACCAATGGGCTGCAAATGCAGTATATCAATCGTGATTCCACTTACATATAAAGAGAATTTTTATAGAGTGGAGGCAATAAGTTATAGTTGAGGCTACAGGCATATTTTCTCTAGAGAGTTTTCATTAATCAGAGCCTTGCCATTCTGAGTTACTTAAAGTATTGTTCTGAGCAGATGTAAGCAGCTGAATAAGACAGGTACTTATGGTTATTTTTGATTCATGATCTAATCTGGAAATATCTTCCAATAACCAGATATGTTTCCCCACTGGAAGGGATAGAAAATACTGGCCTTTAACATAGTCTTAAATGATTATAATATCCCAGCATACACTAGAAATGCTTTATAAAAAATGGAGATCAGTGTTTTAAATTAATTTTAATATTTTCTCTCTCAATTAAATTATTACAATTAAATATGTATCTATACATATATGTGTGTTCTCTATAAAGATGCTTGAAGGGGAAAAGACCTGTGAAAATTCAAACTTACAATATTCATAATCAAGAGGTAATTTACTTAAATCAGTGTTTCCAAACTTCTGAAGACATGTGTCCCTTCACATAAAACTGAGAATTTCATATACCATGCCCCCTCATATTCTGACCTAAGTGCCTTCCCTTCATAAAGACTCCAAATATCTCCTACATGTGCCTCCTGGTCATGAAGGTACTGCTAAGCTTTATTATTGACAATTTTTCTTACAAGAGCAGTAGTTTTTTTTTCTTTTTCTCTCCCTGACTATAAATATACTATATGTTTTTAAAATTACACCTTATCTGTCCACCTCTTCAAAAAATTCTGATTTGCTATTACGGTCTAACAGATTTCTGGATCTCAAAATACTTGAGTGCTTTCACATAATCTCTGTCTAACTATTTAGGGAGCTGGGTGAGAACAGAGAAGAAAAACATAAAAGCTGAAATCTGAGGAATAATTCCCAAACAAGTAGGCATGCTGATGTCTTTGCAATTGTGAGATGCTGCACAACAATGCAGTGAAGTGGTTAACTTGTTAACTGCCTTAAGTGAAATTCTCATGTCTTGTTGGTTTCCCCTTTTTTATTATTAGCTGCTCTTTCAAACACGTGCCTAAACAACTTTGCTCGACTTTATTTGAACTAGACTTGTACTCTTCAGGCAAGTTAATTAAAGCACAGTTGAAATTCTATTCAAAAGGTCTTCAGCATTTTTACATAGAGGAAAGCACCCCTGTGAGGACCTGCTACTGCGTACTCAGCTGACATTTCAGATGCATCTATTGCTCTTGAAAACTGTCCTTGAGGAAATAATATACCATCAACGAATTAAAAAAAAATACTAGTTTGCTCGTTATTATAAAACTCAAATTACTTAATGCATCTCTTGTTAGATATAGTTATGCATTTATAAACTGACATAAATGAAAAAGGGGAATGATTATGTTTTGAAATTTGGTCACTGAAGTTACTAATGATTTGGTTGATTCCATTTTCCCCTTGCCCCAGCATCAATTACCAGATATCTCACTCATTGGATGGTTGCCAAAGCATAGAAAACCCTCATAAAAAAATGTTAGTGGAGTTATTAAGTTATTACTATTTCTATTACTCCCTCTCTTCTCCTCTTTTCTACTTTTCTCTCCTCTGCTCCCCAAATAGGCACATTGTCTGCAAATGGGGGCTAATCATCTTGCCCACCTTTATAATACCATTAAGGCACTTTGAAAGCCAACTGAAATAGCAAAGCCTACAGAAAAGTGAGCTATTAACAATAGACATGTAATAGCAACTGCAATTATAATAAATACAATAAAATTGTACTCAATTAGTGAGGAAGACATTCAAGGCATGAAAAAAAAAACAACCCTTAGTTTGATGAATTAGCAAAGTGAAGAAAGTCAACTGAGCCCTTGTTTTCACCTTCTTGCCACTCTCTGATAGTTCACATATATTCCTTCTTGTGCAAACACCTATTAAATTAATATCTACAGCTGGAAACTTGGCATCTTCACTCAGATGCCAAAGGATTCTATAATATTTTAATAGCTATAGAGAGGTATAATTCTCATATTATAAAATTAATCAACTTAAAGCATTCAACTCATGTTTAGTAGACTCACTAAAATTTAGATTGTGCAAACCATCACCACAATCTAGTTTTATATTTATTTGTCTCCCAAATAAACTCCATACCCATAAGCAGCCACTTCCCACCCTTTCCCACGGCCCTAGGCAGCTATCAGTCTACTTTCTGACTCTATACAGCTTGCCTATTCTGGATATTTTATATGAATGGTATCATAGAATAATATTTTTAATGTTTGTCCATGTAGCATTTTATTTCTTTATATGGCTGAAAAATATTTAGTTATATGTATATAGCACCTTTTGTTTATCTACCTATCAGTTAATAGATATTTTGGTTGTTTCTACTTTTCGGCTAATATGAATAATGCCTCTATGAACATTCATGTACACTTTTTTGTGTGAACATGTGTTTTTATTTCTTTCAGGTAGAGATAGAAATGAACTTACTAGGTCATATGGTAAGTCTATGATTAATATTTTGAGGAACCGCTAAACTCTTTTCCATATTGGTTATACCATTTTATATTCCCATTGCATTGTATGATGGGCCCAACTTCTTCACATACCTGTGAACACTTGCTTGCTATTGCTTATCTTTTTTTTTTCTTTCTTTTTTTTTTTTTAATAGTCACTTACTGGTTTTATTATAGCCATCTCATTGTGGTTTTGCTTTGAATTTTTCTAGTGAATAATTATATTTAGAATCCTTTGTATAAGTTTTGGGCCCTTTGAATATCTTCTGAGAGATATATTAATTCAAATTTTTTGCTCACTTTTGTTTTAAAAATCTACTGTATTGACAAAATTTGAGGTATAGTTAGGCCCATAGTCAGGGGCTGATTGTCATTAAAAAGACAGTTTATTACAGTTCTCAAGAGGAGAGATCATGCCATGCTGGGAAAGGCCATGTGGGGAAGCACCAAGGTCGTCATGAGTCGAGAGGAAATAGGAGGCAACTGTGGGCAAGAGCTTTTCCTGCAATTTACAGAGAAAGAAACCAATATAGTAGGGCAAGCAAGCTTTGAATTGGCCAGTTTGGATAATTTCAGCAGGTTCTGGGACTTAGGGGACCTTCTCTGTTATTGGTACTGGGGGGTTAGCACAAGTGTATGATAAAGAAGGTAGTTGAAAGTATGAACTCTATATTGATTGCCGTGTATTTAAAAATTATTCCCCAGGGAGTAAGAGTTCCAGGTGGTGATGAGAGAGGCAGGCGATTCAGGTATGTAACTGAGTTGTCTAGAATATGGCATATCCAGCATATACGTCTAGGGCAGATATCCAAGCATCAGGTTTATAAAAGCTAGAAACATAGTTTATTTTTAAACTAGAGGCCTGGTGCACAACATTCATGCACTGGGGGGAGGTCCCTCAGCCCAGCCTATATCCTCTCGCAGTCCAGGACCTTTCGGGGGATGTCCACCTGCCAGCTTAGGCCTTCTCCCCGTGGACATCCCCCGAGGGGACCTTACTGCTGCTATAGAGATGGAAGAGGCTCCACCACTGCCACTGCATTCATCATCCATGAGCCTGGCTTCTGGCTAAGCGGTGCTCCCTCTACAGTAGTGCACTGACCACCAGGGGGAAGCTCCTGCATTGAGAGTATATATCCCTTGGTGGTCAGTGCGCATCATAGTGACCAGTCGTTTCACCGTTCGATTTGCATATTAGCCTTTTATTAATAACATAGGATTATGTTATTTATTTTATTGCTGAGTTATAAGAATATATCTTTATATACTCTACACTCTACATATAAGTCTCTTATCAGATATATAATTTGTAAATATCCATTTGGGGATTGTTGTGTATTTTTCACCTTTTTTTTTTTTTTTAACGGTATATATAGTTTGCAGGAAAAAGGCTTTCATTTTTATGTAGTCCAATATATTTCTTTCTTTTTTTGTCACTTGTGATTTTGGTGTCACATTTAGCAGAATATTACCTAACTCAAAGTCACAAAGATTACTCTCTTATTTTCTTTTATATTTTTCCTAGTTCATTGAATTTATTGGGGTGACACTGGTTAACAAATTTCTATAGGTTTCACAGGCACAATTCCACACACATCATCTGTATCTGTATTGTGTGTTCACCATGCTCTCTTATCTTCTTAAGTTTCATAGCTTTAGTTTTTATATTTAAATCCATGGTATATGATATGGGAAGAATTGAAGCTCATTCTTTGGCCTGTGGATAACCAGTTTTTCTTGCCCATTTATTGAAAAGACCCATCTTTGCCCATTGAATGATCTTAGCACTCTTGTTAAAAAGCAATTGCCCTGTCTAGAACCTGCAGCACAATATTGATTAGAAGTATCAAGAGCATTCCTGTCTTGCTTTTGATTTTAGAAGAGAAGCTTTCAGTATTTCACCCTTAAGTATGATGTCAGCTGTGTGCACCTTTGTATAGATTCCTATTCTTGTATTGAGTGTCTAATTGTGAAAGAATGTTAGGTTTTGTCAGATGTTTTTTCTGCCTCTATTAACATGATTAGGTATTATTGTACTTTATGATATGATATTGTTGTGGTGTGTTACACTGATTCCTTTATGTGCATTGTACCAATCTTGCATCCTGGAATAAATTTCACTTAGTCATAGTATAAGCAGGTTTCCCCTGCTAATCAAAATAGTTAATGGGGGGGGGGTGGTGGAGGAAGGGTACATATGTAATACTTTCAACAATATTTAAAATTAACTAATTAATTAATTAAAAAGCATTCCTATGAATCTTTTTGTAAGCCGAAATAGCATAGAGTGAAAAAGCATATATCATTAATATATGTGGGGAAAGTTTTGAGCATCCCCAGACCCAAAAACTAACCTACCAAATCATACCAACACTCTAAATTATGTCCAGTTTAACCCTAAACGTAATACCCTTACAAGTTCTCTTAGGCTCTTCTGTTACCTTAGGACATATCTTGCTAACAGATGCACAAAATAAATTGAGATAAAGCACAGATGCTCATAGACGCAGTTCAAAGCTATGGTACCTTGATGCTGACATGCTCATGTAGTTCCTGGGAAAGGAGTTTGGTGCAGTCACTCTACTGCTCTGGGTGTGCACTGCCTCAGTGATGGCTCATGAAAAGTAAATGCTGAACGCTATTTCTGCTTTTTTTTTTTTTTTTTTTTTTTTTTTTTAAGTAAAATCCTCTTTGGATGTCTTTCAGTCAGCAAAAACAGGTACTAAAAAGTTAAATGGCATATGCAAACATTCAAAAAGCAGGGCATGCTTATAATTCTTAAAGCATGTCACTGAATTGGGTTTGCTAAAATTTTTTTGAACATTTTTGCATCTACATTCATAAGGAGTATTGGCCCACTTTTCTTATGATATATCTGACTGGTTTTAATATGAGGTTAATACTTATCTTATTTAGTGAATTTGAAAGTATTCCCTTTTCTTTCTTTTTTTTAAAATAATTTTTATTGATTTTTCACAGAGAGGAAGAGAGAGATAGAGAGTTAGAAACATCGATGAGAGAGAATCATCGATCAGCTGCCTCTTGCACACCCCCCACTGGGGATGTGCCCGCAACCAAGGTACATGCCCTTGCCCGGAATCGAACCTGGGACCTTTCAGTCCGCAGTCCGACGCTCTATCCACTGAGCCAAACTGGTCCGGCGAAAGTATTCCCTTTTCTATGCCTTTGAAGAGTTTCTATACATGTTTGATAGAATTCACCAGTGAGTTTTCTTTGTGGGAAATTATTTTTAAATCACTAATTAATCTGTATATTTGTTATAGGTATATTCAGGATTTCTATTTCTTCTTGATTTGCTTTAGTAATTTTTTTGGTATATGGTTATAGTACTCTCTTATTTTCTTTTTATTTCTGCAGGGATTATAGTGATGTCCTCTTCATCATCTTTGAGTTTGCTAATTTGAATCTTCTTTCTTTTTCCCTTGGTCAACATAGCTAAAAGTTTTCAATATTATTGTTCTTTACCAAGAACCAACTTTTGGTTTTGATCTTTACTATTAGTTTTCTAGTCTCTATATAATTTATTTTCATTCCACCCTTTATTATTTATTTCCTTGTCTTTGGTGTAGGCTTAATTTGTGTTGCTTTTCCTGATTTCTTGAGATGGAATATTATGGTATTGGTCTAAAGCCTTTATTATTTTTTATTATTGGCATTTTCATTTTTTGACTTCCTCAAAGCACTGCTTTAGCTGCAGTTTATAGATTTTGGTATATTGTTGACTCATCTCAATTCTGTTCGTTTTGGCTTTATGTATTTTGCAGCTCTCATGGATTTGTGTTTATATACTTGTATTTTCTTAAAGGATTAACCGTTTTATCATTATGAATTATCCCTCCTTATCTCTAGTAACATTTTTTTTTTAGTTTCAAATCTGTAAAAAAAAAAGTGTGTGTGTGTGTGTATATATATATATATATATATATATATATATATATTATAATATATTAAAGGTCATGCTTAAGTTCATTTGCCCAGTTAAACTTTAATTCTTTACTGTGAATGTATGTATGTTTTTGAGGCTGATAGCACAGATCAGGGAGTTTGCAACCCCTCTTCCCTTCCCCTCCCCCCCATATTCACTTGGGGACTAGTAGCTTAAAGGTTCTTTCTTTGGTCCTTTAGAGAGGACATAAGCTTGGACATTCACATAGTCTTTCAGGTCACCAGGGATTCGTGTGAGTTTATTTTTAACCCTGGATTTCTAGGAGTCACCCCTTGGCTAGAGTTGTTAATTGTTCAGTGTTTGACTAGGGAGTGTGCTTGAGCCATTTGTGCTGGTGAGGCTGCAGCCCTGTATTGATAGGGTTGTGAGTGGCGCGGAAAAAAAAAATTCTTGTCTTGCTCTGAATGATTCTGAGTGGATACATATCTAGTGTATTTGCATAACCTTCTCAGCCCCCAGAGGTGACTATGATTCCCAGAGGGCTCTGGGCTCTTCTTTGCTGTTTCTTTTCCTGGTTCTCTCAATTTAACTTTTGGCTGCTCCACTGTTTTGCTAGTATCCTGGAGCTAACAGTCTCCTCTTCATTGCATCGTCCAAGGTTAGACAATGCCTTTAGGCATGGAGTCTCCTTGCTCTGTTCGAAATAAAGTTGGTTCCCTCCTGTACAGCTCTAGAACCCTAAGTCCTATGGCTTGCCTTTCCCATTGGGCAGAATCATTGTAGCACTGTATTAGAGGTAGGGGAAGGAAGCATACTCTAACTAGAGTGATACTGCACTCTCTCAATGGACTGTATGATGGTTGCTTGCCCTCAGTTTTCTTGGCTTCTCCCTCCTGTCATTGAACTGGGGCAAGTTTAGATACAGGCAAATGTGGACCAAGTATTTCAGCCTGCCACACCAGGAGACATACTGCTAGCCTATGAATGGGTGGGTAAAAGGAGACCCAATCCTCCACTATACTTGCCTAGAACAGACCTCTGCAACAGAAACCTGAGGTGGGAGTCGGGGAGACAAAACTATTATTGGCCTGACATTCTTAGTGTAAAACTATAGCTCTAGACCTGGAGATGAGAGGGCAGAGTCCCACTTTCCTAGCTGCACCTGCCTGAAGTAGAATACCTAGAACGGTATTTCCCTAGTATAGCACTGAGGAGAGTTCTTAAGGGAGTGGCCATGACTCAAATGACACAGACTCACGCTTTCCTCATGGAGAACTAGTAGATTGTTGCTGAAAAACAAATCAGTTTCACTAAAAAGAGATGTTGACAGGTAGCCAGGAAGGCTGATCAACAACCTTAATTGCTCTAACCACTCACCCTTTAGACATTGTTAGCAGAAGCAGCCTCCACCTTGTTTGTCCCATATAAATTTCTGTTATTTCCTGCCTAAGCGCTACATGTAAATTTCTGTTTATGTTATCTAAGATGTTTTCCCCAACGCCTGAATAAAAGGGGATGGCAGGGCCAGAGCAGGAGTAGTTCTCCCACTAGAGTTGGACTACCGCCTGGCCCCCATATCGCCAAATTGAATTTCTTCAAGTCTCAAGTCTTTTCATTTTTGTGCGGCCCTTCCCCAGAACCCGAACCCTGAATTGGAACTCTTTCCACGCGGATCGTGAAAGAGATTCCTACAGATTGTTTCTCTATTCATTGTATGTTCTTACAACAATCTTCAGAGACTTTTAATATATATATTTTAATTTACAATTTCAATTGTTTTACTACAGAAAGGCTCTGAAGAGCTTTGAATATTACATTCTGGAAGTTCTGCCTCATCCTACTCTCCCACCTCCTAAACCTCCAATATTTGTTATTTCATTAAGTGTCTCCATCATTCATGCTCTCAGATTTAAAAGAAGACTCAACAGCAGCTGCCAGGCTGGGAGCGGCCAGGCCCAGAGCAGCAGCTGCCAGGCTGGGAGCGGCCAGGCCCGGAGCGGCAAGGCCCGGCTGCCCAAAGCAGCCGGGTTGGGTATGGCCAGGCCCGGAGCAGCAGCAGCCAAGCCAGGAGCAGCCAGGTTGGTAGCGGTGGTGGCCAGACCCGGAGCAGCTGGTTGTGGAAGAGACCAGAGCAACAGAGGCCAGGCCCGGAGCAGCCAGGCCCGGAACAGCTCACTTCTCGCCTGCCCCCGCCCCAAGGCTGCCTCTCAGACATGGCTGGAAACTTTTGCGGGAACTTGAGGGTCTGCTGAATCAAGTGATGAAGGCTTAGATCTGGATATGTTGAGTTAGTATAGCGCTGGGGTGTTGATCTGTGAGTGCCTTGTATGGGGCCTGGATGAAGTTGGTTGACCTATTTGGAAATGTCTTTTGTGTGAAGTGTATCTTTGGGCATGTGGAGGTATTATTGATATGAGAAAATGCTAAGTAACTGATTTACTATCTGAAAAGGGATTTACTATCGAGGAAAGGGAGGGAGGAAGAGACTGAACTTAAACTGTGCACCTATGGATGAGGACAATGGGGATGGGAGGGGGGCGGAGGGTTGGGTGGGAACCTGATGGAGGGGGGAAGAAATGAGGAACCTTTGTAATAATATGAACAATAAAGATTGATTAAAAAAAAATAAAGTATAGTCTATTATAAAAAAAAAATAAAAAATAAAAGAAGACTCAAATCTTTACCACTACCCTTCTTTATCAGTTCCTTTTTTAATATTGCAATTATTAGTAACAGTAGAATATTAAACTATTTAATAAGGAAATCTTCTAATACAATGCATCAAAGAATGTAATTCTGCTATCTTTTTATCTTATTTTTTCTTTGGCTGTGTTAAGTCAGCTTATGCACTAATTGAAAAATATCTTCACCTCTGTTACTGTATTTTTTATTTATAACATTTTAATTATTTTAAAAAATATTTTCTAACTCTGAGCTAAAGTAATTTATCACATTTAGCTTTCCTGCAACTTTCCCATAAAAGTATTTAAATTTTTTGTGTTGAGAGTTTCAACACCTGTATCATTTCTGAATCTGGTTCAAATCCATGAGATTGCATTGTCTTTTGTTACTGTGTTGTTTTTTATTAATTTTTTGTATGCCTTATGTTTGTTGTTGTTGTTGAACATCATATTTAGGGCAGCAGAGTAAGATATTTTATGACTGAAGTTAGGTATACCTTTCCTTGTTCTAGGCCATGAGTATGAATTTAGAGTCTGCTTTTTCAAAGTTGAGCCAGACCTGAGACTTGTTGCTATGGTTATTATAAGTGTACTACTGATTTTAAAGTTCTCCAACATTACTTTCTGTTTAGGGTGGGAGCTGGTTTGTCAAAGGGTTTTTCTTAGTATATGTTCCAATCTTAGTTGTGTCTTCTTTGTTCTATCAGAGAGGAATTTGCTTCATGCTCATATCCAGTAATTTGTTTTTTGTAATTCTAAATGTTAGCCTGGAGGAAGTGGGGGAGTGTGGAGCTATTCTATTTTTATTTTTTTTTATTTTTTTCAGATTAAGCCTCAATCTTAGGAAACATTCTGTCCTTTGAATTAGGTCATGTGGCCCCCTTAGTGCCCCTGCCCTTTTCCCAGCTTTAGTTCTATGCAAAGTATGTATTCCACCACTACCCCAAGAGCAATGACTTGTTTTTTTTAAGGTTAGAAAGAGTCAGCTTGCCATTTTAGAGCATGTTTCTACAAGTCAGAAATAATTTAACTAGAAGTCCATTATGATCACTTGTCTGGTCTCCCATTTTTCCACCAAGGACCAAAATACAACTAGCCAACTCATTACTGGAATGAGTTTTTAACAGTGTGCTGAGGGGGCTATTGTTTGTTGCCCCTCTCACAGCACTTGAAGATCTGTGTTCAATAAAGAGGATGGGAGAAAGACCAAGAGCGGCAATGGGCATGTCTTTTCCACAGCGCCTGATGGTTCTCTGGTCACACACACAATGCTCAAGGGATGCTTTCTCTGGACTCTTTGTCCTCATACCTCTGTGTGCCCTAGGAGTTCTATTCCCTTGTTAATGAAATATGGTAGCAATCATACTTGGGTAAAAACTGCTGTTTGAATTTTAACCCTACTATTCTGACTTCGACCTTCACTTACTTGCTTTGTTTATCGCGCAATGGGCTTAGGGAGGATGAGTTCAAGTTCTGGGCAAGGTTACAGGCAGAACTTTCTTTTTCATTAAAGAGCCAGCCCTATGTACACTTAGTGGTTATCTCAATGCTGGCCTCAAAAACAATGCTGTTCTATCCAATTAAAAATATGCACCTGGCATGGTATTGAGACTGTGGGTATATCTGGTCTCTGGCCTGCAAGGTCACACAGCTAAGTTTATCTTCATCATTCTTCAAACAGGCTAAAGCAAACTAGAAAGCAACATTTTATCTAGGAAGAACAGCAGAAAATTCCAAACAACAGTTTGTTGTAGAATGGGGGTTTTCCTTCTCAGAACCTTTAAAAATAACTACCTGCCCCTAAAGCCTCGCAGTCGTTTGGAGTCCACCTGCGTGGGGTACTCTTGCGCCTGCCCTGGCCAGTTCAATAAATCCTTGTTTGCTTTTTTAATAAATTATCAGCCTCTGGTGGTCTTATTTTGAACCCAGGGTTTGACCCCACAACAGTTAACTCACACTCAAATATTGATGAACTTTTAAGAAAGTTGTCAATTTATTTAAAATTTTAGCTGAATCATTTTGACCACTGCTCTATGACATCTGCCTCAAGTAAGGTAATGTTAGCCTCACGTCTCTCTTTATATGACCTGTCTTCCTTGAATTTCAGGTCCGTTGCTTGTCCTATGACGTTTGCTCTATAAGTAATTCAAGAAAAGATGTGATTTTGAAGATTGTCCAATATATTTTATAAGGATGAAAGTGATGTCCTTTCCACCTTTCTCCATTCTCAGCAGAAGCAGGTAATTTATAATGGATAGAATAATTTAAATGTTGCAGTTTAGAGGATACATATGATATGACTAGAAAATGGATGCAAGAAAACCAGGGGTTGGGTCTCCAGTAGTTCAGAAGTGAATTGGTGGTGATGGTGGAGTTGGAGATAAATACCCCTACTCAAAAGATAGGTAAGAAGTAAAATCAACATGATTATAGATTGGATATGGTAGGGGAGGAAAATGGAGAATTGTCCAAAATGATTCCTAATTTTATAGTTTATGAGAGAAGATAATGAAAAGACAGTGGACATTAAAAAAGAAGGATTTTCAGGTGATAAGGATAAGTATGATTTTATACATATGGAATTGGAGGTGCTTTTGAAACTGTCAGTTGAAGACCTTCAATAAACTAGTATATATGATGTAGAGTTCAGAGATATCTGATCTACTGAAATAGAACTGTAAAACATTTTCTTGTAGGTCAGACTAAAAGCCATGTTTTCTTGAAGCTATAGAAATTTCATAAATGAGGAAAAAAAGAGGGCTTAGGACAGAGATTTAAGAAACTCCTTTGAAGAATGCTCTGCTTGTTCTCAATGTTCCCGTTATATATTAAGCCTTTTTTAAGTTCACGGATTGCAGTAGGGTTTTCTCCACCTCTTTGCACATGATTCCTTTGTGAGATTGTTGTTTCTAATCTCTGTCAACTCCCCTTTCCCATCTCCAAATATTTTCACTCACTTCTATTAGGTTATAATGATTAGTCTAGTGTTCTACCAGGAAGCTTTATTAACTTTCTCTAAATCAATTGGTCCCATTCTAAAATATTATAGGTCCCTATTACATGTTCCCATCTGGATTTCTCCTTCATAACATTTTTTCACGTTAATTTCTTATTCAGCATTTACCTCCTCTTACACTATAAGTTTCATGTTTACACATATTTATATCTTTCTTTCTCACCAAACAAACAAACAAACAAAACAAAACAAAACAAAAAACACCCACACACAAAAGTGTTGTCTTGAACCAGTGCCTGGCCCATGTGATCATTCAATAAATAGTATTTGAATAAGTGAGTTCCTGTATGGCTAGGTTTATCTTACCTATTGATTACCTTAAGTTGTGTCCTAAGACTCATCTAGTAACACAGAATAATTCCTAAGCTATTCTAGTGACAGTTGAGATGGTATGTTTTAACCATCAGAGGTTAACTCACTGAAATGTATGAGAAAGAAGAACTGAAAATTGGAAGGTGGGGAAGACAACAATAAATGGTGTTTAGTTTATTTTTATAATTTCATGCTTGGGTGATAACCAGACTTTTTGATAGTAAGGAAGTTCAAAGTAAAAATGAAGTCCTTCTCCTGATTCATATGTCCATGTCTCTCTGTCCTCTCTCTCTCCTTAGCATGATTCTTCTCAAGTATTTATTTTCCCAAAAGTGTTTGCATTCTGGAGAAGATGGAAAAAATCTGGAGGGATTTGAATATATTACCTATATTTTTCTTTCTCATTAGATTAATCTAATTATATTAATCATAATTGTTGCTTCTGTTTGGAGCCAGGAATTACTATTAAGAGGTTATGCCTGTCAATACTTGCTGTTAGTCTTACATTGCATCCCATCCTCTTTGCTAATCAGGTAACAGAGAAGAGTGTATAATACTAAAGTAATAAGGTATAACAAGGTGTGTAATTATTGTACAATAACCTTTCTCATGGAGCAAAAAAAGATATTACACAAAGGGCAAGATGCTTAGAATTCCTTGCTGTGCAGTTATTATAGCCTAGCTGTGCAGCAGTTATATCACTATTGTGAAGACTTTTTAAAAAAATTATAACATAAATTGTTTAAAAAAGAAAGAAAAAAACGTTAGGAAGAATTATAAAGAAAATGCCAGTTTATGAAATAACTTTTACTATTTTTAAGTTCATTCTCGTTAATGTTGCAATAGATGATAATTTCCTTGCCTGTTGGAGACTCATTTTTAAAAATGTCTTCCAAAATTAGGTGAAATGTTATAGTAAAACTTACTTTTCTTGCACATAGAGTTGAGATGATGGTTTGATAAAGTGCTTATTAAACAAAATAGAAATACAAAGTTAAAATGTTCAATATCTTAGAGATACCAGCATTCAAACTTTTCAGAGCAGAAACTGAACAGCTTATAAGGCTGTTAGAAACACAAAGAACCCCAAATTAAACTAAATATGACTTTAGGGTTTAATATCTATATTTAACTGCATGTATTGATAGGTCTTTTAGTACAAGACATTCAAGGGTACTTTATAAAACTTAACCAGAATTAAGCTTGATTCCCATCCTGGCCAGGCTGCCACCTAGAGGATGTAACAACCAAGATTTACTTGGCAAAGCAGGACTTTTCTTAGGGTTTATCAGCAACCCCTGTTGGCAGAAGTATGACATCCTAGTCAGGGCTGTTGAGACTGAGGCTTCTGACTTGCCAAAAGAAAGGAGGGTATCACCTCTGAAATCTTTGGATATCAGAAAGAAGGAGAATACTCATCCTCAATCCCGAAGCCCCTCTAGTGGCAAGAGGAAATGGAATTTGTCCCACAAGCATTTTTCTACCTGCAGCTCTTCCCAGATTGGGGCAATTTCCTTGGATACTTTATACAATCAGGAAGTATAAGCACACAGCACATCAATTTTTAGAAGCAACAGAAATAGTACTTTGAACTAGCCAAGTCCCACCCAACAGATCTTGTTAGCTTGTGTCCTCCATTGTGGTCCCTGCCTAAAACCTATCAGTTGGATCCAAGCACCAATTTTCCTTGGGGGTCTGTATAGAATGAAGACTGCACTCTTGTTTCTAATATGAGTCATACCTATAGAAGATGGAGCACTTGCCTCTTCAGTCTTCCCCAGCCTACTCAGGAAGTAGGTGAAGTTGAAATAATCTAGTGAGATTTAGAGAGCAAGGAAACAGTTAGAGAGATAGAGATAGATAGATAGAGATGATAGAAATAGAGATGATAGAGATGAGAGAGAGAGAGAGAGAGAGAGAGAGAGAGAGAGAGAGAGAGAGAGAGAGAGAGAGAGAGAAGAGAGAGATAAGGAAAGATTTTTTTGAAAGCAAGACATATTAACTTTTGGTGCTAGTAAGCAAGTCACTTTTGGTTTTGAGTAACAGCATCATGGATCAAGCAAATCAGGGATGAGGAACCTTTTTCTGCCAAGGGCCATTTGGATATTTACAGCATCTTTTGTGGGCCATATGAAGTTATCAACTTCAAAACTAAACGACTATATTTGGTTTAACAATTAACTCATTCTTAATGCCTTGGCAGGGCCAGACTAAATGACCTTGTGGGCCTTATGCAGCCTGTGCTGGATATTCCCCATCCTGCACTAAATGAGTATCTAATGCTCGTGTTCCATTCAAATCTCTCTATTAGATTTGGAGACTACTTTGCTCTTCCTCCTCCCACCTGAAGGAGAGTAAGTCACCATGAAATCAGTTTGTTTCTTTCCTACATCCTGGCTCTCAAACTCCCTGAAAGGCAGACAGTAGGAAACCCTTACTCTTTCATCTCCTTCACCACTTGGGTGACAGCATTTGCTGCTGAAACCTGGGGAAGCTTCTCAGATCCCCTAACCCAGCCCACAAAGAGCCTTTGTCCTTTCCTCTTCCAGAAAGCCATATTTCTGTCAGCACCTCATCCTTGTCACAAAAACTGTCATAAAACTTTAAAGAGTCTGAGATTTTACTATACTCTTCTGACAAGCTAACTAGTTAGACTGCCACAATTTCATAGATGCTGGCAGAAGACATATAATCCCTGGGTTATAGATGAAGAACTTTGTTACCCATGGCAGGTAGACAGACAGAGCTTCATGTTTGCCCCCATCCCCTTGTCTCCAAAGTTCCACAGGGTCCCAGTGGATGTTGCCCACACTACTATGTTTGTGTCTTAGCTGAGGATTCCTTCACTTAGGAAACCCCAATCTTCTAAGAGGCTATTAGCCTATCTGCCCAACCTGTGTGTTGTACTGAAGGGACACACAATTTTTATCATCCCAGGCCATTTTCTATGCAATCATTCTTAAAAAGAGGATCCAGTAGATATACCTAAAAAACAAGATGTGCGGGAAAATGAGAGATCCACAGAGATCTGTTCCCAACACATTTTTACCTTGTGTTCCATAGTCAAGGAAGGATTCAGTCTCCATCAGAGTTCGCAGCAAGTCATACCATCAGCTGTTTCCCAAGAGGAGAACAAACACTTAAGAAAGGTGAATGCTAGTATGGCTAGAAAGGCATTCTCAGGCATTCTTGAGTTTCTGGTTACCTCACAATTTCTTCCCTGAGGAGGTTATACATTCTGATTGGCATTTCTCTGTCTCTGGAAATATGTATTTACTTATCTAGGGGAAATGGCGAACAACATAGACTGATGAACAAGAACAGACCCAGAGATAAGGAGCCATGGGTCAGACTGTAGGTCCTCAAAGGAAGGGTGGGAATAAAAGGGAGAGATCAACCAAAGGACTTATGTGCACACATATGAGCCTAACCAGTGGTCAAGGACAATATGGGGGTGGGGACATGAGTGGGGGAGATTGAAATGGGGGGGAGGGTTGAGGACAAATATGTGATACCTTAATCAATAAAGAAATTAATGATAATAAAAAGAAAGGTGAATGACTTCATTCCAAAACCCTATAGAATTCTGCAGTGATTCTTCCCTATAGGCTTGTTAGAAGCCCATACAATCTGCCTTAGAACCTGTAGTAAGCAGAATACTATCACCAAAGATGTCTATGTCCCAATCCCTAGAACTGTGAATATTGCACTTATACGGCAAGTAGGAATTAAGGCTGAAGTAGGAATCAAAGTTACTCATCCCCTGAGCGTTATATCCACATATCCTACTTATTGTCTGACATTTGCCGGACACTGTGGTATAAAAGAGACAATAAGAACTTTGGATCAGAAATACTAGCGTTTAGAATTCTCATCTTACAGTTTGGACTGGTTATTTAACCTGAGTCTCAGTTTATTCACATGCATAATAAGGATGAGAAGATTTACATTACAGAAACATGATGTTAAAATGAGATAATCTTACCAGGGGAGATTCTCAAAAGATGTTAGTGTCCAACTTTGTACCCTTATGATTTAGAGAGAGCTAGATAACCAATTTACATTTTATCTCAAAGAACTTATTACTTATATTAGTGTGCTAGGACTGATGTAATAAAGTACTACAACCCAAGTGGCTTAAAACAGAAATGTATTATCTCACAGTTCTAGAGGCTAGAAGTCCAATTATCAAGGTGTCCGCCAAATCAATTTCTTCTGAGGACTGTGTGGAGACTCTGCCACACCTCTTGCCTACCTGCTGGTGATTTTCTGGCAATCTTAGATATTTCTTGGCTCATAAAGGCATCACCCCAACTTCTGCCTTCGCTTTCACATGACATTCTCCCATGTGCATGTCTGCATCCATTTTTTTCTTTTTTAACATAAGGACATCAGTCATATTTGGTTGGGGCCCTCCCTATTCCAGTATGACTTTATCTTAACTTAATATCTCTGCAATTATCCCATTTCCAAATGAGGCCCCATTCTGACACACTGGGGGTAAGGACTCCACTGTATGAATTTTGGTCACACAATTCAATCCATCATAGTGTTATAAGCTATCTCTACTAGTGACAGATTTTTGTAAAATAAGGATCTGGTGTCCATAATTGTCAACCCAATATCATTATCTTCCACTAAAGAGTGCAGGTTTGCCAGATTGTCAGGTAATAATGTCTAGTAATGTACATGATATGTTTAATGAAAACAAGGACCAAAACATTTTTTTAGTTAAACGTCATATACGGTAATTGTCTTCCCACAATATGGCAGGGTAGCCAGGGAAGGTCAAATCATTTTCAACAAAGGAACCTCTGTTATTCAGGGAGCTTTAGACTGTATTATTATCAGACTAAATCAAACCACATTGTTTGATTTTTTTTGTATTATAATATCATATTTTAGTGATCTCAGATTAATAGTGATAAATAGTACATACATTATATATTGATTACCATTTTTAAAGTGGCTTTGTAGGCAGTCTAATTTTAAGATTTGTATTGGAGAGACTTCAGCCTTGTGTTTGAAGAGAGCTCTGGCAATAATGGTATTCTGCAGATCCCTATAGAAGATATAGGATTCATGGAATTCTGTCTCTCTCTTCCTCACTTTTGTTTTGCCAGTCGTTTGTCTAAAAACTTCTGAGAAATACAGCACTGTATTCGGTGCTAGAAATGCTAAACCCTACAATTAATGACTTCACAGTTTAGTAAAGGGAAATACAGTCATACATCAATAATTATAATGCTGTATTTCTACTTCTGATCAAGATGAAGTAAAGGAATTTAGCCTCCTGCTGAAATAACTTTAAAAAAGACAAATCTATAAATCAATGATTCTTAAGACATTGAACACCAGGCAACAAAAGACGGTGATGTCTAAGAGATTAGAAATAAACTGGGTGTGCCATAGGATTGCCCTAGCTTACTGCTGGAGAGAGTTTCCTGGCCATGATGCCAGGAGGAGGAAGCCAGCCTGAGCTCAGAGGATTCTTTGAGTCCAGGAGTTGGATTGGAGAGTTCTGGGAGATCAAATAGCTAGAGTTCTCAGGGTAGACTACAATAAAGAAGAGCCCGGTAAGAAAGAGTCCTCCAACCTTCAACCAAGTACCAATCAGTTCATGATGTTGATGGAACTATCTAAGGCCAACGGAAAAACTACCTGAAAAAATTAGAAGAAATGATACTTGGGAGTGCACAGACAGCTGAGAGTAATTTGTTTTTCCACCAGCCAGAGTGGAAAGTCTCATAATTCACAGAGCATCAGGCTGACTACTCAGTAATGGCCCCAAATTAGCCCTAGACTAAAGGCTGCTCTGGTCCAGCTTACTAAACCTTATAAGCAAGCCCCAAACGAATTATACTCTTTTGAAATAACTTAAGTGTGTCTCAGAAGAAAGCTCAAGAACATTTTTAACGAAAATACCCATATCCAATAAGTTTAAATTCACAATGTCTGGCATGAAATCAAATATTAGTAGGCATGCAAAAAAGCTGGAAAATAAGGTGCATATGAGAAAAATAATGTAATGAGTTGTAATATTAGGTATATTCAAAAGAAATTGTGGGAGTGCCAAGGAAAGGACAATGAACTCTGCTTGGTTAGTATGTATGAGGCAGGTGTTCAAAGAAGGCTTCCTGGAGAAGGAGAAAGCTAATAGGAAATTAAAGACTAGGTATCAGCCAGGGGACAGAGACAGGTGGTGTGCCAAAGCATGGAGTCAGGCAATAGATTCTCTATGACTAAACAATGTTTAAGTGGTCCAGCGTGGCTGAGGGTAGGAAGAGGCAAGGAAGATTCAGGAGAGGTGTGTGCGAGTTAGGACTTGGAGTGGGCCTTGTTTGGCAAACTTTTCTGTAAAGGTCCAGGTAGCAAATATTTTTACTTTTACAGACCACATACAGCCTTGTGGCAAATTCTTTTTCTGTGGCCGTTGGGCCACTGATTGCAGATCTCTGCAGTAGGTTTTATGAAAGGAAAGACCTGTTAGGTTTGCCTTTTTTTTAAAAATAAATATTTTATTGATTTCAGAGAGGAAGGGAGAGTGAGAAAGAGATAGAAATATCAATGATGAGAGAGAATCAGTGATCATCTGCATCCTGCACAGCCCCAAATGGGGATTAAGCCCACAACCCGGGCATGCACCCTGTCGGGAAATCAAACTCTAACCTCCTGGTTCACAGGTATACACTCAACCGCTGATCCAAGGCTGGTTGAGTAGATTGCCTATTTTTTTATTTTTTTATTTGTTTGTTTGTTTGTTTGTTTATTCCTTATCTAGGGATATTTTTCCATTGAGTTTTAGAAAGAGTGGAAGAAAAACAGGAAGACAGAAACATTGATGTGAGAAAAACACATCAATTGGTTGCCTTCTGCATGTGCCCTAACAAAGGCCTGGGCTAGGGAAGAGCCTTTAACCAAGGTACCTTCCTTTGATTGGAATCGAACCCAGGACCAATTGGTTCTCAGGCCGATGCTCTACCCACTGAGCCAAACCAGCCAGGGACAGGTTTGCCTTTTAGATAGATCATTTTTCCAAATGAGCGAAGAATGGATTTGAGGTAAGGCAGGGAGGTGCTTAGAGAACTATTGTGTTAATCCATTTGAGGGATATTGAGAATGGAAAAACTGGCTTTATGAGTCTGAAACACTGAAGAGAAGTCTGGATTATAAATAGATTTGGGAATTACCAGCCTATATCTTAGTTTAACCCTCAAGCATGGAAGAAGAGATTTTATTGAAAAATATGTGCTAGACATAGTCACTTATTAGTGCATTCATCCTTAACACAGCTCTCATTACCCCCACTTCACAGACAATGACTCTGCAGGCTCTGAGAGGTGAAGCAGCTTACCCAGAGCCACCAATTAGGAAGACCATTGGAACAAACCTGGTGCATTTGCTTCTAAAGCTCTTGCTCTTCTCCATGGCTCTCTGCTTCCAGTGCTCCTTAAGAAGTAGAGCAGGGGGGTGGCTGAAACTGATTTGGCTCAGTGGATAGAGCATCAGCCTGCGGACTGAAGGGTCCCAGGGCATGTACCTTGGTTGCAGACACATCCCCAGTAGGAGGCAGCTGACCGATGTTTCTAACTCCCTATCTCCCTTCCTCTCTGTAAAAAAATATATATACTAAAAAAGCTGACCGATGTTTCTAACTCCCTATCTCCCTTCCTCTCTGTAAAAAAATATATATACTAAAAAAAAAGAAATAGAGCAGGTGGCCTTCACCTGCCACATGGCTCCTGTTCCAGGTGCCCCCCTTACTGCATGTGTCTCACAGCGCTCTATTTTCAACCATGTGGCCCAGCTCTACACAAGACCCGGCCATGCTGCTGACAAAGGAAAGAGCCTGCTGCTGCCGAATGCCTGTTATGTTTCTATTTCTGAAGATGACACCTCCCCTCATTGCAACTAATTTTGCCTCCAAGACCTTGATTTAAACCAACCTCACTGCCCTGCCACTAATCCTTCGAAACTTAAAAATTCATACAGTTCCTACACACAAAATTCACACGATCCTTTGAGACACTCTCCTACAGTGAGGAGATTTTTCTAAAAGTCAGTCCTAGCACTGCAACTGTTCGCAAAGAGAAACTGGCCAATATTCATAATTCTAACAAACATATGGTAAGGCAGGGTGTATTTTAAATATCAAGAACATTCACTCAAGACCTCCCCACATGGTTTCAGAGTTTTATTTGGGGTTTGGACACATCTCAGAGCATGTGTTTACCTGACAGACCGGGCCCTGCCTCAGCCTTTGAGGTGCCTGCGTTTTCCAGGCGATCGTACTGAATGTACGTATTAATTAAATTTTGCATCCACTTTGTGGCAACACTGGGAAGGACTTTGATAGATAGGCAGCGCTTTGCTAAAATAACTCTAACATCCTTCTCTTAACACGAATTTCCCCTTTTTATTTGTTTGGTATGAAAAACAAACACTGAGCATATGGGAGAATAACAGGGAGTGCTGAAAACTTTGAAAAATATTTTGTGTAGGTTTAATTTTGGTTACACAGGACTTAATGTTTTGAAGGGTTTAGAGAAAAATTTTCCTTATTCCTAGGGAATTTCTCGATCTGAGAAAAGTAAAATTTTTCTACTTTGGGGAGTGTCATCGGTCATAGATCCATGTTACTAACAGGAAACTGAAAGACTTGGAGGAGAGCACATTTCATAGAATTATACCCATAATCTTAGAAAACCTGAAAAGATACCAAATATTTTATTTTCTCACTATTTTCCTCTACTTCTAGTAGATCTGTCCTTTGAAAACTAGAAGTTGAATAAAATACTAGAGAGAAATGCTTTTTTAACTTATTAGGATTAAAACTTTGTCAGAAATTTTTAGTAACACAAATCATGAAACAATGAAATTATATGAATGTAGGAATAGGCTATCAGTTTAACAACAAAAATACTTGTAATGCCATGGATTGCTTTAAAAGTATTTAGTCCTAATGTTTTGAATGTCTGCTTTCTCCCAACACTTATTTTGCCCATATGTTTTATATGATTTCTTTCATATCATCTCTTTGTTTCCACTGAGTTATTTTTCTCTGTCTAAAATATCTAAAATTCCACTTCTCCTGAGAAATATGCTTTGATTACAGGTCAGAAGGGGTACACAGAGATGGGAAAATGAAAAGATTCTTTTTTTCCTAGCAGAGTCACAAACATCTGACCGTTCTTTGGCTTTAATTTCAAATAAAATGAAATGTAATGCAACCTTAGTCAAACACTTTATTATGCCTTTCTTCATACTTTTCTAAGAATGTAGCTTTTTGATAAATATTCCTATAATATTAAATCCAGGGACAAATTTATTCCTTTTCATTAAAGGATCCAAAGACAGTGATGTTTGTTTCTATATGAAATTAAATTATATTTGTTACATGTAGATACTTACGTGTGTGTGTAATATATATATCACATATATATATATATATATCACATATATATATATCACATATATATATATAATTTTCTGGATTTTAAATGTGGTAGTTTTTAAAACTCCCTTTTTAACAGCAAACATAATAGCATATTTTGTCTTTAGAATTGCATTGTTTCTGTGAAACACCAGATCTCTTGTGGACTTACATGCTTTGAGAAATATGAATATAATAACAGAGTCCGGTGTCACTGACATCTTGTGAACACCCACCACTTGTTTTTTAAAGAGTAAATGCAAAACACACTCTAATTAGTCGCTATAACTCTGGTACTTGAAAGATTTATCATGTTGACTCTGTTGCAAGTGTACCACCTTATAGATAAGAAATTTCTCGTGAAGATTTGCTCTACAAATAAAAGGAGATACGGCTGCACATAAATCTGGGTGTGTGCATAATTGAAAGAGCTATAGAGACGAAAATGGGGAGGGAACAAGCAATTCCTGGAATTGATGCCCATTGAATCTCTGCCCATTTCTAAAAAAGAACCTTAAGAAAAAGAAGAAAAAATCATATCCTGGCAAAATGTTGGTTTCCATTACTTTTCATTTTCTCTTGCCAGGATCAGAACCAGATGTTCTGTAATATAGCAAAGTCTGTTCTATTGGCATGTTTGGTGTATTAACTTCAGGAACTACTGGAAATTTTATGTGAGAAGATTCACAGGTGATTAGCATCCAACTTTTCTGAGACTTCAGGGGTTTTGATGGGGTAGGAGCAGAGATGGCATACAGTGGAAGTGGCCAAATATCCTGTGTTCTCTTCTTGATATGCTCATATTCATAATGAAATACATATGCTCATGTAACTTATCTTACAACATATGGTGTAATATAATTGAAGAAAGTCTATGCAATTATTTCACCCCTCCTAAAAAAGAAAACAGTTCTACATTACTAATAAAAAAAAAGAGTCAGGGCTTAGAGTATGTGCTAGAGATACAGATTTTAAATATAGCCTATCCTCAAATCCCACAAGTTTATGTGAAAATAGGAATGGGACATTGTACAATTTGGTTGCAGTTTGGGTTAGTGGTTCTTTACCTCTCTTACATCTAACCTGACTATAAAGTAAGTGAATTTTAAAATGGATAACTCAAGCATATAGAACTTGAAATTATGTGGCTGATCATACTTAAAATTAGAGTCATGACTTTTTTTTTTTTACAGAGAGGAAGAGAGAGGGACAGAGAGCTAGAAACATTGTACAAACATCGATGAGAGAGAATCATTGATCAGCTTCCTCTTGCACACTCCCTACTGGGGATGTGCCTGCAACCAAGGTACATGCCCTTCACCGGAATCAAACCCAGGACCTTTAGTTCACAGGCTGATGCTCTATCCACTGAGCCAAACTGGTTTCGGCTAGAGTGATGACTTTCATCCTCTGCAAATTTCATCATATCAATTAATGGTGGGAGTGTCTCCTATAATGCAATACTATATTTAAAAGCATCCCCCTACAGACACACATACTGCATTTGAAGAGCTTGTCAAAGTGCTTGCATTTAAGAGCATTTTAAAGATTATATTCTGGCAACGCATCCATAATCTGGCTGCCATGAGGGGTTTACCACACCAGGAAGCTGTGAGGTGCTGGTCTAGCTAGTTGACATAGCATTGACCATGTAAGTGAGCTTCAATTGGACATGCTTGTGTTTTTAATTTTATAAGCTCATGAGGTGAGGCAGTGAAAAGCATGTATATTGGTAAATAAAATAGGAAAATGCAGCTAATATTTTGCTTTAGAGAAATAACCTTTCCAAAGAGGTTCCCGATTCTTCATTTTATTCATTACCTCAATGGTGTTGTGGGAATTAACGTGATGAGACAGAGCAGCCTTCTCTCTGAGAGAGGGAGAAGAAGCTGGTTACTAAAGTGTCAAACTTCCCATACCCCCCCCCCCCACACACACACACAAAGACTTTATGGGTGAGTTTCCAGCATAATATTTCATATTCTGTGGGAAGAATGAAGATCAGAAAAGGTTATCAATGGAGAGAGGCAGGTTATGACCAGATGTTCAGTAAATTCCTAATCACAAGGCTGGAAAGCTGAGCTGGAGTCCTGACATTTTCCAAAAGCCCCTTTAATAGGACTTTTGTGGCCAGGTCAACTTGAAATATTAGGCAACACTCCCCTCAAACATATTACACCTATGATCTAGGGAAAGACTCAGCAATTCAAACTCTCCTCGTACAGAATGTTTCCCTAATATTTACCAGTGAACAATACTTTAGTTATAAAGCCTTAATAGGACTTACTTGATAACACACTAAGAGAGAGAGGAAAACATATACATGTGAGGCCCTGAGAACTTGAGCACTGGAATTGCAGGGAACAGGATGATGATGGGCTGGGAAATGAGCTGATGAGGTAAAAAGCAGTGTTGGTGGTAGGTCTCTATCTGTTTCACAGTGTTCTCTCAAATTGGCCTTGACAATGAGGCTCAAAATTAAATTCAGACATGCTATAGCTTGCCAATACTGTGGACAATGCTTTGTTTCTCTCCATTCACACTACCCAGAGAGAGATTGGAATTGTGTATTGCTATTTTAATTCTCAAAATCACCTCTGGAAAGAGGCTGGCCTTTTTCCAATTGGTAGGTTTTGGAATCTCTGGAACCACCAAGAAATATTTTCCTTAGAAGGTTGGCAAAGTGCCCATTGCCTGGGGAAAAGGTTTGTTATCATATTTTCCAGAGTAGATATAATTATTCCCTCTGTACCAATATGCTTCCAGCTGCTTCCAGATAAGCTAATCAGAGTTGATCTCCGTTGCTATCCTCCCTTTCCAGATAAAAGAGACTGCCAGGCCTTGATGCCATGGGACTTCTAGGTAGTCTTTCCAACTGTCTGACAGTCCCCTGGGCACTTAAAGAGTGTGTAAAGAAACCCTGTTACCTCCCCCTTTTCCCTCCCTGACCAAGAGAGAGAGAGAGAGAGAGAGAGAGAGAGAGAGAGAGAGAGAGAGAGAGAGAGAGAGAGAGAGAGAGAGAGAGAGAGAGAGACCCTGCCTACCTGCTAGAGGAAAATTGGAGGGCAATACTTAAATTGATATATGTTAAATGCAGGTGTGTCTTACAGTCAATAGACATCATGATCAGACAATTAAAGCTCTGAAGGTTTAAATACACTCTATAGGGATGAACCCTACAAAGGAAAGTAGTGGTTCTTGTTCAGAAATAAGGCAAATAGTAGAACAAATCATATCCACATGCTCCCTGGGAGAGAGTTGGGTTTGGCATTCAAAGCGTTGAGCACTAATTGTTGCAACCTAAGAGCTGGCCAAGCTGACTCTAGTGATTAGAATGATCTTCCCTCCAAATAGATGCTATAGCAGAAGGGTCAGTTATGTGGACCAGAGCAGCATTTCTGGGTGACACCATGTGGCAGCACAAAACCAGAGCTGCAGCAGACAGGTGAGACTCATGTTCTCCCTGCTTTGTAGCACATAAGCTCTAAGGTTAACAGAAGATTTACAGGAAGAAAGCAGCAGATATTTTTCAGACTAATATATTCATGGGCTATTAGAGTAATTCATTGGGGGAAAAAATAAATTTCCTACCATTGTATTTGCTGTTTGAGTTTGCGGAAAAATTATGCTATTATATTCATCGAAACCCTCTCAATATTGTTTACAAAAGAGAAAACTTGGGTTGGGAGAAACAATATTTAGGGCTAAAGCTGTTGATCTAAATGTTACACAGCAATTTAAGCCCATGCCAGGCAGGAAGGAGAATCCAATTCTGATGTCTCTTCCAAAACTCTATTCATTACACAAGACTTTTTCTAAAGTCCAACAGCCCTGCCCTTGCCCCTGCCCCTTGATGATTGCAGAATTCATCATTTATCATTCATTTATCCACTTCTTTAATCAGCAAATATTTACTAAGAAACTATTTTGTGCCAAATACTCTCCTGAATGCCAGAAATACAGAAGGGGAAAATACAAATTCCCTGTCTTTACTGAGCTTGTTTTGAATGTGTGTTTTTACTGTCATACTAGGACTCAGAAAAATGAAAGCTATGTTGATAGCTGTAACAAATGGTATATCTCAAAATCATACTCAACAACTGGAAATGGTCAATGAATCCTATCCCCTAAACATGGTTTGGTCAAACACTCCACCCCACACATAGGGTGTTGTCAGTAGGCTCACATCATGATTTGTGGATAAGAGATCATTTAGAGACTAACAGAGAATCAGCGAAGGATTAACTCTAAGCAAAGTGAATGTGGGTAAAGCTTGCTCTTAGTGCTCATCTTTTGTGTTCTATGTCCTCTTATGCTTTTCCATGAGAGTAGCATCAACTCTTCATTCTGATGATATAGCCTCACTCTTCAATCCTTCTTCTTTTTCTTTGTTTCAAATCCACATTCTCTTCAGAGAAAGGTGTAAATATATGGTGAGAGTTTTAAGTGCTTAATCCAGGTGGTTTAGCAGAAGTCAAAATGTTAAGATGAATAAATTAAGGAGAATTTAAACCCAACTACTAAAGCTGGGATGCCAAGCATGGATTACTAGGGGGTAGAGCATAAGCATTTGAACAGTATTTTATCCTTTCAGGTACCTGAGTCTCTGAGTTTGAAATCACAATCGTTGATACCATTTTGGATATTATTATAGTGCTTTTTATTTATTTTTTAAAATATATTTTTATTGATTTTAGAGAGGAAGAGAGGAGAGAGAGGAAGGGAGAGAGAGAGAGAGAGAGAGAGAGAGAGAGAGAGAGAGAGAGAGAGAGAAAGAGAGAGACATCAATGATGAGAGAATCATCGATCAGCTGCCTCCAGCACACCCCAACTGGGGATCAAACCATGACCTTCTGGATCACAGGTCGACTTTCAACCATTGAATCACACTGTCCAGGCTCTAGTGCTTTTTATTGCATTGATATTAATTTATGAAATATAAATTTATATTAAGAAGTTGGAGATATGGTATTTAAATTATTAATTCTTATTTTGCTGTTAGTTGATACTTCACATATTTAGAAATTGTCAACACAATTGTTATGTCTTTTTCTATTAGGTACATAATATTGCATTGTTCAAGTATGTAATTCACAGGCACTACATTTTTTCTAAAATCATCAAAATATGGGCATATTTTAATTGACCTTAGATTTATTTAATGCTACATGTAGATCCTCACAAGTTCTATAGAGACAATAACAAAAGAAAAACTCACAAACATTAAAACCAAAGAAAGAAAAGCATATGCCAGAACCTTAGAGAAATCCAACCAAGTATAAGGCAGATAAAGTTTGATTTGGAAAAAGCTTCCCCAATTGCCTTTAAATGTATACAGCCTGGAAATAAAATTAAGAAAATATATTCTATTTCCCATTTACTCAGAGACTCCCAGGCTATACCGTCTCAAGTTTGCTTCAAGCCTGCTCTCTGCTTTGGGAAGAAGGGTGAAGACTATTTCTGTTTCTGTTTCTTCAATCCCAGGTATCTACTAGATTTAGCAAATTACAAAAGTCCAGAGAGCTTTAAATTTACAATAAGCATACTTTGCATTCGAGAGATATACTGTCTCTATGAGTAAAGTGCATTGGGTCAAATAAAGACACCCAGAGCTTACTGTGGCATTTCACATGCTCTCTGATTACTACATAATATATTAATTGCTGCTAAAGGTAGAGAATTGACCCCACCTAAGAAAAAGAATAGTAGAGTGTTGATCATCTCTCAGCTTCAGGAATAAGTACTAAGTCTGGAAATATCTTGCCTCATTTGAGTAAAATCAAAGTAAAAAGTATATGAGTGTATGGTACTTGAAAAAGCTATTTATAGGCAATAGAGTATCAAACTCTAAAAAGAAATTGCTAAAAATAGGTCTACTTTGGAAATCAGGAAATAAGTTTCAGAAAACAAGTGGGCACACTCAATAAAACTTAGGAAAATATGGCCACTATAATTCTATTAAACTGTTAAGAGACAAAACCTAAAATAAAAAGTCAGTAGGATGGACTATAAATGGACATACCTAGAAAACACTTCCAGGAAACAAATATGCAATAACTGGAGGTAGTAGTACAAAAATTACAAAGAAAAAAAATTAATTAGTCATGCAGTGTGCAGACTTGCAAATCATCTTATAGCTTAGAGCAAAAAGATAAAGATGTCAAAAATAAATACTAAGAAAATGAGAGACTTGGACAACAGAGAATAAAAATGTAAATATAAGTAATACACCTGAAGAAGCAAGAAAATACATAACTGGAGAAAAATTCTAAGCTGAAAAAGATTCATGTAAACAATGTATTTACATGAATTTTACATTTAGGTTAAATAACTTAGAGAAAGTAACTTCATTAAACACTTTCAGAAGAAATGTTTTAAATATAAGGACTATGAAAATCTCCTTAGCATTGTGAATAGATCACAGTGGCATGTGATTATCCTTCACTAGTAGATACTATTAAAGGGTCCTGCAGCTATATATGCAGAGACTGGAGGAAAGACTTTATAGAATAAGATAACAGTGTGAGTTTCTTTTCCAGTGTGAGAAAAATATATTCTCTAATATGCAAGAATATGAAAGATACACTCTCTTCTATGTAATTTGTAATTAAAGACCTAAACAAACTAGACATAAGGTAAAATAAAAAATAACACATTTAAGGACATGCAATATGTAATAAAACAAGTTAAATTTAGATTCATTTTAAATAACATTTTTACATGACTGTAAAGCTAAATGTTCAATGTCCAAATTATTCAGAAAGCAATAAGTATAGTATATAAATTTTAATGTGGCAATATCATTCTCATATTGGAAAACTACACAGAGAAATGTACCTAAGTTCAGATTAAAGCAAAATTTTTGTTTAATTATGTAACTTAAAGTGAAATTAAAACATTTGATTTCAGCTTATCTTTGGTTGAATGGAGAATTACAGTCAAAATTTTTTTTTTTTGCGGAACATAAGATAACCACTAACAGACAAAATGTATACCTCTTAAAATAATAGTCTTTCAAGTAGTGCAGAGCAAACATAATCTGTTTAACAAAGATCAAAATAAATTAATCAGCAAAGAAAAATTAAAAATATAATGTATAAGATAACATAATCAAAAGAAGATAAATATGCCAATCCTATATAATAAAGAGGTAATATACAAATTGGCCATCACTCCAACACACAAGATGGCTGCCCTCATGTGGACACAAAGATGACCACTACAAGGTGGCTAGCAGGGGAGGGCAGTTGGGAGCAACTAGGCCTGCACAGGAGGGCAGCTGGGAGTGACCAGGCCTGCACGGGAGGGCAGTTGGGGGAACCAGGCCTGCAAGGGAGAACAGTTAGGGATGATCAAGCCTGTAGGAGAAGACAGCCAGGGGCAACCAGGCTGGCAAGGGAGGGAAATTCGGGGTGATTGTACCAGCAGGGGAGGGAAGTTAGGTATGACTAGACCAGCAGGAGAGATCAGTTGGGGGCAACCAGGCCTGCAGGGAAGGACAGTTAGGGGAGGACCAGACCACCAGGGAGGGCAGTTAGGGGTGACCAGACTGGCAGGGGAGCAGTTAGGCATTGATCAAGCTGGCAGGGTAGTGGTTAGGGAATGATCAGGCTGGCAGGTAGAAGCGGTTAGGGGCAGACAGGCAGGCAGGTGAGTGGTTGGGAGTCGGCAGTCCTGGATTATGAGAGGAATGTCCAACTGCCCATTTAAGCCTGTTCCCGGTGGACAGTTAGACATCCCTCAAAGTGTGCCAGATTGGAGAGGGTGCAGGCTGGGCGGAGGGACACACTCTGCACAAATTTTGTGCACTGGGCCTCTAGTAATAATGATAAATTCAAATGGACCATATTTTTATGAAATAAAAAAGAATCTTAGATTGATTTGATGAATATGATAATATTACATGGTGTTTATATTCTACTTCTAAGGCTAAATCCTACAGAAATTATGAAAAATTTTCTTAAGCAAATTTTATCATATTTTCATAAGATGAATTTAATATAGCTATTAAAATTATATAGTAGCAGATGACTTCTAAACAAGATTTCTTATTAAAAATGTACTTCAAAAGAACTTTTTAATAGTAATATACTAAAAATGTTTTTATAATGACTATACAATAGAGTCATATATCAAAATTAAATTCAGGACAATTATTTTAATTCTTGTTACCTAATTAATATTCCAAAAAGTAGCACTTCTCTAAACCACTATTTCAAGAAATGTGAAATTTACTGGCATGTCAGAAATTTCCTAGGCACTTCTAATGACCTAACTCCAATTATTTATTTTAAATAATTTAATTTTGTTTGTACTGTATCCCTTTCCTCCTGCATTAAGTTTCTGTCTGACACCAGCGGAAACAAATTGTTAAACAACACAACAAAGGTTTTCCTCACAGCTGCTTCAACCAGATGGTAGATCTGAGCTTCTGGAAACATATTAGGAAAGCCTATTCTCATAGAAAGTCTGTCTCAAGCTTAGACATCCTGTGGCCGTTGAAGATACAGAATGGACTGCTGAGTTTGAGGTGTTTTTCTGGACAGTAATTTCTATTTTTGTATTATTTATCTGTCATAAACTCTTAGGTTATCTCTGGCTTCCTTCCGTTTTACCTGAAGCCTTTTTCAGTTTTACCTTCTTTTGACCTATATGTCCCAGGGTTTCTCAAAATATGCTTGGTGCGCTTTTTAGAATGACTGTAACAAAATAAAACTTATCAGACTACTCGATTGTCACTCAAATTCCCAGCCCCACCTCCAGAGTTTAGTTCCCATTACTCCCACATTCTTCTTTCTTCAAGATCAACTCTAATGCTCATTTACTGAAGCCTTTCTTGCCTAAGCTGAGAATTCTTTCACCTCTGATTCTACATGAATAATACACTGGCAGGTGAGGGGGATGTCCCTGCATTTGAGAACTGGAAACTATCAGCAAATTTAGGAGAAGTTCTCTGACTTTCTATGAACATACATATACTAATCCTAAAATGAGTAATTTATTCATTCATTCCTCCATTGGGCAAGTTTTTTTTTGTTTTTTGTTTTTTTAATATTTCTATACATTAAGCACTTTTCTAAGAAAGTTATGTAAATGACCAAACATTCTGGGCTCCCTAAGATAGTGACTGTCCTAAACCTTTACAATACTAAGTGCTTTGCAAAAGCACCTGAGCCTGAAGCTTCCTGGGTTCGAAGGAAAGCACTGTTTCCCAAAGTGGTACCTGGAATAGCAACAGCTTAACATCACCTGGGAATTGTCAGAAATGAAAATCTTAGGCTCACCCAGATCTAGTGAGTTGGAAATTCTGGAGGCGAAACCTTCCATACTGCCCATTAACAAACCATGTAGATGGTTCTTCCAAATATTTGAGAAATACTTTATTGAAAAAATAAAGCTAAAATAAAATTCTCACTGACTTCTCAAAACACTATTTATTCTTCTTGTCTCTATCTCCTCTAGCAACCCAAATATATTTAATTATTCATTATCCAGGCACCCTCATTTCTGTGTGGCTCTCTTCATCTCATCTGAGCCCTTTTGAATCCTGCCCTTCAAATACTTCCTCTGTACTCAAATTCATTTAGCTCCTCACTTTGTACCTGTATATCAGCACCTTCCTGCATTCTCAGAGCCAGCGCATTAGATAGATTATCATACTTTTACCTTTCCTGTTTTGGTTTTTCTCTCATCTGGAATTCATTTCCTTTTAGTGTAGTGTGAGTTATATATCTCCATATATAGTGAGCCAGTTTCTCAAGACCATCGGCTAAATATTCTGAGTTTCTCCACTGATTTTTTCCTGCAATTTTTATCTATATTGTCTGTACATAAATAGTTCTTTCTCTAGGCTCTTTTCCATTCCATTTTTTATGGGAGTATCACACTGTTCATTACTATCGCTTATGTTATGCCCTAACATCTGGAGGGACAAGTGTATTCTCTTTGATCTCTTTATTAAAGTTGATAAGCTTTTTGGTCCCTTAATATTTCCACATGAATGGAAATATATTGGTCACATTCCTACAAGAACTCCAGGTGGGATTTTTATTGGTATTCTATCCAAATTGCAAATTAATTTAAAGAAATTTTCATAATATTAAAACTTTATATACAAAAAAAGAATATAGATTATTTTTTTTAGTCTACCTTAAAAGAGTTTTAAAATCTCACCTGTAGAGAGTGAATTTATTATTTTTAAGTGAAATTTCTCTATATTTTGTTGCTATATCATTTTTTGATTATCATATTTTTGGATGATACCTGCTGATGTCAAGAAAAATATTTACATAATATTTGCTGTCCTAATTTTGTCTTTCTTATGTAGATGATCACATAACAAAAAAAGGATATTTAACCTCTTTTATTGAAAGTCTTATGCCTTTTACTACTTTCCATGCCTCTGTTATTTGCCAGCTCTCTGAGACTAAATTCAACATTAGGAATAACACTAGCATCTTTTCTATTTACTGCCTTAATGGAGACATGTCTAAAGTTTTCCATAAAAAAAAAACAAAAACATTTTCTTCAGATTTTTTTACATATAAAGCATGCCAGAAGGAGAAGAGAGGGAGCAAGATATAGAAAACCTATTTGAAGAAATACTCACAGAAAAATTCCCCTACCTGGTGAAAGAAATAGACTTATAAGCCCAGGGAGCACAAAAGTCCCAAAAAAGATTAATCCTAAGAAGTGTACACCAAGACACATCATAATTAAAAATGTCAAAAGTTAAAAACAAAGAGAGAATCATAAAAGCAACAAGAGAAAAGTAGTTAGTAACCTACAAGGAAGTGCTATACGACTGTCAGCTGATTTCTCAACAGAAACTCTGCAGGCCAGAAGGCAGTAGCAAGAAATATTCAAAGTGATGAAAAGCAAGGACCTATAACCAAGATTACTCTACCCAGCAAAGCTATCATTTAGAATTGAAGGTCATATAAAGAGCTTCACAGACAAGAAAAAGCTAGAGTTCATCACCACCAAACCAGTATTACAAAAAATGTAAAGGGTCTTCTTGAAGAAGAAGAAGAAGAAGAAAAAGAAGAAGAAGAAGAAGAAGAAGAGGAAAAGATTTTAAAAATCTGAACAATAAAATGTCAATAAATACATATCTATTAACAATTTAATCTAAAAATCAAAATAAACAAATGAGCAATCTAAAGAACAAAATAAACTGATGAATAAAATAGAACCAGAGGCATAGAAACATGGACAGATTGATGAGTCTCAGAGGAAATGGGTGTGGGTGGAAGATGCGGGTGGGGACATATGGAAAAGATTAACCAAATAATTTTTGTGCATATATCCACTTACCCATGGACACAGACAATAGGGTGGTAAGGACTGTGGTGGGGTAGGTGGAACAGGGCAATGATTTGAGAAAATGAGGGTACATTTGTAATATTCTCGATGATAAAGATATATTTTAAAAATTTACTTTAAAAGGAATCTCACCCTTGGATATGCTTCACAGAAGAAAAAATAAGAACTGTGTTCTGTGAATTAGAGTCACTTTTTCTGAATCCATACTTTAACATCACAATATATTTGTAAGGCATAACTATTGTTTATTAGGAGAACTGAAATTTGAAGAGTTAACTTTTGTATACCACATTTCAATTCTACTGATCTAAAGCTTTTTTAATAATTTTAAAACTATATAATTACATATCTCAGAGGACTCAGGTTTCTATTTGACATTGAAACTGGGTCTCAGAACTGTTGGACACTGAAATTGGGACTCAAACATTTTTTGTTATTATATGATTATTTCTAGTCTGTAGTTGCAAGATTTTTCAAAGAAAAAGAATGGGGGAAAATAGTTATAAAAAACCATTGAACAGACTGTCAAACTATAGCAGAAGGCAAGGGAGGTTGGGGGCTGGGGGTTGTAAGAGATCAACCAACGGACTTGTATGCATACATATAAACATAACCAATGGATACAAGACATGGTGGGTGGGGGGGGGTAGGGGAGGCTGTGGGGAGGTGAAAGGGGAAAAAATGGAGACATATGTACTACTATTTGTAATCCTTCAAATAATAAAAAAAAACTATAATTATTTTTTGAAGTTTAGAAAGTGAACTAGTCTTCAAATTCTTTCTTACTTGCCTATCATGCATACCTTCCTTATATTAATCTCAATATATGATTTGTCACCAGGGTTCTGAACTTTCTGTTGAATTACTTCATTACCTGGCTGCATCAAGAGCATTGAATATATAAGAATATGAGAAAATAAAGGAAGGCTGACAATGACTTACACCATTTAAAAGATGGAACTAAATGAATTTGTCCAGCAGAAATACTGTAAGTTCATTCTATAATTCAAGCATTTCAATAGATATTTTCCCTAAATAAACATCTTACCTCAAAGTGCAATAACAGCTACTTATGATTAGCTTTAATATTATATGTATATGGATAATATCAAATATAAATACATAATGTAATTCACAGTTTTTACTATGTCAAAAACAAACGGTTTAGTGCAAGCGACTTTAATTACTGTGTGGCAAGACTGTCTCAATGATGGACATGTTGATTCACTTCCAGATATAACTTCCTTCCTTCTTTTGGGTAATAACTTCAAAATGTTTTTTCTGTTAGTTCATCTTTGCCAAAAAATATATCCTAATATATAAAAACCCAGGGTCCATAATGACCAACTGAAGGCTAGACCAAACACCAGAAGTTAGTCCTACAGTCATTGCTGGATTGCTGTGGTGACCCAGCAATGACTTCTGTGGATCAGGCTCTGAGAGAGGCTTGAGGATAGAGGCAGGATCTGATCCGCAGCCTCCATGGCAGCTGTTGATCAGCCATTGCCTCACTCTTTCTCTCTGGGCTTCACTAGCAGCTGTGCCTCTGTTTCTTTTTGGGCCTTTGCAGGAGCAGCAGATCAGGCCCACCTCTCTGATCAGACCTGGAGATAGTCCTGGAGATGCTGACTGGCATAGAAACTGACCAATCAGAACCAAAGCTGGGTGGATTATGTGGAGCCAATGGCTGCCTAAGAGGTGGAGCTTTTGACACTGACTGGCATGGAAACCGACCAATCAGAACCAAATTGGTCAGCAGGGGAGGGCACTTGGGGGTGAGATCAAGCTGGCAGGGGAGGGCAGTTGGGGGCAAGATCAAGCCAGCAAGGGAGGGCAGTTAGGGACTATCAGGCAGGCAGGCAGAGGCAGTTACAGGCGATCAACCAGGCAGGCAGACAAAGGGGTTAGGGACAATCAGGCAGGCAAGCAGAGGCAGTAAAGGGCAATCAGGCAGGCAGGCAGGCAGGTGACCTGTTAGGAGCCAATGGTCCCAGATTGCGAGAGGGATATCCAACTGCCGGTTTACAGTCAGACATCCCTCAAGGGATTTCCTATTGGAGAGGGTGTAGGCTGGGCTGAGGGAATCCCCTCATGCCCTGTGCATGAATTCTGTGCACTGGGCCACTAGTCCTACATAGAACCTGAACTCTAAAAGCACATTCGCTGTTAATACAATCCTTCATAATGGAGACCATTTAAAAATTTTTGTATAACCTGAATAAATCTGAAAAAATTTTTCCTTCACATTATCATCATGTTCAAATAGTACATATACTATTAAAAAAAAGTCATGTTAGAAATATATGTGAATTCACCAAGTTGCAATAAAAAGTACTTTGCTAATATTTTTTTGTTCTGTAAGTTGGTCTTCCATATCATAAATTAATCCCCAAATATTCTGAGACATTGTGTCAGGGGTCTGGGGATTGATATTTGAATTATATTCTATGCTACAGATCTTCCCAACAGTTCTATGCAAACATATTTAGTTCAGACTTTAACTAATGTCTTGGACAATTACCTATGATGTTTTGCTTTTAGTAAGCCACATTCCTTTTAGAAGGAAGCCCAATACACTATGAAATAGTGACATCTGTTTCTTTCTGCTTTTTAAATTCACTGTCTTTCCTTTTAAGAATTATTTCAGTTTTAGACTTATTACTTTATGTCTTTTTTAAAAATGTAAACACTACCTACCTTACAATAGTTCCATTGTTTTAATAGTCAGTGTCTGTCTGCAAATAACACACCAGGGGTTTGTACATTTCAACATCAATTATGGCTACAAAATTGAACTCAACATATGAAGCTATTTACTTCCAAGTAAAACTAATATGAACTCCTTTGGCCTTTATATATTTAAAATTGCTTTCACAATCATCATTTGGTTTCTCATTACTAATATAATAATAAATTTTGGTTTTTGGGTGTTTTTTTTTTTTTCGCAAGACATTTCCAGAAAGTTTCTTTGCTATCTGCAAATTTGGGTTAAAAATAAATAATATAAACTATACTTCCATAATTTAGTAAATAGTGCTAGACTAGAAATTTAAAAACAGGTTTGACTAAAAATTAAAGTGATTGCTAAAGTAAAAAGTTACAATAATAAACAATTTTTAAAGAATTTTACACTTGCAGGTTATAATTGAAACCGATATTATTATATGTAATGTGGTCTACTGTGTATGACCAATGTCCATCTTGTTCTGCATGTGACATACCACATGATTTCAACAGTTGGAGCCTGATCAATTTCTTCTACAATGAAACCCGCCCACTGATCAGGTGCTTGAAAGCAACAGGATGCCACATGCCTGTGACAGTTCCTAAGCACTCTGGATGTCTGTATTTACCACAGATTGGTGACAAGTAGTACCCAAACCAATTCCAGGAATCCTGGTGAGGGCCTGTCTTTGGTTTGTGAGTTTGGGGACAAGTAATTGAGGACATATGAACTGGTAGTTGTTATGTTTTAGGTTTCTCCACATTTCATATTATGTTTTCATAAATGTATTTCCATGAGGGAAAGTGGAAGTGGTATTTCCTCAATGCAGTTTTATTTTACTAATACTCATGCCTGTCATGTCTCCTACATACTCAATCATTCATTTGCTAGTGATTTGGATTTTGTCCTTTTATTCTTCTTTCAGTGTACAGTGTGAGAAGCTGTATCAGATGCTGCTAGTCACGCATCTGTTTTACCAAAATTGTTTTATATATTCTTTTTTATCGTCCTCAGAGGTAACAAATCTTAAAGTTTTGAGAATGGACTTGACCTTTAGGACTAGCCAAAAATTATCCCAAATCAAGGTGTAGACTGAACAGAGGAATTAACCCATCATTGTATATACAATGATGGAGTTAATTTATTTTGCTGCTCATTAAATAAATTCTAAAGGCAACTTCAACAGGGAAATTTGAAAATTCCTTGAGTAATGACAATATCACTGCAGACTAACTGTCCTAAAATAGTTTGCTTATTATAAAATTAATCAATAATTTTCCCGATAAATTTCTTGGCTTACCAATAGAGACATTCATAATCTAGGTACTGTCTAATATTGCTTCTTTGCCCACATGATATCATTCACTTCAGACATAGCAAAGTGTTGTAATTCTTTGTCTATATTATGTTTCCTCATATTTTAACTTTCTATTGTCTGCCCAGGAAGCATCTTCTACTTCTAATTACCTAACACCTAGTCTCCTTTAGTACTCACTACCAGCATTGTCTTACATCTTATCCAAGCACTCTTCGAATCTGAATTACCTATCCATCCTCTAGTCTAGGGTGTTAAATACTCTTCACAGTATAACAAAATCACTGACTCACTTGTTATGATAATCAGGCTTTCAGTCCTTACCCAAAGAGAGTTTCAGAATGCTGGATATCATCTATTTTTTGGACACCAGATCAATTAGGTAATTAGGAAACGAAATAAATAGAATAGGATGAAATCGAATGAAAAGGAAATGAAGAATGTAGAACAGAAAAGAAAATATCAGAATGCCTCGAATGTAGTTAGGAAAAATATGGTTTTGTGAAACTCTTGTTTAAACTCAAACAAACATTAGCTTGCTATATAAAATGTACCTTTTTTTTTTCCTGAGAACTACTGTCAAAAAAAAAATATTTGAAAGCTACAGAACTACATTTTAAGTGCTTGTCGATCTTACCTTCTTCATAACCAGTACCACTGCTAGCACACTGTAGGCAAGGAGACATTTGTTGAATGACTCAATAAGTATAAAACCTTTCCAGTTAATTATCTTTAAAAAGATGTACTTGATTTCATAAGTCCTAGTATTTTTAAAAGGAGTCATTGCTACATTATAATCAATAGCAATACAGTATTTGGGGCATAATTATGAAGAGCAATGCTTGCAAGCTCATCATCTCTTGATGCTTCTTGTTTTCTTAGCATTCCTTTCCTATGTTTAGAAAAGTGATGCCTAGGTTCTGGACTTCTGGGTCAAAGAGTCAGACCACCTGTGTTTAAATGGATAACACAAAGATTAACGTACTTCTGATTCACAGGTCCTTTTCAAAAACCAGAGACAGATATTTCATTAACAATTAAGCTTCATAGTAATAATTCTGTACCCACACCCCAAACACTCCAAACACGTGTGCATGTGCACGCTCGTGTGTGTGTGTGTGTGTGTGTGTGTGCGCGACACACACACACACACACACACACACACACACACACACCACAGTACAATGCAGTGCTATTCTTGCTAACATTTCATGGCTATTTTAACTTAAGTATCATAACCTTGGTTAACTCCAGATCTGCTTAGGAAGTTCCTTTTAATCTATCTGAATTGCTTCCTTAGACTTTTCTGTGGCGTTTGGGTGGTCCTGGATTTCCAGGGAAGGAGCCCTGTAGCACATTTGGAATACCTGGGTTTCTAGGTCCTTCTTTTCCTTATAACTAGATTATATCTAGCTAATTTTTCTATATGTTAGTTTCTTTAAATGAAATATACTCTCAAGTTTCCACTCAAACTATGATGTTCTGAGAATCAGGCAAGAGCACTGCTGAGGTTCCTCCCATCTCTAGCATCAGAAAGCCTGCCTTTGTTTTCACCTCTAGTGGCAAACCTCTCCCCCATCTGGAGATTCCTGATAAGACACTGTTTGTTTTCCTAATGTATTACCAACTTTCTGACCACCTTTCCATCCCATCCCCCATAAAATTCTCTTTAATCAGAGCATTTCATCCATGGTATATAGTCTCATGAAAAAATAACCACGATAAATATGAAGTATTAGAAAAGGGGGTTATGAAGTTTTTCTGGGACAAGTAGGATATGTTTAATGGGTATTAGGTAGAATAACAAAAGAAATAGGTAGAACCAATCAAAGGTAAAAATGCCTTGCCAGATCCCTCATTACAGATAATGATCTTTATAACAGTATCCCATGCTCTTTTCCATTTTCTAGGTGGTTGTCCCTTAAAATGCTCAGCTTGCTCTTGATGACGCTGATGTTATCAAGTGAAAAGCAGGGCCTCTCCCATATCAAATGCTCAATAGTCACATGTGCCTTTGTGGGCTGATGGCTGCCTCATTGAACCACGTAGCTTCAGAAGATTTTGTTGAATTGTTTTGGAATCTGTAGTACAAGGTGGCTATGAATAATGTAAAATTAAAAAAAAAAAGTATAGTATTGGGGGGGAAAAGGAAAAGAAAAGCAGAGCCTTCTTTGGTGGCATTTGAAGAAAGTACAATGCATCCATCTTGGATGTAAACTAGATCAAGGTGACCCAGCCAGAGTGGCTGTGGGAAATGTGGCTTCTCTTTGAGCATCAGTGGTTGGACTCTGGATGAGGAGAAAGGGAAAGATACCGATGCCCAGACCCTAAACTAAGGCTGTGTCTTCAGGATTTGAAGGTTAAGTCAACTTGTTTCTTACTTATAATTAACCTCATAAAGAACTATAGTATACAATTTTTTCAATGCTTTGCCATTTATAAAATGCTTTTAGGATCAGAATGTTCTTGATTCCTTAAAACATTTTTTAACCTATACATATTTTTTTTTCAATTAAAGGCCTAAAGGAGCACTAGCTATTTAGACAAATGACATTTTCATATTGGAAGATTCAGCTACTCTTCCGATGAATTTAGTATGAGTGTCATTTGTACTTGGAGAGAACACCACTGTGGAAAATACAGCAGTGCTAAGTGAGCATGACTATACATTCAGATCAATACGTGACAGTGATAGAAAATTCAGAGCCCACCTAAATCCGGCTAACTATGCCCCTGATAAATGCAGTGTGAGCACTGTGTCATTGGTGCTTTTCCTTTCTTTATTTGCATTATCAATCAGGACAGCCCATGAGGGAATGCTGGGAACCATGGAGCTCTTCGTAATAAGCCACAGCACTAATGAGGCATAACAAATTTAGCGAGTATCATGTATAATCTTGATCTCTCATTGACACTATTACCCACCCGTATAGATTACATGTTGCCATTTGTTATCTGCCCTGATGCAGATGAAATGGGAGGGTGTAGCTGAGTTACTCCTCCTATAGTTAAACATTTCTAACAAATAGTCATCTTCCAGAACAAAAACTCAATAGTCCCGGCCTCTGTTTTTGTTGCTGCTGCCTCACAGCAAGGTTAGCTGGCTGTTTTCGTAGAAGGTCAGCCAGATTTGGTCTTTCTCACAGTTTCACATTCCTCCTGGGATTGAGGGTCTAATATATTTCTGTAACACACCAACTGAACCCAAGATAAACAAGTGCCCAGAGGAACATGGCCCTAGTGTATGCCTCTGGTTAGTTCAACAACTTAGGAATCACATGTCTGCAGTGATCCTTGTCTTTAGGAATTGCTGAGCCTCAGCCAAGAGAAGGAAGTTGCAGTGAGGCCATGTGTCAGGGATGAGACTTTTGAGTGGAAATCAATAATAATAATAATTTATAAAGAGTCTGTGTACATTACTATTTCACAGAACTTTTAAAAAACAACAACACTAAATTCATTAACCTCTTGGGAGGAGCCAAATGTTGGTTTTATTTTATAGATGAATGCATTTTCTAGAGTCATTGAGGTCATTACATGACTAGAAGGAAAATGTGTACATCTGATGTTTAGCTCTGAAATTTTCTGAAAAGGGGGAAACAATCATAAGTATAGGTACCTATGAAATACATATGAAAACACTTTTAGAGACCATGAAAATGCATCAGTTCATCTAAGAGCCTGCTAATTGTTGAAGATCTGGGAGGACAGGGTGATAAATGAGAGCTGTATCCTTTCATGGGTGTATTATGGCATTGTTCTCTGTAGAATATTGTATGCTATATAATTCTAATATTAATGAGATATCCCTGACTCACTTGAGGGTACCGCTAGTATATGTCTCGGATGTTAAGAGTACTACAAATATAAAGTTGGGATTAGAGAGGGAGATGCCAGTATCTAGCAATCTAATGGGACTTCCATTTATGCAGAGTTGGCCCATGGTGTCGTGTGGTCCCTGAGAGGTCGGTTTGAGAAAAGCTCTAATGTTACATCTCCATCTGTCTTTGGAGACCATTGCTCTGATATGAATTCTGTATCATAACCATGCTGACTTCTTATTGTATCCTTTAAAAAAGGAAACTTATGGGATTCACTCCAATGTTTCTGATTTCTTCATCAGACTGAAGTCGTTGCTATTGAAGTTTGTTAAAGACAATGGCTGTACAATGACTCTTAGTTATGTCTTTTATTTTTCTTTGGTAATAGACTGATTTTGGCCTTTGTCTTTATGAAATAAGATGATAGGAACTAATTATTTCTAGGTTGGCTTTTAGCTGTAATATTATATTGTTCTCTCAGTAGAAAATCCACATTTTTAGAGGAATAATTTTTTTTTAATATCCTAATTCTAATTTCATGCTACATAGCTCTTGAGATGGAAAGTTCTAGGCTTCCATTGATTTCCAATAAAGCCTGAATATATCATATAGTTTCTAAGTGTTAGGCTGTGATCTGGGAACACAGATATCAAATATTACTGTCTGGTCAGAACCCATGGGCTCACCTCTACCTCCTCTGTTCATTCATGTTACTGAAGCAATATTTATCCTAAAGAAAATGGTATCAGCCTTGAGGTAGCCTTTCAAACTAGGAGTACACATATTGTAAAACAGTATTGCTTTTAAGGTAGTTGGACTTTCTGGCCTGATGCACAAAAGACTTGCCATGCCTCATTTGCCCTCTGTATTTTTCTTCCTACTCATTTGCCAAAGGAATTGTTCTGAAGAAGAGCAGGGACTGTGTCATCATGGACAAAGTTGGATCAGGAGGACACATATAATTAGTCTGGGTCCAGGAGAGAAAAGTAGAGATCATGCTGGCAATTTAAACTGAGGTGATTTAGGACAGAAAATTGGCTATGAATGTTAGAATGTTAGAAGATCAGAAAAACAAGATATGAAGCAATCCAGAAATTAATAACCATTTCTAGGCTGGAGAGCACAAAGGAAGAGCTAGTGTTAGTGGAACCTGAGAGTGTGGAAGAGGGGCTGGTGCTTCTGGCAGGAGGGTCTGCTATAAGCAGTTCCAGGGAAAAGTCATGGTAGGATAGATTTAGACACTTCCTAGGATCACTGGAAGAAGGGAGAAAGAAGAGAGGTAGGAAATAGGAACATCAGTCCTCCTCCTCACAACTTATGATTTAGCCCCTATTAGAAAAACAGGGCAGATAAGAACTAACAAAGAAAACCAGAAATGCTGTTTTCAGCTGTGGCATTAACAAACAAAATCTAAAAGAGTGAACAGAAGATGATGAGAAAATAAGTAAATAATGGCCACACCAAACAGTTGCTGGTTATAGTGTTATTTCGTGTCCTCTTTTCTTTTCCTTCTTTAAGGAGCTGTAAGTGTCCTTGTGATAAAAGAAAATGAAATAAAGAATAATGTATGTGATTGTGAGTTTTTTTGCTGTGTGTGTGTTTGACTGAAAAGATGAGAGATTAAAGTGAAAAGCCCAGACTTTAGACTTATCAGGGTCTGATTCTGGAATACTCTATGTATTGGGCTTTGCAAAAAGACTTCATATATTTATGAATTCATATATTCAGCTGCCTGTGAGTTGTCCACAATATCATCACTGGTTTGAGAGCTAGAAGATTGTACCCAACATTTATTAATCAAATTTATGAGTGGATAAGCCAGTTTTCTCTCTTAGCTAATACTACAGACTACCTATAATAATAAAAGCACACTATGCTAATTAGACCGAACATCCTTCCAGACAACCTCCAGATGGCCGGAAGGAAGCCCGGGTCCCAGGTGCCCGAGGGAAGCTAGTTCCTGGGTGCCAGAGGGAACCCAATGCCAGCAGCTGGGGAAAGGAAGGCCTACTCTGGCACGAAATTCGTGCATTGGACCTCTAGTACCTAATAAAAGACGATGTTGGCTAAGTAGTAACTTTAGACAATTCTAAATACATTGTAAAAATTTGTCTTCTTTATAATCATTTTTATTAGTTAGTTGTGTGCATTCTAAATGAAGTTTCACTTTTCAGGATATTCTGAATATGAAGTCCTGCATCAAAACCCCACATATATCCCTATATAAAGATATAGAGCAGCTAAGAAATGACCTTAAAAAGATGTTAATGAAATACATTTACTCCTTAGATGGAGTATAAAAAATAAAGCTATAGGGTAATTTATCATTCTGTGCCTATTCACTCATGTATAATGGAAATAATAGTGATATCTATCACATTGAGTATTCATTGAGTATATGCATGTAAATTGCATAGAACACATGTCCTGGTCCATAAATTAGAGGTATCTCCAATGCAGATAACAATGTGATGATCTTATCTGCTTATTCGGAGAATCCAGTTGCTCAAGGATGACCTAGAAGAGCGGGTTAGATAAATCTCTAGAAATGCCATCTCCTCACCATAGTAGCTCTGTCTACCACCCCTGGTCTAAAGGCTTCATGACTTCAATACTTTTTGTCTGAAAGGAGTGCTGACTTCACATTGGTCTGCTCCTTGCCTGAATCTTGTAAGATGGGAAATATTATCACAATAAATTTGATCTTTAGATCAATCCTCCCATCTCTTACCTTTCTTTCCCTTCCCTACAGAAATCTCTGTGTGTGTGTGTGTGTGTGTGTGTGTGTGTGCTCCTTCATTTTTAACCCATCACAGAACTCCTCAACTTCTCTACATAGCATTTGGAATGGCATTGTCCTCCGCTCATTCACTAGGCACAAGAGATTCCAGGGTATAATTATGCAATCGTCTCACCATGTTCCATTAACACTACCCACTGCATGTTTATCTATAATAATAAAAGCATAATATGCTAATTAGACCAAACATCTTTCCAGATGACCTTCCAGATGGCCAGAGGGAAGTCCGGGTCCCAGGTGCCAGAGGGAAGCTAATGACAGCGGCTGGGGGAAGGAAGGCCTACTCTTGCACAAATTTCATGCATTGGGCCTCTAGTGTTTAAATAACTGATAATTACATGAATACTAAGCACCAATACAGGGCAAAAGAATGCAAGGTGTCAATACATCTGGAGGGCAAGAGCTCCCTTGGACCACTTCCGGGACCAGTTCAATTTAGTGAATTACCATCAAATTTTCAACTTCTTTATTTTAATCAATGGGAAAGGTAAAAAAAAAAAAATACCTTCCAGGTTGAGGGGAATAGGAGTGATATCAAAGTAAACAAAGCACTTCTGAAAAACATTATAGATATACTTAAGTTTATATTAAAACAACTATATATACTCATTTTTGGTTTATATGGTTGTAATAGAGATATTCATATCTGCAATACTAGTTTCTTCATTTTATAAAGTCCCTCTTATATTAGATTTTGAATGGAAAGCCCACCCAGTCTAGATAAAACTGTCAGGTCATCAGAAATAATTTTATTCATGAAAATATATTCATGGAAAGAACATAGCTGTGTGTCCTTCCTGTGAAAATCTCCCTGAGATTTCGTTTGCTTCACTGCGGCTCTGCCTGCATCTGGCATGGCTGACCAGTTTTTTGTTCTCTCCCTGGCTACAGCTACCAGTGGGCAAACACTTCCTGTCCATTCCACTCGCTTTGGTGTTCTTGTTCCATGGTGACTCTGACTCAGCCTGGCCTTGGTCCACTTGACCTGGAGAACCTACTTGTTCACTCCTGTCTTAACCAACTCCTTGGCTTCTAGACCCTCTGCTTGCCCTGACTCACTTCTAGCTGCAAAGTGCCGGCACTCAGCCAGGTTTCCAAACCATGGTCTCCGGCTGGGCTGGGCTGAGCTGGTTGACCAGGAGCCTGTCTGGCTTTGCTTTAAACTCCAGCTTGGCTCCCTCAGATTTCTCCAAAGACATTTTAATCTAGTGTTCCAATTTGATAGAGCAGGCCAAACCCATTGATGCAAGTGATGAGTGTCAGTGGCTGGCTGGCTGGTGAGGGACCAGAGACTGTGCAGGATGGCTGTGACCGATAACTTCGCTGAGGCTAAGAGGAAGCCAAGGAAATGTGCCATTCATCATGAGCAGTCACACATTTATTCTCAATTATGTCGTAGCTCTGTCGCCTTTCCCATTTCTAGTTGTTGTTTTTTCCTCTATTTTTTTTTTTATTAATTAAGTTAACTACTTGTTTATGTCTTATTGATCTTTTCAAAGAATCTGTTTTGGTTTTTACTTATGCTATCTGTTTTTTGTTATTTTTCTCATTTTATTAATTTTGTTTTTGATTAATTTTACTTTCCTGTTTCTCTTATTTATTTAGTGCTAAGAACAACTTCATTGCCAGACTTCTTAGGGCATAACCCTGGCTCCACTGAATACTAGGCCTGTAACCATGGATGAGTTATTTGGTTATTAATAACTCCACACCCTCACCTATAAAATGGGAACAATGATACACTTACCTCATTCAGTTGGTATTTACATTCAAAATTAAGGTAAATACCAGCCCTACCACCAGAATTTGTTAATTGTTCCTTGTAAGACGTTATAATTATTTTATGCATCTCCACCATTTACTTTGAGATAGGTTTTACCAGTCTGCCAGACGGTTCAATGACAGAAACAAAGTTTATAAATCCCTGTCTTCCAGAATGGAACAGCAGATTGGGAAGAACCTAGATCCTTGAGTTAACCCATAGAGGACTCTCTCCTCTGTGCTGTTATAGGAGAAAAATTAATTTCTATCTTTTGGAAGATATTAAATTTTGGAATTTAGCATTAAAACATATACTCTAAGTTTACATGCATACAAATATCTTATTTCACTCTGACAGTGAATACAGTTTGGGCTGGGTGAATTATTCTTGAGTTGCATTCATCCCTCCCATGCCCATAATAACTCTGTAGACATTATTCTATCACTTTCTAACATCCAGTGTTTCAGATGAGAAGTACAATGCCAGTCTGATTGTGATTCCCTTGGAAGTTCTTTATTATTATTATTATCATCATTATTATTATCCAGAAACTCATAATAATCTTCTTTTAGTGTTTGGATTCTAAGAATTTACAGTTAAACATGTTTTCTCACCAGCCACTTCTGAAATACAAAGAGCCTCTTCTGCAAATATGCATTCATCTGCTTTGGAAATTTTTATTTTATTATATTGATTAACTATTAATTTTATGTGTTTTTTTTTCTTTTTTCAGGAATTCATATGTTAGGTTTGCTGTATTTATCTTCTATTTACCTTGGTTGTTTCTCTCTAATGATGTTTATGTCTTTTTACATTTGCTCTGTATTTGAGATATATCTTGCATTTATTGAGTCTCAAAATTGACGATTTTCTATTTCAATTTACAGACCTCTTAAGCTTAAGCATCATGTTGTCTTTTCCTTCTGAGAACTCTTATTTTTTGTTTTCCTGCACTTACTATGTTAAAGTATATAGTAGAAATAGATGGAAAGCATGTATGATAAGTGAAATAATTTAGCAGAAAGATAAAAACTGTAAAAAATAGACAAATGAAAACACAATATTAGTAATGAAAACTTTCCTCTCAGGGTAGATCAGGAAACTGGACACAGAGATAAAATAATCATAAACTGAAAGTTAGGTTAATAAAAATTATCTAATCTGAAATATAATCAGGGAAAAGTATGAAAAAAATAGCTCAGAGCACCTAAGAGCTGTGGAAAACACATGAAAGCAAGAACACACATAATGGAAATAATAAAAGTATAGTAATTAGATATATACTGTTGTAAAGTTCTCATTTTGTGACACAATAAAATGTTTTTTGAGTATAGAATGTGGTAAGTTAAAGATGCCCATTATAATTTTAAAATGTTTAGGTATTGTAATTTCTAAACTGACAACTAAAAAAGCAACAACAACACAGGGGTATAACTAAAAATCCATGAGAAAAGGTAACATGAAGGTGAATAAAATTATATTATAAAAATACAAAGAAAAAAAGGGGGCCAAAGAACAGAATGAATAAATAAATATAAAATATCAAGATGGTAGACTTAAATAGAAATATACTAGTAATTATAGAAAATGTAAATGGACTAAATATTAGATTTAGACACCTGGCAAAAGAATCTAAGAGAATGGCTAATACGGATAGGGGCTCAATATTATTACTCATCAGGAAAATACCAATTAAGTATACCACAAAATAGCTACCTACATACCTATTAGGATCACAGATTATCAAATAAAAAAAAGTAAAATTACCAATTTTGGAAGGGATATATAACAACTGGAACATTGGTAACAGAAGTATAAAATGATACCAACATTTTAGAAAACTGTTAGTTTCTATAAAAGTTAAAGATGTATTTTCCCTCTGATCAAGCAATTCCTCTCCTAGGAATTGCTTCCCGGAAATAAAAACCCTTGCCCACAAGAAGCTTTGTACAAAAAAGTTTATATTATCTTCATTGTTCATAGTCCAAAACTAGAAACAATCTTGATCTATGTCAGTAGAGCTGGTACATGAGCTGCAATATCCATACAATGGAATACTATTACAAAAAAAAAAATCTGCTGATACATGCAACAACATGGATTAAACTCAAGAATATTATGCTCAGTGTTAGAAATCAAATGCAAATAATGTCTCCTACATTACTGCATTTAAATGAAATTCTAGAATGGATAAAACTAGCCTGTGGTGAAAAAAAATCGCACAATAGTTGATTTGTCATGGGGGATTAGTATGATGGGACACAAGAGAACCTTTTTGGGTGATGGAAGTGTTTTGTTCATTGATATACATTCATAAAAACAATTATATAGTTAAGATTTGAATACTTCACAATATATAATTTATGCCTCAATTAAAAAAAAAAAAAAAAAAAAAAAAACAAGGACAACACTGTCTACTATATGCAAGACACAATTCTAAGTGATGCTGGAGAAACACCCAGAACAAAGACTAGAAAAGCTCCCTGCTTTTGATAAACAAATAAACCAACAAAAATGTTTACTGGATATTAAGGTGTAAAATAAGTGGAATGGTGGGTAATAATTGTTTTGGACACTTGGGAATGTACCATTTGCACTGATTCCTGGAGAATGACAAGAAGTAATCCATGGGCTGTGTTAAATGAAGAACATTCAAGGCAGAGGCCCTAACGTGCTTAGGGTACTTAAAAGAACTGTAAAGAGGGTACAGAGGTCAGTGTATCAGCAACATAGTGAGATCAAGAGGGAATGGTATGAGATTAAGGGCATCTACTGGGGTCCCAGATGAATAGGTTCTTCTTGGTCATGATAAAAAGTGTAGATTTTAATCAACATGGCCAACACTGTTTCTGATGGAGTGACAGAAATCAACTTTACTTTTTAACTTAAATAACTAGGCAACCAGGAAACACGTATAAAACAATATCTTTCATATGTTGACTGATAGGCAGTCCAGGACTATGCTTCCTAAACAGTGGAAAAAAGAACATGAGCCTTATGATTTTCCCAGTTTATTGCCTAGAAGCAGTTTCCAGTGCAAAAGAAGAATGTAAAACAGATCCTTTCAGTTTTGCCAAATAAAAAAGATGGAAATTGGACTTTGAAAAGATATAAATAGGTGAAAAAGTTTTTGCACAAAATGGAAAAAAAAGGAGAGAGCTACACTCAGTGAAATCACCAAAGATTAGAAAAAGAGAGAGACTCCCTCAAATCTTTGGTAAGATTATGCTAATCTCTAGGTGGTAATGGGAGAGTGTCTTAAGCCAAGAAAATAACCAGAAAGCAATGGCACGAACAATTTCCAAAGCTTACACAGGGTTGGAAAATATTTTCTCCAGATTGGAAAAAACTTAAAATGGACAACATATACTGTAAAGTCTACTGAAGGATGGCCTCTTAGTTAAAGGGTCTAAATTAGTCTAAGATTAAAGTTGTTTTCACTTTAATGAAGCCTGAAGCAATATACAAAAGTATCAAACTTTTCCAGGTAAAGTAACTGAATACTAAAAAGTTTAAACTTATGTAAAGGATAAAAATAAAATCTAGCACATGATAAATTAAACACAAATGCCTGACATCCAATTAAAAAATTACTAGACAGGCAAAGAAACAAAGATAATGGACTTAGTAAAAAGAAGACTTTAAAACACAATAAATATGTTGAATATGCTCAAAATGGTTGAGGAAATATATGAACATGATGATTAAAAAAAAAACATAAAACACCAAATAGAACTGCTAAAATCAAAATAATATAACATTTGAAATTTTGAAATTCAATAATGGACTAGATGGAATTAACAGCATATTAGACACTGCAGGAAAAAATATGAGACATAAGAATAAAAACTTGCCAAAATGAAGCACAGAGAGGAATAGGATTCAGCAATTGAAGACAGATCATCAGTGATCTCCAAGGTAACAATAAGCAGTCTAACATATATAGTATATAATTAGAGACCAGAAAGTGAGGATAGAGAAACAAAATTATTTCCAAAATTATTCAAATTTGATAAAGGTATGTACCTCAGCTAAAGAAAATCAACAAAATTTAAACAAATGAAATCAAACTAATGCACAGCATAATAAAACTGCTGAAAATCAGAGGTTGTTTAAAAAACCTTAAAGCAACCAAATACAAATGACATATTATATCCAAATGAACAGAGATAAAAATGACAGCAGACTTCCTGTCAGAATCTCTTCAAGTTAGGAGAAAGTTAAACAATATCTTTAAAGGACTGAAATGAAAAAGATATTAATCTATAACTATATACTCAGTGAAATGTGTGATATAAATTAAGGGGAAATATGACTTTTAGGAAGAAGGAAACTGAGATAATTCTTTTTCAGCAGGTTATAATTAGAATAATTTTATAGAAAAATCTTCAAACAAAAGAAAATGATAGCAGACAAAATCTTGGATTTCACCAAGAAATTTAAAACACAATACCAGTAAATATGTAGGAAAACTATTAAACATTTTTAAAAACCTCTTTGAAAAATAATTTGTTGTTTAAACCAAAATTAATTGCAAAGTGTTGTGGGATTATAACATATGTAGAAATTAAGATATGACAAAACCTACACAAACAAGAGACTAAAGGAAATATAGATGAAATTGCATAATATTTAAAAGTATATTTTGATATATTAAAAAATTTATTCTAAACTCTGGGTCAATGACTAACGAATAAACAGATAAAACAAATATATTTTTTTAGTAAACCAATAGTAGAGAATAAATAGAATCAGAAAAAAATATTCAATTAAAAAGAAGTCAGAAAAAAAGAAGAAAATGCAATTAAGAAAAGATGGTATAAATAGAAAAAAATAGCAAAATTATATACATGAACCCAGAAATATTATCAATAATTCAATTAAAGATTAACAATACAAACTAGTGAAATGCCATAACTTTTTAGATTGACTTTTTAAAAGCTAGATTCAACCCTCTCTGTTTATAAGAAGAACCAAAATTATAGTTGAAGATTTCAACATGCTTTACTCAGACCCCACCCATGCACAAATTCATGCTCTGGGCTTCTCGTACAAAATAATATTGAATGTAAACTATAATCAGAAGACAAATTAAAAAGGAATTAAATCACCTGAATAGTTTTTCACCTATTAATTTTTTAATAAACTGCAGGTTCAGATGGCTCTGTTGATAAATGTTACTAAAGGGTTAAGGAAGAAGTAATACAAATTTTATACAAACTCTTTCAGAAACGAGAGGAACAGGGATCACTTCCCAGTACAGGTTGTGATGCCAGATTACCCTGATAAAATAACCAGTAAAAAAAAAAAAATCACAAGAGACAGAAACTATGAAACAATCGCCCTGATTAATATAGATACAAAAAATCTGTAACATAATTTCACACAGTTGAATGCAACAATATATAGTAGAGAATAATGCAGCTTGATCAAGTTGGGTTTATCTTAAGAATGCAAGGTTGATTTAACATCTGGAAATAACTCAGTGTAATTCACCTATTAGCAAACTAAAAGCACAAAACAAAATATCCAAACCAAAAAGCAAAATTATCTCAATAGATGCAGAAAATATATTAGACAAAATACAGCATCCACAGCATACTGGGAGTAGAAGGAAACTTCCTTGATCTGATAAAGAGCATCTAAAGAGCTATCATCATACTTAATTAGGAAATTTGAATAGTATCATTTTATGGATGAAAAAAAAAAAAAGCAAGAAAGATTGTTTTTATGCTGTAGAGGGTAGGAATGAGGGTTTGGGGCGGGGGGCGGGGGGGAAGCTTTATTTTTAACCCAGTGAGCCCTGGCACAATGACATTATATTTATTTATTTTCAGTTCAATTCTCTCCTTTCTCTTTTTCTAATATGCCATAAGAACAAATGAGGGAGCATCTCCAACATTCTGCCTGGAAATCTCTAGCTAAATCACCCAGGTTTTACCAGATTACTGTAGGCAACACTATTGTTAAAATTCTAACAGTATCTAACAAATGTCTCTCCCTGCCTTCAATTTCCAATCACCTTTTCCTCACTTTCCTTTAACCTATCACTACCGGTCCCTTCAAAGCCACTGTAGCATCTGTCCTCAGTCCAGTCCCAAAGCCAAGGCCAGGTTTTCAGTTTTTTGTTACAGTAGCAGTTTGGGATTACTTTCAGGCACCAAAATCATTCTCTCTCTGGTTTCCCAGGGTCTAGGCCAAGCCTTGTGCCCTGGCGGTAGGAATCAGGTCCCTCTCATTTCTGGCCTATTTTCCTGCTTGCCAGCCCTATTGTTTGAAAGACAAGAGTCTCCATGTGGGCCCCGTTCCTCATGGCTGGGACCCTACCAGCTGCTGCCAACGTGTCCTCATCCTGTGATCTGCCCACCTGCCAGGGAGCCACCTATTGTTCACCTCTGGCTGCCATGTTTGCCAACCACCTGCCTGCCTGGACATGTAGCTTCCACCTGTGGCCAAAGCCCTGGACAGCTGGCTCTGCCATCTTGTTGGATTTCCCGGCTGCTGAGTCCTTCTCCAAAAGACTGTTTATTCCCCGGGTCTGGCCCTGCCCCACTGTATCTAGCTCCTAGCCCCGACATCTCCCAAAGAGCATTCGACTTTCTCTCTGGCTGCCACTGTTTCCTTTTCACTCTTATGATCCGCGCCCAGTGAGATCTATGGAAGGGATTAGAAAAACAAAATTCACCAGGAGGGGATCCGTCTGATTTTCTAATTCAGTTAAAAACCTGCACAGCATCAAACTCCTTACTTCCTCTGTCGCTTCATCGCTAGGAACACTTCCCTGACTGGTTCCTGAGCTTCTTCCCTTTGGGCTCTCTCTTGGCTTGCAAGGCCTGCAAGCTCCATGCCTATGGCCTGCTGCCCTGGATCTCAGATTCCTGGCTTTCTCGCCATTCAGCAGTCCTCTGGCCCTAGATGCTCAGATGGCACCTTGCACAACCAGCTTCCTGACCCCTGCCGAATCAGTCCTCATAGCTGCCACCCACATCTGGTTGGGTTTTCTTATCTCTGGAAAAGTGGAGAATAAGGTAAACTATGTTGCATCCATAGTACAAAACTTTATTTCTGCTACGTATAGATACTTTAGATTTTTAAATGCCTAACACACCATAAAACCTTCACTACGTTTTCCTTGAGCTCCAGTCCATTTAATGGATGCTTGATTCTTTGACTTTACATTTACGATATTTTTTTTTCTAAGACGGCTCAAAACCGGCATTAAGTTTTTTTGATGGGAATAATAATATGATTAGCATGTTTATAAATTAACAGTCAAGGAGGTGTGCAAACCCAAAATTATTCCCACAGGAAGCCAGTTGCTGGCTCTGACATCCCTTCTCTTTCTTAGCCTGCCAGAAACAGATGTTGACAGTTCTCTCATTTGGGGAATTTATCCAGAAGGATGAATATTACCCTTGAGAAACACAATATACTGTACATGACTTCTTATAAGCAAAGGAGAGGTTTATTTAAGCTTAGAGAAAGTACATACTGACAACCGGCGCAAAGAAAGGACAGAATGCCATAAAGCAATCCGCGAGCTTAGCCAGGCCTCGGCTTCACGGGCCTTTTCTAGGCTAGTTGAAAGGGGCAATTGATGGTGTGCTCAGAGGCTGCAGATGGAGTCAGACCTGAGAGACCAAAGTCTTCTCCACACAAAGCCAGGGTTCTCTGAGAAGTGAAAAACATCAGCCACCCAGCTGGCTGTTTTGCCCACATTTCACAAAGAAACCCAATTTCTTTTAACACACATAAAAAAAAACAAAAAAAAAAAAACCACCTATAATTAACCTGTTTTCACTTAAATCCAAAGGTATTTACAAGTAGCTTCTCATATACCAAACACTATACATGCTTACATGCTTGCACGGAGGCATAAAAATGGTGTTCAATAGTTCCTATTCTCAAAGACGTCAACATATAAATTAGTCCGATTCTGAAAAGTAAAAAGCCTTGGTGAAATAAAAGAAACTAGTTTGTCTAGTAGTGCCCAGAAAAAATCTAGTCTATGTTTCTTAGTATACGTAGCTTTTGTTTTTTAATGCAGCATGCCTGATGTTGCTGGGGGTCAAATATCTGACATTCAACTCAAAGAAATCTATAAATATAGATAGATAGATGATAGATAGATAGATAGATAGATAGAGATATGAAGTAATATGTATATTAGGTCAGTATGCTGTAACGGTCATGATCAGCTCAGGAGGAGGGGCCAGGCGGGGCCCCACACCTGAGAGAACAACACACAGGGGCACCTGCTCTGAGCTGATGTGCGACATCCCCTGAAGGCTCCCGGACTATGAGAGGGGGAAGACTGAGCTAAGGGTAGCCCACCCACCCCCAGGGCACAGATTTTGTGCACCAGACCTCTAGTGTGTCTATAATGTTGAATGGATGGAACCATACACTGGGAAAGAAATGAAACAGCTCAGCGATTCCAGTAGATGTGGAAAAGGCTGAAGCCACCAGAGACCAGCTGTGTGCAGCAATCAGAGATGGATGAGTCCCTCTGAACAAAAACGTCATGCTGACCTGGTGGGGAAGGTGGCAGAATGCAAACCCTGCAAGTGGTATCTGGCAGCCGCTATCAAAGGAACAGGGTCAGTGTATAATCAGCCAATCACACACCTCTGACTTCAGGTTGGCCCCAAGCCTCCAGCACTTTCAAATATGCAATATGACCCTTCTATGCTCATCAAGAAGGAAGAGCGTGGGCTTCAGGGGCCAGGGGACCTCTCCATACAACCAGTGCAGGGAAACGGAGCTGCCGGTCGGTGTGACTTTGATGCCTGTGGACAGAGCCCTACCTGGCATTTGGTCCGGACATTTAATGGTCATTAAAACATGTCATATTTGATCCAAATACATCATATGTTGAAAGTTCAACACTCTCTCTTTTGACCAAAAGTTCTGACAAATTTATTGGTTTACAGAAAATCAACTGAGTTAAAAATAGGATCTGCCTAATATTTTTAGCTGCCAAGGACTTAGTTCAGGGTCAATATTGTTAGTTATGCTTGTCAAAATAACTGAAAAAAATAAAAAGCTTTTAAAATAAAATCAAGGATACTATTTGACCCAATGTTTTGATTTCTGTGAGTCTGTTGTTAGAAAACAATCATAAAGTAGCAAAAAATGTTTATAAAAAGAGGTTTGAGAAAACACTATTTATAATTATTAAAAATGACATAAAACATAAATGGTTATATAAATCAGGTACATTTGCCCATGAATATGAAGAAATTTCAAAAATAAAAATTATATTATCAGGAAAAAATTCTCACAATGTAATATTAAATGAGAGAATTTGTATTCACTCAAAAATCTTAGATGCTGACCATATAATGAGCATCATTCTAAGTTTAGGGGAATGACTACAGACCAAAAAGAAAATCTCTTCCCTTGTGGAGATTATAGTCCAGTGTATCTTAGAATGTTCTTTTCACTATGTAAACAGCCAAGCAAACAAAGTAAGCAAGTATAGAAAAGAAAGTAGAAGGGGTACATTGTAATGGACACTCCATTTGTATCCCTCGGATCCCTATATTCTTTGTGCGTGATTTCTCCTTCCCCAGGCCAGCACCTTCATCTGTGGTGAAAGGCTACTCTGGCCCTAACTGGTTTGGCTCAGAGGATACCACATCGGCCTGCGGATGAAGGGTCCCAGGTTTGATTCCGGTCAAGGGCATGTACCTTGGTTACAGGCACATCCCCAGTAGGGGTGTGCAGGAGGCAGCTGATTGATGTTTCTCTCTCACTGATGTTTCCAAACTCTCTATCCTTCTCCCTTCCTCTCTGTAAAAAATCAATAAAATTATTAAAAAAAAAAAAGAAAAGAAAAGAAAAGAAAGAAAAAGAAAAGAAAAAGGCTACTCTGGGCTGGCTGCAGAGCCTGCTTTGCTAGACGTGCCTAGAAATACACAGTCCCTGGGGGCAGCCCTTATCCAGTGACTGAAGGAAGCCTGGTATAAACATTGCATCTCTCATGCTCTGATTGGGACATCTCTCTCCTGTGGATCGACCCACAATGCCCACTGTACCACCTTGTTTCCTGCAGCACTTTCTGCTAGAAGCCAAACTGAGATTAACATGTGAACAGAGATAACACAATAGAAACAATCAAAGCTTATTTACTAAGCACTTCTTATGTTTCGGATTTAACATGACTTAATTTGTACAGCCACAATTGAGATAAATACTATTATTATATTTCCTCATGGTACAGGTGAATATAAGGTTATGGGCATTTTCTTTTTTTCATATAATCATTTTTCAATATCTCTTTGTCGATTTCAGAAACGGAGGGAGAGGTAGAAACAATGATGAGAGAGAATCATTGCTGTGTGCCCTGACCAGGAATCGAACCATAACCTCCTGGTTCATAGGTGGACACTCAACTACTGAGCCAGACTGGCCAGGCTCCTTTTCTTCCTTATACTTCCACATCCTTTACAATTTTCTGCCAGAATATGCATTATGTTTATCAGCATAGAGGACCCAAGCACTGGTTGTCTTGTATGCTGGCTTCAGTAGCTGCAGCATTGTGCACACCGGCAGCTTGAGAGCATTGCTGCCCTTACATTTGAATGTAATTCTTTGTCAATCAACAAATGGTAAGATGACCACATCACCACCAGGATTTGTTTCTCATTCTCTATTTAGAAATTTCATTATGAAAGTAAACAAATATTCATGTATTTGAGTGGACTTCTGCTATTGCCTCTAAAATTTGCTGCATTATCTGGGAACTTTTGTTTAGGCTAACTTACTTTAAACTTTCAGAACTACCTGTATTTACAAAATATTCTTTCACGTATAGGTATACGTCAGATATATTACAGGTTTGATTCCAATGACCATACTAAAGCAAATATAGCAATAAAGTGAATTGCACACATTTTTTATTTCCTAGTACATACAAACATATGTTTATACTATACTAGCATATATTAAATGTTCAATAACATTATGTCTAAAAACAATGTACATAGCTTGATAAAAATGCTAATATACAAAAAAGGCACCAACAGATTTTCTCCGTGTAGTGTTGACACAAACCTTCAATTTGACAAAAACGTAATTTTTTGTGCTGCTCCATAGTGAAGCACAATAAAAAGAGGTATGCTTGATTTCTTCCTAATTTTGTTTTTTAAGTTAATAATGAATTTATCTGGTCTTAATGTCACTCAGACATTAAGTTTTACATTCAATTTTGAAATTTTTCTAAGATAATGACATTTTCATAACAAAGAAAGAAGTGATCATCTAGGTCAGTGGTCAGCAAACTGCAGCTCACTAGCCACATGCAGCTCTTTGGCCCCTTGTGGCTCTTCCACAAAATACCACGTATGGGCATGCACGTACAGTGCAAGTGAAACTTCATGGCCCACGAGCAGAAGTCAGTTTTCAGCTCTCAAAAGAAATTTAATAATTTTACTGTTGATATTTGGCTCTGTTGACTAATGAGTTTGCCGACCACTGATCTAAGACATCAAAACAGAGAATAGGATTAAAAATCAGGGATAAAGTAAACAATATTTTAGGTAATTATTCATTAAATTCCTCCATTAGTAACTTGCTTGCTATATATTAGTATTTTAAAACTAAAGTTATTTATTCAATTAACAATCACTGAATATCTCTTGTGTACCAATCACTGTGATATTTATGGAAAATATTGTCTGCCCACATTGCTCACTCTTTGTGGGCAGCACTACCCAATAGTACTTTTTGCAATGACGATAACCCTAGCCAATATGCCAATATTTACAAGTGATAGTGAAATTAATGAACTATATTTTAATATTACTTAGTGTTCAAATTAAAATTTGAATAGTTTAAGATGGCTAAGAATGCTAATACAGATACACATACATACACACATGAAGACACTTATACTTAAACCTATTAGTACTAAATGCAGGGCTTCTAAAATAAGTTTAAGAACCCAGGAGGAAACATTTAATTCTTTTGAAATTAAGATGAGAAAGGAGAACATTTGGCTAAAATGTGAAGGAAAACAATTTAAACACACGAACACACACACACACACACACACACACACACACAGAACCGTGATGGAGAAAATGTGTTCTTGGTATTGGGAAAGGCAGTTGCATAGGATTTGGAGACTTGGAAGTCAAGTGGGGTATTGTTTGTTTTTGTTTTCTTGGGCCAGAAAAAAAAAAGTATGTAGTGGGCATTAGAAAAATATGCAGTAAAAGTACATAGAAAGGATAGACAATATTCATTACACTACAATGTTTGAACTTTTTGTAAGGTGCTATTAATAAGAGTAATAAGTTAATTTTTAGAATATTGTGTATTTAGCTTGTAGATAGAGGTGTTCAAGAGGCTATTAAAATAACCTCTCTGGGCTTAGAAGAGGCCTGGGCTGGAGATACTGGAACTACTTACAGAGAAGAGAGATGCAAAAAAAAGAAGAAAAGAGGACCAAGGAAGCTCCATCTGGGTTGATTTCATTGTCAATTGCCCTAAGAAATAATTAACTTAGACAATAATCTTTTGAAGACCTAGACCATTTAGCCTTGGCTCAGGAATGCTTAATTGAAATTTCTGAATACTCAGAAGGCTAACTCAAAAGCAGCCTCATAGGTCAGATCTCAGATAGGTGTCCCTGACTCATAGTGAGTAGGGGACTTTACCCTCCTTAACCTGGGACTCCTTTTCTCTATGCCTCAACTGCCCTCTGGAGCCAGGTCTGAGGGACTGGCCTTCGGGCCTATTAACATCATACATCCCAGGATGGCATAAATGTTCTCTCTGAGCTACTTCAGAGGCGATGTCCTCTAACTAAGAATTCAGATTAAAGGATCTTATTCCAAAGGTAGATTCTCCTTGTCTTTGACACTGTTGCCAGGTTACTTTGATTGAGATTGCAAAATGACTTCATGTGGGTCATCTGGAAGAAGTGAGTTTTTATTGTCTTAGGGACTAAAAATAAAATTAGATTAGCAGTAATTAGTGAAGTGGGTGTAATCCCATACCTTTGACTGTAATCATTTCCCAAAGTGGTTTTCTTTTGATTTGACTTTTGAGTGTTTTGTATTCCCTTGTTGAAAGAAAATATGCATTCTGTACCCCCTACAAGGGCAATTTTAAGGAAAGTACAGTTAACATCAACCAATGTAATGATGGGCTACATAGAACACTCTGTTTTCATGAAATAAATCACTAAAAATACTTCATACAATAATAATATTGTAGTTCCAAACAATCCCAAGCTATTATTTTATTTTGCAAGATGTTGTTGGCAGAATCTAGTCACAATAATTACTTTTTTAAGAAAGAGAAAAAACAATTTAATGCACTCAATGCAGACTCTAAAAATATCAGAAAACCAAGTATACAAGGATCAGGCTATTAATAGCTTGAAGCACTGTCAGTTGGTGGGATGAGACACTTTTTTTTTTAGACTGTGAGCCAAAATCTAAAATTTACTGCCGAGATATACTTTGAATCTTCACCATGCTTAAAGGTGAGAAAAGGCTCTAAGCGATTAAACCCCTTGTTTCATAACACCCTGTAGGAGACATTAATTGTTTCAAGAGATGCAAAAATTCTCAAATGTGATTGATTCAAATAAAATTAATTTCAAACAAGACATATAGCACGTTTACAGAATTGCTAAAAGCTATATGCAAACTACTAAAGTGTGATTCGATATCACAATTTTAAAAATCTATGCATCCTTGAAATAAGCGTTAGAACCAGTTTGACTAAATACAGTAGGAAATGGGACAAAAGTTCAGCAAATAGGGTTCAATCCTAAGAAAGCCTTTCAGCTGCTGTATGCAGATCCTGGTTTATCTGTCACCTTCCCTGGCTTTATTCAGGCTCACCACTATGCTACTGGGTAAGTATTTCACCAGTGGCCATTTCTTTGACATTTTAAAAATCACTAAGAATAAAAGGAAAGGTTAATAACATATTTTTATAAAAATTATGAATTTATCTTCTTCAAACAATGTCAGGAGGGTGAAAAGGCAAGTTAGAGAGTAGAATAAAAAATGTATACATTAGGAATTTGACCAGGGTTAAACACTTTTTTCCATTTGTCACACACAGAGAAGACAAGAGCAGTGGGTGCCGCCTTCCCAGCGCTACACATGGTGCTAGGCATAGGGTCGGTAATGGATGACTATCTGTGAATGAGTGCATGGATACCGCAGTGAATGAATAAAGGGGTGGCCCCTATTGAACTGTATACAGATTATGGCCCCCAGATTGACCGTTTTCCATAAGGTTATGAGAAAGCTCAATATAAGCAGACAAGGGGACACTGGCTATGAATCTGGTACCTGAGCAATACCAACCTGAGAGATGGCCCAGATGACCGCTCATCCTTAGAGCTAATGTACAAGTTCCAGTGAAGTAGTGTCTGTCTCCCCAGCCGTCTTTATGGGTGCCCTGGGTCACAGTAGCTATCTAACCAAAGATGCACCTTCTGCATTAAAACAGGGGTGGAGACCACTCAAGGGGCATCCTGGTCTACTCAAAAGAAAATACACACTACCACAAATGCATCCTAAATAACTCATTTCCCATTCTGGGCTTTAGCTTCCCAAAAGGTCAAATAAGTGGGATTGACTATGAGCTCTCTAGACTCTACTTGCTCTAACATGCTGTCACCGAAGAGTCTGGGAAAATAGCTTTTATGGGAGAAACAGTACTCAGAATCCCTGGAGGTCAAGATGACCTGAGCAATGTGCTCTGCTCATGTCCCAGAAGGCCCACAGTATCTTTATACTGGATCCAAAAAGGCAAACTTTTAAGTTGCCCCAGCACCTAACGACTCTTTTCTGTAGGCTGAGATGAAAAAAAAAAAAATGTCCACACTCTTTTGGAAAGTGAGCCCAAACCCTACATAACAATGCTCCTTGGATACAAGTAACATTTTCTTCTAGAAATAGAAAGTGTCCTCTAGCATACTTATAATTTCTACAATCTGTTCTGCCAATTTTTTTTGTTTGTATAACTGCTATTCACAGTTGTTTTGGCAAAAATGAAAATCTAGCTTATTTCTAATAGCCTAATAACTTTCATGGGTTGTTCCATTTAAGAACTGATGAAAAAGTCACCATAGAAATCTTGTTATTAAGATGTTTAACCGTAATTACCTATTTGTTATTAAAAAACAATCTGTGGAGTACCATCGCTGTAAAAGAAAGCTTTTTGAAAGAGTTCACCATGCCATAAACATTGCTTTCTCCTTTCTCACTTAAAAACAAATCCTTGCTGCCAGTTTAAAGAGCTGTATCCTAGAACATGTGCTGTATAACAGAGCATGTTAATTAACATGTTATTTATTTTGCCTTAAAAAAAATAAGCTTCTCTATTAGCAATCATCAAATTCAGTAGTAGAAGAGATCCACCAGCCTGCATGATAGCTCATTCTGGCCTCCTTGAAAAAAGACATCATATATGACTGGCATGCCAGTACCCAATCAAATGCAAAGTAGCAACATCCCCGCCTATGGAAAAAGCATGTGTGTAACCAACTTAAGATGTCGCTTATTGCGGGGACAGTAGCTCTATCATGGGAGAGTCGGGAGTTCTTAAAGTGACAAATACAGTCCAAAATTGTGTCATGCTATGCTGAAAATCTTAAGTGATAAATACATACTTTTATACATACATACATACATCAATACTTTTACATGCCTGTGTAAGCCTCATATAAACAATGCCACTGTCATGTACACATGACTTGCAACATCATCCTCAAACCCTGATAATGTAATAATAGATAATAGTTGCCAGGTACTGAACCAAGCACTTTTTAATGCATTACTTATTATTCTTAAACTACCCTGTAAGCCAAGTACTAATCATCAGTTTACAGATGAGGATGCCAAGGCACCGAAGGGTTAAGAAAATTACCCAAGATCAGTGGGAAACAGAAATCTCGATATGAACACAGGTAGTCCAACTTTTAAGCACTTCTATGGTACATTAAAATGACCACAAACTCTTTGCTCTTTGAAGCTTCCCCCCCCCCCCTTCATCCTCTAGGTCAGGGACAGGGATTTTTTTTTTTTTTTTTTTTTTTTTTTTTTGCCAAGGGCAATTTGGATATTTATAACATCGTTCATACAAAACGATGGGCCATACAAAATTGCCAACTTAAACATTAGCTTGCTATATTTGGTCAAACATTAATTAAATCACCCTAATGCCTTGGTAGGGCTAAGCCAAATGATTTTGTGGGCCAAACATTCCCCACCCCTACTCTAAAATCTGGGTGGGCTTTAGTGACTTTCTTGACCAATGAAATGTGGTTGGGGTGCTATTCAGGACATTGGAGCCTAGTTCCACCTGGTCCTCCTGGAGCTATTTCTGGATTTTCCTTCTTGGAACCCAGCTGCACAACTCTGAGAAGCCCAAGCCACATGGAGTGGCCATGGGAAGTTTATCTGTCAGTGTCCCCTGCTCAGCTGCCAGATGACAGCCAGTGTCAACCACCAGTCGGGTATATGATCCAAGTTAGACATCTTGCTTAGTCCAGCCTTCAGATGACTGTAGTCCCAGCTGCCACCATCTGAGAGATCCCCAAGCAAGAACCATGCAACTGACCAGACAATTCACGGAACCATGAGACATATCACAAATTGTCTGGTGCCACAGAGTATCTGGATGGTTTTTCTACACAGCAAAAGATAAATGAAAAAGCACCCCCCACCAAGATACAAATGAGTTATATTAAAAAACAAAAAAAAACAAAAAACTTACAGATTGGCTTTTGAAACTCAAAACGCATCTCACTTTAGTTACTTTTACAAGACTAGTATCTAAACTAAACATTTAAAATATGAGACACATTGAATGGACCATCAACTAATTGTTATAATCATGCTTTCCTTCTGTTAGCTACACATAGTTCAGATCACACCTAACCTTTCACAGAAAAAGACACAGATTATGATTCGTCTACTTTCAGTTCACATATTTATTTCTGCTGGCAGCACCACTTCTGACACCCTGTGAAAAGTAAATTCTTGAAAAATCTTTGCACATGGCAAGTCTGTCAACCTGGAAAGAGTGCTGTACTTCATATTGTTGTGCGTTTTACAGTTTAAAGTGCTTTGTAGTATAATTTCAATTAATCTTCCCAACACTATAATGTTATTAATATTATTTGCATTTGTACTAAACTGAAAAGTAAGCATAGGGCAGTTAAATTACCTACCAAAGGATTCAGGAAGGGGATTACACATCCAGACCTCCTATACAATCTTATTTCATGATCTCGAACTTTATGTGTAAGCAGTAAAAACCTCATTTGTCCAGAATGTATCATATCTCATAAGATCCAGAGATGTTCTTAGCATTAGGCTGCCTTTCACCACCACATTAACATAAGAGGTGCTCATATTTGCCTGTCTTACTTCCATCCACTTTGGATGCTTCTAGATTTACACTTTTGGTCTCCTTGTCTGCAGGCAAAGAAACAAATCACATAGCCATTCCTTTGGTGTCATGCACATGGTATTCTTTCAGTAAATGCTTATTTAATTGAATTTAAAATTCCCATTGACAAGTTAGCACAACATAGCATTTTTACAAAGACTCTCTCTCTCTCTCTCTCTCTCTCTCTCTCACGCACACACACACCTTAATTATTGAATTCTTCAAAACTTTCTTACTCCTTTACTCTAGAAAGAATAGTACAAATATGTTTGCTTTATATGCAAACTCTCCAAAATAGAATTCAAACCTTTCTTTCTAATTTTAATTTCTACCACTTCTAAGAATGTCTTCTACTCTAGCTAGTGGACTCCAGTCACATCATAAACATCCTTGAATCTTGGATTTCGCTTATTACATGCCTCCTGTGGAAATGTACTTCTCTCCATAATTCCAGCAGAAAATCTTGATCTCTCCATGGACTAACATCGGTAATTTTCTCTTCTTTTTTCAGTCAGGATTTAGTCCAGGAAACAGAAACCACTCCAGATATTTCGAGCAGAAATGGATTTTCCCCAGATATTTAAATTCAGGGAAATAGTTGGAAGAGCTGGAAGATCAGGGAGCTGTCATTCATCTATTGATTTTAAGGTTATACTCTTAGTTATAATCTAGCAGTGAGAATATTTCTACTATAACTTCTTAAAGTCACAAAACTGTTCACCCAATTTGGTAGAACCTAATCTGAATCCATAATCCTAGCTGCAAAGGAGTCTTGTTGTTCATTTTTAGCCTTCCAAATATAAGCACAGTAAAAATGGATATTAGGAGTATCTATTTGTAAGACATCTATCTTATGTTTTTTCAAGCTTAATATGACTTTGATCTATATTTTATTATATGTCCTTTTACTTTTAAAAATGTAAGTTCCCTGAAACAATACCTTTTATATATTTATTTTATCTAATAAACATTTATATGGTACTTCCAAAGTTTGAAGTGCTTTGCAAATATTATCCTATTTATTTCTAGTGATAGCTCTAGGAGGTAGATACTGTTATTTATTTACATACTCAGCATGATAAATCTGAGATATTGAGATGCCAAATAATTCACTCAAGGTTACACAGGTAGAAAGTGGACAGACCAGAATGTGATCATGAGTAATCTGTCTCAAGAGTCCATCTTCTTATCCATGGTGTCTTAGTTTTCACAGTGAGCAAGAAACTAACCCAAGAGTAAGGTGCGTGATTGTGCGTTAGTCTTGGATCTAATGGCATGCCACTCTACAGAGATTGTATAAGGGCTATTTTGATGAAATCAATGAATAAGTGACATAGCCTTTTGCAGATTAATTATGCATAAACTGATTACATACTATCTAACTTTAATTTGATTATGCTTAAATATTTGAACAAAGTAATATGTTTAAAATTGAAAAAAATATTAAAACAATATAGAAATGTATACTGTAAGGACTTCTTCCCCTACCAACAACCGCATCCTAGAGTTAACTACTGTACAAAGCTGGTCTCCAGCTTTCAAAAATTTTATGGAAATATACTACACATACACACACACACACACACACACACACACGCACAAATACACAGTACTTTTTTTCCAAAATTTGAATAATTATATACATGACACTGACAAGTGGCTTTCCCACTTACAGACATGATGTCTTTCTGTTCAGTACATGTTCTTTCTAAGGGCAGTGTAATATGCCATTATATCTATTGTTTTACATATGATTTCTTACTTTTGTATCATAACTTACAGTTTTTAAAGCATCTTTGGATTCCTCATCTCATGGTCAAAAAGCTTTGCTAAATGTATCTGTGCTCATTTTAATAAATAAATAAGAAATCAACATCCATTTTTCACATTAATAGCCTCCATGAACATAACCTAAGAACAAAAAAGAAGTTTACTAGTATAGTCTGAATTTCTTGGTATTTTAAAATATTTTTATGAGTGACTCCATTGGTGAGAAAACAAATGGAAATAATGATTTATTGTGCTTCTACTTCTGCTGGGATCCCAGTGAATTTCTGAGGAGGGGTAGATTACATCAAGTAATATTTGACCAGAGGACTAAATTTCCCCCACTGACTTCATCTGAGCTCTGACACTTTCCCTGATTTCACAAGGAAATCTTTGAGGCTGAGAGGGAATTGAAAAGCTGGCTCAGTGCTGGGTAAAAGTAAATCTACTTTATAGAGTCACCATATGGGGGAGGGGAGTGTTATTTTAACACTTTCCTCCTACAGTGCTCCAGTGTAATGCTCAAGGTCCCTGCCTCTTTTGATGCTATTTAAGCAGGGATTTCATTTTACACTAGTGACCCAGCATGTGAAATTGTGGGAGACCCGGGACCCTGGAGCTGGTTGATGGATTGCCCCAAAGAGGTAGGCCAGAGCCATGGGCCCTGCCCACCCACGCACACCCACTGCACAGGCAGCCTCCTTGTGACGGTGTGAGGGCATCACAGTATGAGGGCATGACAACCACCGAGGCTATTATTAGTATAGATATAAAAGCCACAGAACCTTCCTGCAGGAAAGAGCACTCCTGGCATTGCTATGTCATTCACCAGAGATACCTAAGGTCCCTCATTGTTCATATGCAAAGCAGAGTTGTCTATTTAGCACCATTTGACTTTCTCTTAAACACCCTGGTGTTTGGTTTCAAACCATGGAACATGGCTTGAAATGTACACTGTTGCACCATTAGAGCAAGCAAAGGCCCTCAAAGGTCATGCTGGAAAATTGAGGGAAGGAAGGAAGGGAGAGAGGGAGGAAGGGAGGGGGGGAGGGAGGGAGGGGGGGAGGGAGGGGAGGGAGGGAGGGAAAAGGAGGGGCTCTCTTTACCTCCTGGAGCTTTCTCCCATTGCTCCAATAGGAAGCATTGGTGGTACACAGCTTTGGTCAAATTATGGCTCAGCGAAGGTGTGCTTTTACCCAGTTTTTCAGGTACTCAATTTTTTAAAAAGAAAAACACAAAGAACCTGACCTAATACAGTAAGATTCAGCATAGGTGTTTGTTAATGAATCGAAAGGAAAGCAGACATTTCAGTGTGGCCATGGATCACCAGAGAATATTCCAGGCTTCCCAGTGGGAAGAAGGGCAAGGCAACTTAAGTGGATGGACATCAGAAGAAAAAGAGCAGAAGGAAAAGAAGATCAACTGTGTCTGTGGTGGAGGATTTGACTGAGGCCTTACAATCCCCAAGGAGAGAGAGAGTGGGGGAGGGGAGGGGGGGGAAGAAAGTGAGTTGGAGAGAGCAGAAAGACGTGTGAAATTTTGAGCTTCTCCCTTTCTAGTACATTGCAATGTTTCAGGACATCGGGACTTGAATTGTTTCCCTTTGAGCGTGTAGCAGAGAAAGCTGTCTGGAGAATACTGTATTGCACACAGCAGTGCGGATGTCTGCGCAGAAAGGTAAGAGTGTGATAGATGGGCACAGCACCAGTGGCACTCTGCCAGCTCGCGGTAAGCATCTGCAGCAGCGCCCAGTGGTCTCTGACTTAGCAAGAACATCATCAAGATATTTGGTGTCATAAAAGTAACACTTTATTTAACCTTCCTGTACAAACTTTCGGAGCATTAATCTGTCACAGTAGGCTGTATCTTGTACATGTAAACGGACTAGACTCTGTAATCAAATCCTAAATGTGTATTTGTAGCAATATGGCTTTTGCGAAGAATGTGTGATAGGAAGCAACAGACGGAGCAGGGGACAATTAAAGGAACAGCATCCTGCTCGGCGAGACCTTTCACACCCTGAATGGAGTTACCCAGGACTGCACTCATTTCTGAATTTTCATGTTTATTTACCAGCCAGCACCACTTTATGGGGACCCCACATGGCCTCTCCTCCTCTATCACCTGCAATGGAGACTCATTTAGGTCCAGAGAAACCTTACCTGGATGTGATTCAAGGAGCATTCTCATTTCCTCTCAACACCGGCTCCAATTATGCATTGCAGCTCTGTGTTCAAAATATTTTGAGTCTGAGAACAGTCCTAGAGAGAAATGCCTTGTGTGTCTCGGGCTGGAAAAGGGCAGGCCGCAAGCTCCAGGTCTTGGGATTTTGGCTCCGTTCTGTTCCCACCCAGACTGTCCCGGCGAGGAAGGATGCATTTGCAGATGCCGCCAAGCCCACTGGATATTGGCCAGTCTGTGTGGAGCTGGTGATTTATTGAGCCTTAAATTTCAGCCACCAGAAACAAATTCCTCGTGACCAAAACCAAAAATCTTAGATGACTTTGTATAAAATATCCATTGTCAACGGTTGGGGCAGAGGAGAAAAGCAATCGTTTGACTTTGGATCAGAAGAACAAGGGTGCATTAGAAGATACTGATGTGAGTGATTATCAACACATTTTCTCCCTAAAAAAGTAAATCTTCACAAGATTTGCATTCGTGTTTATTGTGCAAAACATATGCATCTTGCCTGGAATATATTTTATTGTGTAGCATATGGTTCCTTTCAGCAAAGGATCTTAAATGACTTTAACAGAAAGAGTTCCTCCCTTCATTCACTCCCAGAGAATAAGGTGCCATTTAAGAGGCAATAACTCTTTCCTGAGGGCTCCACTTAAGCCCTTAGTAACGGACTTGTAAATTGCACGCCCATCAGTTTTTCTCCCATCTCTCTCTTGGCATGGCTGGCTGGGCTTAACTGCCCTAGGCAACCCGGGCCCTGCAAATCCATAATAGAAGTCAGGAGTGTCTCTCACTCACAGTCTAGAGGGGGGATTCCTGAAGGAAATCCAGAAGAATTACAGTCTTGGGCAGCACTGTCTAATAGAACTATTATATGTCCCACATAGGCGAGCCACATACTTAATTTTGAACTTTCTAGTTGCTATTAAAAAAAATTAAAGAGAAACAGGACAAATTAATTTCATCTATTTTAAGCAATCCACTGTAACAAAAAATAGTACAATTTCAACATGTAATCAATATAAACCTATTGAGATATTGCACATACTTACAGTCTTTTAAATCCAGCACGTATTTTTTTCTAATTGCTCATGTCAGATTGAACTAGCTACATTTAAAGTTGGCAGTAGCCACATGTGACTGGTAGCGACTGTATTATATAACACCAGTTTAGGGAGAATGCCAGACAATTCTACCCAAGTAAATTGTATTCCGTAGCAGAAGAGGCAAGCATCAGGGGCTGAGGCAATGATAATGATGATGACATTGGTAAGGATGAGAATGATGATGGTAATAGTAGTGTATATTTACTATTACTTTAACTATTTATAACTACAATAGTACTTATATTTTATACATTTATTTATTATCAACTATTACTATTATAGGCTGTTTTAAACATTTCACACGTATTTCCTCAATTCACAAAAGACCCTTAAAAAGTAGACACTGTTATCATTCCCCTTTATAGAAGAAGCTCAGGCTCAAAGGTGACACTGGAAGGATGTGGGAGAAGCTGGTGGAGAGAACAAGGAGCAGCATCTAACATCAGGAAGCTGGGTCCAGACACTGCCTTCTCAGGACTCCTAATTTTGGTGGAAGTTTAGTCCCATTGCATCAGCTCTCCTAACAAAATCTCCCCAAGGCACCCTAAAATTAACACATGGCACCTCATGTATTCCCATACAAGGTAAGTTGAGAGAGAATTTGAAGATGAAAAATGTTGAGAGCAAGTTTATACAAAAGAGGAGAAAAGTACAGGAGGAGAGACTCCTCCAAGCTTAGCCTTACAAGTAATGGTTCTGGGATAACCTGAACCTGGTCATGGGAGGGGAGCTTTTTTTAGTGGATCTTCATGTGTGTGATGCCCTGGAGTTGTTCCCCTAGAGATCCTGTTCTGTGCTCATCCCCCAGCTGTTCTGATCCAGGGAAATAAAGATTACAAATAAATAAGGCATAGGCCACAAGTGGCCCATGCAATGGGAAAGATGGGATCTTGGTCACCTAATCCCAGTGCAATGTGATAGAACTAGCTGTAAGAGCCATGAGGGGAGAGAAGAGGAAGTCAGAGAGAAGGATGTGGGGAAGAAGTGGTGTTGGGGGCCAGGCCAGGCAGTAGTTAACGCTGAGCAGTAATCTAGAGGATTGAGGAGCCCCCAGAGGGCGAGTGGGAGAGGCATCCCTGAGATGCAGCCCTACTTACTCATCTTGTAAATTGTGCTGACAGCACACCAGCGCTTTTTCACTGAGCAACAGGAACACACATCCAGTCAGAGAACTGAGTCATCTGGCGCTAACAACATGTTCACATGCCAAAACATGGCCTGACCCACATCACTCTTCTATACACCCAAATACAACATATATCCACTGCAAGAAGTGATGAGAAGCAGTAACTTTTCCTTTTTCTTCTTTCCATGGCAGCACTCTTGCTCCACGCCCAGCGCTGTGTGAAATGTACACATGGGAAAGATTGGAAAGGTCATGTGACATCAGCTCAGCCCACACATTGGAATGGGGATCTGTTGGCGAACGATCCGTCCTGCAAAATTAATTGGGATGGGCACATCGAAGGGTGAGAATGTGTCCTTTTTGTTTTTTTACAATGCCATGAAGAAGTATGCCATGAATGTCCCAAAGTGTACATTTAAGAACATGAATTTGAAATTCGGTAGAGGAGAAAGAGGTAGAATAAAGGACAGGGAAGACAGTATATCATTTTTCCCAGATGTGACTGTTAGCTTCTCCTATTCCTCCCCAGAAAGCGGTGAATGTTGATAACGATTGTGAAGACTGGGGGCTCTCAGTATTTTGGAGAACATTTCACAAAGCAAACTTTAGTCATGTAAGATGGGTAAACATAATGTGAAATGTATTAACACATTTGGTGAATTCTGCAAATATATTTTTGCACAATTAGCTTAATTATTTAAATACATATTAAACCTTACTTGCCTCAAGCAATTTAACATGGAATGCAATTTCACATATTATCACAAGAAAAACACATTTATAGAAAATCTGTGTCTCTCCTTTCATAATAACACTTCAACCCATCATTACTTGAGACATAAATAGATCATTTATATTTCAAGGATGATGAATGCTGTATTCCAGAGAAAGTGTCTCCTAATCTTAACAAGTGGCCCCCTAAGGCCCCCTCCATTCGTTTGTGGTGCCGCAATAGGCCCCGGTACTGCTCCCTGGGTGACACCATAACAATATGCAAAGCAGGTGCCCCCACCTCGTTCCAACTGAAAGATTAGTTTTAATTTACTTTGAGGGGCTTTAAAAGTAAAGAGCGTGCAGAATTAATTTTAAAGGACTTGGGGAGAAGGTGGGGATGGTTGTAGCTCTGCATATTCCCATGCTTATGAGGCAATAGTAGTTATGTCAATTATGAAAATCCTGCTCTCTAGTCATTGTTTACTGCTGGTCCATAAATATTTTCAATGGATTGTGTGTAGCATTGCTTCCTGAGAGGGCAAATTATTTTTGGATGTCCCCATATCCGTCTGTATCTGTCCTCTTTGCAACAGAAAAAAGGTAGCATGCCCTGGCCAGGTGACTCAGTCAGCTGGAGTGTTGGCCCATACACCAAAAGGTTGCAAATTTGATTTCCCATCAGGGAAACACATCTAGGTTGCAAGTTCGATTCCTAGTCAGGATACATATGGGAGGAAGCTAGTCAATGTCTGTCTCTTTCTCTCTCTCTCTCTCTCTCTCTCTCTCTCTCTCTCTCTCTCTCTCTTTCTCTCTCTTTCTCAAATCAACAGAAACATATCCTCAGATAAGGAGTCAAAAATGAAAGAAAGAAATAAATAAAGAAAGAAAGAAAGAAAGAAAGAAAGAAAGAAAGAAAGAAAGAAAAAAAGAAGCATTAATGGTAGGAATACTTTGTACAGTGATTAAAAGAGCTGCCACATATATTACTTTTTAATGGAACAACTCAATGATCGAGGCAGTGTTTAGTACTGCCCACTTACATTTAGAGAAACTCCACTTTACAAAGAGACAACATAAATCAGAGAGAAAAGTAACTTGCCATAGTCACCTAAACTGTGACCACACAGACAGAAGTATTTTTTTCCAAATATGATTTTGGCATTTTATATGACAAGCAATAGCATTTTGAAGTGAAAGCATGCAGACACAGACGCGCACACACACACACACACACACACACACACACACACACACACACCCCTTCCCAAAAGTATCTTTTTAATTTCCCGTTATATAGATTCAATCTCAAACACAACCGCCTGTTATGATTGGAGTGAGGGGCAAAGAGAACAGCAGCACAATGGTCCCAGGCTGAGACCGCTGTGGACTTAAAGGTTACCCTGCCAGCCTTAAAAGTTTTCCCTTTGGGGCAGAAACCAGTCACATGGGAGGAAAGACCCTGAGCTCCATTTGTGTTGCTTCTCTTTGAGAACTAAGCTAAGTGGGCTGGGAAAACTGTCTGTCCAGTTGGGGTGGGGGGTGTGGCAGGTAGGGACTGAAGGAGCCCGAGGCAGGACTCTATTAGAGAGAATCTAAAAGGGATCCAGGGCTGCTGGGATGAAGACATTTCCATCGCCAACCTAAGGACAGTTCAGGTGGGTGTTAATGTCAGTTTAAATCCTTTGCCACTCAACAGATGAGTTTTGAGAAGGAGCTCTAGCTGCCAATCTGACTGAGGGCTGGCACCTCAATTAGAAAAGATTCTATTCTGTGAAACTCCTGGGGAGGAAGTGAGGGGAAGCCACTGAGCACATCCACCCAGAAAAGGGGAGCCCAGCGCTCTCGGGAGGACAGGGCAGCACAGTGAGACTCTGAGGCTTCCATTTGTAATCTGCTCATTTTCCACAGCCCTGGGGGTCCCCGACGGAGCAGTGTGTAATGCAGAAGCCCGATTTTAAATGGTGTTTGTCTGAAGGAAAAAGGGTCTTAGTCAATGAGTGAGTCAAACCGGCAACCCAAGATCCGCCTCCCACTCGGGGTTACTCTTTCCTCCTCAGTCTGGCACATTTACTCAGAGGAAAAAAAATTTTTTAAAGCCTCTGTGTGAAAAATGGCCATTGTGTGTGTGTGGCAGAGATAGCAATACCCCCTAGATATTCCATTTGCTTCCTTGCACTAAGGTGGGGGAGCGGGGGGTCTAATGAAACCTGTGTGAAATAATATGTCACTGTTGGCTGCAGCATAAAAAGCCACACGTGGCTTCTCAATTCTCCCTTTCCGCCCCAGGAAGGTCTATCTTTCAGGGGAGCAGCGGCACGATGGGCCTCTGTCGGGCTCATTTTCTGTGTGAGTGTGTAGATCTGAGCCTCCCACTCACTCATGCTGAATCTGACCCATGAGTGTGAATCATTCTATTTGGGGTCAAGCACTGAGATTTTACCACTGTGGCCTCAGCATAGCCTAACTCTTGCTAACGAACACAACAGGAGAGCTACAACTTTGAACAACATTCTAAGGCAGTTAAATTAAGAAATGAAGACCCACATCAGGAGCCTATGGAAATACTAGTATATCTATGTTTGAGGGCTGTCCTTTCCTGTTGCAGCTCCTGATGTAAAGAACTTAAAGATAGAGAGACAGATGAAGTTAAACATTCAGTAGCAGGGCCTTTTGGGAGACTCACGTACTACTGGTTGCCAAGTTTGGTTTTTCACCTACTAAACATCACAAATCTCTCCAACTCTATGGCCTTAAGCTGAGGCTACCATCATCTCTCAACTAGACTGTGGCGTTCATCTTGGTGCTCTCAAACCCACCGGCTTCCTTCAGCCCAAGTCCCTTTCACTTCCCAGATTAGAACTCTTCAGTAGGTTCTCATTGCTCTTAAAATAAATTCCAAACTACTGATTAAGGCTCCAAAGGCCATTCATGAGTGGAGGACGAGGACAAGAAGCATGGAAGGTCATCCCACTTAATTTATCCCAAAGGGCTCCTAAAGCCAACTTGTCTTTGACCTAGTCATAGTAGAGATTTATTTCTGGGTTCAGAAAAGAGTGTTTGGCAAACAGCTATTCACTGTTAGCAACACTCTTTTCCATAACTGAGGATAGAGGAAGTGAGAGGAGATCAAGACATGGTTTCAATGAAATGAATGAGCATTTATCTGAATCGCACACTTCCATAAATTTAGCTTTTATTAAAAGTTGTTTTCCAAAAATAATTGTGTACAACTGGGGGAGAGGGAAGCTGGAAGACAATTTTCCCTTTTCATTGTCTACTCCCTTTATCACTCTCAAGACTTGACTCCAATGATACCTTCTTTTGAACATTACCCTGAATCTCTCAAACAGAGTTAATTGAGATCTTCTAGCAATGAATTGATAGTTCTGTACCAGGGTTAACCATGTGGTATTGTCATTGATATCATTATTATAACATATAATTATCATCATGTTATATAATTAAATATATATCATATCATATTATGTTTCTTTCTCATGAAGACAGAAAACCGTATTAATACATATTACTGAAAAGTGAGTTATTTCTTAAAAAAAATATATATTAGTACTTTACTCAAGGTCGCATTTCCCAGGTTCCCCAAGATACTAGAATTAGAGGAGGAGGCAAAGGGCAAAGTGCTGCTGGGAAACACTCTGAGCAATAAAAATGGTGCATCTGCCATCTAGTGGTAACCATGTGTAAATGCACCGGGGTGATTAAAGAATCTGAAGGGCCATCCAATGGTGAACACAGTAAAAATAACACCTAACATGTCTTGAGCTCCTACTATGTCCCAGACACTGTGATAAATGCTTTATATGAATTATATCATTTAACATTCAAGACAATAATGTTCAGTACATTCTATCTTTATACCCATTCTAGAGATGGGTATAAAAAGGGACTGAAAAATTAAAATTCCTAAGCCTGGCAGCCTGAATTCAGAACCCACATCCTTAAAATCAACACTATAATAAATGATGGTCAACTGAGTTAAGCTCTACCCAGAAACATTAATTTCTGTGTTAGTATACATAACAATTCTTCAAATGTGTTTTTTACTTAAGAGTGGAATAACACATTCACCAATTGTTTCATCTTTGCAATCTCAAAGGTTGAGTGCATCGAGGGTTTGAAGAAGAACCTGGGACTATCAGAGCACAGAAGGCAGGGAGTCGCCAATTCTCTCCTCTCCCAGAGGCTCTCCTGTGCCAAGTGCTCCATCTGCCAGAACACTTCCTCTACCAGCAAGCCACATCGCCAGCACCAGCGTCCAGCCCTCACTCCCTAAGCATGGCTGGCTTTCCCAGTTAAAATATGTGTGTCATCTTGAGAACACCATTTCTTCCCAACATGCCAAACCTTAGGAAATCTGCTCAGACACTGCTCCAGTCAGACTGTAGGAAGCTCTACTAGCTCCTGGATCTGCTGGTGCTCAACTCAGACAGACAGGTAATATAACACAGATCTCAGCTTCTGATTATAGGATAATGTTCTTTCTCTTCGTTGAAATGCGCTCTGTTCATTTGGGCTGCACTTCAAGCTTTTCCATATTTTTGTCTACTCAATACTCCATTTTATTTCTTCTTTCTAAATATTTATTAAGATGGAATATGTAGTCAGGCCTTTACTTCAAGGAGCTCGCAGTCTTGTAGAATGATCTATGCAAGTTAAATTAATAGACAAGATAATAACAGACTGTGCTAAGAACAAGAGAGAAAGTAAACATCTGATGGATGGAGAGGACCATGCTAGGGAGCACCTGCATTTCTGAGCATGAGCTGAGACCCAAATGAATAAATGGGAAGGGAAATGGGAGAAGTCACGATTAGCGGAAATGTCTGAGCCTCTCTCAGACTTCCTTTTGTGGGCTGATGTCACTGCAATCATGCCTCTGATTTACTTCTATCTTCTTATCTTCTCATTGAACCTGCAGATCTCTGGGCATTTATATTCTATCAGCATACAATATTATATTGATTTACACATCCTGCCCCTTACATTTGTATATTATACTCACATATAGGCTCCTTAAAACACTATTTTCAAAGTTCTTCATATTTATATCTCTCTGCCTTGACGTGGTAGAGTAAGAGAAAAGTAGCAGGCAGATGTTTGCGGTGAGAGAAAGGAAATGGAAAAGGGGTAAATATCTGAAAGAAATGATTTTGATAGACAATGGTCTTGATTATAGGACCCTCAGGGTGGGTGTTCTATATGATCACAACATTGGCAAGTAAAAGGCTCTAAACAATAAAAATGTCAACAAATATAATACTAGCTGTTCTTTTAGCACATGAATGATTTTGAATTACTTGCATTTTGTGACATCAGATGAGAATTAAACTCTTAAATATTTTGCAGCCCACAGAAATCATCTCTTTATCACAGCAGTGACAAGTGTGTGGGTTGTTCTTTGGTGGGGTGCATAGAGCCTCAATTACCATCCTTTTATAGAGAATGTATTATGTGAAGAAGAATTCAAAGTGTCTCTATAAAAGTAGGATTTTCTTACTCAATAGTGTCATACCCTATGTTTTCAAGTCCTATACCCTCTCTTTTCTAATCCCTCCCAAAATATACAAACAAATGTAAAAACAATGATAAAACACACACACACACAAACAAAAACTCTCACTTTTCTCTATTCTCCTAAGGCTATCAGAGTCAGAAAATCCTTCACAGAAGAGACAGGCTAGATTATATTCAACCTCACGCACCATCAACACAGTTGTCAGCCATGTAGCATGTTCATTACGGCGACGGTATAAGAAGCAAAGTGAACACAGCTGGAATTTCAGCTCCCAGGTTGAGTCTGCAGGGCTGACTATTAGAAACATCATCTTTTCACTTATTCACTGAGAAAATTTGATCTGGAAGTCATTGAAGGGGAATATGGAAGCCCCATGATGTGACTCTTATTGAGTGACTTTTCCATTTCTCAGCTTTGGTTCAACACAAACAACACAAGCAAATGATTACTAAAATAACATTTTTAGATATACAATTATGTACTGTTTGGAATTTTATAACAGATGAGTTTCTTTCAGGTCAATGCAAATCTTGAAATAAATTTTAAAATAATATGTTCTGCACTTTAAAATTTTTAAATGTTCTTTTCTCTTCTCTACTGCAAAAGCTGTTGTTTTTCTCTTGCGGACATCACGGCAGCTAAACAAGACTTACTGTGAAAGAAATGTAATTAATAGTTATCATAGCAGCAGTGAAAGAAGTACTCTAATTATTTGTCTTTTGTGGTTCTTTTAAAGACTGAATTTTTATTGTGTTTGGTTTTTAAAGGTCATATTTAGAATTATTTTGTTTGAGATCTCAAACAAGTGGACCTTTGTTTCTGCTCCAGAAGTTATTGAAATGCAAAGCCAAGGTATCCCATATGCTTTTGTATTTAACTGCTTAATCAAACTATTCTCCTGAAGGGAAGAAGATCGTTCCGCTCATTCTTTGCTGACTATTTAATTAATTGATTCTCTTCAGAGAAGACATGAACTTGATGTTTGGGGATTAGTTCCTTGAAAAAAGAATGAATACAGTATCTGCATATATGGGTCCTTCCATTATTCACACATCCCTTTCTTCCTCCTGTCATATTAGGTCACAAACAGCCTGGCAGTTTTGCAAAGCATGCTGGTTACAGATCAAAGTAGAATGTTTCTGGGGTTCTCTAAAAGTCTCGAGACTTCATTCGATAGTGCAGACTTTTTATCTCATCTAATGTTCAGTTCTCGGCAATGGAAACAATCTTGGAGAAATACATTCTGAAACACCCATGTTTATTTCTTATTCAACAAGCAAATTAGCTGGATCTTCCACCTTGAGCTACTGTAACCTATTAAGCCACTTTCATTTCATTAAAAGTGAAAATTTCTTTAACATATTACCAAGCTACTTGCCCACACTCTTATTTCTTTTTTCTTCATTGAGCTCCTGTCTTAGTGCAAATCACTGTGAACCTTAATTAAGACATTAAAATTCCCCACAATGACCTCTATTGTCACTGGAATAGAAGCGCTATCTCTTGGCACTTCTCCACACTGTCCTTTAAATACTTTAAGGCAAAGGAAGCCTATGCTCAGCTTTTGCAATGCTCTTTATCTCTGCTGAATCATGGCATACAGGGCCAAATCTTCATGTACTCTAAACTGCAACAATATCTGTGTGGTCCACATGTGCCAGTTCTCTATTTTAGAAGTTTGAAATGAAGGTCTTAGCATTTATACTCAGCCATTCATTGTCAAAAATTAAGAAAATGACTCAGAGAAATGTACTATATCAGACAAGATAAGCTATATGTCCCTTCCAATTTCTATCAGGCCTAGCCAGTCTGCTTTATCCCTGTGGTTTTACTGCCTGGGGCTAACCAGTTGCTTATACCCTGGGAGTGCCTATCTGGCTGCAGCAATCTTTCCTCTCCCCTCTCCTTTCTTCCTTTTCCCTTCTCCCCTCTTCCCTTTCCCCTTCTCTCTCTCTCTCTCTCTCTCTCTCTCTCTCTCTCTCTCTCTCTCTCTCTCTCTCTCTCTCTCTCTCTCTCTCTCTCTCCCCAATTCTGGATTCCATGGAATCTGTATCCCAAGCAGCCACCAAGGGGCCAGATGATATTGCAATCTCCAAGTTCAGGGGAATTAACTCTGTGTATGAACTCTGAACGATCGGTCAGGAGATGAAGAGCTTGGTAGGTATTCTCTGTCCTTCATTCAATCCATGAATTGCTCCAAGGTTTGGTTATTCAGCCTTCCCAAAGAAGTATCATGTGTCCTACCAAGTAAATGGAACTGCTGCGTGGTCTTTGAAGCTCATTGTGAAGCACATGCTGAGCAGTGACGAACTGTAGTGCATGGCTTCCTGTGCTTTTCTTCCTCCTTCTCATGCTCATTTTATGGATCTATACCTAAAAACAAAAAACAAAAAACCGAAAACACTTGTTCCTTTGCCCAAGTTCCACTTTCTAGGGTGCTTAGGTGAAGGCAAATACAATAAAAGCAAGAGGCTTATGCTTCTCATTTCCATTTGAGAGCCTCTGAAAATTACTGAGAAAAAAGACCCTAAATGTTTATGTTTTAACAAATAATTATTTAAATTTTTATTTTTTTAAACTGTTGTTACCTGGAAAAATGTAAACTTCACAGTGGAGAACCTTGGCAGACACTAGCTTAACCAGATGATCAACCTTAAGACCTTCAACATTAAAGCAATCCAATATTATGTGCCTCCTAATATAAAGAACAGCAGCACGTGCATACCATGGTATGCCTGACCAATGTACATTACGTGAATGGGACCATGAGAAGACAACAAGCCAGCCTTAATGGAGGGACATATTCTAAAAAGTAAATGGACTATATTCTTCACTTTCGAATCTCAGAGAGAAGTGGGGTGAGGTAGAGGGAGATGATCAACGAAAGAACTTGTGTGCATATATGCGTAACCCACAGACACAGACAATAAGATAGTAAAGACCTGGGGCAAGGTATAGGGGATGAGCTAGAAGAGGTCAATGTGGGGGTAGAGGGAGGACATATGTAATACTTTCAACAATAAAGCCTTTATAAATAAAATACTTCGAGGAAGATAATAAAGTCATTAATTATACCAACATTATATGATGACCAGATGAAGCCCAAAGATGAGAAGTTTGGATAGAGCAGTTCTCAGAAGAGACAAAGAATTGAGTAAACAACAGAGAGTATGTGAGAGTGTGTGCTTAGAACTCAGCCTAGCACAGACTGTGTTAACAAACAAGACCAACATTTCTAGAAGCACAGGAAAGAATAGTTTATTTCCCATTCATATAACATTCCATGTGGCTGTTTCTTGCTGATGGGAGATTTCCCCCACGTGATGCTTCAGGCACCTAGTCCTTTTCATCCCATGGTTCCACTAACCCTTAGCATATCCCAGTTCTCCACATTCAGCAGTGAGGGAATGAGAATGGATAAGGCGTGATTGCCTCTAAAGTCTTTGGCCTGATCCCCATCTCTTTTATTCACATTGAATTGTCAATAATTCACAAGTGGCCACACCTAGAAATAAGTGGGGCTAAGAAATGTAGTTACTGGCTAGGCAGCTGCCTCCTCCCTGTAACAAAACTCTATAGGGAGTGGAGCACAGATTTTCTATTTATTTTTTTGTGTGTGGATATGGGTAGCAGAGGGAACAGTTTTCCTCTGTTGTATTATTTGCAATAAAATCACTACCGTTTATTGAGCACTTACTACGGGTCAGAAATAATGCTAAAAGTTTTATGTCATTCATTCAAAATTCTTATAAAATCGGTTTATTATCCCCATTCTCCTGTAAAAAAAAAAAAGCCAGAAGCTTTCTGAAATGAAAAGCAGCTTGGCCAAGGGCACGCAACTAGTTGGTGGTATTCTGAGGTTTGCTTGCTCTCAGTCCCCTATAGTGGTTACATGCATGAATTCAGGATGGACATCTGATTCAAATCTTGGCTCTCATTTTTTAGTGCCATGACTTTGGGGAAGCTACTTCATCTATTTAAGCTGCAGTTTTCCTGTCTATAAATGGGAATGATGAGCTCATGGAGGTTTGCTTGGTTGTTGTTGTTTCTAAGAAAAAGATAATGTTAACAAAGTTCTAATCTTGGCATTTTACTAAGTGCAGGGGATGCAAATGTTAGTACTTGCATCCTGGGACTCTTAACCTCTCTCACTGCTTCTTCACCTGTCAAAATCAAAGGGAGGCTGTTAAAGTTAAATGACTTAATGTATAAAGTGATCAGCCCAGCGTGTTTGTATTAGTTTCCTATTTCTGTAGTATCGAATTACCACAAATTTAGTGGCTTAAACCACACAAATTTGTTATAGTTCTGGAGAAGTACAAAATCAATCTCACTGGGCTAAAGCCAAAATGTCAGCATCCCTTCTGGAGGCTTTCAGGTCAGAGACTGCCTACATTCCTTGGCTTGTGGTCCCTTCCTCCATCATCAAAGCCGTAAGTGAACTGCTCTGTCCCTACATCTTCTCTCCCTGACTCTGACTCTCCTGCCTCCCTTTTATAAGGACTGCTGTGATTACATTAGACCTATCTAAATCATTCAGTTCCTCAACTTAATCTCAAATTCCTTAGTTTAAGCACATCTTCTAAGTCTCTTTTGTCATATAAGGTAACATATCCACAAATTCTGAGGATTGGGATATAGATATCTTTGAGACCATTATTCAGCCTACCACAATGTATGCAGTACTGTTTGTATAAACAGAAGTCATTCTAAATTAAATGAGATAACACATATATGTGACTAGCACAATGCCTGATACTCATTAAGAACTTCATTGGGTTACTCCCTCCAAAAAAAAAAAATACTGAATAACCTTATCACTTGAAGAGACCAGTTTGGTTTCCCAGTTAAAATATGAAGAACCAAAGTAATTATCCAACCTATTTAATTCAAAAGACTAAAAACTAACAAGGAAACAGAGCTGATTTTTATGAATTGGCATAAAAATTCTGGAGGAAATTGAAATTTCTGTTTGGTTTGATTGCTTTTATTGAGATATCTGAATATTTTAGCCTTAATCTCAATTTTGTGGCAAAGACCTAGCTCAAATCCCCTATTTTTTATTTTTATAAATTAGCTAGAAATATTGTCTTCACAGTTCTTTTTAATTTTTTTTTTCTTTTATGCAATGAGCCTGCTGCAAGATGGTGGAAGACCATGGGCTATTTTGGTCTCTAGAGAGAGCTGACTCTAAGGCTTCCAGTGGGGGAAATCATTAAAGACACAGCAGGACTACCCGGTTTTAGAAACTTCCATGTACATTGGGAGGATCCTAACTTGCAAAGTAATAATTTTCTTCTAAAGCCAAATTGTTCAGCTCAACTCACAGATGATCTGGCTTTTGATTACCTTAAGGTATGTTTTATGACATTAGAAAAATGAGAACATGTGTTATCTGGCCTGGGGAGGAAAAAGCAGCACCCTTAAATTCTAATCATTTCTTTCACAATCCAAAGGAAATCTCTTAAGTCTTTAAAAGGTTGGGTTAACAACACTGAAAATATTTTTATTTTTCACACTCCTCTGCTTTTCTTGGTTCCATCTGGGACCAGAAGCCAGTACGTTGAAATACCAGGAGAAAGGCAGGCCTCAAACACTTCCAGCCTGATGAGAGGCAGGAAATAGCAGAGAGCTCAGAAGGGCAAATTTTCTTGTCTGCTTACAAGATTTCCAGGCTAATTTCATATGTCAACAAGTTTGCATAAGTAATACTCAGTGTGATTTGGGAATACCCAGGTTTTAAAGCCTGTTAGGGTTTGTGTTCCAAAATGAATATTCATCTTTATTGTCACTGTGTTATTGTTAATATAAGTGATATCATTTTTATTTATGTAGCAACATTCTTATGGGGATTCTAACATCTTTAAATAACATGACTGCAGCAAGTCTTTGTTTTTTAAAGATCTCATTAGGAGATCAGAGTCGACATAAAAAGTTATGATTTTTTAAAAGATAATCATGATGTTGGTTTCAGTTCACTGACAAATGCAGTAAGTCTTTCTTCAATTACATGAATAAATTCAAGATAATGTAGGAGGAATACCAATTGTTTAAGAAACCCGAAATGATTTAGCAAAGAATGTAAAAAATATCTCAGTATTTTCTTCATACAAGTAAACTCACAAACTCAAAGTTTTCCAAATATGGCTTCAAAATGCTTTGGAGGGGCCAGAGCCAACTCTCATGAGTCAACAAAGTAAAAATACCTTAAGAGAATGATTTAATAGCTACTTTCCATTATGATTCTAATAGAATAGGCCTAATTTAAAAAAAAAATCTTTAAGACATTGAGAAATTGGGCTTTGTTTGATGCTTGGACCTTTTCATATATTCATATCGGAAAACACGAGAAGACACAGACACCAGGCGGGGGTTGGGGGGGGGGGGTAAGGGCATGAGTGGGGGGTAGGAAGCAGGCAATGAGGGGATAAGGACACAAATGTCATACCTTAATCAATAAAGAAAGAAAAGAAAAAGAAAAACATGAGAAACCTAGGGAAAAGAATAATTTGCAGCAGCAGCTTTTAAGGATTTCGAGATTGTTGAGATCAATGAGACTAAGGTTTAAAACTTTCCCAAAACAGTCCAGAAGCTAAATAGATTTAATTCGCACTAAACATGCCTTTATGTGAAATTTGTTTGTGCTATGTCTTTTTAGATCATTAACATACCAAAGGCAGGGTTTGTGTCTATAATATGTTCCTCTAGTAGGTTCTAGTCACCATTCAACATTTATGGAACAGCCAGTTCTAGGTTCCAGAAACTGGACTCTGTGAGAATAGAATAATCCCCTAACCATTTTTAATGAAATGATTAATTCATGTATTTCATCATCAAACATTTTTTGAGTTTCTACTACATGCCATGGACAAAATATACTTTAGATATTCAGGGATCTCTGTCATTATGGAGCTTACAGTATCACGAGATAATATAGACAATAAGTGGCTTAACAAACAATCACTAAATTTCAAATTTAGAAAAGTGTTGAAAAAGTGTTGAAAAAAGTGTTGAAAAAGAAACAAGATGTGGGGTTGGAGGAGAATGTTCTGGAAAAGCCTATTCTATATAATAGAAGCCTAATATGCAAGTTGACTGAACTGTGGAATGACCGGTTACTATGACACATACTGACCACCAGGGGGCAGACGCTAAATGCAGGAGCTGGCCCCAGCCCACAGGCTCCAAGCCAGCCAAGACGGGTGCCAGTGGGGTCCCCCCAATTGCCCCTCTGATAGCCCCACAGATCGGCCCTGATTGCCAGCCAGGCCTACAGATCCTACTTGTACACGAATTTCATGCACCGGGCTTTTTAGTTTATTTAAAATAACCAAAGAGGAGAATTTTAAGAAACCATATGACCTACCCATGCCAAAGCCAGATCAGCTTTTGAACCATCATTCAGAGAAACAGCAAAGTATGTCATCCACCTCCTGACTTATGCCCATTTGGCTTCTTCAAGAACGTAAGTTGAGTCCCTTAGCCCAGCCTTGCTATGCTTCAAAGCTACAAGTATATGGGGTCCACAGACAGAACAAAGAGAACAGAAGATGAAATCGAGTTTGAGGATGAAATTATGTTTATAGCCCAATGAGAAACTGATTTTACAATTTGAATTTCTAGCTCTTTTTCTAATGCATTTTTTTTCCTTTATCTTGCTTCCACTTACCTAGTTTAAAATTTTGAGAATGAAAACACTTCGTGTATCTCTAAAAATTTAATTCCTAATAGTGTTAAACCAATACATTTTTTAATTTAGCAATCAACTTTGAATTTTAACCTTCCATCTTAATATTAGGGCCTAATTTTATTTGTAAGGCAGTAGATTGAATTAAAATTAGTGTGCAATATTAGGGAACCACCTGCCTTGATTAGACAGAGGGAATAAGCAATTATAATGCATCTTTAAAAGTAGGCACAAAAGGAGTGAGAAGCATCGATAAGAAACTGTGCTTTTCCAGTTTTCTGATCTCAGTCAAATTCTCTTTTTATTGACCACACCTCAATAGCACTAAAATATTTCTCAGAGAGTGCCACCAAGCTAGTTAGTGACCTCATCCTTCCACAAATGTTGACTGAATTATTTCCCTTGTATATAGTTCCTTTGTAAAAGACATTTATAGTTGTGCCTTTTAAGGTTTAGAATTAACCAGCTGTTTCTGCCTTTTTGCAGAACTTATAAATATTTATGTGCTTTGATATATCAGTTTGGGGCCATGAATTTTAGGTACTAAGGTTTGTCAACATAAAAGTTGTGCATTTTTTAACAGTTTGGTCATTCTACAAACATAGGAAAAGGATGCAGAATCTATCCTTCATAAGCATCCTTCCCTGAAAGATAAGAATTTAACCTTACAATCTCATAGCGCCAGTATATGTTTTGCTGTTGAAAGTTGTCATATTGAGCCTTGTTTTGTGGCCAGATAGCTATTGAGGTTGTATCAATAAAGGTAAAATATTCACTCTTCAATTAACAATCTTATCTGCTCAGAGGGAAAAGTACCAAGGTAAAAAATGAGTATCCTTCTTTATCTTCCCAAGCCTTGCCCTTAGGATACTCATGACCAGTGGGAGGAGAGGCAAGGAAAGTCAGAAGTTATAAGTGCAATGTTATGAGCCTACCTCATTCTTGGCCAGTGTCCCACTGGATGAATAGGGGTTTAACAGGCAGGGCAAAAGGTAAGGACATTCCAAGAAAAAGAAATATCATCATAAAGAAATGGAGAAATGAAAGAACATGGACTATCAGGGCAATCAAAGAACAGTGTGAAAATGAAAAATGGGGGCCATTTGGGGAAGTAGCTAGAGATGAGTGGGCAGGCCATGAAATCTGCATTGCAGAGTGCTTCTTTGAAGCCATTGGAGAATCACAGAAAGATTGTAGGCAAGAGAGCAATATACTCAGATTTCTAATTTGGAAAGAGGTTCCTAGTGGCAAGGTGTAGGAGGGATTGGGGAAGGTGAGCTGAAATTTGTTGGGCACAAATTGTACTAATCCCAGAGAGAAGTGATTCAGGCTACACAAAGGCTGTGGCAATGGGGATGAAGAGAACTGCTGTAGGAGCTGGTGACTGCTGAAGGGATTGGAGACCGTTGGAGACATTGGGGGTACCTCCCAGAAGCTTGGGTGTTGCCTTGGACGCCGAAGAGCATGGAGCAATTTGTCAGCCGGTACAATCTGTATTATGGCCAAAGTGGATAATTAGAGCAATGCCCCAAATGTTCTTCGCCAGTTTACAGTAATAGCTAACAGGCAGTGTGGGCTGGCTCCGGGCCAGGCTCTGACCTCAGGATGTTCCATGTGCACAGCATAAGGATGGAGAGCGCTTACTGAATTCAAATCCTGCCTTTGCCACTGACTGACTGTGTGGCCTTGGCCAAGTTACTGAATCTACACCTCAGTTTCCTCACTTGTAAGGTGGGGGTCATAATGATAACAACCAACCTCAAAAAATGTGGTTGTAAAGATGAAATAACTCGAGTAATTCAGTTTGATGAGTGATGGGAATATATAAAAAATGTCCACTGAATATTGATTATTGTTATCACATGTGTTACACAATCATGTAAACTCACGCAACCTATAGAGATAGGTGCTATTATCTCCCTTTGCAGAGAAGCAATTGAGACACAGAAGAATGATAGAGCTAGGAAATCAAGCAGTTAGACTCAGGAGCCTTTACTCTTAACTATTTTGCCATCATCCTCTAAATCAGTATTGGGGAACCATTTTTCTGCCAAGGGCCATTCGGATATTTATTACATCATCCGTGGTCCATACAAAATTATTAACTTAAAAACTAGCCTGCTATATTTGGTCAAACATTTAATTAACTCGCCCCTAATAACGCCTTGGCAAGGTCAGACCAAATGATTATATGGACTTTATAGGGCCTGGAGGCCAGATGTTCCCCACTCCTGCTCTAAATTCAAGGGTAGTAACAGCACAGGACTATTCCAGGTAGAGGCAAACAGGTTTGAGTGGTTTAGGGAAGGAGGTCCCAGCACACATAATTCTATTAAAATCAAGCCTGAATTTGATACTCCTATGCAAGTGCTGACAGCCATAATCGCCATGCCACTTGCTGACTTCACGATAAGGACTCTGTCCCTCATAGTAGAGAGGCAAGGAATCATTTAGCTGAGTCCTGCTACCCCACACCTTGTTCCAGGGCAGCCTGGACAAAAGAAATGACTGTCACACCACTGCTATAAATTAGCTTAATTTGTCCAAATTTAGTGCTATTTTCCCTGTCTAAAAAAGTAATAGCTTTTGCTAAATTCGGAGTTTTCCAGCTTTATTTTTATGGAAAGGGGCAGTTTAGTGTAGTGGTTAAGAGTTTTAGCTTGGGAATCAAAAAGACCTGTCTGGCTTTGCCAACAAGCCAAATTTAGCAAATGAAAATGATGGATGCTTAGTTAAATGTGAATTGCAGATAAGCAACTATATATATATATATATATATATATATATATATATATATATATATATATATATATATATCCCTGCACATGAACCCGTGTGCCAGTAGCTCTCTGTGGGGTCTGGCCGCTCTGTGCCCACTGTCCAGAGGCTCTATGCGGCCCAGAGGCTCTATGTGGCCCAGAGGCCCATCAGCTACTGGGCACAGAATGCTTGTCTCATCCCTGGGGCTACAACGCAAGAGTTCACCACCACCACTATCCCACGCGCCCCCCGCCCCCCCCCCCCCCCCCCCCCCGCAAGCCCAGAGGTCTTCTGCGGCCCGGGTGGAATCCTTTCCTCATCACTGCAGTGACGAAGCAAGCATTCCACCAGGTCACTCACACTGCCCTCTCTTAGCAGCTGTCCTCCCAGGACTGGGGAACTCTGGCAGGGCTGAGAGGACTGGGCACTAATATATTAGTATTCGGTATATTTTCTGGGACATACTTATACTAAAAAGAATTGTTCTTTTTTATCTGAATTCATATTTAAGTGGGCATCTTATCATTTATCTGGCAATCCTATATGGGAGTTGACTTCTTGGTACCTCTGTTCTCCCACCTACAAAATAGGGACAATAAAATATAGTAATAGTGATCCCAATTGACATTTTCTATGAAGATTAAATGATATAATATATATTGTCTATGGTTATTGTTATGTTTAATATGTATTGGTTATTGTTATTGTTATTGTTATTGTTATGCTGGGATGATGGGAAGCTAGCAAAATATTAGGGAATTTTCCATTACTGATTCTTTTGATGATATTTTAAAAAGAATTGGACTTGGGAGTGAAAAATATTCTGTCCAAGCTACATGTGTGCACCTCAGAAATGGAAATATAAATCCAACTTCATTTATCTGATTTTCCCAGAGGAACTGTATAGATGCTCTTATTTTCCAACATAATTTTCATACTCTTCTGTCCATAAAATACTTGCCAAGCCAACTTTATAAACAAGGAGAGATACCAGGCAATTAGACCTTTATCATTAATAAATGCAATAAAATACAAAATAAAATTGGAAAGGCATCTATAAATAAAATAAAGTGGAGGTAAGATGGAGCAGTACTCATTCATCTTCCCCTATTTCCTTGGGAAGAATTTGACAAAAACTGATTCTACAAACTCAGCCAGCCATCTTAGAAGGCTATATGCTCTGGGCCAATTATATATTACATGATAACCATACCCAATAATTAACAAATGAATTAGTTTCTTTGGGAAATGATCAGAAGTGTCAGGGATTGACGAATGTTTAGATTGCAGCCATGAATCCTGCTGAAGAAACATCTGGTTCTTTTTTCTTCAATCAACATGCACCCTGAAGGGTCCCAAATTCAAAAATGATTATATTTCATGTCACTTCTGTGCCTTACAGTGTGACAAATTTAACTTGTAAGAATAAGTGACTCCGTGTTCAATTTACGTTGATCCCATTTTCATCCAAACATCCAAAGAGAGAGGACCATTATAGATTGATAAAAGCTGCTGATTGATCTATTGATTTCCAGACCTTAAATCTCCTAGGGACACCTTTGTAAAGTTCGTGTTCATAAAATTCTTGTTCTGCCACAAAAGCTCCCAGTGGATTGTGTTTCTCAACTACAAGGAAAATCATCAGGGACAAACCCAGAAAATGTTTCTTTAGTATACACTAGGCAGGAGGGCCTTCCAAATTCAGTCTCAATCTGGTTTCTTCAAAGGTTTATTTTTATTTCATTTTTGAAAACTTTTAATTTGAAGAGGGGGGAAAAAGCCCTTTAAAGTCTAACAACCCGCGGGGATGTAAGTGCCTTTCGGTCTCATATATAATCATGTCTGTTTGGACGTGCTGGGTGTCATGTCCAGGGCGACGGTGCCACATTGAGAACAATATTGAACTAAATAGTTTTGACAGAACAGCCAGACCTTTTCTTGGGGCTCCTGCTAGATTGCATATCTGTTTCTTTGTACACAACGGGGTGAACGGGTGATGGAAAGCAGAAAGTTCAATTGTGGTTAGAGTCCGAAAAAAGAGCCATCAATGGAACCTCTTTACAGATTTGCACGAACACCTGGGAGACAGCGTCCAGGTGACTATATTTTCCAGGTTATCAGGTCTGAGAAAAAGCAAAACCATTTTTTCTAAAAGGAGTACTCGAGCACAATAAACATCCTGGGTTTTACCCATGCAGATTAATGGTAGCCTGTGGGGTCTAGGCTGAAAGAACATTGTTAATCTCAGCTCCTCTGCTCTATTGCTCTATGGAGAGTTAGTTTATGGGTAATGGGTTCTGTGGGTGAACTCTAGATGCATTTATCTCTAAGCAGGGTGTTTCGTGTGTTTATTGACAAGAGCTCATCTTTCTGATTGTGTAATTTACTGAGATAATTTATTGAAATTTTAATTCAATAATATTAGTGCCAGCCTCCTAGACCTCTACTGCCATCCCCAAGGGTAGCTCAGCTTGTAGATCTGTGTGCCCCCAGAGTAGACATCAGAGGCTTTGCTTTCAAAAAGAGTTCCATTAATTACAGGAGAGGAGAGGCTCAGAAAGTGGTGAGGCAGAATCTATCAAAACCAATAAATATTTTCCAGGAGGCACAGGAAGAAGATGAGTTCTGGGGCTTTCATGAGTGATGGGAGACCTGAATTAGGCTCCAAGAAGCACTGAGAGGGATGACAAACATTGAGTGTGGTGGCAGCAATGTCCTTTAGAGGCTCACTGAAGGTTGGTGGTGCCCATGCTTGGCACAGATGGAAGGATCTGCTTACCTTGTATTGACACATGGGCTTCCTCAGTGACCCATCGCCTTACCTGATTACTATAAGGAATTGAAAATTGAATCCTAGTCACCTGATAGTAGCACTTATCTTCTCCCCAGTGTTATTTTGATTCTGTCACCCTTTTCAGAAATTTCACCGCTATTAGGAAATTTGGTATCTCTTCATCATGAATTTAAGGTCTTCCCATCAGGTACAGTGGCTAAAAACTTTTAGAGTTGCAGTTTGGTGACTTATGGCTAAAATCAGCCAGTAGATACGTTTCGTTTCATTAGCACAACATTATTCAAATTTGAGCAGTACTTATTTTTTTTTTAATCACAAGTTTACTTATAAAAATCTGGAATTCTGGGTTCTTTTAGAAAGCACCGATAATCTGGTACGAGTTGGCCCACATTCCTTATTCTATCCACCTCTTAGAGCTGGGCAATGAATCTCTAACTCACTACAATTCTTTCTACTCCTTTGACTCCCTGCTGGTCTTTTTCCCTTGTTTGCATGTGCTGCATGGTCTTTGTAGACATATTTGTTTGCAGTCTCTTTGAACTGAGCAGAAATGGATGGGTGAACTGGGACCAGAGGTGGAGTTCAAGAAGTGAAATGTAAAAGTTCAAACTCTGTAGCAAAAGGCCATGCTCAGTTCAGTGTAGCTTTCTCCTTGGGGCTAGAGACATGAATATCAGAATCTATGTAGAAGGAGATGCAACAATGTATTGACACACGAGTCTATCGTTATTTAACAGATTGCTCCAATGCTTAGTGACTTGAATCAACAATCAGTGTTTCACCTTCAGTTTCTCGGGGTCAGGAATATGAGTGTGGCTTGCCAGGTCAGTCTGGCTTGGGTACTCATGAGGGTTCAATCAGGTATTAGCTAGGTCTTCCCAAAGGTTTCTTCACTCCTGGGTCTGGAGCCTAGGGAGAATCTATCACCTGGGATAGCTTTGACTCCTTGAGCACAATGTCTGTCTCTAAGTGATCTCTTTACCTGGGATCCCCAGCACAGCAGTAAGAGCTTCAAGGCTAACTTCTCAAAGAAGAGAGCTAGGTGGAAGCTGCATCCTTTTATTGGACAGCCAGGATGTCCCTAGTCTCACCTCTGCCTCAGCTTTAGAGGGGGAGCAGTCACGAGCCCCCATGCAGATCTGAGAAAAGGAAATATAGACCCTACTCTTGGGGGGACAGGCATCAGTCACATTGTAAGTAGAGCGTGTGCAATGGAAGCTATAGATTGGAGGCATCCCTCTGTGGAAAATGCAATTTGCTACAAACAAAAACAGGAAATAAGGTCAAGAACCCAGATAATCTAAATGATATAAAAACAAATCAGGACTTAGGTTTCTCTGTAAGAACAGGAACATAAAAGAATGTCTGGAGATTGAAATACCTGGTTGGTGAGTTTGGTTTTTCCTCATCTGACCATGGCTCAGAGGTTCACTTGGGAATGCCAGGGCCTCTTACCATCACCACGTTCTGAAACCCTCTCCCATTCCCACCCTGGACAGTATCATTTGTCATTACCCAGCTCTCCACGTGAGCTTCACCATGACCTGTGCACAGATCACCTCAGCCTCTGCCTGTCTCCTCTGACCTGGGTTCTCCTCCTCCTTTTATTCAAACACTCATCTCTTCTTCAGGGAAGACTTTCCAGCTTCTGTAAATTCACTCCCCGTTTCAGTCAACACATATCGTATAGATTTCTCAAGCATTGTAGCTGCCCTTTATCAGCATATAAATATGAGTGTGTTTTAAAATCATGATTCCTTGTTCTCTCCACTTAGAGTATTTGACATAGAGTGAGACTTTACTTTCTTATTTTGCAGATGAAGAAAGAGAAGCCCAGATAGGTGAGGAGCCTGCCCAGACTTACTGGGCAGAGAAGGGACACAGCCTGCCCCTCCTGGCTTGTTTGCAGCTCCTTTTGGTACTCAGGGGTCAAAACTGGTGGACAGCCCACAGGCCTGACACACCTGGTTGACCAGCACACAGTGTTGTATTTTACTTTGCTTGGATTTTAAGTCTTTACAGTTCTCTGCAGACTCCACTAATCTCTACCACCAAGTCACTCACATAGTTCATTACTGGCCTGGTTTATGAAGGCATTGAGTTTCTGTAGCTCCCACCCCCTCTATAACTTTATGTACTTCTTAAAGGGAGAAATTCTACTCAATAAGAACAGCTGACACTTGTTGATCTTTTAGTCTGTGCCAGGCAATTTACAAATGGTAACCTATTTAAGAGTAGTAGCACCCCTATGGTTATCCCCATTTTGTAGACAAGAAAACTCAGACACTGAGAGTTTAGGTAATTTGCCCACATCCTAACACATATTAAAGACTGAAAGCTGGAATTTGAATCCAAACACTTTCACAGAGCTCATAATCTCAAAGGCTCTGCTGAAGTAAGGAGACAAAGGCAGTAAAAAGTTGTTAGATCTAATCAATCCTTTTAAAACTAGTCATTATATTTTCAGATTTATAGTCTATCTGTCAGTTTATATTTTAAAGAATAGGATGGGCCCAGCTGATGTGGCTCAGTGGTTGAGTGTTGACCTTTGAACCAGGAGGTCATAGTTTGATTCCAACCAGGGTACATGCCCAGCTTGCAGGCTCAATCCCCAGTGGGGACATGCAGGAGGCAGTCAATCAGTAATTCCCTCTTATCTTTGATGTTTCTATCTCTTTCTTCCTCTCCCTTCCTTTCTGAATTCAATAAAAATATATTTAAAAAAAATAAAAGAATAGGGTGATAGGACACTAATGCATTAATGTGGCTCATCTGCCTATTGAAATGTTGTCCATGTATCACGAAAAGTGAATTTCACTACCTCAAAAATGCCTACCATCTGGGTTTGATTTTTTCAGGCTAAAACTCAAAATTTAAGCATTTTAACCAAATCACCATCTAAATCTTTATTTTAGTCTCCAAATGCTTTTGTGGCTAGTGTAAAGATGAATGGAATTCAAAAGTGGCCATTAAGATTACTACTGCGTGATGGAAACTAGAGTCTACTATATAAATCTAAATCCCTCTATAAATTTAAAAGAAGATTTACTGCTCAAAAATAAAAATATAAATCATTCTCATTTTCTAAATCATAGCTGCTGATGATGATCCTCCAAGTGGTGAGAGATCACTACATTATTCTGGATATAGTACTACATCTACATTTCCATGCAGTCTCAGCTGCCCAGGGGATTTACTGCTTCATGGACTTGCCAAGATAGAGGGTATTTCTGCATAATTCCTGTAGCTGAACATTATTGATGCTCTAAATGCATGGAACATTTAATATGTGTAGCAAGTCCAGCAAGATCAGTTATTGACATGAAGTCTGTCTCCTAATATCTCCTATTTACAGAACAGGACTCAGGAGCAGGAACAACTCACAATAGGGTCAGATAGTGGTGGGCCCTGAAGACCAGGCTAATGCATTTGAACCCTTACAGATAACAGAGGGCCACTTAAGGATTTTTTTTTAACAAAGTGAGGGACATGATCAAAGAAGTGTTGGAGGAGGGTGAATCTGTCAGTGGTGTGTGGAATGCAGTGACAAGAAAATGGGCATGTGGACAGAAAACAGTGACATAATTCACAACATATGAAGAACAAAACAAGTTCAACAGCTATCAATCCAGACCAACATTCACGTCCATCATTCAGATGCTCTGATCACCTTCAGGTCATAGTCCAAGAACTCAGGATCACTGATGACTAAAGTACATCCCTGGCTGTATTTGGAAATCAGGGAGAAATAGGAGGAAGAAGGCTTGAAAAGTGTGATGCGGTCAGAGGAGCACCTGGGGCATCCCAGGAATTGACTGCAAGAGGACCCTGAGCTGGTTACTTTTCATGGATGACCTTCCGTTGGGTCCTGAGATTATTTCTGACATCCTATTGTTCCCTGAGCATCTGTCCTTCTCAGTGAACCCTTTTCTTATGCCTTCTGCAGCAGATGCCCAGCCATCCTGGATGTTTTGATTACTTTCTATACTGATGCAGTCTAGGGAGGTTTCTACTCTATCCAGTGGTGAGTGGATGGCCAGGCTTTCCTCAAAATAACCCATTATCTGTAGCTCAGGTCATAAAAGCAGTCATCTTCTACCAGGGCAATGTAAAAGCGTTGACAAATCACTCATTTCCAAAATTTTTTTTTAGCCAGTTTGGGTAATAATATTTTATTTTTCTACTATTTCAGGAAATTCACCAGAACTGGGAACTGCTCTCACATTAAAAATCCCTGATTTTGTTACATATACTCTGGCATGGAGCCAGATCTGTCTTAAATCAGGGATGGGAGAGATCCTTAAGATCTTTTACTATGCTCTAGCTCTGCATGGCCTGTCTAGAGACATGAATCTATTAGCTGGAAAATAAACAGGATGGGGGGCTGAGAGACTGCTGAACTAATGCTTATCTCAGAACAAAATTAGTCTCTCTCTCTCTCTCTCTCTCTCTCTCTCTCTCTCTCTCTCTCTCTCTCTCCTCCTTCCCACTCCTTTTTTCTGAACTTCCTTTCTCTTGTTTATTCTTCAGCAAATAGCCATTGGCCATCTTTGGGATGCTCGTATTGCACCACATGGTTGGGATGCAGAGGTAAAAAGGACAATAAAGTGCCTGCCTCATGGGTCTAATAGTCCCCAATGAAAGGCAAATGTTAATTTTTAAAAATGAGCAAACAAACTGAGTATAAAATTTGAAATGATACGTGCTATGAAGAAAAATAAATGGAATGGATGAGAGATCTGCAGCGTACATCTACTTGAAATAAAGTGGTCAGGGAAAGTATCTTTTAAGAAGTGATGTTACAGCCGAAACAGGTTTGGCTCAGTGGATAGAGCATCAGCCTGTGGACTGAAGGGTCCCGGGTTTGATTCAGGTCAAGGGCACATACCTTGGTTGCGGGCACATCCCCAGTAGGGGGTGTGCAAGAGGCAGCTGATCGATGATTCTCTCTCGTCAATGTTTCTAACTCTCTATCCCTCTCTCTCTTTTACAATTAATATGTGTGTATATATATATATACATATATATATATATATATATATATATATATATATATATACATATATATATATATATATATATGCAGTGATGTTACAGCTGGAAGGAAACGGATTAACAGGAACTAACTGGGTAAAAAGGTTGGGGAAAGGGTATTACTGGCCTAGGAAAGAGAAGGTACAAAGGCGTGGGGGAGGGAAAAACAAACTTGTAAATGCAAGGAACTAAGTGATGGTCTCTCTCTCTTTCTCTCTCTCTCTCTCTCTCTCTCTCTCTCTCTCTCTCTCTCTTTCTCTTTCTCTCTCTCCCTTTCCTTCATTACTTCTCTTTTTATTTATTACCTCATTTTCTATAATATTCTTTCTATTATCATTATGTCTCCATAAATTAAGTATTGTATAAAATATAAACACAGCTTTAGGAGATTTTAGGGATGAATTCCACATTTATTGATTATTTAGAAGTTAGAGACAACTTTTTTGAAGGCCATCTGTATGATCTAGACCATTAAGTACCACTGTGGGAGAAGGTAATCCCCTGATTTTAAGAGTTATAGGAGCTCCAGAAAATATTAAATCCATCCACTAGTGAGCAGAGGTCTGCTGATATGTCTGATGAACAGAGACCTGGGTAGAAGCAAGGAGGCACAATGGAGCCTCTCAGAGAAAACTAACACAAGAGAAAAGGGATGAATCAGTCCCTGAAATATAGCACTTTAAATGCTAGAGGAAATTATGGCTTACATAAAGTCTGAGACTGTATGAAAGCTGCTCTCCCTGGGGTATCTGTAATGCCTCTGCCCTGGGAGAATGGGCTGGCTTCAGGGACTGCTAATTGTCTTACCAACCAATAGCCATGGTCTCCTTCTGCTTTAGGGTGAAACCCTAATTTTGCTTAGAGCGGTATTCTGCCCTGCTAAAACGTGAACTATCTCAGCCTCCTTTGCAACTGTTTGTGACCATGTGACTAAATTCTGTCTCCATGTTATCATGGTGTGGACCTTCAGAAAAGATGCCTTCAAAGGAGCTGACTCAGCCAGGAGGCATCCCCTTTTGCCTTTTCCTCATCTGCCTTCTTGCTGGCTGGAATGGAGTTATGAGAACTGGAGCTCCAGCATCTACATTAGTTCAGGATGTGACCTTAGCATGAAAGCCTTGTATTAAGAGAGTGGAGCAGAAAGAGCAGCTTTGGGGCCTGTTGAATAAGACCTCAACTATGTACCTTGACATGTATGTTCAATGAACAAGAAATATACTTCTGTATTATAGAAAGCAGTGTTCTGGTTTGTTAAAGTTTTATTTTCTTTCTCTTCTTTTTTGCATGAAGGAAAATTTTCTGAAGTATAAAATCAAACTTAACCCTGATTTAGGATTGTATGAATGTTTCATTGCCTATAGTGGACAACCATAATTTATGATATATGTCATGATTCTGTGGGTCAGGAATGTGGGCAGGACAAAGCTGGGCCATTCTCTGGTTCCATGTGATGCCAGCTGGAGTCACTCATGCAGCTGCATTTATGTGAGTGTTTGGCTAGCGCTGGGACACTAAGGTACCCTCAGAATCTCCAGAGCCTCTCTCCATGTAGCCTCTAGGAATTCATAGTTTTGCTTGGACTTCCTTCCAGCATGGAAGCTGGGTCCAAAGAAGAAGCAAGGGAGAGTGCTGTGTCACTAAAACCTGTTCTCTGAAGTCCCAGGATATCAATTTTACCACATTCTATGGTCAGAACAAGTCACAAACACTTTCTAGGTTCCCAAAGAGGGACACAGAGTCACTTCTTTATGTAAGGAACAGCATGTATGAACAAGAATGGCAGTAATAATTGGCAACCATACTTGAGGACTGCTTGACCAAATTAGTTAAAATAAAAGAATAATGGCCTGGCTGGTGTTGCTCAGTGGTTGAGCATCACCCCGTGAACCAGGAGATCATGGTCAGATTCCTGATCAGGGTACATGCCTAGGTTATAGGCTCGATCCCCAGTAGAAGGCATGCAGGAGGCAGCAGATCAATGATTGTCTCTCATCATTGGTGTTTCTATCTCTCCCTCTCCCTTCCTTTCTGAAATCAATAAAAAAAAATTTTTTTTTAAATCCTATATAATAAAAGCCTAATATGCAAATCAACTGAACAGTGGAACAACCGGTCAGTGGGGGGCGCTGGTAGCAGAGTGATGGAGGGAGGGGCTGGCCACTTGCAGGCTGCATCATCCCCTGATCGGCCAGTGGGTTGCCTCCCACAGAAGAAGGCCAGACTGCAGCTTAGGCCCACTCCCCACATCAGACATCCCCTGAGGCCTCCTGGTCTGTGGGAGGGCACAGGCCAGGCTCAGGGACTCCCCAATGTACAAATTTTTGTATGCCAGGCCTCTACTAAATAAATAAAAATAAAAGAATTTGAGCCCCTCTGCTATAAAACTGCTTACTGAGATGTAGGTAGAGAAACTGAAAATCTGTCCTGATAGAGTTATAAGGCTGGTAATGACAAAGCTGCAAAATATGACAAAGAGACTCTTAGGGGAAGTTGAAAGACAGGCAACTACCACCCAGAGTAGTAGATGACATCCTGCAGATGGCATCAATATGGAGCAAGACATAGCGGTGGGTGGTGCGAGCAACAGCTAGAGCAGAAAGACTCCAGAGTCACAGGAATTAGTTCCAATTATATGAGAGCTTCCTCCTCTCTCCCTCTCCTTAATCTCCTACCTCCACCTTCTGGCCTCAGCAAAAACCCTTGAAGAAACTGGTGGTACAATCTTTTAAGGTGACCTTCCTAGTCACTTTGACATCCCAAACTGGTGATTTAAATTACCTTAGGACATAATATTTGCATATGCTTCCTTCTTAATCTGAATGTAAATTCATTCATACATTTCTTTCTATGTGTACCTATACATCACCTTCACATAGGAAAAAGTCTAAAAAGACATATACAAAATTTTAATAGTTACTATCCCTAGATTATAAAATGACTGAGTTTTCTTCTCTTATTTATGCATTTTAAATTTTCTAAAATGAATGTGCATTATTTTCCTAATATTTGAGCATATTTTATTAAAGATGTGCTATTACTATTTTATGGTTCCCCAGGGAAACTTACTTCTCACTTATCAATGGCCTTTAATTGATCATTTTCTCAGCAAGTTGGTTGTTACAGATTGCTAGGAAAGGTCCCCAGTCTTGCCTCAGATTTGCTTGGTGAAATAGTAACACTCCTGCAGAAAGATTCACAATCCCATGACATACATCTTAGGTGTTGCAATGCCAAAGATTAAAGAAATTTCAAAGGAACCTCCAGAAGGTTAAGTCATTGAAATGCTAATGAAGACATGTCCTCTGAGAAAATGCAGGAGTCTTCCCAGTGTTTAAGGCTTCATCCGAAAGACCTTTGCAGAATAAACATGCTATTCAATTTATGTTTCTCCAAAGGGCTGCTGGGGTTTGAATTGGGGCTCCCAGAGAGGATTTCAAAGCACAGCTTAGATCACTAACCAGTATAATTTCCAGTTGGTGGCCACAAGATCCATGTGTCTAAAATATGAATTTTTATTTCATTTCAAAAACCAATTGATTCACATAATCAGTCTATAGATTGGTAGGATGCTGAATGAAGTAAATTGGATTGGGCAGGAGGAATAATATACCGTTAGGAATGTCACAGTATATTTACATAAAAGGTTGTCATTGCTACATTTTTAAATGATAGCACTTTTAAAAGATGGCCTCTCCCAAGGAAGTAAGTTTATTATACAGCTCTTAAATGTCCATGTGGTAAAGGTAATTCTGTATCTTTTTTAAAAAGCCATCAAGAACAACTAGACATAAATAGTATAAATGATTATAAAATTACCTCTAGAAATATTTTGAATATTAGGCATATGAGTATGGTGTGTGTGTAGGTAGATAGATAAAAGAAAAGATGGATAGATGAATAGATGGATACATGGATAGACAGGTAGAGACAATATTCCATATGCATAAATGTATATAGTCTTATAAGAAATATGTTTCTCGGGCCAAAATATAACACACATAGCCATAATTAAAATGTATTCTTATAGATTACAATTATGCATATTTCCATGTTCTCTTACTAGTTTGTTGACCTCTCAAATTGTTTGAATGTCATGATATAAAAATCAGAGAAATATTTAACCTTTTGTGCCACTTCTGGAACACTAGAGAAGAGAGATCAAATTCCTTGACCCTCATTACTGATAGTTTTCATGTGTGATTAAATGACTTTTAAAAAATGTTATCCTGCTTAGGATGTGAACATGGCATTCTAATTCATATGTAGCATGCTTCGGCATTCATATGTTGTCACACACCCAGAGACTGTAGGCGTTAGGGTACAATAAATTCTACAAGGAAAATTCTTGAAATATTTAAAAGGGGAAAAGTCAGAAATTCTTATGAAATGAGAATCCCATTAGCAACCTGGGGAAGAAAAATACTGCAAATGCAATACAAAGGTCTCTTAGTTGGCTGTGTTTTCACCTATTTTAACGATCATACACTATAAAATTGTTGGTGGACCAACCTATCACATGATGCTAATCCTATTTCCTGGAACTATTTAGACCAAAAAGCATCTGTGAGTTAGGACTTAAAGTGACACTGGTTTCTTATTAAGATTCTTTACCCAGTAGAAATGGAAAATTCATTCTTGGTCTTGCCATATGAGCAGTTTCCATGATTTTGTTCTTAGTTTTAGCATGGTTAGATTACTGTGATAAACAAGCAGCTATTAGAGAGAAATTGACAACATGAAATGTGGAAAAATCTCTGTTGATAAGATTCCTTCTTGTAAATTTATAAATCCAATATATATTTCCAGAGCAGCCAAAGTTTAATGGCAGGGCAAACATGGACATAATAACAAAGCTTCAATTGCTTGATATTTTGAGTGTCAAGGCATTACAGTTTAAAGAAAAGGAAAAGATAAATGTTGTCATTTCAGCATACAGATAATATGAAGCAATAGAATTCCAAGTCTTTTTCAAAGACTCATGCAAATCCAATGCATGAGCAATTTCTCCAGCTCTGCATTTACTGGTTATTCACTCATCTGTTAAGCAAAAAATATGTTGAGCTATGAACTAGCAGGAGCTATGGTTAGTCCAGTAAAGGATACCATATGATAAAAAACACAGTCCCTGTTCTATAGTTGCTCCAAACTAATAATGCTGTAATAATGTAGTTAGTACATCCATACATATTTGGAGCTCTAACCACTAGAGAAGAAACAATCTACATTTGCTTGGAGGACTTGAGAATGGCCTCGGAGCAGTGACATTTTAAACAGGACTTGCAGGATGAGTTTATCAAAGAAGGGCACCTCTTGTACATTCTAGAAACACTATGATCTTCTAGACCTGTCATGGGATGGAATCAGTGTCATATGAAGCTAAAGAATATGCATTCTAGGCAATAGAGATCTACTGAAAAATCTTGGACTAGAAAGTGGTGGCAGCATGAGTCATTGGAGATAGGAAGACAACTAAAGATATATATTTGCAATGGCCCAGAGAAGAGAAGGTAAACAACTCAGCTATATCTCATTGAGGTCACTCTTGTGCTCTTCTTCATTTCATTCAGTTGAACAGAACTCCTGCAGAATGTGTCTAAGAGGCACAGAGACCCTGGGATATCAGAGTAGGGCCACATCACTGATCTTTGTAAGGAGGCTTACATTTGGGATAAAAGAGAACATTTGGAGATCTAACAATCAAGTGTTGGCTCACAAAATGACTACTTTGAGCAAAGAGAATGAGGCCACTTTCAAACAAATTTGTGATATGAGTAAATGACTGTAATATTGGGCGTTGACATGTAAATATCCTGTGGCTCAATTCCCAGGGAATGTGCCCATTTTTCTACTGAAGGGATTATAAGATCAAAAAGCAGGCAACCTGAAAGAAGAGTGTCAATTTTTATCGTGCGTACATGAAGAGGAAGATATGTGTGGCAATTTGTGTGTACATATGTATATTTTTTAACTTAGCATATTGTTTAATTCACTTGAAATAAAGGACCAGCAGAAGTGTAAGTAGTGCTAATCTCTTTTCTAATTAAAGAATAAATAAAAGCAAGTATTATGTACCACTTGATGATACAAGATTAACAACAGTTGCATTGACAGAATTACTCAATGAAACTTAATAGAATTTTACAGAAATTAGTAAATGTTGGAGAAAAGTTTATGTGTATGAGAGAGAGAGAGAGAGAGAGAGAGAGAGAGAGAGAGAGAGAGAGAGAGAGAGAGAGAGAGAGAGAGAATGAATTTATTTAGGCCCACACACCTGAGGAATGAGATGAGCAATGGACCTGAATTTCACTTCCGCCCTCTTAGCCCTGATGGCAGTGGCTGCATCTAAAGATGTGACTGGGAATGACAATAGCAGCTAAGGAATGACTAAGTGACAGGCAGAAATGATGAAATCCAGAAGGCGTGACACCAGCAGGGCCTTTGGCAGCAGCCAAGCCACACAACCAGCTTCCAAGGTAGATTGTGAGCCATTGGCATTCCAAAGCTGAGCAAGCCCATGTAGTCAGGGAAGGAGGAGGTAGAAATCCAGAAATAACAATGCAATGATTGGTGAGGACTGGGAGAAAATTGCTATTATCCTTCATGCTCATGAGTATTTGCTGAAGCTGCTGGCATGATTCAGAGAAACAAGTGTTACACGTGCATTCACCAGGACCTGAATCTGCTATACTCCAGCTGTACCAACACAGAGCCAGTGAAATGGACCATGGTATGGAAAATATAGTGTGTGATTTACTTCTGTCAACTTGTAAAGCTGAGACAGATTTCTGCAGCTGCACTAGACAAGCAGCGATCCATTGAGCTCATTAAGATGTCAATGGCCAATCATGTGCACCATGTTTCTCTAGGTTCACAACTCTGTCCGCCATGCTAAAGTCCAGAACCTCCTGGAAATCAAAAGTTTTGTATTTTTTTTATAAATTCGATGATTGAACAGATGTAAGGCTACTTTCCATTTTTTCTTCATTTACTGTGAATATTCGTACATTTTGCTGCTGAAATTTAATGACTGGGTGCCGCCCCAAACACTGCTGGAAGTATTGCATAATGTATGACACATGTACCCAATTACCCCTCTAAACTTTCTGACTTCTGAAGCCCATCTGGCCACGGGGGCTTCAGATAAGGGATTGTGCAATATATATGCAACCTTTCTCCCATACTATCTTTTTTTATATTTAGAAGCATTTTCATAGTAATTATTTGTATCAACCTTTTCCAAAAATACAGATGTGAGTCTATTCTTAAATTTGCTTATAATTGCATATTTCCATGCCTTTCAAAAAAAGAGTAATAATTATAACTAACACCAAGTGCTTACTAAGTGCTAGACTTTGTGCGTAAAAGCTTAGTTCGCCAGCAACAGGTAGCAAGGCTAGACCCTGGCACCTCAGCAAATACCAATGACATACGCTAGCATTCCTCTTGGTTCCTAATAACCATTGTCAAAGAATCTTCTTCAGACTCTGCCTTAGTGTTGCTGAATAATTCTAGCAGCTTCCATAGGGGGCATATTTGGCTCTGTGGGATTCCTGAGACCCTCCTAGCCCCTTGTTCTTTCTATGTACAGCATTGATCCCATTTGTCAGGTTTCAGACTCACACCTTGTCACTTCTGCCACATTCTATTGGTTAAAGCAAATCATAATGCCAATCCTGTCTCAGGATTGAAGAAATAGAGCTGATCTGCGGATGAAAGGAGCAGCCTGTATATACTAGGATGGGTGGCATTTGTGGCCATGAAACAATTTACCACATGCAACAATTATTCTACCATCTGGCCGCAAATTGCTCACAATCTTCCCACTTGTAAAATATGCTTACTCCGGTCCCAGTACCTGCAAAAGCCTCACCCCAGGTATTACACCAGGCTCGAAATTTTTGTGCTTCCCTTTAGTCCACACAAATGAGATTTCTCTGTGCAGCCCTTCAGGTCTCCAGAGATCTGTCAACTGGAACTACAAGATATCTGCCCTCTCCCACCCAAATATCTAAGACACAAATGTGACACAAAGGTAAGATAAGCACACTGAATATGCATTTTTAAAAAGACAAAGAACTGGAAGTACATAGCAGTCACTGGTCTGTAGCAATTATGAAATCAAAACAGGGCATGTCCTGGGACAAGGGCATGTTGCCTGATTAAGGGCCTACTTCTTATCCTTTGAAGTGGTTCTCTAACCCATTTTGTTCCTACACTCTAGACCAGTAGTTCTCAACCTCACAACACGAGGAACTGTATTAAAGGGTCGAAGCATTAAAAAGGTTGAGAACCGCCGGGACCGGTTTGGCTCAGTGGATAGAGCGTCGGCCTGCGGACTGAAAGGTCCCAGGTTCGATTCCGGTCAAGGGCATGTACCTTGGTTGCGGGCACATCCCCAGTAGAGGGTGTGCAAGAGGCAGCTGATCGATGATTCTCTCTCATCGATGTTTCTAACTCTCTATCCCTCTCTCTTCCTCTCTGTGAAAAATCAATAAAATATATATTAAAAAAATAAATAAAAAAAATTAAAAGGTTGAGAACCACTGCTCTAGACTTATCAGCTCTCTTATTTTTTAATATATATATTTTATTGATTTCAGAGAGAGGAAAGAGAGGGAGAGGGAGATAGAAACATCAATGATGTGAATCATTAATTGGCTGCCTCCTGCACTCCCCTTACTTGGAATCTAGCCCACAACCACAGCATGTGCTCTGACTGACCAGGCTTTGAGCCATGACCTCCTGGTTCATAGGTCGATGCTCAAACACTGAGCCATGCTGGTAGGCTCTCTTAGAAGTCCTTCCTTTCTATAAGAACTAGCTCACGTTTGCTATTATAGTTCTCTCAGTTAGCTTTGTGCTTGTAGGAAGTTGATGGCCCAGAAGTTTTTTAAATGGTCTCTGTCCCTTTTCATCCACCTCAAGACAGCCTCTTTAACGTTCCTTATGGGATATCTCAGATTAAAGTCTACTCCAATGGATAATAGCGAGACTCACTATTCTTATCAAGACAGGCCTTCCTCTAATTTTCCTGAAGTGTCAAAGATGGGTGATATGTCTGGATTCACCAAAGATGTTCTATTTAAGTGAAACAACTGGACACCACTTCAAATCATTCTGAGGTCTTATGAAAAGATTTTATGGCGACACCCATTCGGCCCCATTTGACTGAATGCAATTTTTTACTCACATTTTTATTTTCTTCGATAATCTTTTCCAATCCAGCACATCCTGGGTCGTCTATATTTTCTCTAAGCTCTACTTGCAAACTGAATAGTTCTTTCTTTAGTTAATCTCTGTCTTCCTGCATTTCATTATACGTAGCTATAAAAAGCCAAGTCACAGTTGTAACATTCTGCCTGGAAATCCCCTAGCCAGATCCACGAGTTCATTAGGGAAAATTTGTATCTTCCAACCGTAGCAGAGAACATTTTGCCATTTGTATGACCAATATATAACAAGGGTGGTCCTTTTTTCCACCCTCAATAGTAATTTTCGTATTCATCTCCCAGCACCTACTCATCATCTCCTCACATCCTTTCTAGTCACCAATCTCTCCCATTACCACAGCCACTGCCATATGTTTTTTATTTTTGTTATGACAGCACCCCACCTCTATGTAATGATTTCTATGTTAGTTAACCATTTCTGTGCAACAGGCCACCCCGAAATCTAGTGGCTTAAACAATAATGGCTTCTTACCTCCTCTATAGGTCTGCAGGTTGGTTAGGATGGCTGGTTTCATGTACTTGTTCATGCTGGAGAGTCATCTGAAATGGAAGATTCAAATGGCCTCACTTGCATGTTTCATGATGGGTACTGACTGTGGCTGGAAGTCTTCATTCCCTTGTATGCAGCCTTTCCTCCTCTAGCCAGTCTGGATGGCTTGCTTATATTGTGATCTCAGTCCATCATTCCAGGAGGGCAAGGGCAGAATCTTCAAGGTACCTCAAGGGCCAGTCACTGCTACATCCTGCTGGTCCAAGAGAGTCATGGGTTCAGTCCAGTCTAGGAGGTGGAGAAACAGCTCTAAACCTGGATGGGAAGAAAGGCAAAAATCACTATGCAAAAGAATATACCTACTGGGATGGGAGGCATTTGTGGTCATTAAGCAACCTACCAGACTAAGAATCTATTGAAAGAGTGAATGTTTCATTTTTATTTAGGGTATGAACATGGCCTTAGTCCTTAATCTTCATTTTTTTGTCTCTGGTATCAGACTCATAATGTGAGATTTCCCAAGTGACTGATTATTCTCTGATCCCTCCCACTTCCTTAATCTTTGTCAACAATGGGGTCTTGAATATCCCATGCCTGTTGTTCTCTATCTCATATTCTAGACCAACCTGGAAGGACAGGTAGATCTGGTTTTGAAACTTGGCTTTGCCATTTACTCACTATGTGAACTTGAGCAAATTAGTCACATTATTTAGAATTTCTGCCACAAAGGATTTATAGGATTAAATGGCACAGTGTATTAAAGCTCTCAGCACATGGTAGTAAATTAAAGAATATCAGTTTTCACCTGGCCAGCATGGCTTAGTGGTTGAGCATCAACCTATGAACCAGGAGATCAGAGTTCATGCCCGGATTGTAGGTTTGATCCCCAGTGTGGGCATGCAGGAGGCAGACAATTAGAAACATCATCATTAATGTTATCAATATCTCCCTCTTCTTTCCTCTCTGGAATCAATACAAAAATATATTTTAATGCCATTTTCTTCTTTTGTGTCACCAGATAGTAGAGGACATCTAACACAGATTAAGACTACAAATTTATCACCAATAGCCAATTTTTGATAATTTTTTAAACCAGAACATTTAAAAAATAAAAGAGGTTGAGAAATTAAATTATCAGCTATGTGCAAATTCTTTATTAGACTATATTCTAAGAAATTACTCATTTTACATATAATTTCAGAGGTTGTGGAGAAGTATATTACTATAAACCTCATACAATGATGGATTATTCAATTAATACTGGAGATATGTTTAGGACACTATAAAATTAGGACATTGCAGAAAAATTATATTTGATTTTTTTAAAGGACACTGAAATACTCACCAAAGAAAAACCCAAAACTTTGTCAGACTTTCTTACACTTATATATTTTTTAATCTTGTCTTGTTTTATTTGTAAATACATGACATAGATGGTACTATAGTCTTCTCAGTACTTTGTATCTTTGATTCAGCCTTTCCTTCACATATATAAAATCTGAGGCTTCAAATAGCATTATTAGAAATGAAATGGAAACCAAATAAGAAACATATTTCATAATGAAAATAAATGATAAATCTTGGTTGTTAGTGGATTGTAAAGATTCATGGCATGGAAAAAGTCAAAGATCTCACTATTCAACCAATATTTCACATCACCCAAATCATCAATGCTATGTTAAATTAAGTGAACTATTTTATATTACATACTAGAGGCCAGGTGCATGAAAATTCATGCACTGGAGTGATAATAATCATGATCAAACAATATCAGCCTGGCCTGCCCCCTCTAACAGTCCACATGCCTTCAGGGGTGGGAGGCAACCTGGCGATCAAGGGAAGGTGATGCCCCCATCATACCTCTGCTGCTGCCATTGCTGGCAGCACAAGACTCAGCTGGCCCTGGTTATCTGACCCTCAGGCCATCCCTGGGCAGCTGGGCAGCCGACATCCAAGGCTTGCCTGCACCTCCGGCCAGCCCTGAGTGGCTGGGAGGCTGAGGGAACTGGGGGATGCTAAAGGTAGACGCACGAGGCAGCTGGACCCACCTGGGGGCGGTCCCGGCTGTGCTGCCAACCTGCCACCCCAGGGGGGCTGAGGGGACTAGATGCCACCATCTTGTGGCTGTGGGTGCTGTCTTCTTTGAGGGCATTGTAGTTAATTAGCATATTCCCTCCTTACTGGCTGTGGGCACCACCACCTTTTAAGGGTGCGATGGTCAATTAGCATATTCCCTCTTTATTAGATAGGATGTGTTTTCTCTTCTCAGAATGTCTTATATTTTCAACAATACGTCTTATTATAAATATCAGATCCTATTTTATCATTGAGTCTTTGAAGAAAATGCCTAATAATAACAACAATAATAATAACAATAATACTATGAATGATGCACTTGTCTCAATTCTGCACTTCATTGCTGACACCCATTACACACTGTCCCATCTTTTCATGAGGTCAAAATATGCTAAGTAATTGGGTACGGAGATTGAGTTCTACAATATCAGGATCAGAAAGTACCTGTTGGAAGGAGACAATGATATTGGAATCAAGGACCAATGAAGCCAAGAACCTGGGTGCAGACCAAGACTGGGGTGAGCACATATAAACCTTGGGTCCCATGGGGATTATTGAAATGTTTAGAGACAATAATCATGATCAAAGCAAAAGTAGGTGTAAGGCAAGGTCACCGGGTTATTTTAGGTTAGTATACATAGGTCTATTTTATAGTAAACAGGTGAAGCATGATAGGCCAGGCCTTCTAAAAGGTCAGGGTGAAGCCAGAATAGAAATTCACTGAACACATTTTTTTCTTCTACCATGCTTGATAACATGTGGCTTTTATTGCTGAGGATTTACTCAAATTTGTAATATTTTAAAATGTCTTTACATTAGGGAAGGCGATGCCCCCATCACACCTCTGCTGCTGCCACTGCCGGCAGTAAGTCTCAAGGGTCAGTCCTGAGCTCATAGCAGAATTAAGGGCCTTTTAAGTTGTTTATCTGAGAGTTTAGACACATGTCCATGAAGGCAAACAAAAGCAGCTGGCCTCTTGGGGAGCTGGGACTCAGGAGAATTTAATATATGGTAGAAGCAAGATTCAAGTTTTAAGATTTACAGCGATGCACTCAAGAAAATTATATAAAATAAAAAATGATCATCTATGACCCTGTAATATATTTCTAGATATAGGTAAAATATTCTGTTTGACTTTCTATCAGGTACATTATCTTTGTGAAGTAGGTCAGCTTGGTCCTCCAGTTTGAGCTTAACATGTTCATTTGAATAGTATGAACCTCACTTAATAATATCACCAAAGTGTTTTTTTTTTCTTCTTTTACACATTTTCAAGGTCAGGAAACCTTTCCACTGTGTTTTTAATACCCCAGAACTCTTATACCTATGGGACCTGAAGGTAATGGAGTAGATACAAGTGAAACATGTCTTTCATGACCATACTTTTCTTTCAAAACCCCCAGAGATTTGAAACAGAGTTTGAAAACCAGTGGACTAAAACAATGAATTAAAACAACTCTTCTTTTCCCTTGAGACGTTGGTTTAACTCCAGTATAGAAATCCAAGAGAGATGGTGTCGATTGATCTTTGGATGTTAACTGTGCAAGGTTTCTATTTTTCCAAAGGGCAGATGATCTATTGAAAAAGTGCAAAGTCACAGCACCTAAACTTTGCAAAGGTGCTCAGACTTCTGGTCCTTCCTCTGATAAACTATTTGCTATTGAAATAAAAGTACTAGGTGAGCTAAGCCATATAGCATACATGTACACGTTTACCCCAGGAATGAGAAACTCTTATGAAATCTCTATTTAAAAACAAAAACAAAAACAAAAAAACAAAAACACATCATTCCATTCTTCATATAGTTCCTCTCCAAATGTATCTTTTGGGATGCAGGTGATATTCTGAGACATATTAGAGATTTATCAAGTTGTACAGACAAATTTCTTCTCTGGCATGAAGTGGGGCCTTGGATTCCAGCAGTAATTCAGCAGTAAGAATCCTGTGTAAGAGTTAAGTGGGCCACAAAAACCGTTACCTCTTCTTTTTCTATGCCTTCCATAGAAGAGCAAGAGAAGGTTCTGTACTCTGTGATTTGAGGCAATCAATGTGTACATTGCCTGTTTAATTATGAATTTAAAACATTATTATACATTGTCTTCCTAAGGCTTTATATCCAAACATATTAACACTTTTTAATTGATCTTATGAAACTCAACAAAAGCCATTATGTTTGTTTGTTGTTGGTTGTGTTTTCTTTTTTAGAAAAAAAAAAGGAAAAAGAAAATCCTCCAGTGAACATGTAATAGTGAGTTCTAGAAAGCCAGATAATTTCTTTGCTTAATAATAGTTTTCTTTCCTCTTGGCTGCAGATTCTCATAACTAGCACCATGCCAAACATTCGAAGATTGGATTATGGCCTGTCGTACTTGATTATTTTTGTCAGCATGCTGACCCGGGGTGCCCTTTTCTTGTGTTGTTCCTTCTGTTTCCATTTTTCATGTCATCCAGCTTTTCATCTTGTCAATCAGCTTTTGACTTCCTGATTAAAGTGTCTGTCACAGGAGCAGCCTGGTCTCCAGTCAGTTGTTTAATTTGTTCCTCATGGCATCCAATTGAGTTATTCATCTGGCCCAGCTGTTCCCAAGTGCTTCCAGCATCACTTTTTCGTGTGTTTGGGTTTAACCTCTATATCTATGTACAACAGTGTGAATTGTTCCATTCATACTGTTGACTGTGGATTGCTTTGCCTTCCTAATGCCTCGACGCTACTAGGCTGGCTGCTATGCCGTGGCCAAACCAACAGAGAGAAACAGTATTTCAATCTGATGTTATGGTAACAACTACAACTAAACAGACTAGTTTTAAAGAATTATAACAAGCCCACTTTTTAACAATTAGGACGATGTAATGGAAACTCTGCCCTGTTCAGAATCAGATTCACCCAAGAATAATGTTGATGGTGCTTGGCAGAGGAAAGGAAACATTGGCCTGCCAATATTGTGGATATTGCCGCAAATGCTCCAGGACCTATTTGTTGCATTAGGTGACATGAGATACTCTCTTGGCTTGAAGTGGTACAGATACTCTACTGGAAAAATAAAATTAAGTAAATCTGCTGAGCTTGCAAGCGAAAACTTGTCTTCTAGTGGTAAGATGATTTATATTATGCAACATTCAAGAAGCCACATAATGCAACAGGAAACTGAAGAAAAGAAAAAGAGAACACATTGACCCACTCTCCCTTTTAGACGCTCAAACCTAATTAATTCAAAAGTTCAGTAGATTGTTTATGAGTGAGCCATTCCTTCCTGCTATTGCCTATCATGTTTCTCCTGTACCCCTACAAACCTGAAATGGCAACTCCATTACAGAAGTCATGAAAATAGCCAGAGACCATGTGCCTACAATCTAAGAATGTAGAATGAGTCTAATGAGAATCAGGCAGGAGTCTTAGTACAACTTCATACCCTACTTCCCATTTTGGGTTGATTCCGTGCAACTATTAATATTTGCAAGGAATTCAGTTGCTCCTATAAGAATATGCATTTATTTCTTTAGGCCAACAATATGGGGTATAGTGAAATAGTGTAGACAATCCTGAAGAGAATTAAATTTGATAGTACTATATATGGAGAAGGCTATTGGCAATTAAACAGAGGAAATCAAATCATTTTTCTGACTATAGGTTTTTACAAAATATTTTGAATTTTCTCAGAGAGATATTATACATATACTAATTCATATTATTAATAGTAATGCTGTATCTTATTTAGAGGCTTAATATATTTTATTTTCAATTAGAAAAACTATTATCAAGTAAAATTGACTTCAACGAGTAAAAATAAAATGTTTAAGAATGATAAATCATGGAGAAATTGTAATTTGAAATCTATATTTTTTGTTTTGTTCTAGTTAAATATCACCACCTCCTCCCCACCATGGAGGTTTTCCATGATGCATTTCTTAGAAAAAATAATATTATCAAGCTCTTCCCTGGGAGGTTTTCTTTATTGTCTTATATAGATTTACTTTCCCAACTTTTCCAAATTCATATCTCTGGAGGATTATCCCCATTGGTCTTTCCATTAGTATCCCCAGAAAATTGAATACAGTGAATTGGTACTCAATAATTATTCCATCCATCTTCTATTGTGTCTTTTTGTGCAGCAGAGGCTACAAAGTTAAAAAAAAATTACACTTGCTAGACTCCCTTGCAGCTAAGGTATCAGATATGCTTTGCGTCTGACCCATCAGATACACTTGTAAAAGTTTTGGAAAGTGTAAGGGAAGCAAAGGCCACTATTTTTAACCATGTTGGCAAGCACACTCCTGGAAATACTAACCTTTACTGTAGTAGTGTTAGCAGATGTCCCTATACCAAGAAGCAAGATGAGGGGTAATCACTGTTTTGTGGGGAGATATCTAATAGGCACAGCATGACTGTGAAGCCAACAATTGTGGATGCAGTGCCCTAACCTGACCCAAGTGCTTGCAGTACAAATTGTAGCTTCCTGATTCCTACCTTACCAATTATGACTTCCCTGGTGTGTCAGTTCTATGTTATTTCTTCAGGAGTTTTTCTTGGAGTTCTAACCCAGAGGCTGTTCTTCTAAACTAGGGGTGGGGAACATCCAGCCCAAGGGCCATATAAGGCTCTCTTAATCATTTGGTCTGGCCCTGCCAAGGCATTAGGGGTGAGTTAATTAAATGCCTGACCAAATATAGCAAGCTAACTTTTAAGTTGATAATTTTGTATGTCCTGAGAATAATGTTATAAATATCCAAATGGCCGTTGGCAGAAAAAAAGGTTCCCTGCCTCTGTTTAGACCTTCCGATGATTTGCAAACTCCTTATTCCTTGCATCAAATCCTTGTCTGATTTACAAAGAGTAACATTTTCACTGAAGATTCATTCTGATAGTTTATCTTTGCACTTTTTCAAAAACTCTTGCTTTACTGTATGTGCCATGGTGCAAAGAGCAGATGCTTTGGAATCATATAAATCATTATTAGTTATATCACTTTGAATAAATTTATAAACGTATCTAAGCCTCAGCTCCTTCATCTGAAAAAAATATGCAATAATACTTAAATGCATAGTTGATATACAAATAAAATGAGATAATAAATTTGGTGCCTGAACCTCTGATGCAAGTATTCAATAAATATCAGCACTCTTCTTCAATGTTTAAATTTGAACAGTTAGTTCCCAACATAATATTCTGACTAAATTAATCAACGACCACATTTGATAAGGAAAACAAAAAACTGGTAAAATATTGCATATTTTATTAAAAGCACATTTCTGTGTCAATTGGGATCCAGTGAACCAACTACTTATGGATATTAGCACTGAGTTTAATACAGGGAACCAGACCCCATGAGATTTCCAGAATGCTATATTTAAATTTAGAAAAACAATATCAAATATAATCCCTAGTATGCAAATAGACCAAACGGCAGAACAATCGAACAACTGGTTCCTATGATGTGAGCTGGCCACCATGGGGTGTGCGCAGAACATAGTGGGCATTGGTGGCAGAGCACAGAACATGGCGGGCATCAGCCGTGGCAGGATGGTGGAGCACGTGTGTGGGGGGGGGGGTGCCAGACCAAGGCAGGACATTGGTCACTGTCATCGGGGCAAGCCTCTGATGGTTATTGAAAATTCCTTGCTCCCATGTGCCACAGTCCCGTCCAGTACTCGCACCTGCTGCTGGTGCCCAGCACTGGTCCTGATCACTCTCACTCGATGCAGTCAGTGGGTGTGAGCGGCAGCTGATGGCTCTGATCACCCCTGAGGGCTTCTCCACCTCCTCCTGTTCCTAAGAGGCTAAGAGGTGATTGGAGGAACAGCCACTGCTTGCACCCAATAGCTCCACATCATCAGCTGGTGCGAGTAGGACAGGCGTTATCAGTGCATGCGAGCAGCGGTGGTGGCAGAAGGGGAGATGCCAGCAGACAGGGGCCAGGGGCTGTGGCGAGAGGGGCCAGGTGGGGGCACAGAGGATATAGGCCGAGTCCCGCCCTTGTTCACCAGTTCAGCTCACAGTTCCTTTCAAGGTGCACTGGGCTCCTAGTATGTGTGTATGTGTGTATGTGTGTGTGTGTGTATGTATGTGTATATATATATATATATATATATATATATATATATATATATATATATATTATTATTTTTTTTTCATTCCCCTTGGGATTAAAGATTACTAAGCACTTCACATGTGCATGCTTTTTTCATGCCTTGAAAAAATGAAGTGAATGAACTTTAATCCAAGAAGATTAGGTTAAAGATGGTAATAAAATTTCAATCCTATCTCCTTACCTAAGCCTAAAGACATCTTTCAATTAATAACACAATAAAATAGTATTCTCATTCGTTCAGACAAAATAACTTTGTATTATCAGGTGCAATTTCTTCTCAAAAGGGATATATGTTAGCTACGTGATGCATTAAAGTATTCCACAATTCTCAATTTTCCTAAAAGATTTGGAAACTTAATTTCACTATATTCCATTTTATTAACCTAAGAAATTAAATGCATCTCCCTCTAGGAATAATGAAGAGAAACATAAAAATGGACTTACAAGAAAGAAAGAAAAATGCTCAGCTGTTGAAGTAAAAATGGGCCTGAAATCTTGTAGGTGCATGTGTAGAAGATATTGTGGTGGTCTGAAATAGGATCTAATAGCTACAAATTTGAGTTTAAAACTCCATACATATCAAAAAGAGATGAAGCTTTGGGCATACTTGAGTAGGAAGGCATAAATGAGAACCCTGCAAGCCAGAACCACCAATGGCTTCATCCTCAGTGAAAAGAAATACTGGAGAAACACACACTCATTGGGCAAGGGAAATGACAAGGAATCTTGCCTCTACTTGGGGCGCTGGTCATGAAGTAAAAAAAATCACCATGAAAAAATTAATACCAGAGCCATGAGCAAATGCATATTGATTTCACATGTTTGGGGAGACATAAGAAGTTTCAAACCAAGAAATATGAGTGGAAAAACCAATACAATGGACTTTGTGTAAGCAAATGGAAATTCAAAACACTTTAGAGGAAATATTTCCAAAACTAAAGCTAATTTAGATATCTCTCCCTCTCTTACACACACACACACACACACTGCTGCTGAACTCACAATCAAAAAATTTAAAAACACAAAGGGAAATCCTTTATAAGCAAGATTAAATAAACATAATCCCAAAATTTAAGATTACAGAAAAATATGAAAAATCTATAAAAGTAAATAGGCCTTAAATGATTTAAAATAGAATAGAAATAATAAGGGAAGAATGACAATATCATAAAGACAAATTTAAAAAGAATAAAAGATGTCAAGAAATAATGTATATAGCTATTGAATTATAGACTCAATAGATATAATAAAAAGCAGATTAGATACAAATTAAAAAAGTAAAATGGAAAATAGATCTGAAGATCTTGTGCAGAATATGCACAGATATATATATAAAAAAAGTGGGAAATATGGATAATAAAGTGAAATAAAAATGCACCCAATAGAAAGTCTGGGACAGAGTATAGATAATAGTAGCAGTATACTGTTCAATAAAAAAAGAAAACACCAATTGAGATTTTCCTAAATGGCATATATCTTCACATTCAACAATCATAACTAAAGAAAAGTACAAATCCCTTCTGCACAAGACAATGCCAAAGCCCTGCATATATTTCTTTATTACCTTCCTTCCCTCACCCCAAATATTGGTTCCAGGTGTGCCTTCACTCCCAACTCTAATACCTGCATTACTCTGTCAAGAGTTCCTTTACTTCACATCCTCACCAATACTTGTTATCTTTTGTCATATTTATCATAGCCATTGAAACAGATGTTGTTTAGAATTTTTTTTCATTTATTATTCATAAAAGATAACAGTTTGCAGTTTTCATTGATTATGTTGTTTTTATCTGGTTTAGCATTAAATTAATTCTGGCCTCATAGGATGAGTTAAGAGAGTCCCTCCTCTTCTATTTGGAAGAGATTGTGAAATATCAGTGTTAATCTTCACTAATAAAAGAGAAACATCCAAATTAACCATCACTCCACTATGACAAACCGTGCCCACCAGCCAATCAGGAGTGAATATGCAAATTAACCCAACCAAGATGGCAGCGGCCACAAAGCTGGAGCAAGCAGGAGGCTTAGGTTGCCCCCAGGGATGGAGGAAGACAAGCTTCCTGGCTGGCCCTGGCCTCCACTCAAGGCTACAGTTTCAATTATAGAAGATAAATAAATAACAATAAAAATGGTGGCAGCCACGGAGCTTGAGAGAGCAGGAGGCTTGGGTTGCCCCCAGTGATGGAAGAAGCCAAGCTTCCTGCCCGTCCCGCCCACCCTGGCTGGCTCTGGCCTCTGCTCAAGTCTACAAAGTTTCAATTATAGAAGATAAATAGATCCTAGATATTTGCTTCCAGCAGGCCCTGGCCTCTGTTCAAGGAGGCACTGAAAGAAAAAGAAAAAAAAGAAAAAAGGAGGGACTGTGACCTTGGGTCGCCAGGAGATGATCAGACCAGGATGGGACCGCAGGGGCTGTTGAGGATAGGCAGACCAGTGGGGGTTCACTTTGGGGCAAGCAGGCTGGCAGGCCCAGTGATTAGGGGCAATAAAGCAAGCAGGCAGGCAGGCAGATAAGTAGCTGGAGCCAGCAGTCCTGTATTATAAGAGGGATGTCCAACTACCGGTTTAGGCCTGATCCATGTAAACCTGCTTGCAGTAGGACATCCTTGGAGGGCTCCCAGATTGGAGAGGGTGCAGGCCAGGCTGAGGAACACCTCACCCCCCCCCCCCCATGCATGAATTTTGTGCACCGGACCACTAATTCTTCTATAAATGTTAGGCACAATTCACCAGTGAAGTCAGCAAACTGTATTCTTGATAATGAAGGTAAAATACATTTTTAGGAAAACACAAGCTGACTTGCACTTAGGCTGAAAAATAATATCAGTTGTAAACTCAGAATCACACAAAGCAATACAGATAACAGAAATAGTTTAATATAATACAATACTTCTTTTCTACACTCCTTAACAGATAATTGTTTAAAGTACAAACAATAACAATATATCATGGGGTTTATACCATATGGAGAAGTAAAATGTATGACAATAACACAAAGGAAGGAACAGAGGAAACAGGCTTTCATTATTATTATATAAGACTTTCAAATTATAGTGTTATAATAATATTTGAAGATAGATTGCAGTAAGATAAAAAAACTAAAAACAACTATATATCAAAGAAATATAGCTAATATGGCAATAGTGGAGATGAAATATAATACTAAAGCTATACTGAATTAAGTCTCTCCCCCCTACCCCCCAAAAAGAACATAGACCAGATGGAACAAATAGCAAGATTGTAGTTTTAAAATGACTATATTCATAATCATATTAAATTTAAATGGTGTACAGCAGTTATCAGCAAATGTTTTCTCTAAAGATCCCAAGAGTAAATAGATTCTGCAGGCCATACCATCTCCATCAACTACTCAACTCTTCAATTGTAGTGTGAAAATAGCTATAGACAATATATACATGAATGGGCATTGTTGGTTTTGAATAAGTTTCTTTTTTACAAAAATAGGCAGTCAGCCTATGGTTGGCATATATAAATTAAGCCACCCCCCCATTGAGTGACCATCTATCTTGCTCCTGGGAACAACATGAGATGTTAGCCATTGCCAACAAATCCTAGAAAGTCTAAGCATCTTGGTTGCCTCTTTAGCTTGCTGCTTGTTACATTAATTATGTCCACTTGCTTCTAACAGCTAAGTGCCACAACCTGGCCTCTTCCATCCCAGACTGATATCACCACATCTGAAATAAGGAGTGGGGTTCTAGGGCAGCATCTGCTGCAATTAATTCCAGCCTCCAGGGGACAGTCATCCCTGAGTGTGCCTACAATGCCAGCAGCACCATGCTAGCAGAACAAGCATCCTCTGGCTCCTCTAGGGAGCATTCTGCTAGGGAGAAGTCCTCTGAGAGAACTAGTAGAACACATCTCATAAATGCCCTACCACGTAGCAAAAAAGCTGGGGTATTTCAACCCATTCCCATCTCTCATTAGTTGAAAGTTACTCCTGGGGATGTGAACACCTCAGCATTATTAACCAGTTCAATACACTGCAGAGCTTCTCCAGGAACCAGCAAAGGTGCCTTTAGGGAGATGCAGAGACTTAGAGAAAGAAGCCTCTGGTGTGTGCAGAGGCAGAAATATGCAGAGGGGATGAAGAGTAAGGCCCTCAAAAAAAGGTTCCACTTCTTGTAACAGAAAAACTCAACTACATGGGCCAACCTTAATCACTTAGAAGGATGTCTATATTATTGCTCTTTGCAACACTGAAAAAAATGTAAATAGTATAATCATTAATTTCTTGGGAGTATTAGGGAATAAATAAGTAAATGGTCTATTTATCAATTGGAATACTAGGCTGCTAACATGAATAAACTACACTTACTTATATTATTATTAGGGACAAATCTAAAAACATAATCTTGGGGGGGGGGGAAATATTAAACCAATACTAAATAATAATGTATTACTTACTTATAATTATTTAAGTTTATTATATATATATATATATATATATATATATATATATATATATATATATATATATGAGAGAGAGAGAGAGAGAGAGAGAGAGAGGGAGAGAGAGAGAGAGAGAGAAAGCCTAAGCAACCATTATGACCAAAAGATTTGAACGATTGGTTGACCAGTCACTATGATGTACCGTGTTTCCCCGAAAATAAGACATCCTCCGAAAATAAGACCTAGCGCATGGAAAGATAAGACATCCCCTGAAAATAAGACCTAGCGCAACTTTGGGAGAAAAAATTAATATAAGACACTGTCTTATTTTCGGGGAAACAGGGTAGATGCTCAACACAGGAGCTGCCCCCTGGTGGTCATTGCACTCCCACAGCCAACCTCCCAAGGCCCATCCCCTTGGCCAGTTGGCCCCCATTGGCCCCTGGTGCTAAACTATTCATAGAGATCTGCATCTAGGTCGGGGTCTTGTACATAGCAGGGCAGCTTCCTCGCTGTGATCTATTGAAAGCCAGCCCTCGACACCAGAGTTTGTCTCGGTCCTGTCCTCTCCTTTCACCAGGGGCTGCCGCGGTGGCAGCGTGACACTGAGGGAAGGAGGAGGGGGGGGGGGGGGGGAGGCAGGGAATCGAGCTGTAGCAGGCAGCTGACAGCAGTGGCGGCATCTGGCATCTATTCCTTCCTCACCCAACCTGGTGACCATTGCTTCCTCTTCCAACCCTGCCAGGGCCTTGGGGCTCCAGGCTGGGATGGGAAACCAGGCTGGGTGGTGGCAGATGCAGCCCTTTTCCCAGGGGGGGCCGAGGGCCAGCTCCCTCCTCTAGGCTGGTGGCCAACCTCCCATGGTCTCTCCCCCAGCTGGCCAACCTCCCACAGTCCCTCCCCCAACCAACCGGCCCCACCCCAGATCGGCCCCAATTGCTGGCCAGGCTGAGGGACCCCACCCAGGCATGAATTTCATGCACCAAACCTCTAGTATTAAATGAAATTACAAATATGTACATGGACTGATAAATAGGATCTTGGTTATTTCTGAAAAGGAAGGGATAGGATCAGACTGGAGGTGAAGCTGTTTTTATAACACATGTCTCAAAGTAAATTTTAAAAGACAATCTGAAGCAAATAGGTAAAAAATGTTGATAATGACCAAATTTCATGGTGAATAATGGGGCTTATATTTTGTTTGAAATGTTTCATGATTTAAAACTTTAATGAATTTGTTTTATCACTATAAAACAAGTGGTGGGCTGGAAGATAGCATAAGGAGGTGATTTCTAGACCTGCCTGCTCATCGGATTCATCTGAATTCTTTTAAATATATATATATATATATATATATATATATATATATATATATATATATCCTCAAAATCAGTTTCAGTAGGCCTAGGGCAGGATCCAAGAATTTTGTTAAGAGTTTCTTAAGTAATTTGATACACAGTAAATTCAGCTGTGGGAGCTACTAACTTAAGATACATTTCTTTCTCTAGGAAAGCTAACTTATATTCTAATTTGGGGTTCTATGATTATAAGTTAAGTTATTCACTGTAAACATTTTCATTAAGTTATAGCACAATGATAAACCCTTCATTTTAATGAAAAAAACAAAGCTTTGGGATTTGCTGAAAAATCATTGATGGAAATATTGTGCTAGTTAGTGTCATTTGTAAACTACAGTTTATAAAAAAATTACATTCATACTCTACTGTAAAAAAATCTGTCATTCTGCCGAAACCGGTTTGGCTCAGTGGATAGAGAGTCAGCCTGTGGACTGAAAGGTCCCGGGTTCGATTCTGGTCAAGGGCATGTACCTTGGTTGCAGGCAAATCCTCAGTAAGGGATGTGCAAGAGGCAGCTGATCAATGACTCTCTCTCATCGGTGTTTCCAACTCTCTATTACTCCCTCTTCCTCTCTGTAAAAAATCAATAAAATATATATATTTTTTTAAAAATCTGTCATTCTGCCAAAACTGGTTTGGCTCAGTGGATAGAGCATCGGCCTGCAGACTGAAAGGTCCCAGGTTCGATTCTGGTCAAGGGCATGTACCTTGGTTGCGGGCACATCCCTGGTAGGGGGTGTATAGGAGGCAGCTGATCGATGTTTCTCTCATCAATATTTCTAGCTCTCTGTCCCTCTCCCTTTCTCTCTGTAAAAAATCAATAAAATATATTAAAAATAAATAAATAAATAAATCTGTCATGCTAAATAACTGATTTTATGCCTTTTATCTGTTAATAATTGCCATGTAATTATGCATAAATTTTTGCCTGCACTGCCAAGAAAACTCAAAATAAAATACTTAATTTTTTTTATTATTTTAATAGCTTTAGTATAGTTGTGACTCTTAATGAAAGCTACTTCAAATATTTTGTAGTATTAGGTTTCGTATGAGTAATTGGTGGTGATGATGATGATAATAATAATGCTGGAGGTCTTTTAATATGTGACTGCAAAAACTTAATTTTTAAATTTAATCCTCAGTTTATCCTTCTAAGGCAGGGATTATTTAACAGAAAGCAAGTTTCTTAACAGATTAGTTTTCCTTCACTGATGAAGGAATTGGAATTACAGAAAATAAAGGGGGCAGCCTTAAAAATATACATAGTAAATTATTTCCCTACAAGAGGCCTGGTGCACCAATTCATGCAACAGTGGGGTCCTTCGGCCTGGCCTGTGGGATTGGGCCAAAACCAGCTCTCTGACATCTCTAAGGAGTCCTGGATTGCAAGAGGGTGCAGGCCAGGCCGAGGGACTCCACTGCTGCATGATTGGGGCCTGGGAGAGATGCGGGAGGTTGGCCAGCTGGGGAGGGACCATGGAAGGGCTCCAGGGTGTGTCTGGCCCATCTCGCTCAGTCAACCGGACCCCAGCAGCAAGCTAACCTACCAGTTGGAGCATCTACCCCATGGTGATCAATGAACAATATAGTTACTGGTCAACTGCCTGCCCCCTGGTGGTCAGTGCATGTCATAGAAAGTGGTTGAGTGACCTTAGTACCTTATTTTCCGGCGTATAAGACAACCCCCTAATTTTACAGTTAAAACATAGGTTTAGGCCTATATTCGCTGTATAAGACTACCCCCCACTTCCGAGGCAACACCAGTTCTTTTTTTAATAGACCGCCTGACTCTAGCCAATCTGAGCAGGCTTTTTACTAGAACACAGTGTAGCTTCGGGTACAGAACATGTATAATTTGCATGCATAAAAAGCTTGCTTGGATTGGCTGAGTTAGAGAGGCAGTCTGAGCAGCCTTGCAGTGATTGGTGCGGGATCGAGTTGGAAAATTCGTTTAGTGGCATATCAAGACGTTTTTCGAGATATACTCAGTGTATAAGATAACCCCCGATTTTCGGTTGACTTTTTTTCGGTTCAAAAAATCGTCTTATACGCCAGAAAATACGGTATATAATTAGCATATTAAGCTATGATCGGTTGATTGGTGAGCCAGTCAACCAGACACTTAGCATATTAGACTTTTATTATACCGGATGAATCTACTCAACTATTAGCCTCTAATCTAAAGCCACTATTGTGTTCAGTTTTTATGGCTCCAAGTCTCAGTTTATATCTTTAAACAGAGGAGATAGGTAATGATTTAAAAGATTCCCTCCAGTTTGATATGATCTTAAGTCATGAAATTTGTAAGGCTGACTCTAGCAAATATTGTAGCTGAGATGAAGGACTACTATTTTTTCATTTCCTCTTTCCCAGCAGAAACCAAAAGTATGGACAGAATAGAGTTCTAGGACTTTGCAATCTTGAAGATAATAAATACAGAGTATTTAGCCTTCACAGTAAGAACATTTCTATTCAGCACGTGACAAGTATTACATAATAAAACATAATTAACATAGTGGGTGTCAATCAGGACATACATTCAAGAGGTCAGAATCTAGCCTAAAATATTATTATTCTCTTGGTCTAAATATTTGTTAATTGAAATAATTACAATAACATTTATCTCTTGGATGTTTTTGTTATGACTATGTCACAAAGGTTGTCACCCCTTTTAGTTTGTCTTATTTATACTAATGGACAGAAAAACAGCAGGTTGCATTAAAGGACATTTTAGAGTACCTTCTTATTCTACTTGTTGATGCATTCATGTCATAAAACCATTATGTCCTAAAAAGCAAATTTATTTTAGGGCATGCCAGAATAGAACTAAAGCATGCAAAAGGCTTAGATTTATACATACTGGCTAGTGGTACACTTCTAATTTACTCAGATTTATATTAAGTACCCAAGAAGTTGCTGGGACTGATTTTAGTGACTCTTCTTGATGATCAGACAGGCATATAACCAGAGTCTTCAGAATATCTGAGAGGAAGAGGAAGCTATACAAATTCCTGGAAAATCAGAAAATAGAAGCTTCTGAAGAACCTGAGCGTATCTTCTCCAAATCAGGAGACATCACTGACAGGTGAACACTTCTGGGGGGATCTGAGGGACACAGAAACTTGACCATCTGATCTGGAATAGTTCTTGGGTTCCTTGCACTGTGTACCATTTGTGTTAGAAAATTGTGTCACCTGACCTACTTTAAAGCAAGTTTACCCTTTGCTGTGTCTTTGGTGCCTTTGTATCAACCAAGCACCACCAAATTTTGACAACTATTCATTGGGTTACCAAGAAAGCAGACATAAACTTTATCACTATCAAAGTTACCCAGCTGGATCATGTTATGTAAAATGACATGAAAGACACAGAATTCACTCCTTGGTCCTCTTTTTTTCTTTTCTTCTTTCAGAATGGATCAGAACAGTACAACTGGACCAGAGAGAAACACTTTTTATCACCCTCTCAATAGTAGGTTCATTTTCCCCCTTTATTCATTTATCTCACAATTACCAAATATTCATAGAGTGCCTACTGTATGTCAGGCTTCGTGTGTTGCCAGGCCTATGTTATCTCCCTCTGCCTAAAATATCCTTCCCATGTTCTTCTTTATAAGGTAAATTCCTCCCCCTCCTTTAAGTACTATCTAAAAGTACTCCCTCCGATAAGGGATTCCAAGCTCCTTTAGGGCAACCAGGATTCCCCTCTGCTGTGCTATGAGAACATCAAGAAATAAGTAGCTGACATCGCTGAAGGATGCCCAGGACCAAACCAGAGATGGTTGGAACTGCATCAACACCATTTGTCTACCAACTGGATCTGAAATGCCATGGCTGACATGTACACAATAAGGAACTGTTTGACATTAAAATTGGGACTCAAAAGAACTGTTGGGCCAGAAAGAAACTCATTACAGACTGATTCATTTGCCTCTCAGCATAACCATGATGGCTTGTCTCAGTTTCGGTTTTTATAAGGGAATTCCTTGTATCACATGATCTAACGCATCTAGGGGAAATAATGAACAACATAAAATGATGAACAGAAACAGACCTGGAGACGAAGAAGCAATGATCAGACTGTCAAACCTCAGAGGGAAGGTAGAGGAAGTGGGGGTAAGGGGGAGAGATCAACCAAAGGACTTGTATGCATGCATATAAGCCTAGCCAGTGGTCATGGACAAGGGGTGGGGTGGGGGGGGGCAATACATGAGAAGGGGTTTGGGAAGGGAATGGGGGGAATGAGGACAATTATGTAATACCATAATCAATAAAGAATTTTTTAAATATATATATTTTATTGATTTTTTACAGAGACGAAGAGAGAGGGATAGAGAGTTAGAAACATCGATGAGAGAGAGTCATCGATCAGCTGCCTCTTGCACACCAACCACTGGGGATGTGCCCTCAACCAAGGTACATGCCCTTGACCAGAATCGAACCTGGGACCTTTCAGTCCGCAGGCCGACTCTCTATCCACTGAGCCAAACCAGTCTCAGCAAGAATTTTTTTCCTCTAAAGAAAGAAGTAGCTATATGAACAAGAAGATCTGGGTGATATTTTTTAGGTGTTGCACATGGACAATTCACTAAATCACCGTTTTGGTTTGGACCCTCTCTTGGTACAGTTAAGTGATAATACTAATGCTCCCTCTTTCTGTGAAATGTTATGCTTTAAAACTTTAAGAATGGATTCTAGAAGTATCTTATTGTTTCTGTTAGATCCATTGTCACCTTGCAGTTGACTTTGCAGCATCGATGCAAATAAACATTGGATTCAATGATTCAGAACAAGTGATGGTAACAATAGAGTTTATGTGCTGTGTGTGCATCACAAGTATGATGTGGTCAACATCCTCATTGCCTGATTATTGAACAAGAGCTGTCTGGGTGAAATTGTATGAAAACAAGAAAAACTAAAGTAATTGAAAGAGTGAGAGATGAAGAAATAATAGCATCACATCTAAATAATTCTTTGACAAATTGATTCTGAGGTGAGAGAGAGAGAAATACAGAGGTATCCAGTGAAGTATAAGGCCAGACTTAGTTAAGAAGCTAATAAGGGAAACAAGTGTAAGGATATTCATTTGCAACAACAAATGAATAGCAAAATGATGGAGGGATGCATTAGTATACTCATATAATGAAATAATATGTAAAAGAAAACTGCAATAAACTAACACTACATGGAGCAAAATTAATAGATTTCACAATGTAATACTGAATAAAATATCAAAATGACACACATACAACATTATTTATGAAAAATTTAAATTCACAAAGTAGTGCTACACTTTGTTATGTATACAGAGATTTGTAAATATATTAAGATTAGAGAGGAAGGATACTCATTAAATTCATGAGGATATTTGCTTTTGGGTAAAAAAATAAGAGGGAGAAAAACTGGGATTGAAAAAGAGAAAAAAGTACATGTTTTATAAGTTTTATGTTTCATTCCATAAAATGTAAATCTGGGGCATAAATTGGAAAACATTAACCATCTGTTAATTCTGGGAAGTGGATAAATAGGTCTTTGCAATGTTATTCTCTTAAATACTCTACATTTTTAAACAAAGAAAACCAAAAGTCAATGGGAAGGATCTAGTTGAAAGAGTAAGACAGTGAATGAAGATATGTTAGAGAGCTTATATGTAAGGTTTCTCAAAATCAGGAAATAAATGGCAAGCAGAGGAGAAACATTAAATTCTTAACATTATAGGAAACAATATCAGGGGCTCATGGGGCATAATTGGGTAGGGTATTTGATTTTAGAATGATGAGGGAGTTCCTACATGCTATGGTACGGTAAGAAGTAAGGGAAGTAAATTTGTCAATAGGGAATGTTTTTAAAAATTATTTCAGAGAGTGTGAATTGACTGAGGAAATGTTACAACCCTGACAAGCAATGGAATTTATTTTTTGGTGACCATGACTTTCTAGTCAAACCAATCTGTCCTATTGTGTGCATTCATACAACAGCATTAGGCCCACAGAAAGATTTGTCATTTTTTAGAATTTTCTGGATGCGTGTGACAAAAAGACAGAAGAGCAAGTAAATTTGGGTTTTAAGGAATATTATTACTTGATGGATAAGGAAATCTAACTTGAATAAGAGAAAAGGGATTAAATATAGTACTTATGAATGGGGGAAAGGCAGAGCATTCATGAACTAAGAGGTCTAACTGAGGTCAAATAATTATGGTAGTGGGAAAAACTAAACTAGTTATTCAATTAGTGTTTGGGAAGATAGAATGGTTATGGTGATATGAATTAGTGATTGGAACCAAAGGAGGGGATAGCTAAAAGATGATGGAAGAGAAGCTCATGGAGATGGGAAGGTCAAGAATTTAAGAGGCTATTGGGCCACCAGGGCCATTCAGATAGACATCTAAATCATACTAGTTAAACACAGGGCTTGGTTACTCATTCACTGTAAAGAATGAAAGCTCCTTCTTCCTATGCTTGTAAATCATCTGCCACTACATACACATTTTCTGTCTTTCATATTTTTCTTAACAGGATATTTTTGGTTCAGCCTATCAGCATTCAGTTTGAAGTTCCTTGTTGGATTCTCAGAGCCATTTGTGCCCTAGACAGTGGCCAGCCTAAAAGGTTATCACTGAGTTAGACCTGGCCTTGCTTCTTAGTTTGTCCAGATTAGATGATACAGAACATGAAGACCTGTGCAAGGTCCTCAAAAGCAAGCTGTGTATGTGGTGAGCCATAAGCAGTGTGTGTGCTTGATCATATCACATGCCATTTCTCCATATACACTCAAGCGCATATAACTTTATTCAACCAAGTAAAATTCAATGAAAATACCTGTTAGCTGCTTCTTCCCCAAAGAAGCACCAATATCTTTCCACTAGAAAAGTTAGGAGAAAGAGAAATAGCAGGGCATTTTGAACCTATAACACATAGGAACTAGTAATTAGCAAGCACACACTCTTTTCAAAGATGTCCAGGATCCAGGAACTGTGGGAGCATTGAAGACTAGAAGGGCAGGGCCTGGTAGAACAAGGGCAGCTGTGTGTTGTTGGCCAGAGCTGTGGTTAGGTGCCCAGTGGCACTTATTCCGAGCATGGAGGCACCGACCTATATGCATGACTGATTTAACTAATATAAAACGTTCTTTTTTATTTTTGCACCTTGAAGACCAAGAAAAAAAAGGGGGGTAGGGGTAAAGAAACCCAAAATTAATGAATAAAATCAATATTTTTTTTTTGCTGGAAAATTCGAGTGAACTATACAGTAAACCCTCACAATATTTCCATCTGCTAGGAATATGAATCCAGAATGGTTTTACATTAATAATTACAGAGAGAATGTGTGAAAGACCCTTATTCCTTTTTTCCCTTCTCTTAAAAAAGTGGTGAATAGGGCCTTTAATGCTCAATCTTAAATGAATTTGTATGTTTTGGCATAGTGTCAAAGTGTTAACAGAACTTGTACTATGGTCTTCTAAATGGAAAAAACAAATAGTTTAACACTGAGGTATTTTGAAGCAGGTGCTCTGGACAATTAAAGAACTTTGTGGCTTTTGAAGGCACCCTTCCAAGAACTAGAAATCTGAAAAATGAATACCACACTGTCACTTTGATAAAATATCTGGGGTTTTTTGCTTCTTTGGGAGGAAAAAAATACCAGAACTCAAAGAGCACAGAGAAAAGTTGTGTTTAGTAAGAGTAATATACAAAACACTACTTTAAAACTGCCAATAGCCCAATAAAAAAACAGTTTATACTCCTCAGTTTAGATCCAACAGTAAAACTCCAATAGTTTACTCTAAAATTTTTTTTGACAACTTACTGTCTTCATGGTATGGATAGGAATGTATAAAAGTTACAATGTAGAATAAACAAGGCTATGACTGAAACTGGAATCTATATATATAAAGAGCCAGGGTTGTAACATCCACAGTGACCAGAGGCTCAATAGAATGCTAGGCTGCACGAGCAGCAGGCCAGCAGGCTGAACTGCTGACCTCTTGGAGAGAGAGGGAGGTAGGGCTGATCAGCAGCCAAGCCTCTCTCCCTCTCCCAGAGGTCAGCAGTCCAGGCAGCTAGCCAGCAGCCTGGGGTGGCTGCTGATCAACCCCACCTCTATGATCAGGCCTAGAGATGCTGACTGGCATAAAAACCAACCAATCAGAACCAAATCTGGGTGAATTCCGAGGAGCCAATGGCTGCCTAGGGGGTGGAGCTTTTGATACTGACTGGCATAGAAACCAACCAATCAGAACCAAATCTGGGTGAACTACAAAGGCAGAACCTAAGGTGGGGGCTGAGGAGGGATTTTAAGGGCAACAGCTGTTTGGCGTAAGGTGTAAGAAAGCAGTTCAATTTTTTCATGACTGGTTTGGCAGTATAGTGCATATGGCTGGCTATCAGTCCAGATATAGGGATTATGTGGTTTTGTCTGCCAAGAGCATCTCCTCCTGATGAAAAAGGCTTTACTCCCCTCTCCCCCCATTGAAGCAATCCTATCATATATAATCTATATATACTAATAAAAGGGTAATATGCTAATTTGATTGGGTCAACTGGCCATCTTCCAGACATCTGACTTCCTTCTGGACAAAGCCATGGTGTTGGGGGCTGAGGCAGAGGCAGTTAGGGGTGATCAGGCTGGCAGGAGAGGGCAGTTGGGGGATGTGAGAGGGATCTCTGACTGCCAGTTTAGGCCCAATCCCACAGGGATTAGCCATCTCCCAAGGGGTCCCAAATTGGAGAGGGTGCAGACTGGGCTGAGGAACCCCCCACTCCCACCCCCGTGCATGGATTTCGTGCTCCAGGACTCTAGTGCTGTAATATAAAGCTAAGGGGAAATGTGTGTAGGAGAACAAATGACATAGAATTAAAGGAAAATAGGAGAAGAAAAAATAGAATGAAAGAAAAATGGTGCAAACTGTAACACGAAATGCAAATGAAAGGAAATGAAAATAAGCATCACTTAGATTGCTGAACAAAGCTCAGCTCCCAGAACTGTATATTTTCAACAGAAATAGGACTATTACTAGCAATAAATAGTGATTTCAAGTAGCACTGAGACATTAGGAAACTAATTCAATGTTTTTGAACATCAATCAGTTTTATCATCCATAAGAGGAAAATATAACCTCTATTCTGTATGCCTTACATGATTTTAGTGAGTCTCAAATGAGAAAATGGTTGTTTAAGCATCATAAAAATATCAAGTGGAAATTTTTATGAAGAATTAACCTAGAATCCTATAAAGGGCAATAAAAATAGTCTAGAACAGCATATCATCACAATATTGGTGACTTATGAGCTAAAGAAAAGGAAAGAATGAAAGCCAAGCAAACAATGGACAGTTCCCTTTGGGGAAAAGAGCTATGATTCATCCTCAGAGTGGTGGAAGTAATGACCTCAGAGTGTGCACACTTCCTCACAAGAATTCAGAAAATGACACATTGACACATTGTACTAGTAACTCACACCAATGGAAATAACTTATTGTAGTATCAACCTAGCAAGTCTTGGTCTGATGGATGTATAGATTATCCTTACCTAGAGAGGCAATTGTGAAAAAAAAAATCTCTATTTCCACTGAAGCACAAAGTTTTTTAAAACAGATTATTTAACTCATTGGATTACTATAATAACCATAATAGAATTTTATAATTTTTTTAGATTAGAATTTTAATTTTTTTTAGAGAGAGGATAGAAGAAGGAGAGATAGAAACATTGATGAGAGAAAGACATCCATGGGCTGCCTCCTGAACACCCTCTAGTGGGGATCAAGCCTGCAACCAGGGCATGTGCCCTGACCTGGAATCTAACTGGCTACCTCTTGGTGCATGGAACAAAACTCAATCAACTGAGCCACAGCGGTTGGACTAGATTAGAAATTTTTAGTATCTATGCTCTTCACTAAAAATTGGGAGGGCATTACTGAATTTATTGCTAAAAATTCATCCGGAAGTTAGAGTTTAAATATGTTTTCCCAGACATTCACTTTATTATGTTTTTATGACCCTTCAATTCCTAAGAAGCTTTCTCAAGGTTGATCTCATTTTGTATCTTTTTCTTTACGTTTCAATTGAGTATTTGCAATTACCATATAATTATATAACACTTATAAGTTTAACTTTTTTCTATGAAACTCAAAGCAGTTAATGGGTTTTATATAGTAAGTTATCTTCCTCCCACCCCGCTGAATTAAGAAACCAAAAGCACCATCGTCCCCATTTTACTGGTGAATCTACTTCTGTCTGAAATATTGGTCAAGGCTCCATGTTACTCAAGCTCTGATTTTCCAGGTCCAGTTGTTCATAGCCCTGGCCTCACTTGGTAAACTTCTGAAAAATAGCCATGCCCATACCCTATCTCAGACCAATTGAATTTGGACCTCTGATAGTAGGGCCTGAGCATCAGTATTCTTTTTCAACTCCTTAGGTGATTCTAACCTACAGACAAGTTGCAGAACCATTGCTCTAAAGCAGTGCCTTTCAAACATTAATGTAGGTGGAAACCAGAAGAGGATATTGTAGAAATACAGTCTGTGATCCAGTAGTTCTAGATGGCCACTGAGATTCTGAAATTTTAACGCCCTACCAAGTGGTGCTAATGCACAACATAGAAAATTACTTTGTGACAATTTCCCCAATACTTCCAAGGATAGTATACAACTGGGACCATTCTAAATGCAAAGAGGAGAATTCTTCCACATACAATGGACTCATTAGTGCATTCAGCAGAATTCTTATAAAATCCGAGTTGAGAAATACTGCTTCATGTGTGAATGGAAATGAAGTAGAAAGATCATAATACCTTTCACAACTTGACAGCACACTATAGTCATTTCTACCTTCAAAACTTCACTAATTCATTTGCTAGTGTGAAATGTTCTAGATCCATGGGGCATTAATATTTTCCTTATCCACTTCCATATTTGCATCCTCCCATTTGTTTCATTCTACTTGTCAAACCCTAAACTTTGGCCTCTGTCCCATCACTTTACTGAAATTACCCTCTCCAAGATGAACTGGACACTCAATGTTTATAAGATAAATAAATATTAAATAAACAATAGTGAGGAACAGTCTCCCTCTCTCAACTCCTTTACACAATAATGAGGGAAGCCATCTACAAACTTAGAGTAATTAACAAGCCCACTCCTAAATCTTCCATGTTTATATGCTGCAAAATTACACCAATGGAAATTCTTGTGAAATAAGAACTCTCACTTAACGGTGAAGAAACAACCATTTAGAAATCCTAAACAGAATTATTTTCTCTATGCCTTAATGCAAAAATATGAGACTATCTATTATATAACAATTCTTAGATATTGATAATATTATAAAGAAATGTATTATAAATAAACAATTTTAAATAAAATCATAGACTCTCTATGCAGAATCTTTAAGAAGATGCCCTTATGCATCTCTTCTCATTTTGTGTTGAAAAGACACAAGTTGGCACCGGCTCATCTAGATTAATGATGATCAGTTCCAACTTATAATTTCTTTGGTTAAAATCTAGGTGAAATATTAGAAAGAATTTCACAAAACAGGAGTTTTGAAAATGTCCACTTAAAAATAATATCTTACATTTCTCTGGGGTCTTTTGGTTTTTACAACAGTATTTTAAATTAACTGTATTGACTTGCTAGTAGCTGTCAATTCAACTGTCACATATCTTCTTTTCAGGCATAACTATTTAAATTATGAGTGATGAACATATACACACTGAGACAAAGTGTTGATAAGTTGATTCTTTGGATTGAAAGGCATATATAGTCATTAAACTTCCATAATTAGAAATTTCCTATTGAAATGATATTTCATATTATCTTAATAATAATTTATGTCATAATACAATTAAAAGTTTTCTCTTTAATATGTTTAAATCCCTTAATTTATTCAACCCTTCAATGTCAGTCTGGATTAAAACTTTTTAAGTAAATTATTTTTTCAAGCTGAAAGGATATCAATACTACTTCTACATTAGAGCCTGTTCCACTTTAGCCAATTATGAACTGTCTTCTTCATTATAACCAATTCTTTACTTCATTACCTTCCTCCTATTGTGTTTACTGATGAAAAGTGCTAATTGATTATTTTATTTAACAAGTTTTCCTGGGGTTATTTTACCTACTATACCAGGCATAGTTCTAGTCTCTGGGAATACAACATATAAGAAAAACAAAAATAGACAATAGCATTGCCTATCTGGCTGTCATAGTTTAGTGGAAGGGTCATGGGTTTGATTCCAGTCAAGGTCTAGTACCTGGGTCACAGGTTTCACCCCTGGGCTAAGTCAGGAGGCAACCAATTGATGTGTCTCACACCAATGTTTCTCTCTCTTCTTCCCTTTCTCTCCCTCCCTCCCTTTCATTTTCTCTAAAGATAATTGGGGGAAAATACCATCAAGTGAAGATTAACAACAATAACAAAAAGTGATGGCCTCTATGGAGAAATGAAATTTGGTCAGATAATAAAATGAATTAAAGAAACAAGTCATGCAAAAATATGGGGAAGAGTGCTTCAGCAGAGGGAACCACACTACAAGGCCTGAGACAGGCACATGTTTGAAATGTTCCAGGTGGGGCAAGAATCCCATGTCTCTGGAGGAATGTGTGTTGGTGAAGAAGCAAAGAAAAGATTGTGAAGGACTACCCGAACCACTCTGATACAGACTTTGAATTTCACTCTACGTGCAAAAGGAAACCACTAAAAGATAGAGGAGCCGAAACCAGTTTGGCTCAGTGGATAGAGCATTGGTCTGCGGACTGAAAGGTACCAGGTTTGATTCTGGTCAAGGGCATGTAGGGGGTGTGCAAGAGGCAACTGGTCCATGTTTCTAGCTCTCTATCCCTCTCCTTTCCTCTCTATAAAAAATCAATAAAATGTATTTTTTTTAAAAAAGATAGAGGAGTGAGCTGATGTGATTTGGGCTTTAAATGGCCTGCTCAGGCTGAAAAGCCCTGTTGGAAAGCCGCTGCAGTTGTCTAAGTGAGAACAATTATATTTTGGATTAAGGTCAGAGGGATAAGCGGTGAGAGGTGATCTGGTTCCAAAATATATTTTAAAATAACAAAATTTCTGATTCATTGGACCTGGTCTGTGAAAAGGAGAAATCAAGAATACCTTCAACTGATGACAAATGATGATGTTATTACAGAGAAGAGAAACACTGGTGGAAGAGCCAGTGTTAGGGTTAGAATAGAGTAGATATATAATTTGAACATTTGGTATTTGTTAAAAAACTGAGTGGCATCAAGCCCAAGATTCAAATACTATGAACCTCATGCAAGACATATTCCAAGAAAATCTCTTTTAGGTTTATCACAGTAACATAGCAATCTTCAAAGGAGATAAAATAAAAAATATTTTCTTCAAGAATAATATTTAAATTGATTACTGCCTTCACAACAACAAAAGTATCTTTAAGTGCCTGAAAAATATTCCTCTCTAAAATTATAATACTGAGCAAAAAAAAAATCATTTTTTAAAAATTACATCTAAAAGAATTTGATACCTGATACCTTTAGGCAAAAAGAAAATGATCACAGAAAAAAGTCTGAAGATGAAACCTGGATTAAAGAGCAACAAAAGGAGTAAAGAGTAAATTAAATTAATAATAATTCTAAAATAAAAAAATGATATTTTCCTATGCAGTTTAATATACATGGAATTAATAGATTTTGAAAAGAAAAATCAAATAATAATAAATTTTTAAAGAAAAAGATGCACTTTATAACAAGGCAATCATAAAATATAAATAGTAAAAAGCACATAACTTCTAAACTAAAGCAGGGAAAGAGGAATCCATATATATAAAAAGCTAATATACAAAGTGTCCCCTCCAGAGGAGTTTGATTGCTCACTATCGCGTGTGCTAACCACCAGGGGGCAGCACGAAATGAAGGAAGGGCAGGAAGGCCCAGCCAGCAGCCAGAAGGTCCTGACCCACTTTGATCACTGGCCAGCCCTAGGGACCCTACCTGGGCACAAATTTTGTGCACTAGACCTCTAGTGGAATAATAAAAATTTAGTCATTTAAAAAACATGGATGCAAGGAGAGTCAGAAAAGAAAACAACAGTTGGGACAAATAAGAAGCAAAAAAATCAGTATTTCAATTAATTGTAAATAAACTAAATTTTTTAATGAAAAGGAAAGTACCCAGACTGAATTTTTTAAAATACTGTTAGAAAAAAAATGTCCAAAATATAAGTATACAAGAGGAAAGAGAAAACATGAAGAGTCTTATAACTATTAGTGAAATTGAATCTTTAATGTAAAACTATTACAAGGAAAATTCTACACATACTGAGATCACTTGTGAATTCTGCCTTAAGAAAGAAATAATGTTAAATATTCACAAAATCTTTCAGTCAAAAGAAAAAGTAAGAAAACTCCCAATTTGTTTTATGAGATGAATATAAAGTTAATATCAAACTCTAATGAGGACATTACAAGAAAGGAAACTGTAGTCTAATCTCACTCATAAACATAAATAAACCAACATTAAACCAAAACACTAGCAAATATAACAATATATAAAGAGAAAAATAAAACTTGGCAAAGGGTTTGTTCCAGAAAGAAAATTTTTGTTTAATACTTAAAGTTGAATCAACATATTTCACTTTATTAACAAAACTAGAGGCCCAGTGCATGAAATTCGTGCATGGGGGAGAGCGGTCCCTCTCTCTCCAATCTGGGACCCCTTGAGGAATGTCCCACGGGATCAGGCCTAAACGAGCAGTTGGACATCCCTCTCACAATCCAGGATTGCTGGCTCCCAACTGCTTGCCTGCCTGCCTTCCTAATTGCCCCTAACCACCTCTGCCTGCCAGCCTGATAACCCCCTAACCACTCCCATGCCAGACTTATTGGTGTAAAACTGCTCCCCTGCCAGCCTGTTTGCCGCAACTTCCCTCCTCTGTCGGCCTGGCCACCCCTGTCTTCCCCTGCAGGGTTGATCACCCCAACTGCCCTCCCTTACAGACCTGGTCCCTCTCAACTGCCCTCCCCTGTAGGCCTGGTGTCTCTCAACTGCCCTCCCTTGCTGTCCATCTTGTGGTGGCCATCTTGTGTCCACATGGGAAAAGGATCTTTGATCATATGGGGGCAGCCATCTTGTGTGTTGAAGTGATGGTCAATCTGCATATTAACCTTTTATTAGATAGGATAGAGGCCTGGTGCATGGGTGGGGGCCAGTTGTTTTGCCCTGAAGGGTGTTCTGGATCAGGATGGGTGTCCACTTGGTGTGTGGGCCAACCTAGGCAAGGGGCCTGTGGTGGTTTGCAGGCCAGTCACACCTCCCGGCTACCCAAGCAGAGGTCCTGATATCTGGGATTTATGTATCTTCTACAACTGAAACTTTGTAGCCTGGAGCGGAGCCAAGACTCCTGCTCACTTGTGGCAGTAGCCATTTCTGTTGGACTTTATGTATCTTCTACAATTGAAACTTTGTAGCCTTGGGTGGAAGCCTAGGCCGGCAAGAGCAGGTGGAAAGCTTAGCTCCCTCTATTGCCAGGGGCAACCCTAGCCTCCAGTTCTTTCCAGCTCCGTGGCTGCCACCATTTCTGCTTGAATTTGTTTACCTTCTATAATTGAAACTGTAGACTTTAGTGGAGGTCTAGGCTGGCAAGGGCAGGCAGAAAGCTTGGCTTCTTCCATTGCCAGGGAAACCCAAGCCTCCCTCCTGCTCTCTGTGGCTGCAGCCACCTTGGTTGGGGTTAATTTGCATACTCACTCTGATTGGCTGGTGGGTGTAGCAGTGATGGTTAATTTGCATAATGCTCTTTATTAGATAGGATTAATGAGGTAAAATACCCATTCATGGGAAAACTGCTGTAAAATAAGAATAAAGAAAACATATCTTAGCCAGACAAAAGTATCTGCAAAAAGCTTAAAGCGAAGGTTACAATTGATATTTGTTGAAAAATTTTCTGAGATTGGGCAATTCAGTATAATTGACATTTGGATAGCTAAAATTTTCTTCTAAAATTAGAACAGGATTAAGAATGTCTATTTATCTTTCCTATTCAGCATTTTTGGTATCATAAGCCATGCAGTAAGATATGAAAAACTATATAGAAGAAATATAATGAAAGAAAATTTGTTTTGTTGTTGTTTGTATTTCTAAAATGGAATAATTGAACACATACAAAATTCAAATGAACCATAGATAAAAATATTTAAATAATATGTTTGCTTAATAAGTTTGTATGGCTAAAGACAGCTAGAAAAATTATGTTTTAAAAATTCAATTTATAATAGAATCCACAAAGTAAAATATCTAGGCATAAATCTAATAAAAAGATGTATAAAACTCTTATTCAGAACTTTTAAAAATACTATTGAGAAATTAAAGAAAACAAATAAATGTTCTTAGACTGAGACTAAGTTGGTCTTTAGAGTTGATGCAATCTCAATAAAAATTTCAAAACAGTGTGTATATATGTAATTTAACAAAGTGACTTTCATATTGAAAGAATGAAAATTAATTAGACACTATTGAAAAAGAAAAACAGTGAAAGAACTTACTCTGCTAGTGTTAATTTAAAGCTACCACAATTAAGACAATGAGGTGTTAGTTCAAAAATAGATCAATGGAGCAGATTACAGTCTGATAAATATATGAACAGTTGATTTATGAAAAGATTATAAGTGGGCAAAGCAATTGGGAAAATATTTTTTAAATGTGGCTGAAACAATAGGATAGCCAAAGGAAAAAAATACTGAACATCAACTCCTACTAAAGTTATTTGCAAAAATGAAATCTGGGTGAATTTTAAATATAAAAGGAAATCAATATAGTTTCTTGAAGATAATATGGAGAAGGATTATTTTCCCCTCACTCTGAGAAAATCATCCTAAAAAATACTAATCATGAAATAAAAGATAATCAGATAATAGTAAGAATAGAACTTTTGGTCATAGAAAGACATAAAAAGCAACCCACAGAATGGAAGATATCTATAACTTACAAGAGGTTTACATCTAGAATATATTCAACAAGTCAGTAAGAAGATAAAAAAAAATCCAATAGAAAAATGGGCAAGGAGCTTGAACAGCACTTCACAAAAAAGGATATCTAAAAGGCCATCAAGGCATGAAAAACTGCTCACTTAGTAGTTAAGAAAATAGAAATTAAAACCAAAACAAAACAGAATACACCAAAGTGCCTCAAATTAAACAGACTGATAATGATAATGTTGTCAAGTATTTAGAGCAATACGTACATTCATTCATGATTGCTGGTGAGAGTGTAGATTGGCGTAAACACTTTGGAAATAACTTAGTATTATATCAGCTAAGTTAGGCCATATAGATGCTATGTATCAAATAACAACAAATATCAATGGGGTATACCAAAGCACACTGATGTAGCTCGTGCATCTACCTGAGGGCTGGACTCAGTTGATCGAGACTGGCTCTCTACTGGGTTATGATGGGGCTGGGCTTGGACTCTTGTCTGCAGATCAGTTGGAACTCAGTTGATCTGGGCTGAGCTTAGTTGGAACAGTTCATCAGGTTGGTCTCTACTTTTGCCGACTCCTCCTTCTGGAGTACTATATTTCAAACTGAAATGTATCTTTGCCCAATGAGATAGGTAATGAGGAGATTTAACTTTTACCACACTATAAGCAAATAACAATTTGAACTGGTTGAGTATATTTATTTGAAAAAGTATAATCTCTGTTCTTTAGAACTACTACAAAATATTTGAGAGATTTGTGGAAAGGCAGGAAAAGGAATAAAGATTGGTCATTCTAAGTACAGTAAAAGAAAGTTAGATACGTAGCCCTTTCCTCTTTGCTCTAGAAAAGGAATAAAAATTATATAACTTTCTCTCCCCAAAGTCTTCACTCCCTAATGTTTACCCATATTATAATATTATTTTCTGGTTTTCTAAAAGTGTTTAAGAACGTTTATATTTTGTACACATTTTATTTCTTACCCTAACCTATTTTTCCCTAAAATTACAAAAATTTCATGACTACAACTACAATTTTTAAGAGTTAATTTTCTTCAACATGTTTTTCTCAGTCTTCCCAGAAAAGATGAAGAAAGTGGGCGGAGGGTGAGAGCTTGTTTAATAGGCCTGTTTCTTATTCTGTTTTAGTGTGATGTCTGAGGTGTTAATCTTGTCTTTTAATCTAGGTAATGATAATGGGTTGTTTTTCAATATTGTTTCAGCTTCATTAATATGCATGTTGTCCTTTTTCATTCAAATAGTACTTTGAAGCTAACTTATAAGCCTCTCTCCTGCTTTAAGCCTAATTTACTTTCTTTTCTACTTTCACATGTTTGTGTTTTGTACCTCATTATAGCTCCTGATTCTTCTATTTGCTGCTCTAACATTATTCTTCCCTATTACCACATATTTTGTGCTTTATGTCTGGTCTTTTAGTATCTTGTCAATTTCATGCTTATAAAAACTTTATAGTAAACTTTAACAACAGCAATGTTCAATTATGTATTTAATCAACTGATATTAATGCTTATCCTGTGGCAGGCACTGTCCTAAAATCATCTTGTGGACCACTTGGATAACCAGGGCTCCTGCCTCACATGAAGGAAGGATTTGGGGATATCTACACTGATACACACCTATACTGCTTGTAGCACCATGCTTAGCCTGCACTCTCATCCCCATAAGCGTGTTTTCATATTCACAAAAGTCCCCATTGTCAGATATTCTCTAAAAGTAGAGTGGCAAGGTTTGAAGATCTCTCTTTTAGAACCCGTTTGCAGTGCATTTAGCTGGGAGCTATTCCCGTACCCCTCCTAGTACAATGCTGAAAGCATGGGGTCTCCACAGATCATTCAGCCTTTTAGTTTTCTCAATGAAGCTTGCCTTGTGCTTGTGTCACATGTGATAGATGTCTGCCTTCCACCTATAACTCTATGACATGGAACATAACAAAAATTACTTATCTTCGTGGAACCTCAGTGAGTTAGAGATACTATGCAAATGAAGATCACATCTATTTTAGGCCTCCAGAGAGCATTTTGGTTATTAATTTTTACCTAATAAAACTCCATTGTTCGAATAACTTGGGCTTATTTTCACCCTGGTCCTCTTAACAACATGGCTCTGTTCCATGGTCACAGATAGTACCTCCAGTCAAGTCATCCACCTGTGTACCCACAGGCACTGCAATGAGAAAGTTAAGACAGTAAATAGATTAGCCCCAACTCACAAATCCATCAAAGAACAAAATACTGTGAGCCAATAGTCAGTATCTTCATCTCCTTACTTGGGAAATAGCACTTGACTCATTTGTTTTATTGAGAAGTCCATTTTTCTTTCCTACCAAGTTTATAAGAGTTATAAATTAAATAAAGCAAAAGGGTCTTTAAAACTTTGATAAAACTGTTTAAGCTTTGCAACAATAAATGAAATGATATTTTAGGGCCTCTAAAATATATTTAGAAGATTTGAAAGAGAATTCCAACTACAAAATAATTTGCAAAATGTTTATTGAAAAAATTTATAAAATTTGCATACAATGTTAAATATATTTTTATTTATTTCAGAGAGTAAGGGAGAAGGAGAGAGAAAGAGAAACATCAATGATGAGAGAGAATCATTAATTGGCTGCCTCCTGCATGCCCCACACTGGGGATTGAGCCCAAAACCCAGGCATCTGCCCTGATCAGCAATTGAACCATGACCTCCTGGTTCATAGGTCGAGGCTCAACCACTGAACCACACTGACCAGGCTGCATACATGTTTTAACAATTACTCAAAAAGGAATTTGCAGCATTTTCGTAAAATAAGTGAGAAATTATAGACTCCTAATTCAATGAATATGAAATATATCTACTAAACAAAGATATCAAAACAAACTGGTAAATACGTGCCTTCAATTCAGAGTATTAAGATTAGTTACTGTTGAAGAAATTCTAAGATGCCCTCAAACCATAAAGCTAGCACGGGAAAGAAACTTGATGAGATTTTGATAAACATGACTTCATCCTTATCCTATCTAATAAAAAGGGAATATGCTAATTGACCCTCATGCCATCACAAAGATGGTGATGCTCAGAGCCAATAAGGAGAAATAAAATATCCTAATTGACGGCCACGCCCTCAAAGAGAGTGGCGCCCACTGCCACAGATGACAGCGCCCAGTCCCTTCAGCCCTGCCTGGGTAGCAGGCACATGGCAAGGCCGGGCCTGCCCCCAGGTGGGCCCAGGCCACTCCACACACCTACTTCCCAAGTCCCCCAGTTCCCTCAGCCCACCAGCCACCCAGGGCCAGCCCGAGGCACAGGCAAGCCTCAGATGTTAGCTGCCCAGCCGCCCAGGGCCTCCCAGGGCTCAGGTAACCAGGGCTGGTCGAGGTTTGTGATGCCGGCAGTGGCAGCAGCAGAGGTGTGATGGGGGCATTCCCTTCCCCTGATCGTAGGTCACCTCCTGCCCCTGAGGGTTCCCTGACTGTGAGAAGAGGCAGGCCATGCTGAGGGACCCTCCCCTCCAGTGCATAAATTTTCATGCACCAGGCCTCTAGTATTATATAATACCAAATACTAGTTCTGAAGCTGAAAAAAACTTACCTAAACTTTCAGTAAAGCAAATTCAAAATCAAGTTTAATCAACAGTGATAGAGAAATGTGATAGACCTACTATCCGAAGGAATGAGTACTCTAACCACAACCAGAAGGCTGGCCAACTTACTCCTGTTCTAGAGTCACCCAGCAAGAAATTTTACTATCTGAATTTGCATTTCAAAAAAGATTTTTATTTAAGGAAGAAATTGTGCTGACCAATTCAGAAGATCACAGTTCACATTTAATCAATTGCCATCCTCATGTATTTGTCATTCTTTTTAAATTTGGTCTAGTGGCAGAAATTGAGCCCCCCCCTTCTGTAAGTCTAGAGGTTAATGCTATGGATTCTACATCCAGACTGCCTGGATGGAAATCCCAGATTCTCCATTCACTAGCTGTGCAACCTCAGGCAAATTTCTTAACCTCTCTTTGCTTTAAATTCCTCTTGTGTATATGGCAAGAATGCAGTATTTACAACATGGAAATATTTGCAGAAAATGAGTTAATATGTATGTAAAGTGCTTAGAAGTATTCTGGGCATAGTGACACTATTAAAGCATTAGGTATTCTGAGCATTACCCTAGATTCAATCATAAAAGGCCCTAAATTCTGGAATCAGACTGCCTGGATTTATGTTCTAGCCTTGTCCATAACTAACCTTAGGCAAGGAATAAGCCTTTTATTTCTCGATTGCCTCAGTTATAAATGGATTTAACTATTGTAGTTACCACCTAGGGTTGTTTGATGACCAGGTGAAATAATATATTTAGAAACTCTGAGAACAGTGGCTGGTTCACAGTAACCACTAGCTACTATCCTATTTCACACACATTTGATAAATGTACACAAATTGCACATACAACAAGGCTTAACTACAATCCCTGCTCTGAAGAAGGATGTCATCTCAGCAGAAAGATAAATATGTCAACAATAAGGTTAAAAAATGTCATAGCTACAGAAGAAAAGAAAGAATTGGGTGAAAGTGGTGGCTAAGGATTAAATACAATGAAGGATAAATTGGGCAAAAGCTTTGTGTTGAAATTTTATTTTAATAGCCCCATCAAAGCATTTGTATTTCGAAAAACAGACAAAAATATAAAGCTGAATGAATAAATTGTGAACCTTGTCTTAATAAACTGAATCTCATCAATTTATAGCAGAAAAGACCTATATCTAAGGCAACTCCAAATGCTGAGATTAAAGCACGTTTGGTAAATGTTTACCTGCAAAGTTCGGAGTTGCCCTGAAAATTACTCAGCTCTAACTAAAGCTCTGTGTCTTGTTTTTAGTGAGTCTTTAATCTGTGGACACGTTGATTTCCTCATTTGTAAAATGGAGCCAATGATACTTATGTGCCCTACTCACCTAAAAAGATTGTTGCAAAGGTTAAATGAAGCAATGGACATAAATATACTTTCAGCACTGGAAGTATTATATGTGACAAAGCATTATCATTTTATTTGAGAACTTATCATCCTTCTGAAAATCATTTTTAAAAAATCAAAATTTCTCAACCTGTAAGTCAATGGATTGCTAGAAGCGGGTTCTCATTATCCTTGAGTTAATTAACACCTAAATCCAATCCATAAAGTGATTTCTGCTGCTTTAAGGATCATATTAGAACAGCGTTGAGGAGGTTCTGTACACTGCTAAGCTCTTAGTTCAAGACCTGAAAACACTGTTTATTGTGATTTTTACATAACCACCTGTTTATCTGTGTTCCTTTTTACTGTGTCCATTGAGGTAACATAAATCCAACACCTTAATCCAATACATCTATGTACATGACTCTTTATTTTTATGAATCTTGAATATTCAATGATGGGACAACTGAAAAAACATTTCCAGAACACCTCTTCATTTTTGTTCATTTTTACTATTGTCCTTCTTTCCAGTTTTCAATTTTAACAAATTAGTTCACATCATATTTGTTTCACATTTTACCAGTAATATTAAGCTTATTATTATGCAGTATTCATAATCTATATGGTAAAGTTAGAATAGGTTTCTCTAAGTTTTTATTATAAATTCTACAATATGGATAAATCATTATAATAAAATTTTTACATGCTGGCATGTATGTTTATAAAAATTGATAATAATACATTGTTAAATGAACATGCTCTATGCTTTTATTAAACAGATAGATTATTTCACCTCTACTCCATGATTATTTTTTGCTTAGTAAAATTTGACTTTAAATTTAATTCCACTAGTTTGTTAGGAAAACAATATTCTCTTTGGTATTATTGTCTTCATAATAAAATTTGTAAGAAGCACCTTTAAAAAGTGTGGCAATCTTGTCCATACAGAAAAAATATATTATAAATGTTGTGTTAACAATTTAAGTTAACTATTTGTAGAAACTTTAATAAAATTATAATTCATTTTAATGTATACTACCTTCCTACACTTTATTAGTCACTGTTCATTAATTCTTTCAACAGGCCTATGAATTAAATCTTCTTATCCAAGTTTTACATGTAAAAAGTTGAGTTAAGTAGTTCTTAATATTATTAATATTACTGTGGAAATGTTATAGATGAGGAAATTAAGGATTCAAGAAGTTTAGTGATTTTTCCAAAGATATTGTACTCTAGTTTCACTAGGTTCTTAGTCATTCATGCTCTGATTAGTGGTACTAAGGTTTTATCCACCAATTAGCTACCACTTACTATGAATTTATGGCATCTAGACTCCCTAGAGGTACTGATTTTGTTTCCAGATGACTTGAATCTATTGAATTCTTGGCAAGCCTACCTATATTATAACAGACCTATACAGGAAAAAGAACACCCACACACCCACACACACTATATTCAGCTAGCCACTTGAATCTATATCAGAAAACTCAGCTCCACCTGGAGCTTGGTAACCAAAGCAAATATTAAAGAATCTTCCTGAATTTTTTTAAAATGTATTTTTATTTATTTCAGAGAGGAAGGGAAAGAAAGGGATAGAAAGATAGAAACATCAATGATAAGAAAGAATCATTGATCTGCTGCCTCCTACACACATTCTCACTGGGGATTGAGCCTGCAACCCAGGCATGTACCCTGACCAGGAATGGAAACATAATCTCCTGATTGATCCCAGCTGGGTGATCTTCCTGGATTTTTGAGATTAGCCCCTATCCATGCTTTCACATTATTCCATTACCAGAAATATCTCAACCACAGATGTAGATATAGGGAATTAAGGTTATGATGTTAATTAATTACAGATGTCTGGTGGATAGGAAGATTGCTGGTGTAGAGTGGATACAAATAAAGTCTGGTTGTGTGAAACTTGATCTACTAATTAGCTCCTCAAAGATCACTAGAGGTAGTGTGTGGAAGCCTACTCTGCTATTGTCAATGTTGGCTAATAAGCAGCTTACTGAAAAGGCTAATAAAAAGATTAATAGAAAAGTTAATAAAAGTCTTTCATCTTCAAGACAGAATAAAGCCTAAATATTAATTTTTCTAAAGTTTTATTAGAATTTTTATCATAGGTGCACTTACACATTACAGGTGAAAAATGCAATTTATCAAGGAAAATACTTTTTTTTTAGAAACTCACACTAAGTTTCCATATTCTTTGTGGCTATTCTCATTGTAGTCCCATTAAATATTTACATGCCATTGAAATAATAAATTGTCTTCTTTTTAAAATGTGACTTTTTAATTGGAAAAAAATGTACAAAGACATTGAAATATTTTATTAATGGCTACCCAATTTCATTGGAAGTTTAGAGCCTTAGTTCTTATTTCTAACTTTCCTCAGCTCAGAAAGATGTAGATTTTCTTCACAAGAGTCACTGTGTAAAATATTCTGAGATAGAATTTTTTATCATAATTAATAATAGATGAAAATTTCTGAGTTTTTGATGTTCTAAACTCTATGCTGTTTGATTTAGGGTGTCTTTATAGTTGTTTTTCTGGTAATTCTCAGCTTCTTCCTGTTAGTATAAAGGTTAGTCATCTTTCTTTTTCTAGATGGGTCTGATATAATTTTGCTTTTTTCCATATATCCATGTTTTACTTGTATGTATATTTTACTAAAAAGACCAATTCTATCATAATGAGACTAGACTACAAATTTTTTACATTTCAGGTGGAATTTTTAGCACATCTATACAGCTATGAAAACACTATGCTATATGCATTCTTGAAATGTAAGCACTACATGTGAGCATCACAACTTTTAAAACTTATTTCCAAACCAGGCACCCACTCTTGTAACAGTGATCAAAGCCAATACATAAATAAATTTTGTTCATTGTGAAGGGTTTAGTACAAGTACTACATCTCCCTTTTAATTTTGTTTTGTAGTTATTTGAGGCCATTAAAAATGGGAAGTTTAAATATAGTTTCAATTCTTACAGTGCAGATATTTTCCATAGAAAGCCATCATGGGGAATACAATCCCTAGGATGCACTCTGTTTTCCTGTGGTGTCTTTCTCTTTCTTGAGCAGGCAGCAACAATATAGGTTTTATCATATGCTCCCTTCCCTTTGTTTTCTTTCTTGCTAGTATCTGCAATTTGACTGCTAATTTGCACCTCTGAAACGGGATAACTTCATTGTTTTGATGTTCAATTATCAATTTGCACCTGTAAGACAGGTGATGTGTCTCACATTTATTGTTGAGCTTCTGTAAATTTTGGTGGAAATGGATAACTCTACCTATAACATATGGGTTTGTAGTCAAAGCAGAACCTCTGTGTTTCTGCTATTTATATCTTATTATTTTGGTTAAAAAAAGGATCGTTGAGTCATAACTAAGTGTAGTTATTCTAATAAAATCCAGCATGACTGACCACTTTTATTTTTTATCACTATAACTTAATAACAGCCATTTATGTTCCTTCTGATAACCTTGGGCAATAGCATTATTTTGTATGTTTTAAAAACTATGGTTGGATGGTCTATGATTACTATAGAGCCAGACATTCACAGTTAGCAATTCTTTTTCAAGAATTAGAAAAATGTTTAGTGAGAAAATGTTTGTTTGTTTGTTTGTAAATTGCTGCACTTCTGAATGTTTCCAGGAAATAAAAAATTATGCCCAGTGTAAATTAAGGCATTTTCATTCTCAAAATGTGATAATCATTTTCCTTGAAGCCAGAATTGGCAAAGTACTCACTGCAATTCCCGATACACACTATACTTCTTCGTAATTGTTGCCTGTCCTAAGAACAGCTATTTTCACATCAGTATTTTCAGACTGAGCACCTTCCAGGGAATGCTGTCAATCTAAAAAATCAAAGTTACATAATTAAAAGCTATAACGAAGTAAACGCAATATTTCCATTCTTCCTAGTCTAAGGAGACTATGACTTTAAGTAGTAGCTTAGGGCAGAAAAACCTGTTTAAGTAACTAAAATTAATTTTAAGGAAAGCATGGGCCCAACCCTGAATAAGAGTATAGGTCTGTACAAATTATATGGGCTTGAATCTCCCCCATTTAATCCTGAAAGCAAGCCCTTTTTGTGGATGTAATTTCCCCTCATTTCAATAATGAGGCTCAAAAGGTTTTAGAGAGTTGTCAAAAGTCAAATATCCAGAAAATGACAGAGATCTGTGTCTGAGTCCAGAGACTGAGATCTTAACTAGGTTCTATCACGTCTTAGTGACAGTAAATTTTAAAGCGAGCAGAACTTGGTAAAAACAAAAATGAGGTTTGTTTTCCACCATGAATCAGAGGTCTGCTCTGAAACCCAGCAAAGCAAAGTTACCAACCCATGAGGAATTTAGCTCAAGTTGAGAAAAATCCTTCCAGTCATGAAAGTGACTTTGAAGTCACTTGTATGACTAGAAACACCTACAGGTCCTTTTCATCTCTGTTTTACTGGGGATTTCATTTGCCCTGTTTCATTTCATTTGCTTTATTGGGGACTTCATTTGCATTTCCAAAAGTGAAAAGACTCCTTACCCTCATTTAATTAATAAGGAAACAGACACAAAAGTATAAGGAAACCTAGAAAAGTTCACAACCTTAGTTTCTGAACTGCTGAGTTCCTAATGTCTAACTTTTTAGAGCACTGGACAAGAAACCAGCACCTCACATTTGACCTAATTGTACAAAAACACATGCAAAACTAAATGTTGTCCAATTTAACTAACATAAAAGATACTCTATGCCCTTTAGAATACTGCAAAAACACATTCTCTATTCTGTTAATTTAGAATAAGTTTATGGGACCTTCACAGGGAGTAAGGCATTGCAACTCTGATATTGAGAGAAGGTAAATAGGATGGAAGGAGTTTGCTCATAGCAAGGCTTTGGAGGACACTCTGATCTATCTCATGTTCACTCATGAGATAGATCAGAGTGTTACTACTCACACAGTACTTATGAATTTACTAAGAATTTATATACATATGCCGTAAAATCAGGGTATGTATTAAGAGAGGTAGACAGAAACTAACCCTGCTCTCAAAGGGCTTTCAACTTAGGTCGAATACCTCCTGCCTCTCTAGTTTAAAATAAATATTAAAACACTTAAATTGGACAGATTAGTTTGCATACTCAGTATTCAATTATAATTTGCCAGTAGATTTCTGCAAAAGAGCTTTAATTGAATCTACCATATTGAGTATGGTATATAGAATGCTGTCCAAAATTTGTTATAAGCATAAATGTGGGTTGTTCACTTTATATTTTTATTTTTTCTTATACGGTGTTTCAGAGTAAATGTTTAAAATATGTATGCCTTTCAATAAAAATGTATGTGCATTATTTAAAAGTATTGAATTAAGACTAAAATAGCTTTATTATAACATGATGTTTCTAAAGATTCTTTTCTATAACATCTAGATCTATCAATCTCCTCCCTATGAGTTCTCTTCTATGAGCAACTGACAGAAGTTGAAAATATAGTATATAGGAAATCTTTAGATCTATATTTCTGATAACTGTATTTTAAATGTCAGGCATGCAGTAGTTAGAAGCACAAATTACTCAATTTAAAAAGTGAATGTTCTTTGAACTTCCTTTGTGAAAGAAAGACAGTCACTGTTTCTGGAGAATTTAACCTGAAGTTATCTTCATCAAAGACCAAAGACTTACTCTATACCACCGAGTACTAGCATTTATTGTTTCCTCTAACATCTTTAAATACATTTATCCTGCAGGAAGGAAACAAGTGTGTCAAGAGCATGGGAAGGGACAGAAAACTTGGCAGAGGAAGAATGCACAGCTCCCTGGAACAGCTTTGAGGAACATGTGGGCTGCAGAGAGGGAGGTATCTTACGGTGACTGTTTCATATATAAGGACAGCATGAGAGAAAGGTGACAGAAATAGAGGTGATACCAAGCAAGTTTAAAAAAAAAAAAACACTCAATGTATTTTCTGCCCAGAATAGGGTCCCCAAAAGTCAGTTTTCATTTGTAATCAGACTGCATGTTACTAATAAAGAGCTCAACAGAATTTGGGGGTGAATTCAGCTAATGTCACCATCTGAAATTGAGTCACATAAGAATCTGCATAAAACAGATGAGTTTTGCTATCTGCAGAAGTAACTCATCTAGAATATACTGCTGATGCGTACAGGGATCCCCCATTTCCTATTTTTAAGGTTCTATGGTATCACTCATAATTCATGAAGATGGCCATGTCAGAAAGACATGACTAAAATCTTAAATTGAAGAAAGCCACAATCTTTATAACATCTTTGGTATGAATGAATACTGCTTTGGATGACAAATAAAATGAATAATTGGATATTGAGAATTTTCCCTCTGTTTTTAGGGGAAAGTGGGTTCCTGTCATTTATTTGCTCAATCCTGGTTCTTTAAGAAGGGATATTTTAGAAATGAGTCAAATAAATCCAAATAGACTTCTAAATCCAGTATTCCAATGACAATTCTCTTGTTCCGGTCACCAACAATCTCTGTCTTGCCAAATCAATTAATTATATGTTCTAACTTGGGTCCTTGCCAAAACTCAACTTCCTTCCTTTCAAGGCATTCTCTTCTCTGACACTGTGAGACATCCCTCTCCAGGTTTCTTCCCATTTCACTGAATGCTTCATTTCCTTTTCCTTTGCTAATTTTTTAATCTCTAAATATTACCGCTCAATCTCTAAATATTAGAATTCCCTAAGGCTTGAACTTTGTCTTCTTCCCCCCCCCCCATATTTACATATTCTTTCTAAATGATATCACTAAGACCCGTGGTTTTATTTTTTGTTCTATTTCTTTAAAAATGTATTGCAATTTTAATGGGGATATAAAACTAAAACTGATAGAGATAGACAACAGTATTGTGGTTATCAGAGGGAAAGGGATGGCGGTAGTAAAAGGTAAAGGTGGCCAAATATATGGTGAAAAGAATATTTGACTTTGGGTGGTGGGCACACAACACAATAAACAGATAATGTATTATAGAATTGTACACTTGAAACCTATATAATCTTATTAACCAATGTCACCCCAATAAATGTAATTAAAAAATAAATTCAGGCTAAGTAAAAAAATAAAATTGAATGAAGAGCTTTAAAAAAAGACCCATGATTTTAAATACCATCTAGATTCAGATGACAGTTAATATAACTTCAATACTGAATTAAATGTGTGTATATCTGTCTCTCTGTCATTTTCACTTAGATGTGTAATATGTATAACAGAGTGAATATGACTGATAGCCAAGTATTTCATGCCCAGACCTGCTCCATCTCAGTGAATGGAATTTTCATTCGTCTAGAGATGACCAAGTCATAATCTAAAGCATATCCTTGATTTCTCTTCTTGTCTCATACAGGGATGTATTAGTCTGTTAATCTAATTCCAAAGCATATCGCTAATATGTCCACTTCCCTCAAGTTAACTCCCTACTCCAAGTCACCTGGATTAGTGAATCAGCCTCATAATTGATCCCTACTTCCCTTCAATCTTACTGGGATCTTTAACAGACAACATCTCTTCGCTGTTTAATTCTTCATTGCCCTTTGATTATAGTCAGAATGAAAACTCGAGAATTTGAATCCTCGCCAGTGAAAAACCAAGATGTTATCTTGCATTATGTTCCCCCTCACTCACTAGATTCTAGTCACACTGGTCTTTCCTGTTTTGAAACACACCCAACTCATGCCTGATTTCTGGATTTTGCACTTGCATTCTCCCAGTGGCAATCTGTCCCCAGATGCTCATATGTCCAACTTATATATATTATTTAGATCTCATATCCAATGCCACTTCCTCCAAAAGGTATTTCCTGACCACCTAGCCTGAAGTAGTCCTTCTCCTACAGCACTCTCTCTTAGCACATCACCATGCTTTGTTGTCTGTGTAATATTTATCAAAATCTAAAGTCATCTTCTTTCTTTATTCAATTGCTTCTTTTCCATCTCATTCCCTATATCTGTCTTGTACACAGTTTTATCTCTATTTCCTGGAATAAAATCTGACATAGAGTATAAAAACTTAGCAAATATTTTTAAATTATTATTTAACCATCTGTAATTATATATACATATATATTAAAATGTATTATATTATATGAATCAGATATATTAAATATAAATGTTCTTCATGCAGAGAGCATATATTTATATATCATATATTAATTAATATATAATATTTAAGTAAAGGAAATATTACCCTCACAGAACCCTACAATGAGACAGTATTAAATATATATATATATATTTATATATTTATGTATATATATATATACACATACACCACACATACATTTTATAGAGAAGAACACCAAAATCAGAGCAGTTAGAAGTTTCAAAGTTTTCTTTGCAAGGGCCTATCTTTGAGTGTTGAGATTTAAACTCGTGCTTTAAAAAATATGTAACTATTTTATAATGTCCTCTTAGAAGGTTAAACAAATCTAGACATTTTTATCTTGGTTTAATATTAACTTTGTAAAGTTAATTTATGTGGCTGAGTCCCTCAGGGTCCTGTAATCTCTGAACGTTCGAATAAGTGTACATTTCTGGACCTGCTATGTTGAGTCCAGATTCTAGGTACACTGAGGAACTGGTATTCTGGGAGGGCTAATCTCAATAATTAGTCAGACTCTATCAATATTCACAAAATTTCACTGGCTTTATTTCTGATTTCCTCTCTGTAGCCCAGAAATAACAAACGTAGTCTAGAAAACAAAGATCAGCCTGAACAGGTGAGAGATACTCTAAATCTGAATATAAGAAAGCTCAACTCTTTTGTAACAGAGAACAGCAATATGTCATATCAGTGGTCCTTAAAGAAATGGTAAAGATTCAGAAGTAGAGCCCTAGCTGATTTTGCTGGGTGGATAGTAGAGCATGGGCCTGTCAACTGAAGGGTCCTGGACTCAATTCCAGTCAAGGGCTAGTACCTTGGTTTCAGCCTCCTCCCTGGCCGGGGCTCATATAGGAGGCAACCAATCAATGTCACATCTGTATTCTTTCCTTCTCTTTTCCACTCTCTCTAAAAATCAATGAAAAAATATCCTTGGGTGAGGATTAAAAAAAAAAAAGATTCAGAAGTAGGTACGTCTTTATTCCTGTATTTCTTTACTTTTTAGAAAGACAATCTGTTTAGAGAGGAGTGGAAATAATCAAGAAGGGTCCTACTTTTTTTAATGCCAAGTAGGTTGTTTGAGAGGTGTATGTTCTGAAAAATGCTGGAAAGGAAGAGTGATGTTTATACTAAAAGTACTCGAAATCAATAATTCCTTTATTTAAATGTATTTTTTACAATACTAATAGAGTGCCATGTTTACATGAAATACCTAATTTATGCTTTAGGAAGATAAGAAAGAAATAAGCTAGTTGTTGTAATTGATGTGTCATCCTATCTTTTATTTGAAGAACTGGGCCAGACAAAATTATCGCTGGCTAGAATAAAAGGAGGGAGGGAAGAAACAGAATGTAAAGCCTCACAGCCAAAACTATAGAAAATGAGGCTAAGGCAAAGAGTGATAAAAGTCAGTGGTGGTTTTTAGAAAAAAGTATTAATGACAGAAACTCAAGTACTTTCAAGGATGAATTACTAAGCTTCGAGCTGGGATTGTCTTAGCCAAACCATACACATACATTACTTTCAAATTGTAAAAATGGCCTTGGTGAGCAAATTACAATGTCAGTGTTTAGTTATGGATTTAAAAGCAAACTATTATTAAGCTAATAAAGCATATTTCTTCATGAATACAATAAAATTGGAATACAGTTGGAATAACCTACTTTTGCTTAGAATAAACTGAATTTTAGTAATATAATAATTAATCCCAGCTGAAACCAGTTTGGCTCAATGGATAGAGCGTCGGCTTGGGGACTGAAGGGTCCTGGGTTCGATTCCAGTCAAGGGCATGTACCTTGGTTGCGGGCATATCCCCAGTAGGGGGTGTGCAAGAGGCAGCTGATCAATGACTCTCTCTCATTGATGTTTCTAACTCTATATCTCTCTCCCTTCCTCTCTGTACAAAATCAATAAAATATATTTAAAAAAGACTTCTCAATATTTAAAAAAAATTAATCGCAGTAATAATAATTAGTATACACTATTACAAACTTATATTTACATGATCTGAATTATAATATTAAAATATGTTATAAATATATAAAACAATGAATCGTAAATGCTTTAAATAATAAAACCTTAATATATACACAATGGTATTCACATGTTATAATCCATTAGAATATAAATTTTTTACCCATCACATTCAATGAGCTTAACATTGACCGAAATGTGGGCACACCCAGTACTGTTTCAACTCTCTTGGTAACTTATTTGGATGATCGAATCATGACTTTTCCTTATGTTAGGCACTAAATTAGCTCTTTCAAGCCACTAAAAGATGATGTACAGAACTGAAGTAGGGATTCTAAATAACATCGGATGAGTACAGAGATACTAAATACTATAAATTCTTTTCATCAAAATATGACTTCCATTCACATCTATTTAGAAAAGCACAATGTAATCAGATCTCAAGTTCCAAGAAAATTAATATAGTAGCACCATCTTTCTTTAGCACTAGTGTAAGAATGCTGATTTAAGGATTAATTTAGATAGAATCTTAATGCTTGGTTATGTTATAATGCTATGCAAAACATACAACAGACTACCTTGACAAGACTCCCTTGATGAATGAATTTATTCCTCCTTGATTTTAAATATTTGTACAAAACATGTAAGATCTATAAGCTTAATGATCTGGGGAAGGTAAAGGCAAAATCAAAATATCTTGGGTAGGGCAAATTGAGTCCTATTCTTCTTTAAATTCCAGTGACTAGGAGAATGGATCAGGAGGGAGAGCATCCAATCAATCAGATGATAGGACTTGCCTTTCATGCAGGATGATCTCAGGGCACTTAACTTTAAGGCAACTCGCTTTCCTGACTACAACAGAAGAAAGGCAGAATGAAACAAATTAGTCTACGACTCAAAAATGTCAAGGGCCCTATTAAGTATAAAAAGCTAATAGGGCATGCTTACACCCATAAGTGTGTGCATGTGTCTCAGAGAGTGGCCATGTAGAAAGAAATTAGCAGCACATGCTGCTTTAGCAAGACCATACAGTTTTCTTGATCCATAATCCAACTTAGGAGCAAATCTCACACAAAACAAAGCAGCTTTAAAAGAGGAGTTCAGGTGGAAAGACAACAGGGTTTCTTAGATGCCAATGTTAGTTGTTGTTTTTAACATCGAAGCAATTTATGTTATGTTTTGATGCTATACTTGTGGAATACTTAAAACAAACAAACAAACAAACAAACAAAAAACACTCCTTCCATGTAAAAGTATTTTATGCATTGGGGGAAAATTAGTTAGAGAGGAAATTTATTTTAGTGGTAATATCAAGAGAAATCTTGGTGATTATATGCAACTTTACATCCTCTATTATTTTCTATTTGTTGCTCTTTCATTAGTCTAGATTTTTCTTTAAAAAAAATACACCTATAATAAAGACATCCTATGTGATTCCATTGATGTGTAATTGAAATCACTAACTGAGGCAATTGCTAAAACTACCCAAAGATAGGCTGCAAAATACATTGTGATATGTATATTGCAACTAGAGTAGAATAATTAAAACTTTACCTTCAAAAGGCCTTGGTATGAAAGAAAAGACTAAGCCCTTTTGCACATGTGCTTTGTTTCTATTGGGTGAATAAAATATGGAAAATATAAAATAAAATAATATTTTCTTACAAATAATGTTTCAAAATTCCATTTTTTTATAGAGTGAGAAATCACAAAATGAGAGGCATTTGGGGATCTGTTTTAGTTAATAAGGAAACCAGATGGCTATAACATAGAAGGCTCAAGATTATAGGCCATTCTGACAAATAAACGGTCAGTAAGAATTTATCAATCTTTTCCATGTGTCCACAGTTATGGAATTGCCACTATCACCATTCCACACCCAAGCCCCCGGCCAGGATTGACCCAGTGGAAACACCCAGGGTGTGAATGATGGTGGACTAGGGAAGCTCCCTCAGAACTCCCAGGCAATGTTCCTACTGAGAAAGTCCTCCCCTACATTATACATTATAGATCCTCACAGTGACTGTCTATGTCCACAACATGTCCATTTCACCATTTAAGGAAGAAGTTCATCTCTCATAACTGTCTCAGCAGGTTTTATTATCGACCACCAAAGATGTAGATTCAGCACTGTAGTATCACAAGTCATTGAAATTTATACCTATTCAAATTATTCTTTTTTAAATCTTATTGTTTTTTACAGAGAGGAAGAGAGAGGGATAGAGAGTTAGAAACATCGATGATAGAGAAACATTCATCAGCTGCCTCCTGCACTCCCTCCACTGGGGATGTGCCTGCAACCAAGGTACATGCCCTTGACCAGAATCGAACCTGGGACCTTTCGGTCCGCAGGCTGACGCTCTATCCACTGAGCCAAACCAGTTTTGGCTCCAAATTATTCTTAACTAGAGGCCTGATGCATGGAATTCATGCAGGAGTAGGACTTCCTTCCCCTGGCTGCCGGCACAGGCTTCCCTCTGGCACCTGGGACCTGGGCTTCCCTCATAGCCCTGACTTCATTCAGAAGGTCGTCTGGAAGGACATCCAATCTAATTAGCATATTATGCTTTTATTATTATTCTTAATAGTAATAATAATGGCCAATGGCCAAGATTTAAAATTATGTAGGCACCACTACATTATTTGCTTTGAAGTTGAAGTGCCTAAAACTAAGAGAGGTTAAATTGCTAAGATTATAACTGTTATAATGGGCAAGCTCAAACTTGAACCCACATATATTTTATTCTACACATCTTTAAACCACTATTCCAAATTAAGGTAATTAAATTATGTATTAAAGCAAGCATAATTTACACTTATGACAACTAAAGCAAAGACAAATGCATGAAGGAAAACTCAGTTAAAAAGGAGCCTCTCACTCACTTGCCTAAGAGGCTATCTCCTGGTCTGAATAGTTGTTATTGGAATATTAACTTCATGTCAGAAACCTCTCAGCAGCTTGCCCTCAACTCTCAGAAAGCAGATGCCTCCCTAGCAATAATCTGGTCCCTAAGAGCTTCAGAACTGATCAAGGAGAAAATGTGTGTTTATTTGTCTGCCTTTCTCTCTGTGGCAATAGTGGCCATGCCTTCCCCACCAGCACTGTAAGGAGGCACTCAGCTCTTCATGAAGAAGATAGAAGAAAAAGGAAATCAGTCTTTTGCTTCCCAAGGTACCAGCTCTTCATCTGAATGTTTCTTCATCACGGTTACCATCTCCTGATAGTATATCTGCCCAATTATGGAGGTTTATTCCCCTAACCCAGTGGTTGGCAAACTCATTAGTCAACAGAGCCAAACTATTATCAACAGTACAATTGAAATTTCTTTTGAGAGCCAAATTTTTTTAAACTTAAACTATATAGCTAGGTACATTGTTAATAACTTAAGTTGGCCTTTGCTAAAAACTCAAGGGGCCAAAGAGCCACATGTGGCTTGCAAGCCACAGTTGGCCAACCATAGCCCTAACCCAGTGGTCGGCAAACTGCGGCTCGTGAGCCACATGCAGCTCTTTGGCCCCTTGAGTGTGGCTCTTCCACAAAACACCATGTGTGGGCGCACATGTACAGTGCATTTGAAACTTCATGCCCCATGCACAGAAATCAGTTTTTGGCTCTCAAAACAAATTTCAATCATTGTATTGTTGATATTTGGCTCTGTTGACTAATGAGTTTGCCAACCACTGCCCTAACATCTAAGAATAGAACGAAGTGATCCTTTTCCTTCTGCAATTACTAATATTCATTGTTTTGTTTTAAAAGTGCTTTTCACCACTATTTGAAGGCATTTAAAAAGAAATAAGATTAAAACTTTGAACTTAAATTCACCATGTTTTTAACTGGTTTTATATCTGTAGAACTTAATTTTTTTTCTCCTGAAGACCATGCAAAAAGGCTCTAAAAAGGCACAAGATCTACTTACTTTCAGTAGCCTGACTCTTTAGTGCTGGTGAAAGTTAATTCCTCTCAAAAGAACTACCATGGAGGTGAGTTTTCAAGATGTGCAATTGACTTTTAGGAATCCGACATATGTGAAGGCGAACACCTCTTCTGGATCATAACTTTCCAGTGGACTCCCCCAGAAGTAAAAAATCTGAAATGCAGAAGATCCCTGCATGTGGAGATTTTCCACCCATGATTATGAGCAGCCATGAGTATCCTCAAAGGTCTCATAATATGTAATCATTTGTGCTTTTTGTTGAGGCATGCGTTTCAAGCACTGCGGGCTGTTTTGCCTAACTCATAACTCAGTCTTGCCAACCTCCCAGCATCAGTGTTTGGTCATGCATGCCATTTTCTCTACTCATTCCTGGGAACCATTGGTGCAATTAAAGTAAAATCCAAACCTCTTAAATGGCCTACCCATCCCTATATGGTCTGCTCCTTTCCACCCCACCCAACTCTTTGGCCCCATGTCAAACTGCCCTACTTTCTTGTTCCTTTGCAGCCATCCTGGTTTTCTTACTGAACACAGATAGTCCATCCTGAAGCAAGAACTTTGCCCTTACTATTTCCTTGTCCTGGAGTATTCTCTCTCTTTCCCCTGGTATCTGCATTCCCTCCATTCTAGTGTAGGCTCTCAACATTTTATCAAGGAGGCCTTTTTGGACCCTTATATCAAAAGAAGACTCCCAATTCTGAGCCTTCCTATATCCTTTTCTCACTTCATTGTTCTTCATGATACTTACCACCATTTAAAATACTGCCCTTACTTAATTCCTGGCTTATCATCTCTTTCAACTCCCCATTCACTCCTAGACTGTTCCTTCCTGCTTCTTGGTTCTTGACCCTCCGGGACACCATTATTTCAGTAACCATGCCTCTGGTAGCCTCAGGATACTCTTCTAGAAAATCCCTTTCTTCTTCAGTAGTTACCCTTTAACCCAAGTCAGCCTGTACTAAGAATCTCTAACTGGCACACCGGATTTCTGTTTTCCCATCCCTAAAATGAAAGGGGGTTACCTTCCAAAGGTCCTTTTGCCATTAGAGCATCTTTTAAAAAATTGAGCTGTAAGGTTCTTAGATGAAAACTGCAGTCCCTTTGTATGATGAATTAAAGTCGTTTTCTAGTTACAATTAGGTCCCATGATTTCATACCTAGTAGCAAATTACTCGCCGAAACTAGTTTGGTTCAGTGGATAGAGTGTCAGCCTGCAGACTGAAAGGTCCCAGGTTCAATTTTGGTCAAGGGCATGTATCTTGGTGTGGGCACATCCCCAGTTGGGGACGGGCAGGAGGCAGCTGATTGATGTTTCTAACTCTCTACCTCTCTCCCTTCCTCTCTGTAAAAAATCAATTATATATATATATATATATTTTTAAGTAGCAAATTACTCAAGTACCAGACAATAGAGTTCTGCCAAAAGGACCTTCCAAAAAGAGAAGCTCTGCCGATGCCTGTGAAGCTTGCAGGACCTTGAAAATGTCACCTGCACTCAGCAACTCCGCCTCAGTGAAAGCGTGGACTTCAGGGATGTGAAGTCCAACTGGTGCTGCCCGCCCCCTCCCCCAACTCCAACCTGAACTGTTCAGGCTACTTTTGATAATCCTCTCTAGCCTCCTCAAGGCAGAAACATCAAAAAGGCACATCAAAGCTCCCAGTCACGGTGGAGAGAAGCCCTGCAAACCGGGTGACAACTTTTTTCTTCAGGCTCCTCCACACAGACAAGCTGGAGGCCTTCCCCCGGGGAGGAGAGAGTCATGTTTAAGGATTCTCAGCTGCCTGCCCTGAGGGAGGCAAGAGACACCAACCACCTCTGCAGGTAGAGGATAAAGCCACTCCTCCTCATCACACATTTCTGAGAGCTGGAGGGCTGTCCTAACCACAAAAACCACACGCATGCAAGAAAAGTTTGAGCCATGCTTCACTGGTGTGTGTATTTTAAAATGCAAATAACAAAAGCTGAAAATGATGAAGTGAACATGTGCTGTATCCCTGACATGCGAGACAGGCAATTAATGAAACTCTGGGACTCTGTATCAGCTGCCTGCTGACTTCTGCAATTGAATTAAAACTATCATAAGAATAATACAAGGACTTGCCCTTGTCCTTCTTGTCTATGTGTTTATTTAATTTTCTGTCCAACTGACTCTCAAATAAATTGGAAACAGCTGCCATTTTTTGATTCAGTAGCTCCATTACCCCCTTGTGACATCATTCTGGGCACGAACACTAACAATAGGTCATTATGTAGCAATTACTTTATTGATTTATGGAAGTTTTTAAGCTCCATCAGGAATATGCACAGTCAAGGGGAAAAAAAGACCACTTCTGTGCTCTTGCTAAGGAGAAAAACCAAACTGCAGTGGCTGGAATAATGTTGCTCAGAGGGGACCTTCCTTACAGAGGAAAACCATGGGAACAATTCCTGTGTTGTTGATTTTCTTTAAGTAAGAGAGAGAGATGGGGAAAGACTATAAAGTTTGAAAGTTATAGTACCCATAATTGAATGAAGTAACTAAATAAACAGATGACTCAAGTGCTGCTGTTATGTAATAGGAGGACTTCGGTGATATAATAGAAGTTGCTTAAAACAAATTAACAGTGTTGAAACTCCCATGACGAATGAACTTTGTGAGCTTACGCATAACATTTTAAGAACACCACTGCATAAAAACATGCTTTCTTTCTCAACTCAAGTGGATATCATAAGACTTCACATTGAAGTGAAAGGCTTGCCCCAGTCCATTCATTGGATCATACTGGTAACAGCTCTCAGGTCTTAGGCTATTTTCTTGGCCCTCTATATATAAATAACCAAGAGTTTTCTCTCTTATAAATAGCTGGCTTTATTTACAATCTCCTGGGCTGGGGAACTCTGGTCTAAAGATTAAAAAATTAAAAAAAATGAATAATGTGCCCTCTAGCTAGTACCTTAGCAAGATTCTAACCTTGAGGAGCTGAGCAACAGCCTGCCTACATTTTGAGAAAAATGGTGGCTCCTTGATTGAAATCTGTATCTGAGACTTGTTGGCTCCTACTGGAGGTCAAGAGTTTAATATCTTCGTTTTTCTTCCAATGCCAAAATAGAGGAACCACCCTGGGCCCAACATCTGGCTCAGTTCCTACTGGGAAGACATTATGGAAGGAACATCCCTGTGGAAACACATGAAGCTATGGCTTGTCCAGGATCAGTAACTGAGAAGAAACAAGATGCTTGTGTGTTTCAGAGGTAATGGGTAGCATATGAGGAGCTTGAGCTTCTCCCATCAATATTTTTTTCTTCAATTCTGACTAGATCCTGAAAGGGATTAGGAAATAAAGTAGTAGGTGATCTTGCTTAGAAAATCCATCTTTTTAACACAGCTCAGACAAATTAGATGAGTCCTTGATCATTCACAAGTCTTAAGCCTTATATTAAGATAAATACCCCCAAAGTGACTTAGGGGTGAAAATCTCCTCTTTACTCGATTCTCAAAACATTGTTAAGGGTCTTTCAGATAGAAAGTACACTCAGGGCAAAGGATACCTAATAAACACTAAAACTGAGACCTGCTCCAGCAAGAAAAGCAAAAGAAAATAAAGGCATGGTTCCTGAACTCTGGGCACTTCCATGCATCTGGACCCCTACATGGCAGTTTAAAAGCAACACAGATGACCTTACATAATATTAAAAAATAATAATACTGGACTTCACATTAGGAGACCTAACTTATAATCACAATTATGCTATTAATTAGATGTGATATCTTAAGTCATAATTGTCCTATTTCTCTCAGTTATTAACTAAAGAAACTGGGTTAGATAACACCTAGTCCCTTCTAGTTCTCACAAATCCCATGATCCTGGTAAATCATATATCACACAACTTCTTAGCTGAGTTCATATGCCATGGTTTATTACTATATTCCCGCTAATGTCTGAAAACAGTAAGTGAGTCTGTTTATCATTCTGAAGAACAAGAGTACTTTATCTTGCGTATGCACAACACATTGTTCACACATCTGAATGCCACAGTTGTTGCATTCCTCACAAGACAGCTCAAACCCATTCACTCTTTATTAGGAAAATATTTGTACTCATGGTAAAAAGCACATGTTAACATAAAAACTTTTGTGCTGAAATATCATTTCTGAATCACCAAATTGTACTCCCTTAATAATTGGTCTTTAGAGTAATATTTACTAGGAGGATGTAAAATAAAGAGAACATTTCATTTTGGATGATACACGTGATTGAGATATTTTTTTGAAAGAGATAAATCTGGAGCCAGGTCTTGGAGAAAGGTATAGACATAGCTTCATGAAAGAGAGAAAGAGGCTATAAAGGCAATAGCAAAGAAGTAGGCATAGTGGAGAGTCTGGATTTTGTGAGATGGAATGGATGACTCTGTTAGAGATAAGTGGGGTTTGTGTGGCATGGTTTATAATAAATGAGGGTTTGGATGCCATTAGCATATATAAATAGGCTTCACCTGGCTTCCTAGGGAAATGCATAATTAAAGACACGTTTAAGGAAGACAATATTTTTAGCTGTGCGATGAGTAGGCTCAAGAACAGAAGTATTAGAAAAAAATAATACAACCAAGATATAGTTAACATAGTAAAGAAATGAAGTTAAAAAAATAAAAAATAAAAAAACCTCAGGCCCTAACTGGTTTTTCTCAGTGGTTAGAGCATCTACCTCCAGACTGAAGGGTCCCGGGTTTGATTCCCATCAAGGGCACATGCAGGGGTTGTGGGCTCAGTCCCCAATAGAGAGTTTGCAGGAGGCAGCCAATCAATGATTCTCTCTCATCACTGATGTTTCTATCTCTATCTCTTCCTTCCTCTCTGAAATCAATAAAAAATATATATTTTTGAAACAAAACTCTGGACTAGAATAATGACTTTGGAAATGGAAAAGAAGGCTCAAATCCAAAAAAAAAAAAAAAACAAGAAAGAAAGAATTAATAGCATATAAAAACTGACTTGATATGTGAAACCAAATGAGATTTTTTTAAAAAGGAAGTAGTAAAAATTAACTACCAGATGAATGTCCCAAAGAATTAACTGGAGTTGAGTCATTGGGAGAGGAACACAGAAGGAGAGAGAATGTTTATTTTATGGAATTCAAGGCATAAGTGCCCCACCAGAAGTACAGCTAAGGGAAAATATCTAGTTAATAAATAGACATGGAAGAATGGTGAAAGGTCATGATTGGAGTATTACATTTTTATTCAGCGAACATTTGTCAAATCCTCTTATGTGCCAGGCACTGTTCTAGATACCAGTAAACAGTCATGAACTCCAGAAATTTTTGTCTAGTGAAGAAATAGAAAGTTTCTTAGCTACTTATAAGCAGCTTGTCATCCGAAGTATAGAATCAACATTATTCATTATAAGATGCCCACCACCCAGATGACTATGTGAGTTTAGGAAGAAAACTAGGAGCAGGAAATTTTACTTAAATAACAAGTCAGGAGAAAGAATAGAGATTATAGCTTAAATATAACAGGCAGTGGAATAAAATAATAGAAATATTAGAAAAAAAATAAGGAGTTTACTATCATCATTTTTAGCCAACATTGTATGAATTTATATTCTGTGAAAATAAAAGAGATAAAAACTTAAAGGTTGGAAAGAAAAAAGAGAACTGTCACCATTCACAGGTGAATCTGCATGTAGATTAGACCAAAAGAGTCTACATACAAAATTTTAAAATTAGTAAATCAAGTTAGCAAAGTTACTTTGTTAAATGTCTTTATGCCTCTAGCAAAACTGGAAAATTAAAAATTAAAATAGCAATATTATTTATCATTGCAACAAAATGCATCAAATACCTGGGAGTAAGTATAATAATCGATATTCTTGACCTTTGTACTGAAAACTATAAAACAATGCTGAGATAGAGAACTAAAAAAATGTAGAAATATACCATGTTTGTAGATTGGGGAATTCAATGTTTTGTATATAACAATTATTCACATATTGATTTGTATATTTAATGTAACCATAATCAAAACCCAGTAGGTTTTTGCAAAAACTACTAAAATGGTTCTACAATTACATGGAAATAAAAAGAACCTAGAAGATCATAGTAATTTTAAGTGAGGAAAACCAACATTGCCCTACCAGCTCTCAAAACTTTTATACATTGAAAGCACTTAGAACATGTACAAAACTGGAACAATGGAATATACTAGAAGGTCTGGGAACAGACCTTAACATGAACAACCAACTGATATATGGCAAAGGTACCACTGTAATTCAGTGGGGGAAAGGACACTCTTTTTAGTAAGTGGTGTGGCATTAACTGGATATCTACGTTTAAAAGAATAAACCTTGAACTTTATTTCATATCACACATAAAAATTAACTCAATATGCATCACAGATCTAAATTCAAAGGAAAAACAAAAGGTTCTAAAAGAAGACATTTAAGATAATCTTTATGAAATTATTTTAAAGTAGTGAGTCTAGAGTCTAGAACCATGACTGACTTTCACAGACATCCATAAATAAATAACAGATGAAAAAAATCACAAAGCAGAATATACAAGAATACTGCAAACATAGAAGGAATACTCATAGGCCACAGCAGATGAGTTTTCCTCCATCAATTTAAATGAACTCCATGATCAAATGAGGAAGCTGGCACTGTGGTCCATATTCCATGAACAAAAATGCTGACATTTGTTCTCCCTCCTTCCCTCCCTCTCTTCCTTCCCTCCTTCTTCCTTCCCTAATCCCTTGGATCACACACTGACTTTAGTCTCAATGGGCTTTTGTCTGTGGTAGAGTATCTCCTGAACAGGATTCTGGTCTTTCTCTTCTGTGTTTACACAGGAAAACAGGTGAGGAGTTTCCTTTTCCACATGGCCTGCCATACTCCTCTAAGACTTGCCCCAGATGGGGTAGATGTGATCTCTTACCTGCCACTATCTAATTATTTGGTGGTTTAGCAGAGGTCAGAGGAATACTTAAGGGGGAGTAGGAATAAAACTGAACAGAGAATAAGAAATAGCAGAATGGCTAGGAGAAAAAGAGCATTTAAATGAGTCCAGTGCTAGCATGGGTTTTCTAAAGAAACCAGCAACAAGAAAGGATGTAGCACAAAGATTATGGTGAAAGAAGATGGTGAGTAGGTGGAAATAGTCAACATAATCATGTAAGAAAGTCATAAAGTTTGGAAACATTTATAAAGAAAGAAGAATTAAGTGCAGAATTTCTAGTTTAGCATGTGAATGTCATGAATAGAAAAAAAATGATTAGGAAAATAATTTATTATAACATTTCTTCTAAATCCACAGGGAAGGAGTGAGCAAAAAAAGAAATGGATACCGCCTTTCAAACTCACAGAATTCAACTTCTAGCACAATATAAAAAGAATCAATTTTTGTGTCTTCCAGCCTTGTTTTTACTATACTACACAACTGTGTGTGTGTGTGTGGGGGGGGGAGTGTCCATTCAGACATGGTTGCCATGGAATGTGAAAGAGAGAAAAAGGAGGTGATAGGGACTAGAGAGCACCACTTTGAAAGTTAAAGATTTCAAAAGTGCTAGAAAGCAAGCAAGTGTTCTGAAAACAGGAGTACAAAACATGACAGGGGGTTTATAGTTCAAACCAACTGACCTTTCAGTTAAGTCAAAATCAACCCAGAGCTCAAAGCACAGAGTACTGGAACTCTAGATGATTGCTGAGAGAAGAATCCCAAAGTGAGCAGTACTGCAACACCTAGGTAATCTGCACTGACTGCTTGTAAACTGTGAGTCCTGCCGAGTCCACAGGTGTGTGGGTGGCAATGACTGCCAAAGAGAGAGTGAAGTATCATAGAAAGTTGTTACATTATTTCATATATTTCATTTTGGTTTTCTTCCAATCTAAATCATCAGCTTGCCAAAGATGGAAAATGATGTGATGTGATTAAAAGCTTTAAAACTACTAAGGTTAAAGAGTCATCACACATTTTAATTGAAGTAGATGTGAAGTGGCCTTTTCCATGTATAAATATCACTCTGCTATCCAACCAAGCCAACCTAAGACTTTAATCTAGGAACTCTAATTGAGTGTATATATATATATATATATATATATATATATATATATATATATTCTCACACACGTATATATATGCATGCTGGTGAGTTTTAATAATTCCTATACCATAAAAAATAAAGATACTGCAGTCCTAGCCAGCTTGGCTCAATGAATAGAGCATTGGCCTGTGGACCAAAGGGTCCCAGATACAATTCCTGTTGAGGGCACATAGTTGATTGCAGGCTCCTCCCTGGCCCAGGCCCTGGTTGGTCAGGGCTCCTGCAGAAGGCAACCAATCAAAATGTTTCTCTCTGTCTTTCCCTTTCTCTTCCACTCTCCCTGAAAGCCAATGGAAAAATGTCCTCAGGCAAGGATTGACAAAAAGAAAAAGAAATAGAAATAGAAATAGAAAAAGAAAAAGAAAAAGAAAAAGAAAAAGAAAGATATTGCATGAGAGGGTAGAAAGGAAAGACTATATATATTCTAGTTGAGATAAGTTGTTTTCAAAAACATCCTCCTGCTACCACCCCTCCTCCATCTATGCACTATGAACCTGAACTCTTGAGTATTTACTCCTTTGTATAGTCCCTCCCCTTAATCTGGTTCTGTGACTCACTTTTAACTAATAGCATATGGCAGAAATGAGCTTCTAAGGCTAAGTCATAAGAAGTCAGGGGTTGCTCAAAACTCACCTTTCAGATGTCTCTTCCCAGAACCCAGTCATTCGGCCAGGTGCATAGCCTCAATAAGTGCCCAACTCAAGGGTTCCCAGTGATCCACCAGATTATATCCACTATCAACTGCCAGCCACCTGAATGAGCCAGCTCAGCAATTCCAGTTCAGTCTTACTCCTAGATAACATCAATATCAAACATCCTGTGGAGCAGAAGAACAGACCAGCAGAGCCCAGTCAACCCACAGAATTATAAAAGATAATAAGTTGATTGTTGCTTAAGCCATTTAAGTTTTTTAAAGTAGTTTATTCAATAAGAATAAATAACCAAAATTATCTATCGATTTCTTAATGTGAGAACACACCAGTTAGATATTACCCTGTAACAAATTACCCTTAAAACTTGGTGATTTAAAACAGGGAATCATCAGACTTTTTAAAATGGTCAAGATAATAAATATTTGAGAATTTGTGGACCATACAGTCTCTCTTGCAACTATTCAACTCTGCCATTGTAGTGTGATTGAAGCCATAGACAACACATAAACAAATGGACATGGCTGTGTTTCACCAAAACTGGATCAAACTGGTGGCTGGCCTGTGATCATAGTTTGTCAACCCCTCTTTTTTTTTTTTTTTTTTTTTTTTTTAAAAAGAAGCATTGATTATTGCTCACAATTCCATAGGTCAGAGGAGTGGTTCTGCTGATCTGAGCCAGGTCTAGCTGCTCTCAGCTTGGCTTGTTCATGCACCTGTCATCAGCTGGCAGGTTAGTAGCAAGCTGGCTGCTCTATGGTGGCTTTACATACAGCTGGTGTTTTGCTGAGTGCCAGCTGGAGTGACAGGGGTGATTGGGCCACATGTCTCTTATCATCCATCAGGCTAGCCTAGGCTTGTTCACAAAGTAGTGGCAGAGATCCAAAGAAATAAGCAAGAGCACACAGGTCTTTTGAGGCCTAGACTCAGAATTGACCCATTTTTACTTCTGCTCTATTTTATTGGCCCAAATAAGACACAGGTCAATGCACATTTCAAGGGATGAAAGAGAAGACTCACCCTTAATGGAGGAGATGCAAAGTCATAATACAAATGGCATGTGTACAGATAGGAGTGAAGAACAGTGCCATTTTGAAAATCATGAGACTATGAATATGTAACTCTAAGAGCAAAGGTTCTAAATAGAAGCTGTCTTACTTCCTTTGAAAAGGAAGAAAATGAAGCCTAAGGAAAGAGGCTGACTCATCAAGTCCTTCTTGCTAGGTAGGACAGCCCTAAGGTTAGAACAACTTACTCGCTATGTGTTTAACTAGGGTGTTATGGTTTTTCTGACCCATTGGAATGTCCATTTAGGGCCTTTAGGTACTCTTTTTTTAAAATATATTTTTATTGATTTTACACAGAGAGGAATTAAGAGGGATAGAGAGTTAGAAATGTCAATGAGAGAGAAACATCAACCAGCCGCCTCTTGCACACCCCCCACTGGGGATGTGCCCGCAATCAAGGTACATGCCCTTGACCGAAATTGAACCTGGGACCTTTCAGTCCACAGTCCGATGCTCTATCCACTGAGCCAAACCGGTTTTGGCCCTTTAGGTACTCTTAAGACAACTGAGAAGTTCCCCTTCTACACACAAGTGCAATCAGGTGACTTTTATTTCAAAGTCTCTTATTCCAGTAAAGTCACGCCTAGGATGGGAATGATTTATTATCCACCAAGATCCCTTAAATTCCCCTTATTCCCAGAAGTTCCTTCTTTATTATACTCTTAGAATTCTAATTCCTAATTTAGCATATCTTCAACCTAAAATTCTCCAGTTAACTGCATCACTGGCCAGATGCTATGACTATGGAGTGGCCTGGTGATAATAGGTCCAGTGAGAATGACTCTTACTCAAACAGCTGAGCCAAAGACTTGCTATAAACACACTTAGAATGAGGTGGCTACAGGCTACAAATTACTCACCAGCTACCATAGTCATAGGCAGCATCCCTACCTGTCAATTTATAATCCATAGGGATTTAAGAGGATGTTCAAAAGTTGAGCATTTTTCTAAGCAAAATAAGCCAGTCGGAAAAAGATAAATATCACATGATCTCACTCATATATGGGATATAATTATCCACATAATTTGATGAACAAGAATAGATCCAGAGACAAATGGCAAGGAATGGGGAGGTTAGAGAGCAACCAAAGGACTTGTATGCATGTGCATTAGCATAACCAATGAACACAGACAGTTGGGGTGGTGGGAATGGCTGGGGGAGGGGTCAATTGAGGGAAAGGAGATTTATGTAAAACTTTAAATAAAAAATAAAAAATTAAAATATTCTTTTCTATTCTCAATTGCTATGGTGTTGGAAAAATAGTAGAATTATCTTCCCAAACCTGACTTAATGGCTTCTGGTAAGGATATAGCCCTATATTAAGTTCAATACTTTTTGCAGTTTTAATAGGTTATAAAAATAAAATTTCCTACCTTTTTTTACCCTATGGACAGGACTGACTTAAGCCAGAGCATATGCAAGAGGCTGGGGTCCCTGACTCCAGGAACTTACATTACAATTTGTCCTGGAATCTGGACCATCCCCAATTTGGCTGCATTTCATTAAGCTAAATTGTTCTAATGTTTTGTTTATGTTTTCATGGCTCAAACATTCCTTTGTGGCTTACTTGTAAAGCAGCTTTCTAGTGTTTTTGTCTCCACATCAAGTACCTTTTATGTAATTCAAAACTTTTAAGAGTAATACTCTAAATCCAGTATTATGCAACAAACAATCTCCCAAGCATAATCTGAAACTAATTATCATGCCAGGACAATAAACTGTGCTATGAGGCTCCAACCTCAGCAGTTTTCTACTTAAGCTCCACAAATTCATTCTTGCTCTCTCTGCTCACTCATTTTTATGGCTTCAGTGGTTATGCTCTGACATTGCCGTTCATCTTCGTTTCCCTCTATTCACATACAACTTGCCAACGATTATAGATTCTACCCTTTTCACACCTTGGCAGGGATTTCTTTTCATTCTCTTTGCCCCCGCTCACAGGAACTGCTCATCCAGGCAATCTTGTGCTTCTTCTTGATGTTTCTCCTTGCAATCAAATGTCTTCCCTTACCATATGTGCCCACCAAAGGCTCACTTAGACTACAACTTGGTTTTCCCTGACCAAATCTGATCACCACATTTATTAAACCTGTATCTTTTTATGCCTCTATGGTGAATGAAAATTCTTGTCTGCTTTGTAGGTCCATTACCTCTTTCTATTTGTATGATGCCTCCTTTCCCTAGGGGAAGTCAATTTTTTCTCTAACTTAAGGTGTTCCTTTAGTATGTTTGACCTAGACATTAAGCTTTCTAAGGCAAGATCTGCAAAGGGCCTATCGTAATGTCTAATCCTTTCTGTTGATACAGCGGCAGTTGTACCAAATCCAGCAGCAATAAGAGTCTCATGGGTAAGTGGAATCCATATTTCCACAGCCATATAGGAAATGTGAAGGCAAAATTGTTAATAGTCTCCCCAGGGTCTTCGCTCTTGCTATGATGCCTTCTGTGATTTCATCATGTTTTAAAAGTAGTGAAATATCTCAATTCATGTTTCAAAGCATAAAATAAAAGTAAGTGTGCTTTAGTCATCTTTTCCAAAGCCTGGTTTTGTTGTTAAGGTCTACAAGTTTCTTTCATATGTAACCTGATCACAAGACAGCATTAAAAATTTATTTTTAAGCTGGGTAGTATTACCATGTATCCTGTTATAATATTTTAACATCATTTCCTTGCACAGCAATATTGAATACCATATATATTGTTTTATACCTCTTTTCTTCAATAGAAGGTTAACCTCTTCTTTTGTTGAAACACTCATTAACTATATTAGTAAAAATGTTCTCTTTTTTCCGTCGAACTGCTATACATTTCTTTGGGGTTTTGAAATCTTCCTAAGAATATGCGTAGATGAGAGGAGAGGAAACTTCAGTAGTCCTGCACTATCCTCAAAACAGATATATAATAATCAGGGTTATTACCTCCTGGATACAGAGTAGCAAGCAATATCTGAACAAAATTTGTGGATGTACCTTTGGATACATATTTGTATGCCTGACTAATGCTTGCTTTTCTTTTTCTTTCCACCTTTATTTTAGAAGGGTAACTAAAATCAAATTTACATGTCTGATCCCAGGAGAATTAGTTTTGCTTCATTCCACAGTAGCTTCCACTTAATGAGTGCCTACTCTCAGCCAGTATTCACGGCATGCACTTTCTACATTTATCTCAAAAATTACCAAAATTACCAAATCTGGTTCCCTTGCTGAATTTCCTCTCTGTGACAGGCACTCCCATCTATCCATTTGGCAAGCAAGAAACATATGTCTATCTCTTCTCTCACAACCTTTATTCCCAATTCATGCCAGGTTCTATAATTTTACCTTCTACGTGTTATCTGGTCAGTTCACTTCTCTCTTCCTTCACTTCCATTCTCACATTTTAAACTTAAGTAATCTCTAAGCCAAACCATTGAAAGAAAGGGCCTCATAACAAGTTTTCTTGCATTTACTGTTGGGTTCCTCTTATCCACTTTCCACCCTGGTGTCTATCCAAGTTTGCCTATTTTTAAGTAGAATCATTTGTCTTTTTATTATTGAGTTTTAGGAGTTCTTTGTGTGTTCTGGATAAAAGTGTTCTTTTTCACAATGTACAGTCAGTTCCTGGCAAACAATAGGAAGTTAACGTTCCTTGTTGAATAGTTGAATGAATAAACTGTTAGAGCATCAATTACCCCAGTTTATGGCTGAAGAAACAGATTCTCAGAAAGGTTAAGTTACTGCACAAGGTCACCTAATAAATTTCAGAACCAGGATTGGAAACCAGATCTATCTGATATTAAAGACAGCACTTTCCACTGTGCTATACTGATTCTCAATTCATTGTCACAAAAATATGCCCTTAAATGTGCTTATTAAATGCATAGAAACACAGGTGCTATCAGTAATATAAAAATTATGTAAAGTTATTGCTTCATTGTGATTGTATCAGTGACCCATCTATCCATATATTCATCCATCCATAATCGATCTATCTGTCATCTATCTATTAATCATATAAAAGATACCTTTTTGCCCTAACTGGTTTGGCTCAGTGGATAGAGCATCAGCCTGCATACTGAAGGGTCCCAGGTTCAATTTCAGTCAAGGGCATGTAGTTTGGTTGTGGGCACATCCCCAGTGGAGGCAGCTGATTGATATTTCTCTCTCATCAATGTTTATAACTATCTTTCTCCCTTCCTCTCTGTAAAAAATCAATTAAATATATATATATTTTTAAAAACATACCTTCTCTATAGAGTGTAACCTATATAGGCATACTTCTTTATCCTGATTAAGGAAGCTAATAGTATTAAGCATATATTAGAAAGAGTTCTTTTTTTACAGTTCATTTTATAGCAAAATTTGCCTCAAAAAAATGATGAACTTGACAAGTGAATACAGCTATATAACCCACACCACTGTCAAGATAAAAAATATTTCCATTGCCTAGAATGTTCCTTCATGCCCCTATCCAGTAAATTTCATCCACCACAGAGGCAACCATTTTTCTTTTTTTCATCGTAGATTAGTTTTGCCTATTTTGGAACTTTGTATGAATGGACTTATAGTGTATTCTCTTTTGTGTCTGGCTTCTTTCTCTCAGCCTAATGTCTTTGATATATATCATATTGATATATTTTCAGTTTTTATAGTTGAACACTATTCTATTACATGAATATCCCACAATATTTGTATCCATTCTCCTTTTGATTGACATTGAGTTATTTCTGGTTTGAAGATATTAAAGATGAAGCTGTTGTGAGTCATTTTGAACAAGTATTTTTGTGAACATATGCTTTTCATTTCTTTTTATTTCATGCCTAGAAGTGGAATGGTAGGTCATATGGTAAAAGTATTATTAACTTTAAAAAAAATTGACAAAATTTCTTCCAAAAGTGGTTGCACCATTTTTTATGCCTATCAGCAATGTATGAGAATTCTAGTTGCTCCACATTCTAGCCCACATTTGGTAATAAAAGTATTTTAAGCTTTAATCAGCATAGGGTTGGATGGGGATATCTTATTGAATTTTTAGTTTGCATTTCCTTGGTGATTAGAAATACTGAATAATTTTATGTGCTTATTGGATATTTGAATATATTCCTACTCATGCCTTACTGGTAAGAACTAGTTATACACCCCACTCCTGAATATAAGGGGCAGGAAAATGTGGTCCTGGTTGGGCAGCTGTTCCCATCAATAACTCTCCACTGAGGAAGGGAAACAGGATTATTTGGTGGTCAGCTCTCCTCTTTGCCAAAGCCTACTTTTTAGAGTTGCAGTGAGGGTTAAATAAATGAATCCATGTAAAGAGCTTACAAGAGTAGTTATTACACAGAAACTAAAGACAGTGAAGCCTTTTTTTCCCCTCCTTTTTTTCATTCTCCTGTGATGCTTACATAGCTATCCCCATACTACTACTTGAAACTCAGCAATTTTCTTTTTAATCACCATTTACCCTTTTCTACGGTTATTTTCTTAATTGAAAATTGATTATCATTCTATTTTTCTTTTATCTCCCCTTGTTATATCTTTTTCATTTACTTGGACCTCTGATAATGCTTATAGTAAAATATTATAGAGTGTCTAGCTTTCACTATACTTCTGGGAGAATTTTTTTAAATTATATTTTTGTCCTTTCTTTTTTTCATGGAGAAAACAATCTGAAATTTTGGCTGTAAAGAACATGTAAAGTTGTCTGACTCTCTCAAAAGCCTTGTCCTCAATTAAACTAAACAGAAGGAAGTGCACTTTCCTTGTTTGGATGTTCAATTATTATTTCCCTAATTAAATTTAATTAATAAGTTAATAACACATAATATGCTGGGATAGTGTTCTTATATCTATATAGAAATATACTGAGCTATATCCTAGAATTTAGTTTTGGTTTTAATACATATAAAATTAGAGTTGCTGTTGGCCTACTCCTATAAGTTATCCTTCCTGCCATAAAACTCTATGTTCAGAAGATGATAGATAGATATAGATAGATAGATAGATAGATAGATAGATAGATAGATAGATATAGACATATAGATATATAGAGATATATTGATATATAGATATTACATGTATTTTTTCTCCAAAATTTTTAAATTTCTGTGGATTGAATTGTACTTTTATTAAATTTAATTTTTATTGTTTAAAGTATTACAAATAGTAGTACATGTGTCTTCGTTTTCCTCCATTGACCTCCCCCCAACCTCCCTCACCCCCCAACACATGTCCTCACCCCACCAGTGTCTGTGTCCAGTGGTTATACTTATATGCATGCATATAAGTCCTTTGGTTGATCTCTTATCCCCTCCCCCCAAAACCCTCCTCTGCTTTCCCACTGAAGTTTGACAGTCTGTTCAATGCTTCTTTGTTTCTGCATCTATTTTTGTTCATCAGTTTATGATGTTCTTTATATTCCAAAATAAGTGAGTTCATGTGATATTTATCTTTCTTTGACTATTATTTCTCTTAGCATAATGCTCTCCAGTTCCATCCATGCTGTTGAAAATGGTAAGAATTCCTTTTTTTTTCTATGCAGTGTAGTATCTCATTGTCTAGATGTACCACAGTTTTCTAATCCACTCCAACAACAACAACAACAAAAAATGGGCAAAGGACCTAAATAGACATTTTTCAAAGAGTACATACAGAAGACCAAGAAACATATGAAAACATGCTCAAAGTCACTAATCATCTGGGAGATGCAAATCAAAATAACAATGAGGTACCAACTCACACTTGTCAGAATGTTTATCATCAACAAATCAACAAACGACAAGTGCTGGAGAGGATGCTGAGAAAAAGGAACCCTCGTGCACTGCTGGTGGGGATGCAGACTGGTGCAGCCACTGTGGAGAACAGTATGGAGTTTCCTCAAAAAACTATAAATGAAACTCCCATTTGACCCAGTAATTCCACTTCTAGAAATATATCCCAAGAAAAGAATACACCAATCAGAAAGGACATATGCACCCCTATGTCCAATTGAAGTGTACTCTTAAGTTAATAAGGTGCCTCTACCTACTATCTGACATTTCAGTTATCAGTTTTCTATATATTTGCTGAAGTATTGATTAATAGAATGTATAGCTAATAGAATTGTATTCAGTAATGAATCAATTACCTATATCTTAAAGAATTATGTCTTAAGATCTTCTACTTCTAGTCTTAAGAGATTAGCTGGTACTGAACATGCCCCCTACCAAAAAGTATAACACCAGGCAACATAGCTATGGTAAATATTGTTAGAAATTGAAAAACAGATAGTTCAAGATTGTAATTCTTTAGAGAAAGAAAACATGTGAGGTGTGCCCCATGAATGCTTTTGAATGCTCCTACCTTTTCCTATGGGCACTTTCCTACCACAGAACAAGAATGTGGAACTTAAGTAGAATGGCAGTATCACTTTGCTGAGGAGCATAATTGAATTCTGGGTTATTCCAGTCATTGGAATTTGCTGGCCAAGATACCTAATAAGAACAAGCTTCACAGGGGGTGGTGTCTAGAAGTCTGTGTAGGGGTTTACTGAATGTCCTTGAAAAATCATTTGTGATATCAGATGTGTGGGTTGGAATTACTCAGGTTGAGACAGAAAATCTGAGCTGGGACTAAAGGGAGGCCTAACTGACAAGCTTAGACCAAATAAGTCCAAACAAAACCTGGCCACTGGCTTTGAGACCATTGATAAAATTTTGTCTCAGAGCCAAGCCCTGTAATTGGAAGGTGCATAAATATGCCTCTATCCTAGACTTTTTTTTAAAATATTGTTTCTTTTTATATGTTAAATGTTAAACATACAAAGCTTAGAAAGAGAATGCTTTAATGAAGAATAAAGCAGCCAAGGACAAGTTCTAGTTTTACAATGAAATGCTGCTGTTTCATTACAAGAAAAATATTTTATTTCCAAAGGTTAAATAAGTTAATACTTAAAGAAAGAAATCCACTGAAAAAGGAATTGAATCCAAACTATTCTCTGGCACTGTATCCATTGTGTTTTTATTTGATTATCTCTTGAATGTACTTTAATTCTTTGCCACCCTGTATTGTAAAAAAATAAATAAATTCTAAAACAGATTCTTTTACACATCTAAAAACTCTACTTGCTCAATAATTCTGCCTTCCACAGTATTCGTATGAGTTACATTTATTTCTATCTTAAAATAGATCATTGTTTGTAGATGTGTTTTTATTGAATGATTATGTACCAAAATTTATTGGGGGCTTGGTCATTAATGAACCCAGTCTTATCCACTTTTATTTATAGCTTCTATTATCTTTTAAGCTCATAATTGCAAAGAAATCTTTGTTAAGGTTCAAGTGTTTCTCTGCTCTTTATCATTCTTTCAGCATTTTTTTCAACTCTTTTGATACCTACATGCTTGTAAGTTTCCATTTCCCACCAAGATTATCCCAAGCTCAACTGAACCTAAGGCATAGAAATAATTACATAATTTGGGAGGAATTATTTAAAGCTGTTAAAGGACATACCACAGAAGAACAACATAGGTAAATAATATTCAAATAATCCCCAGTTGTCATTTCTGAGTTCCATATGGGGGGGGGGGGGCGGGAGCGGGAGAGAGACTCTAATGCCTTAAGATTTGCTTGAACTATGGAATCTGGACTGATAGAAAATTAAATACTTCAGAAGCGAAAAAAAATTACATTTTATAAGTTCATTCAGTACGAAAGTTTTTGAGTCTTATGTGTCAAGATCCGGTGTAAAACCTGGGGAACTGGATTGTGCCCTGCAAAATATGTCCAGAAAAGAAACACGAGGAGACACCTTTTCTAAAACTCACCCAAAACTTTTTAGTGCTCCAAGAGGCTTTGCTGGAAGCAGATATGGGCCTGCCTTCAAGTAAGTTGGAGCAGAGGAGACAGACTATAAACAACTAAGTAAGCAAAACATCACAAAGTTACAAATTGTAACAAGTGCCATGAAGCAAATAAGCAGGGCACTAAGAGAGGAAGTGACAGGGACAAAAGGAATGCTTCTTAATCAAGATTCCTTGTCAACTCTCTGATGAAATTATACTTAGGCTGAAATCCAGTGGATGAAGGACAGTGAGGCAATGTAGAAATGGGGGTGTATCGGGCAGTTCAGAAAAAAAAATTCTGAAAGAAGACCAGAGTGGCAGACACACAAAAAAGGTGCTCCATAAGGTAATATATGTCAGTCTTCTAATTTAATGCCAATTCCTCCAATTTCTTACTTTCTATAAATTCCTTGATAACGGGTCATCTCTTAATGGGAAACCTTTGGAAGCAAATATTTGGTGAGTCAGGACACAGGTCCACAAATTCTGTCTTATCCCAGGATGCAAAGCTTACTATTCCCTCCTGGAACAATGCAAACACAAACATAGCAGGAATCCCAGATAAACAGTCTAGTCTTGAACACCCTGCAGGCTCATCAAGTCTGGGCTGACCTGTAAGTCCAATATTAGGGGTCTAATTTGCATGAGAGACTGAGATACTTAAGCATGCCCATCCTTACTAAAGGTAGAGCAAATTGAGGAACACAGGTTTGGCCCCTGGAAGTCACAAGGGAAAGGCAATAGTGAAGTACAGCAAAGAAGGTCCTAGTAACATTGTCCTCTTGTCTGTTTCCCCTGGAGACCATGCCTTGGGAGAGACTTGGGAGGGAAGATGGTTAAAATAACAGAGCTGGATAACAAAATCCATTTAAGATATGAATGAGAAAAGGCAGAGGCCTCATCTCCTTCTTTGTTACTGAAGATCGATCAAAGGAGCCCAAAACTTATCATCATAGCAGCTTGGACTGAAGGCAGCTACAAATGAAGGAAAGGACAGGAGATTAATAAGCACACAAAGTGTGTAAGACACTATTCCAGTCTCTGGTTACAAAACAGACACATCCCCTGCCCTCACAAAGCAGAAGAGAGCCACTGATCAATAATCATGCCAATACATAAATATAAATTGTGATAAGGTGTCAAACAGTTCTGTCAGTTGTGTTTCTTTAAGCATGTTACTTAATTCCTATGAGCCACAATTTCCTTATTCATTTTGTTGTTCTGCCATAATCATTGAATAAGATAATGCATGGAAACCACCTGCCATGAACTTGGGTCTTTAATGGGCTCAATCAATAATGCCTATTAATATTTGAGAAGTGCAATTAGTCAGGTTTTGGCTCACCTAGAGAAATGCTTTTTGTTCACTGTGTTTGCTTGAGGAAAAATAGATTGCATAGATATTAAGACATTACTGTGTCAACACTCCCTTTGTACACCTATTTACCATGGAGCACAGGGAAATGGGTACAAACCCAGACCTGTGGACAACTCTAGCTACTTCATAGCTTCTCAAGGTAGCAAATTAAAGTTTGATAATGGCCCTAGGTATGGTTTAGTCTATATTAAATGGCCTCTTAGCAACTCAGATACTCAATTCCTGAAAGTGTTTCTGTTGCAAAACTAAGCTTACTGGAACAAGACATTTAAAAACATTTATAGGGAATATTGAAGAGCTTTTAAACAGTTATAGAACTGGGTTTTACCACATGCATTATATGTCAACACTTTTAGTCCGTCTTGTGGGAACTCCTCCAACATCGTCCTGTGCCTATCACTTTTCATCAAACAAATGAAATCAGTTCTATACCTTTACTAATGCACATTATATTTTAAATAGATATAACTGTACTGGCTAGCTTTATCTTCAAAACATGAATCGCAAAAAGTAGAACACGAGTACAATATATTAATCACAACACATTGAAAGTGAAAACACCTTCAGTTTCTAGAAACCAAATCAGACTAAAAGCACAGATATTTTAACAAAACAACTTTATGGGCAAAATAGCTAGTTTGGGGGGACAGGGGATAATGGGGGAATAAGGACACATATGTAATACCACAATCAATAAAGAATTTTTAAAAAATGTTGGTACATACCTACAAATCCATTAAAAAAAAAATAACTAGTTTAGGAGAGAGGGCGACCTTAGCCATGAGAACAACCACAAATATTTTCCTTCTTCCTACTTCTATTTGGTCATCACTAACCTCCAATATCTTTGACTAATTTCCAATATCAAACCATTAACGAACATTCATTGAAAAAATCATTTATTCAGTTCAAATGAAGTCTTTATAGACGACATACCATATTTAAGGCAAGAAATAAATAAAACAATGCAGCCAGCAAGCAAAACTTTACCAACGCCTCAGTCCCATGCCCTACAGAGGACATTTTATTTTTAGTTGCCTAAAAGGAGAAAAGACAGAAATTGAGAGAGAGAACAACTCAGATTAAAACTAATTAAAAACTCTGCTCTACAACAAACTGGCTTCAAGCACATAAGTGTATTGTTTGCAAAACTTACCCATGGTTTTGTGTTTTGTTTGGTTTTGTATTTATATCTTTAAGAAATGTCCCTGCAAAAATTGTGGGTGCTTTTTCCCACTTCAGAAGTCTTTGGTTACTCAGGGCATCTGCACAAAACACAAGAGGGCATTCAGTTTCCACTCGTGTTGAACGGCAGCAGAACTCTGGGTAAAAGCTGCACTGCCCAGAGCCATGGCAGGAGCTAATGGCCAGGTCAAGCAGACCCTTTATCCTCACTAGCCATCTCTTCGAATTCCCATGGAAAGACCTAAAATTCTTTAACTTTTCTCCTTAAAAAAAATAAAAAAAATAAAAAAGCCCCTTTGCAAACCTCCTGAAAGCACACTGCGAAGGGCCCTTTCTAAAAGGCCTTCCAGTTATGAAGGGAACGTGGCAAATTATGACTCCTAAGCTTGTATTTCTCTGTTAGATATTATCTCATATCCTTACACAAAGTCTGATTTATACAAATTGGCTCACTTTCTGAGGATTTGCTTTTATTTTAAATACGGCTTTTCAGTCAAATTTCACTCTTGGTGGAAACACATTTTTGATAGCCAGGGCTGAACATAAAATTCCATTATTTAAGTGGCAAAGAGTTGGTAAGTCAAGTCCGCGAGGCCTGTGGCAGTAACTTACTCTGTTTGTGGTTTCCACTTTGTTAGACTCTGTGGAGCCATGAATCTATCTTGTCCTTAAAAAACTGAAAGAGGGGGCTTTTAAAATGAATGTAATGCTAAATTTATGTGCCCCAGGAGCAGCATATCAAGGCCTCTGGACTGATTAAACCCAGATGTTGGTAACAATGTTGGTGTTATGGACCAACTGCAGGTGTGGGAATAGATCCCCTTCCCTGGGACCCTCAGCAATCAGACCAGTGGTTTCTCCTGGCTCTCGGTTTGGAGTTTTCAATTAGCACTACAATGGCATTGTTGTTCTCCAGCATTAGATCATATGTCATGTAAATGAAGCTGAATATACAGTAAAACTTGACAAGGTGATTTAGGCCAAGGATACATGTGTTCAGTATTATAACTTGATTGAGGTTAAATAATAATAATAAAAAAAGCCCTGACATGCTATAAAGTTTTTATTATTTGGCTTATCAGTAGATTTTCACATTATGCTTTCATAAAACAGAATGTCATTTATAGCAGGGTGAGACGCTTATGAAAAGGGAGACACAAGCCTACTTGTAAATGACTGAAATGATTAATTCCAGATTGAATGCTGTTATATAGTCAGCATAGCCATTGGAAGCTCCCCGTGTGCTCTTTTTAATTTTTAATTTCCTTGTTTCCATTTTCCAAAATTCTGTCTGAGTTCTTTATCTTCTCCTTTAATGTGAGTGATCAGCACCCACATAATCACCCCCATTGGTAAGAGCAGCAGTCCTGTCTGGGCTGGGATCGTTCTGAAATACTACTTGACTCAAAGCGATGAATCCATCTCATCAATGACCGGGACCATATTCCACTCTCCTATGGGCATCATGATGCTCAGGAGAGAAGCCCAGATCACTAAAACATATTCCAGCAGCTGTCATTTCTTTGAATTAGACTGTAAGCTTCTCAGGGCAGGAACCTTATTTGTTATGTGTTTATAGGTGCCACAGACACTGATCATCTCATGAGTAAATACCAATAAAAATAGCTTCGCAAGTCTGCTCTCTACCTCACTCTCGTAGACCATTTATAACGCTCATTAATGTTGATGGACCGTGCGCGGTAAGGAACTCTCCCTTTTTACTTATGTCTTCGTTTGTTGCAGCAGTCTCTTAGAGACCAGCGCACATTGTAAGTCAGCCCAGTAAAATGTGCTTCCGTGTGCCAGTACATGGGGAAAGCTTTATGCCTTATGAATGTGTACATTACAAATGTAAAGAGAGACAAGGCTCTCCTTTGTGAGCGAGAGAATACCTCCATGGTCTAAATTCTTCACAACTCAATAATATCGAAACTTTCAAGTAACTTCTCTCGATGAATAACAAATAACTGGGAAAGTAAACTTAGTGCTAAAGGTGACACCTAACCTCCCTGTTAGGATCTGAAAGGGCTGGTGGCATCCCAGTCTCTTTTCTTTGCAGCCCATAAATGTGTGTGCACTGTATTTTGTCTTGAATTTATGAATTGAGCTAGACACATTGATTCCTGGCATACTGGCAAATACTTTGGCAGGTTACTAGTGAATCTCAGTTTACCTACCAGCAAAATAAATGTAATGTGAAATGGGATGAATGTGTTAATAAGGTCTGAGGAAAACGTCAAATGCTAGTAATCTTTAAGAATGAATTGTTTCAAGACACTAACTATATCATAGTCCATTCAGGCATTTATTCAGCAAATGCTGACCATCTGTAATGAGCCAGGCACAGCGCAGGGCACCTGGATACAAAGATGAATAATGCACAGTCCTTTCCTCAGAAGATGACAGACACGTAAACCGAGTGCCATAAAGCAGGTCCATAAGTATCATGGTAAAAAAGGCTTGGCTCAGTGGATAGAGCACCGGCCTGCGGACTAAAAGGTCCCAGGTTCGATTCTGGTCAATGGCATGTACATTGATTGTGGGCACATCCCCAGTGGGGGGTGTGCAATGGCAGCTGATCGGTGATTCTCTCTCATTGATGTTTCTAATTCTCTATCCTTCTCTTTTCCTCTCTGTAAAAAAATCAATAAAATATATATTTTTTTAAAAAAAGAATATACAAGCAGAACATTCACTTTTAAAAAATGCATGAAGTCATGGAAAATATGTCAATATCAAAATTAAGTGAATAAACCCCAATGAGTGTATAATTTTTAAGGTTGCCCCATTTGTTCTCAATACAAAGGAGACTGTAAACAGTAGATTTACATTGTATAAAATGTGATTCAGCTCCTGCTGTAAAGACCATAGTCTGTACTAATTAAAACAAGTGAAAACGTATAACATGAAAAGTGAAGTTGCTTGGCCACTGACAAAAAAATTTCTTATTTTGTTCTTACTCTTCTGGATATCCTAGGTATATTTGTCATTAATTTTCTAACTTCATTTGTATCTAGAAATTCCTCTTTACCTGGCATTTCCTAGGGCCCTATTAAATATTTATACTCTAAGGAACCCTACATAACTGTCCGTAGGTGCAATGATAAAATGCAGCCCATTGATTTTTCTGCCAAGTAGAAGAGTTACAAATACAGTTATTCTATATTGTCTGACCCCACATTATAATGTGCTCTTTTCCCCCTCCGATGGTGTCCAAACGCATGAAGAAAATGAGAAGTAATGATGTTAGTGACTGAAATTACTATTCCACAAATAACTCATCATGTCACTTAACTTTCCAAAGCAAGGCAGTTTCTGGAAGCTAACACATTTACCATAGTGGAAAGTAGAAGCATAGCAAGTAAAGGAAGACATCAAAGGATATGTTGGTTTAGGGTAGTCACTATTGTTTCCAAATCACTTTTAAAACAAACAATAGGCAATTGCATTCTCTTGGAAAAACACCAAAAATGAAACTAAGGAATTACTTGTTGCTTGGGTTTCACAATATTTCATGCAAATTTCTCCAATATCAATCATGACTCTGAAAGGGAAAACACTATTCCTCCTACATCACAAGTGAGAAGCTGAGGACAAAACAGCAATGCAACTCATCTGCTGGATCCAAAATTGACCAAGAAAGCAATTAACTTTTAATTCCCCATTGCAACACCTAGTGAGCCCACTCAGCATTAGCCATTGTGGTACCGGTAGATATGGAGTAGGATATTAAGGCAATAAAGCCTTGTTTGCTTTTCTGGATTTCTGCATGGTAACAAGATTGAGGGACTCCAATAAGATGTGCAACAGGGAAACACTTCTTCTTTTGTCAATTCTCTGTTTTCCATAATAGTAATCTCTACCAAATGCTCTCCCCAAGGACTATGCATGCATTATCTGAACTGCCTCAAGCACTTTTTCCTAAAGGTGAGACTCTTTAGTCCATAGTAAGTGGTTCTAACCCTGAGCTAGTTCTGCTCACCTCTTGCTAAAGGAAGACCCTTGTTCATAACTACAGAACTCATTTTTGCAAAGCAAGTTAGCATTTTGGCATTTTATTATTAAGAATAGAAACTTTGGACCCATGATAGAATAGAAATACAAAGTCCTTTTGCCCTGTTTTGGATATAGAAGAACAAGCTATCTATAATCTATATGTATCAAAAAGAAGACAAGCAAGCAAGCACAATTTCTTTAAAGGGATTTGCAGGTGTCATTTATTTTTCCCCAGAACAGATACAGAAAGGGCAGTGACAACCATCACACTCTATTGCTAGTTACATCTGCTTCAATAAGAAGGAAAAATCACTACATGGTTGTATCAAGAGTCTTAGGCACCATTGAGAGCATTTTTGAGGATCCCTCAAGAGTGAAAACAAGTATAATTAAAACTAAACCATTGATCCACTCTCCTGCTATCTAATGATGGTATCATATTTTTTATCATTGTTGAAAAAAAAATCTGTATGCTCTGCATTTTCCTTCCCAGAAAGTGGTGGGTAGTGAGAAGAAGAAGATTGGACTGCTAGAGTCTGTGGCCTTTTTGTCCTGAAAAGCACAGAATGTAGTAGATGAACCACCTACTGACAAGTAGTATACATTCTTTGAAAATAAAAAAATGGAATTAAGTAAAATAAAAATATGGGCCTTAGAGAAATTAATTTAGAAACAAGTAGGCTGAGCATAGAAACACTGGGCTTTTGCCAAAGATGGTCTACAGAAAGGTTCTTCTGGCAACCATCGATCAAGAAAACAAACTTTCCAGCTCTTCCATATTTAGGGATCAGATTAATATGATTTGCACACACTTGAAAAAAAGCCAATATTAAGTTCATCGGAGTATTGTGCAGATCTTTGAGAACTTGTTTGTTCCTGTATATATGGATAGACTGTATTTATAAAATATAAAGATACAGAAATTTTCTAGGAACACTCACAAGAAATGTAATAGTAGGCCCCTTGGGAAGTGAAAATAAGCAGCTGTGTTGAAAGAAGCAAAACATTTACTTATAAAAATATTTCTATACCGTTTGAATTTTAATAAACATTATATGTATACATGTTCAGCTTTATTGATGTATAGCTGACAAATAAAATAGTAAGATGTTTAAAGTATACAATGTGATGATTTAATATACACTGAGTGGCCAGATTATTATGATCTTGAACGCATAGTAATCTGGCCACTCAGTGTATATGCTATATAATAAAAGGCTTATGTGTAAATTGTCCCCTTGATCAGGAATTTGACCAGGAGACAGGCCAGCCAACTGCCCATGTCCCCTTCTCCTGGCCAGGCTGGCCAGATCCCCACCATGCACAAATTCACACACTGGGCCTCTAATATATATTTATATATGTATATACACACTGAGCGGCCAGATTATTATGCATTCACAGATCATAATAATATGGCCACTCAGTGTATGTATACATTGTGAAACGATTCCCTCCATTGGGTTACCTTTTTTGTGTGTGAGACATTTAAGTTCTATTCTCTTTGCAAATTTCAATTATACAATACAGTATTATCAACCATAGTCACTGTGTTATACATTAGATGCTCAGATCTTATTCCTCTTATAACCGAAATTTGTTTCCTTTTATGAATCTCTTCCTATTTCCTCCAGCCCCCAGCATCCACTTTTTTAGTGTTCCTATTAGTTCAACTTTATTTTTTTTTTATTTTTTTTTTTTTAGATTTCACATATGAGTGTTACCATGATGTATTTGTTTTTCTCTGTCTGGCTTATTTTTCTTAGCATTATGTGTTTTTGCAAATAGTTCCTTTTTTAAGGCTGAATAATATTTTATTGTATATAGACAATGCTTGATCCATTCATCTGTTGACTGACACATAGCTTGCTTCATACATTTTAAAAACTATAATTACAAGAGTTGATTGAAGCTAACTCTGTGTCATAGACTAAAAAACTGAGATAAGTAACCCAAAGAAGTATACCACTGAGTTGAAACTAACTGAATTGGGGTCTCAGAGAGATGAAATGATTTTGCTCATACTATAAGAAGAGTATGTGTTTTTAAATAGGAGAATATTAAATGATGGCTTTTCCATCCTTAGCTTCCATCCTCTGTACATGCAAGAACATATATCCAAATAAGTACTTGAAAATAAGCTTCAATCAGAAACTGTCTTGTCTTAAAATCTTGCTTTGCCTTTGCTACTTCTTTCTGTTGACATTTCTCCCTTTGCCTTGCCCCCTTGGCATACTCATTTTTTTCAGTACACATCTCCTTCTGGGCAATCTGGCTCATTCAATGGTTTCAGCTCCTCCCACATATGCCAACGACTCCCAAACCTATAGCTCACCTTTCCTAAACTCCAGACACAACTCCTATCTGTCAATGAGCCATCTCAACTGTGATTTTTCTACTTCATATTTTTAGCACATCTAACATTGAATTCAATTTCTACCCAACCATACTCCTTTTCTTATTTCTACCAGATCCATTAATAATACTATCACACCCAAGGGTGCAGTCTTAAAGTCATTATCTAATTCTCTTTCTCTCATCCTTTATTTATAACCAATTTTGTCAATGCAGCCTCTAAAATGTCCACAAGAAAAAAACAAACCCCACCTTTGCAACTGCTCTAGTCCCATATTGTCTAGTGTATTGCTATAGAATTTTTAAAACTCATCCAGCTGGTGTGCTCAGTAGTTGAGCATCAACCTAGGAACCAGGAGGTCACTGTTGGATGCCCAGTCAGGGCACATGCCCAGATTTCGGCCTTGATCTCCAGTAGGGGGCATGCAGGAGGCAGCCAATCTATGATTCTCTCTCATCGTTGATGTTTCTATCTCTCCCTCTCTCTTCCTCTCTGAACTCAATAAAAATATAAAAATAAAATAAAAACTATTCTCCTCATCTTGAAAGTTCTTCTCTTAACTTTTTCTTCCTCAGTACCACTAGATAAAATGTTCTGCTAGAAAATTTTTCAAAGGCTCCCCCCTTCCTAGAGGATTAGCCTAGACCAAATCTACCCATGCTGGTTTATCTCCATTTTCCTGTGTTTTTCAGTCAAACAGAACTGCTTGCTTTTCCCCTGGTCTATGGCATGCACTTTCGTGCCTTTGCATCTTTAATCTTCAGCTTTCTTAGCCAGAAATGTGACAAGTTCTGTGGGGTCGCAAAAGGTGGTATCTTTTTCTAAGCTTCACCTTCCGTCCCCCATCTGGTGGCAGTGCAGTGTTGGAGGTGGAAGGATGAGCCAAGAGAGTGAAAAAACACCTCCTGCCAACTCTATGCTAGGAATTGATTTGTCAAACAATGCCTGAAAAGTCTTAGACACTATTGCATTGTTAGTAAAAGAAGTTGAATAAAAGTCACAGGTGTTTCTGAGGATTACCCAGTTTAGGAGGAGGAAGAGATATAAAATTGGAAAATAAACTGTCACCTTTATGTGTTGATATAGCTGTGAAATAATTACTGTGGCCTCTGTTGACTTTGAGATGCAATCATTCTATACATCTTATTCATAGACAAATAATCAAATGTATTTGTCTGCTAACAAGGAAGAAATTGCCTTCTGTAGTTAATATATTCATGAGTAAATAAAACATTAACCAAATGCTAAAGTAAGTTTTCAGACGTAAATAAACTACAAAGCAACACAAATGAACTGTACGTTAGTAGAGTGCTTTAAGTAAGTATAGTAAACATCCTATCAATGACCCCAGAAAATATTGCTAAACCAAGACAGTCCAAAGTCCTTTATCCTAAAAACCATGTGGTACACATACAAATCACTCAGCAATAATATTTCAAGATTCTGAGCAAATATACTTGCCTTCTCAACAAAACCATTCTGTATTAATCTTTCCCTGGAGATGAATCATGTCTCTCTAAAAAATATCATAAAAATAGAAAATATTGTTTGGCCCACTCTGTTTTCAAATCAGTGAATGTGAATAACTGAAGGATAAAAAAAAAAGAACAACAACAAAAAAATTTTTATTTCTGAAGATGTGCTTGGTAGACAAAACTATAGGATCTTTCAATGTGTAAAATAGACTTTCTCTGAAACACACCCCATGCTATGTATTTTTATAACTCTGGAACAAGGTGTTCACCTTCATAAATAAATGATGAGAAACTTACTTTCAGTAACTAATATTCTTTTCTTGAATATGTGTCTACTGAAGAACTGGAGAGAAGCCACTCAGAATATTCCTATAGTTTCTCTTGTTCTTAGAATCCAGGAAGCAAGTGGCAGCAAGCAGAATGATTCAGCTAAAAATCCAGGAGAAGGCCCTAGACTCCACTTCACACCCCCTTCCATGCTTAGTCACTCGTCCTCACTTCCCCTGGTGGCACTGGGCACAGCTCTCAATACTGCTTTTCTGAGTGATGGAAAAAAACACGATGTTGGTCTTCTCTCCTCCACACTTCAGGCCCACATCCCCACTCCTATCCAAGTTCAAGTCCAAGACTGTAGAGAAATGCAGTCTTTAATAGTTGGAAACTACTTCACTGTGGAAAGTTAATTGCAAAAACCAGCCCCAATTTTCCAGATTCCTTGTGATTATAATTTTGCAACTACTCCCTTCAACAGCTCACAATTGATTTTCCCACCCCTTGAATTTGGACTGTCCTTATGACTTATTTTAGCTGAAAATGGTCAGTAAAACTGACACTATGTCAGTTCTAAACTTAAGTCTCAAGTGTCCTTGCATGGTTTCTCTCTTTGTCAGACCCTGCCACTTCCATGAAAATAAGTCCAGGCTGGCCTGCTGGAAGATGAGAGTAAGGCTGAGCCAGCCCACTGGTCCAGGCCTAGGGCCCAGACATGTGAGAAAGCCTAGCAAAAAACAATAAACCTACTTTGGCAATGACTTACTATCCAAGAATAGAACTGCTCTACCCACTCACAGACTCGTGAGCTAAGTACATGCTTATTGTTTCATACAGCTGAGTCACTGCGTTGAGGAGTGTGGTGTGTGGTTGGTTGTAGTACTATATATTGTGGCAGGAGATATCAGATACACTCATTCACTTTGAGACTATGATGCCCTGGAGCTATCTGTAGAAGCATATTCACATTAGCATAACCCCCTGAATTGTCTTAGTGCCAGAGCAGAACCCCAGTAGCAATAGCCTTATAAAGACTAGAGATGAGCCCAAGAACTCACAACTGGATCCTGGGGCAGAGACCACTAATCAACAGGTAAAGTGAGATATGGGTGCCTAATGCCAAACGTTGAAGGCAGGAGCCACCAACAGAAGGCCAGGCAGAGTGAATCAATTAGCTAATGCAGTAAAGAACTTTAACACTTGGAATCAACAGAGTAAAAGTCAGAGTTAAAACCTGTGGTAAACTAGGTGTACCGATTAATAATGCGGATTTTGTAATCAAAGAAGTCACGATAATTTCAAGAGAAACATCAAAAGTGCTTTATTCAAAGTAATGTCCATTGCTAGCTACACATTTCCTCCATCTTTCAGGTATTTTGTGGATACTGCTCCAATAAAACTTTGCTTGTTTTGAGGCAAATCATTCAGAGACCTAATTTTTCACTTCTTTGTATGTTTTGAAATACTGCTCAGAAAGTGCCTGTGCCATTAATCGGAACAAGTGGTAATCTGAAGGAGCAAGGTCTGGTGAATACAGCGGGTGGGTTAATACTTCCCAGGCAAGATCTTTTGACATGTCTTTAACTGGTTTTGAAGTGCATTATTGTGAAGCAAAATTACTTTGCTGTGTCTTCTGGTCCATTCTGGTTGTTTCACAATCAAAGTGTGGTTCAAATTGATTATTTGTTGTCGGAAGTGATCAGTATTAATGGTTTCACCTGGTTTAAAAAGCTCATAATACACCACACCTTCCCGATCCCACCAAACGCAGAGCATTGTCTTCTTTCCAAAGCAATTTGGCCTTGCAGTTGATGTTGATGGTTAACCTGAATGAACCCATGATTTTGTACATTTGGGATTCTCAAAATAAATCCACTTTTCATCACAAGTCACAATTTTATGCAAAAAAAGACTTTCTTTTGTGCCACTGAAGCAATATTTTACTGATGACTTTTTGGTTTTCCATTTGTCTTTCATTCAGTTGATGTGGCACCCATTTTCCTTCCTTTAAAACCTTTCCTGTTGCTTGTAAATGATCAGAAATTGTTTGCTGAGCAACGTTTAATCTTTCTGCAAGTTGTTTTTGAGTTTGACACGCATCTTCATCCAATAATGTTTGTAATTGTTGGCCTTCAAACTTCTTTGGTTGACCTGGACATCCTCTGTCTTTCACATTGAATCATCAATTTTAAATCATTTAAACCAGCATTCACAAGTATCTTGAGATGGAGCATGTTCACCAAAAAGTATATGATAACTTTTTCTTCAAAATAAAGGAATGAATTAAAACTTCCCACAAATGCTTCTAGGCATGAAATCTGACATTTTTAAGTGTTAAAATATCTATGATGTTAACACCTTCAGAAAATTTGACATATGAAGTTTTGAAGCTTGTTGTCAATACAACAAAACAGCATACATATCAACTCACACACATATCAACATATGTATAACTCCATCTATTGAAAAAAATCTGCATTATTATCTGGTATTCCTAGTAACTCAGTAAGGATCAGTCTAAAGAAGACAGTATATGAGAGAACCCTAGGAGAAAACAAATATAATGAGGCAGCTAGTGGAATGTCTGCTTTTCATATACAGATGTCTGAATACTGGTTGATTAAGAATTAGAATTATATTGGTCAACAGAATACATTACTTTATTATACTAGACTAGAGGGCCGATGCATGAAAATTCATGCACTGAAGGGGGGGGGGGGCGGTCCCTCAACCCAACCTGCCCCCTCTTACAGTCCGGGAGCCCTCAGAGGCAGGAGGCAACCCAGCAATCAGGGGAAGGCGACACTCATCACACCTCTTCTACTACCACTGCTGGCAGCACAAGCATTTGCTGGCCCTGGTGACCTGAGCCTCGGGTAGTCCTGGGCAGCTGGGCAGCTGGGTAACTGTCATCTGAGGCTTCCCTATGCTAGCCCTGGGTGGCTGGGGGGCTGAGGAGACTGGGGGTCTCCGGAGGCAGGCCCTGTGTGCCTGTCACCCTGGCAGGGCTGAGGGGACTGGGCACCACCATCTTGTGACTATGGACACTACCATCTTTGAGGGTATGGCAGTCAATTAGCATATTCCCTCCTTATTGGTTGTGGGTGCCACCATCTTTGAGGTCAGGGCAGTCAATTAGCATATTCCCGCCTTATTGGCTGTGGGTACTGCCATCTTTTTGAGAGCATGAGAGTCAGTTAGCATATTCCCTCTTTATTAGATAGGATTGTAATCTCCATAAGAACAAAAGGTTTATTTGTTTTTATTTGTTTGCTGTTCCATTAACCCTCGTATTCGGTCTTAGTAACAGTACAGTGCCTACACATACTAGGTGCTCAACAAATGTGTGGAATGAATGAATGAATGAATGAATGAATGAATAAATGAATGAATGAATACCTATAGTAAACATCTGATTTAGAGCCAAGCCCTGGCATTAAGAGACATAGGGAAAGGCTGGTCCAGAAGAATAATTCTTAAAACAGAGTTTTCAGATTTACTTTCATAATCAGAAAGTAAAATGATCAGCATTTCTGAACAAAATACGGCAATGCTAGTAAAACACCTATTATGTTTTCTGTTAAGTCATTGTAGATTAAAAAAAAAAATGAGTTCACCCCGTCAAAATATTACCGATTTTCACAGACATTTAAACTTCTAATTCCATGCACTGTCTTAAATATCAACATCTAAAATACTTGGGCATATAGAAATAAGGAACAGACTCTATGTTCATTAGACAATATCATAACAAGCACCTCCTAGAAGTTACACCCCTCTTTTTCTCTTTGCTTAGTTTTAGAAATCATTTTGTTTATTCTTTCTTCTAATGTTGTGTGTGTGTTAAGCCTTATACATACTACACCCTATAGCACTTTAGAAAGATCTCAAATTACTTTCTTATAGATATTAAGAAAAACCTTTCCATCATTATCTTTGTACTTTGACATCTGTCACAAAGATTAAAAATGCTTAAGTAAACTCCATTACTAACCTGTTTTTATAGTGAAGTCATATCAGAATACCTGGCCTTTTCAAAACTGGACTGAAAAGAGTGTTTGAAAACCTATTATTAAAATATTTGGCTATTTTTTTTTACCCAGACCAACTCCCAAAATATGAACTACTTAAAATGGAGAGATGTTAACGTAAGTATGGATATGTATCTGTGTGTTTTTCAAATTTTTGATTGATGTTAGGAAATCTGAAAATTGCCTCATTGGATTTTCATAAAAAGCAAATAACTCTGCCAAAATGCAACATTATGATATAAATATGGGTATTGACAACTTCCAGGGGACTCTTTGAACATCTATCTAATTAATTGCTTATCTTCTTATCATAGTGATCATTTATTGTTAGGTGCCCCAAGACAGAATTGCTGGGAGAGCAGAGAAAGCTAATAGTCAAAAGATCAAATGCAGCAAGAATTTATGGAGCTGAACTATCGCCCTGAAATATGTCTAACCCTCAAACATGAAAAGTTCTGAGCTTCTGAAAACACATTACTAAACTGAGGCTAAAGGGGAAAGCTCTTGTCTAATTATAGAGTTGACTTAGAATCTATACACACAGTGATAGAAAAAAGATGTGGGAGTGAACTGAGATTGGAATGAGAGGGGAATGCACAGGACAATTAAATCTAGAGGTCGGGAAACACATATACAACCCTGGAAAGCACCCTTTCAACACAAGTTTATAACAAGGAACATGACCTGATTTTGTATTTTACCAGGCACCCCCTCTTTCTGGGATGATGGATGACCAGTATTTTGTTATAAGTAAGAGTCAATTGAATAAGCCACCAGGACATAAAGGCAAAGCAAGAAGCTCTGAGGGAATCCACACTGGTTAACAACACGCCACTCAATTCAACCCAGTGAGCATTAGTGTTTTCGTTGTCTATGGTGCTGTACTTCATATCATACACTCAAGGATGAATGCAACAAGGACCCTGACCCTAAGAAATGTATTGTCTAGAGAGGGAGAGAAACATTTAAACAAATATCCATGACACGTGCAAAATCAGAATTACAGAATTAATCAGAAGAAGGAATGAGTCCTTTGGTCCAGGAGGGAGAGAAAAAGAAGTAAATGCCTTCTTCTGTCCAAATTTTGAAGGATGAATAAAAGTTCAAGGACAGCCAAATCCAGTTTGGCTCAGTGGATAGAGCATCGGTCTGCAGACTGAGGGATCCCAGGTTCGATTCGGGTCAAGGGCATGTACCTTGATTGCAGGCACATCCCCAGTAGGGGGTGTGCAAGAGGCAGCTGGTCGATGTTTCTCTCTCGTTGACGTTTCTAGCTCTCTATCTCTCTCCCTTCCTCTCTGTGGAAAATCAATAAAATATATTTTTAAAAAAAAGTTCAAGGACAAAACAGGACGGCACTTCTAAGCAGATGGAATGATAGATGCAAAAATACAAAGCCAGGGTGCAGCAGGTTATGTGAAGCAAGCTAAGGGCAAATTCTGAGTGACTTACATGGAGACAGATAAGGTTCTAGACATGACCAGATTCTTAAATTCCAACCCAAAGAACTTGCTGGAACATCATCCAATGGATGACATCCAGGATGGAACCTACAGGGTCAGATTTACATTTTATAAACCATGCCCAGGGCAAAGAGAAAGGTGGATGAAAGAGTTGTGAGGCAGAAGCAATGAGACCAATAGGAGCCTCTGCTACAGAAAAAAAAAACCTCCTTAAGTTTCCACCTGGCTAATTGTAATCATTGCTTTCTACAAAGCAAGCAAAGGCTTACAAGGCAACACACCTTGAGGCCAAATTTTCAGATATCTAAGCCTTTTCAAGGTTTGGACTTAGAAGAAAAAGGAAGCAGTTATTTTGAAAGCATAAATCGATTGTGACAATTAGAAGCATCATTTATGTTCAATATTGCTTGGCATGCAGTAGGCACTAAAATGCTTATGAAATGCATGCATAAATTAATAAATATAATTGCCCTTCAGAGTAGGTCCTTTTTATATCATTTACAACTCATTCTTAGTAATTTATCATTTTTAATAGTAAATAGAGTTAACTTAAAATACTTTTCAAAGTAATCAAACAGAGTTTATTTAAATGTTTTTTCTATAAATCAGACTTTTATTTAGTCAGGTTGCCCTTTACCCCAATTAATCCAAATCAGTAAGCTTTTACAGTAATTGAAAGTTGTGCATACTTACCATTTCCACTGACCCTCTAAGAGCCTGTAATGGCAATTGGAAAGTTTCCAAGGAATGGTACCTTTAATTTCTCCTTTACTCTTCTCACAGACAATAGAAATTTGCATTGTCAAGTTTAAATCTCTAAAATGCTCCCTCATATAATAAATATCTCCTTTAGAAGTTTTGCTATGACTCATTCTTTCTTCTGTTTTTAATTCTGAAGTTTTGCTAAGTCTTTACCTAGCAAATTCTTACATGAAAATTAAGAAAATGTCTTGTATTCACCATCTCCATTAATTTCAATTACCAGCCACTGAGACAGAAGCTGAGATAACCAGCCTCAGCTTCTCTCTCCCTCATGCAGGCAATCAGTTATCAGGCCCTATTTAATCTGCCACTGAAATTCCTCTCAAATCTGTTGTTTCTACTCTATCCCTCTGCCATTCTCTAACTTTGAGCTCTCACGATTTATTGCCCAGATCTTCCCAGAGGTTCCTCACCTCTAGTGTCTTCATCCTCCAATCCATCCAGAACCACTGTCTACTGTAATTCTCTCAGATGCAAATCTGATTCCGGTAGCCTCCCCTCCTTATCCTCAGTTTCACTTTTCATTGTTTGTTACCCACAGTCTCCCACAGTCTGAAAATATTAAATAGAAAATTCCAGAATTAAACAATTCATAAGTTTGAAATTTTGCATTGTTCTGAGTACCATGATGAAATCTCCGACCGTCCCGCTCTGTCTGGCTTGGGACATGAGTCACCTCTTTTACCAGTGTACCCACAGTATATACGCTGAGTGGCCAGATTATTATTATCTCTGAACACATAATAATCTGGCCACTCAATGTACTTCTGTTGAGTACCTCATTTATTTGATATCAAAGATACTATAAATCGTGCACCTGATCAGTTTTCCCCTTTGCACTGACTGATAGAAAGCTCAGGGCAAATAGGTCGTTGATCTCCAGCAAAAGTCTAGAATACTTTTGGTACCCATTTTTGAGATACAATTACACTGAGTGGCCACATTATTATGTGTTCATAATAATGCTCCCTGATTGTTAATAACTTAATAGTCATTTCAGTTATCAGATTCACTGTCACAGTCAAAGTGCTTGTGTTCAAGTAATCCTTATTTTGCTTAGGAATAGCCCCAAAGCATGACAGCAGTGATGCGAGCAATTCAGATAATGCCAAAGAGAAGGCATAACGTGCTTCCTTTATGTGAAAAGTAGACATTCTCAATTTAATAAAGAAAACAAAGAAATATTGTATGCTGAAGTGCTAAGATCTACCATAAGTAAAAATCTTTATTTGTGAAATTGTGAAGAAGGAAAAAAGAAATTCGTGCTAATTTTGCTGTTGCATCTTAACTGCAAAAGTTTACAACTATAGTGTGTGATAAATGCTTAGGTAAGTTGAAAAAGGCATTAAATTTGTTGGTGCAAGATATGAAAAGAAAACTGATTCTGATTGATGACATGCTGCACCAAAAAGCACTGAATCTATACAAAGACTTCAGCGAATGAGCACCTGAAACGAGTGAGCAGTTACACAGCTTTTATTACAGTACTAGAGGCCTGATGCATGAAATTCATACAAGTATAGGCCTTTCTTCCCCCGGCTGCCGGCATCAGCTTCCCTCTGGTACCCAGGACTCGGGCTTCCCTCTGACTACCAGCACCTAGGACCCAGGCTTTCCTCACAGCCCCAGCTACATCCAACAACAGGTCCTCTGGAAGGACATCCGGTCTAATTAGCATATTATGCTTTTATTATTATAGATATTGTTATAATTGAACTTTTCTTAGTTATTGTTGTTAATCTCTTACTAAGATTAATTTATAACTTAAACTTTTGTTGTTTCAGGCATCTACTGGAGTCTTAGAACATATCTCTGCAAATAAAGGAGGATTACTCTATGCAACCTCTCTCAATAGCTTTAAAATTCTTCAGTAGTGCTTTCCACTACTCACAAGCCCACATCCAAACCCTAGCATGGCCCAAATGGCCCTTTACATGTGGTACCAAAACACTTTCATATATTTCCTCACCTCTGTATGTTTACATATTTTCCCCTCTGCCTAATAGTCTCTTCTGCCTAACTCCCTTCTTCAACCAGAAAACTCACATACATCCTTTCAAGATGAGCTCAAGGGGAAAGACATACTAATATGGTGATTAAGAGCATGGGCGTTAGTGTGCTTAAACCTCGGTGTGAATCTAGCTCTGTTTCTAGCTGCATCCCAGCTCTACCACCTCCAAGCTCTGGGACTTGGGACAAATTACTCAGCCTTCCTGAGTCTTGGTGTCCTCTGTAAAGGAGAGTCATTTTATAGGGCGTTGTGAGGAATAAATGAGATCACATTTCTAAAGTGCTCAGTTCAGTGCCTGTAGCATAATAGCTGTGCAGTAGTGACTATTCTTTTTAAATGTCATCTCTTCATTGAGGCTCTCTTTAATCTAGTCACCACTGATTCTCCTCCTGTGCTCTTAGGATATTTTGGTTCTGCTTCTATAGCACTTAGCTGATTATAAGATGCTTATTTCTTTAATAATAATCATAGTTAACCATTCATTCAGCACTTTCTATATGTATGTCACTTCCATAAGCCTCTAACATGTATGATCTCATTTCACCCTTGGCAATGCTATGAGATGGGTGTGATTATCCCATATCAGTGATGAAAAAATTGAAGCCAGAGAGGATGAGGAACTTGCCCAACGTTACTCAGCTGGGCATTAACAGAACCAGGCCTTGCTCAGAGCACATACTGTTAATCACTGCATAGTACACTGGAATGTAATCTCCTTGGGTACAGAAATTGCATCCCTCTCATCTGTATGTCATCAGCACATGCACAGCTTCTATACACAAGGAAGGGTTATGATGAGCTTCTGAAGAGACTCCTGGAACCCAGGATGCACTGAAAAGCCAGGCACAAAAGCCATCTATTCAGACCTATTCTCTTTCTCTCTACAGAATAAACTCCTCCACTTTGACCCTTGGAAAGTGTGGGAAAAGTACTGTGCTACATGTGGTCTACTACCCTACAAGGGAGGCAGCAAAGGGATTTCTATGTGCTGTGAAGTTACTCCAAAACATATGGACCCAGTGTAGATTCCAGCTTTACACAGTCATGCACAGCTTAACAATGGGGATGCAATTCTGAGAACTGCATCCTTAGGAAATTTTATCGTTGTGTGGCCATCATAGAGTACACTTACACAAACCTGCGTAGTCTAGCCTACTACAAACCTAGGCTATATGGCACAGCCTATTGCTCCTAGGCTATAAGCCTGGACAGCACGTCACTCTACAAAACAATATGATATTAAATCAATACCAAGGAAATGATGCAATCAAGTGACACCATAAACACAAGATGTACGAGGCTGCTGCTGGCATAACAGGGCATACTTTTTTGATAAGTATGAAGAGTAAACTCTAAAATAACGACCAACAGTATAATATAGTAAATTCATACCAGTAAGTCATTCATTATCATTAGAAAGTACTATGTACTGTACATAATTTTATGTGGTATACTTTGTATGTGACTAGCAGTACAGTAGGTTTGTTGACATCTTCAACACCACAAACAGGTGAGTAATGCATGGCACTAGAACGTTCAGATGGCTGCACGTCACTGACTGGTAGGAATTTCTTAGCTCTGTTGTATTCTTATGGGACCACCACTGAACCTTCTTATGAGAGCATCATTGACTGAAACATTGCTGTGTGATGCAGGACTGTGTAGGTTTTAGCAAGGGGATGAATACAAAATTGTATTTGGCAAACCAGTCTCAAAGAATTCTTTGTTACTGTGAGAAAACCTGGCCACTTTGTAATTAACTGAACTTAAGAAAATTCTGGAGAAAATATACCTCCACCTTTACATTCAAAGACATGGGGTATAAAGAAGCTAATTGTTTAGAGGGAAATAGCAGACTTCTTACATGCATGAAGTTTGTACCAACTAATATCCTATTCTATTTGATATGGGAAAGAATTGTATCTAAAGGTCCAGCTCTGCATTTCGTTGACTGTTTCAGCTACTTGTGCTCTTATTTCCATTTTTAAAGGAGATGAAAGTAAAATGTTCAGCGATTACTCTGTGTAGTTTAAATGATTGTGAGCCTGTATATTCTATGTAAATTTGTATCTGCATTGTTAATACTAGAGCTCAATAGATCTCTAATTTAAACACACAATGTCTTCTTACTGCCCGAGTTCTTACTAGGTCTGAGGTCATATCATCAGCATGTACACATTCAGAGCATTTCATGAACTATATGATGTCTGCAGGTCATTAATAAAAACTGAAAAAGTAAAAAGCCCCATAATTAGCTCCTGAGGTAACTTTGAATGTAACATTTTCACCTCAGATTCAACACCATTAAACAAAATGACTGGGGCTTATTCACTAATGTAGCCTGAGAACCATTCCACTATCGTTAAGCTTTGCCAAATTGAGGGGACACTCAAATAGCAATATGTTGTGATTCATCGAATCAAAGGCCACAGACAAATCAATAGAGATAGTGGCTGCATAAAAAATGATAATGAACAAATGTAACAATATCACCAAGGTTACCTTGAAGAGAGTAAAGAAGTGGTTTAAACCCATCACTAAAAACAGGGTCAACATATCAGCCTTGAATGGAAAGCTAATTAATTTTTTTTTTAGCAGGTATAGAAAAAAAAAAAAAAACTAGAATAATAAAAGGCAAATAAGCAACCATTGGGGAAATAACTAATTTATCAAGGTACACTGTAAGAATCTGTCTCTTAATATGATAAGTAACCTGAGATGTCATAGGCCCACTAGCAATAGGTTAAGACATTAACATGACAGTTATAAAAGCAAATTTTAAGGAGGAATAGAAACCCAGTACACCAAACAAGTGAGTCGATTCATATTTATTTTCAAAGTCTTGAGGCATAGAAGCAGACTATTAGTCAAGTGGCAGTCAGACAAAGGAAAAGAAGAATGGAAAGTATCTAATTCTCTCCTTATTTCAACTCTATTTGATTATTTATCTTTGAACCAAACTTAATCCCTGGAGGAGATTATAACATTTACCTAAATTACTCAAGTGGCTCTTTGAATTATTTGCTTACATAAAGAATGCAGTAGCAAATTATCTGTAAGCAATGCATTGCTAATTCAGATTAAAAGTGTTGCACTGATATAAACTTCAATTAGTACTTTAGACGATTGGTGGGAAACAGTCATAATTTTTCCAATGATAGAAGTCTAAAATCATACAGATAGAAGCTGCCTTTGAAATGCTTTGCTCTAGCCCACCATCAGACATCTCCTTTTATAGTACCCTTTCCTCAGCATATTACAGAATTAAAATGCTTTTTGTGCTAAATAAATTAACAAACAAAATATAAACAGATACAGAGAACAGACTGACGGCTGTCAAATGGGAGGAGGTTGGGGTCTGGGTGAAAAAGAAGGGGAATAAGAAACAACAAGTAACTCAGACACAGACAACAGTATGGGGATTACCAGTGGGAAAGGGGATAGGAATGGGGGGGTAGAAGAGGGCAAAGGGAGGATAAATGGTGAGGGAAGGAAACTTGACTCAGAGTGGTGAACACAAAATACAATATACAGATGATGTATTATAACATTGTGCACTTAAAACTTATATAATTTTATTAACCAATGTCACCCCAATAAATTCAATAAAAACTTTTTAAAAGTCTATATATATATATATAAAACCCTAATATGTAAATAGACCAAACGGCAGAACAATTGAACAACTGAAAAACCAGTCACTATGACATGTGATAACCATCAGGGGGTGTGCACAGAACATGGTGGGCATCGACCCTGGTGAGATGGTGGAGCAGGTGAGTGGGGGTGCCAGACCAAGGTGGGGTACTGGGTGCTGTCATTGGGGAGAGCCTCTGGTGGTTACTGAAAATTCTTTGCTCCCACATGCCACAGTCCTGCCAGGCACTTGCACCTACTGCCAGAGCCAGCCCCGCTCACACCCACTGCCAGCACTCAGTGACAACCTCAATCTCTGGGCACTGTCAGTGGTTGGGAGAAGCAGCTGCTGGCCCTGATTGCCCCTCAGGGCTTCTCCACCTCCTGCTGCTCCTGAGGGGCAATCGGGGCAGCAGCTGCCTCTCCCATCCACTGCTGGCAATGGCCCTGCTTGCACCTACTGCCAGCACCAGAGCCGCCGCTTGTGCCTACTGACAGGGCCTGTCCTAATCGCACCCATTGCTGGCGCCGGCCCCAATCGCTCCATGCCATCACCCAGTACAAACAGGCCAGTGCTATCAGCATGTGGGAGCAACAGTGCTATCAGCATGTCGGGGAGGCAGTGATAGGAGCAGGGCTGCCTGCAGACAGGGGACTGGGGTCTGCAATGGGAGGGCCAGGTGGGCTGTGGAGGATGGGCTGAGATCCATCCCTGTGCCCACTGCAGCTTCACACCCCACAGTTCCTTTCAAGGTGCATGAATTTATGCACTGGGCCCCTAGTCTTATATAATAACAGTGGAACATGCTAATTATCTGTTACGTCCTGAGGCTTAACAACCAACCACTTAAGGACCTGATCACAGATCTGCAGGAGGGTGGGGCAGCAAACTACAAGCAGGGGGCAGAGAGCTACAGGCGAGGGCAGGGCAGCAAGCTATGGGGGGGAGGGGGAGCTACAGGAGGGAGGCAGCAACCTATTGGTGCACGGATTCATGCACAGGGCTACTAGTAATAAAATAAAATGTTTTTTGTACTGACTGTTCCATGAGTAAATTTCTCTAAATACTTTTTAAATATTTCAACACCAACAATATTGGGAAATGTCACTCTATATTTAAACATTTTTTCTAAACCACAAAAATCACTGTATGCAAAATAAATAAATCATAAAGCAGGTAAACCTCATTTTTAAGAAATAAAGGTTAAATTTAAGGTTGATCAGGAATCTGAATGTTAAACTCTTAGAAAAGGGCCACAGGCAGGTTAAGCTGTATCTCTCAGTTGTGAGGTCTGCCTTTTTATCTAGAATAAGAAATGTGAGTAATTTGCCTTGTATTTTGGCAATAAATGATAAACAATAACTTCTTACCTGATAACATGGTTTATAAATTGTTTTTGATTTTGAGCTCTTAGAATAATATTTAGCCTTTATAAATCATCATTTTGTTTAATACACATACAAACATGAATTTCTGAACTATTTTTTATCTTGCAAGCCCAGCACACTGTCCACATTGGTATAGTTTTAGAGAATTCATACCCCTAACCATCTCTAAATAGAAAAAAAAATGTACAGAGCTTCCCAGCAAGAATAGATATATTTATCTATCTAAGGAATCACGAGGAAAGTTTTATAAATGTTATGAATCTGAAAGACCATGCAGAGGATGATCACAGTTAAGTGTTACCAGTCCAGTTTATGGCATGGCTTTATTCACTGCCACAGAACCTAGGACTATAAATTTTCCTTTTGTGTCTCTACAGATAGTTTCCAAGGCCACCTGATAGCTTCTGAATTATTGATAGTTTTCAGGAGAGCCCATTAAAAAAGAAAACCCTTTCATTATAACTATTTAATTTTAACCTCCCAAATCCAAAAAGGAGTCAAGGTCAAAGTCAAAGAGAAATAGGTAATTCTGCTACAATGTAGAAAACAAACATGATGCTCTAGCACATGACTGACTAACCCCTGGTCTGAGTGGGACCACCTGAGCATAGAGTTGATTTAACTTGCTGAATATAATAAAATTAGTTAACTTTGAAACTAATGGTACTCTAATGTGGGCTCTCTATCCTCTATTGTAGAGTTTTGGAAGCTAGGTAGCTAAAATTACTTGACAGCACAGGTTCTTAATCATTTGAGAGTCACAGATCCCTTTGAGTACCTGATAAAAGCCTCTTGCCTAAAAATAAGCATACAAATCCAGATTTTTGCATACTATCACAAGGCCATGGACCACCCTGCCCAAGCCTGTGCACTGATTCTTACGCTAGGCTAAGCCAGCAAAATTGGAGGGAAATTTTTTAAACTGAAAATTAGCACATTATTTTATCTACCCTGGCATTTATTTGAACAGCATTTTAAATGTGTGCTGGTTTTCATCAATACAGTTTCATTCACTAGACATCTAAGGAAATAATGACACCATATGCTTTGATGAAGGATCTATATACAATGATGCTTAAGATTCATTCTATAGATGTAAGGCTTTTAAAAATAATTTCCCTTGCACTGTAAATACATAATTTCTCTGAAATATGATGAATCAAGGACAGAAGTGAAGAAGAATTTTGATAATTTTACTTCATACAGAAGGTCTTACAAACATGGAGAAATTGGAATAAGTTTTGTTAATCCTCAACTGAGGATATTTTTCCATTGATTTCTAGAGAGAGTGGAAGGAAGGGGAAGAGACAGAGAGAGAAACATCAATGTGCCTCACATCCATTGGCTGCCTCCATCGCACACCCCGACCAAGTCCGGGAATCCAGCATGCAACCAAGGTACATGCCCTTAACCAGAATCGAACCTCAGACCCTTTAATCTGCAGGTACACGCTCTATCCACTGAGCCAAACCATCCAAGGGTGGAATAAATCCTGGAGTATAAAATTGCTACCCATCTATCTTAGTCTGGCCAGGCAAGAAATCCAGAAAATGTCTACAATAAATGATTCCATCACTACCTTCTTTTTTCCTTCCTGAGACCATATTGTATTCTCCCTCTTATTATCTATCACAGAAATGGCCATGTGGATGCCTGTGCAGACATAGTCCAGCCCCTGAAGCTGCCTCTAGTGATAGTGCCGGCCAGGGTAGCTGCTGCCTCTTGAGATAGTACCTGTCTGTGGGGATAGTGCCTGCCTGTTGCTATATTTCATGCCTGCCTCTTGCAACAGCATCTGCCTCTCAGGATGCTGGTTACCTCTCACAATAGTGGCCGCCTTTCACAATAGTACCCAAGATCTACCTTCTTCTTCTTAGAAATATGTCATTTCTAAGCCAAATTGCAGCCACATCATTGAGGTTCAGGTATGGTCTACTTTCTCTAACTTATAGATTCAAACATCCACAGGAGGACAACCAAAGAGCCCTTCACGTCAGCTTCGACCTGCCTGGATGTTAGATAACCAGCAGTAGAATCTACCAGACCTCTGGAGTCAGCATTCTAGCACTCACTCCTGTATGCAATCAACCAACAACTACCTAGTGAGTGTATCTCTGCCACATATTATACTTATGGATGGGTTAATACCAATAAAACAATTACAACAATGCCTACTCGTTGTAAGCATTTAAAAAACTGTTAGCTACAATTGTTATCATCATTATTGTTTTTATGATTATACAAGTTAAAATGGCTTATAATTCCTATTCTGAAGGAGCTGTGATCTAGTGAGGCATTTAAAGGAGTATGATAAGAATATGATAGAAATATGTAGAATTGCCACAGAAACGATGGGGTGGGCCATGGAAGTCCATCTTGTGAGTCAGGGAAAGTTTCCCAGGAGAGAGTGAATGATGGTTATCTAGACAAACCAAGAAAGAGGTGGTCTTTTAGGGAATCAATTACATATGTAAAACATAATACATTACATATTTGGGTGACAGTAGGTTTGTTTCGTTAGAGCAAAGATTACTTGTGGAAGTTTGGCAGAGATGAAGCTGAAAGGAATGAAGAGGCAGATTATGACAAGTTGTCAGGTGCTAAAACTAAGGAGTTTAAATTTTACTTTGAATGCCACCGAGAGTTATTTAAAAGACTTTACACAACAGAGTTCTGCCATTATTAGCTGTGTTACTTTGAACTTATTTGTTCTATGGGCACATAACAAACAGAAGCAGGCTTCCAAAAATTTCAGGTATCACCTTCAAAATAATAATCAAAATTTATTTGAAGGTCCATTAATAATTTTCATGATTTTCTGTTTTGAATTTGATAAAGGTGATAAAAAGCTACAAATTATTGCTCAGTCATTAACATAGTCAAGTACCACTTTAGTGGCTGATATTCAATCAGCCGATTAAAATTATCTACTCAGTTACCTTATGATTTTCCAATTTTATAGTTAGATCAGTTGGAGATGTAAGTAATTAATTCCTATCTAAACTATCAACAGTTTTAGTCTTGTAGTGAGTCTCACTAAAATTCTAGTTTTGATTGACAAGTATAAAATTGAATTTTTTGAAAGATTTTAGTATTTCTGTTGTTTTATTGAGATTAAAAGAGTTTTTTAGAAGGTGTGTCCCATAACTCAAACAGAAATGTGAATCTGATGAGACTATTATCAATATACCCTGGCCACCCTCCTCTAATTCTTTCCCTTGTAGGTAAGTATTGTGTTTCCCCAAAAATAAGACATCCTTCGAAAATAAGACCCACTTACAGGTTTCCTTCTGAATGAAATATAAGGTATCCCCCTGAAAATAAGGCCCCCCTAGGCTAAACATGAGAGATTTGGTCCATTGATTCTGAAAGAAATGGAGTCACAAGAAATTCACCAGGAAATTCAGGAATTGGATTGTTATGATGATGTTCCAGAAGATGATGACATGATTGTCATTGAATAAATGAGTAAATTCTTGATATTGTAGGATTCACAGTTTGTCTGGTTTGTATTGACAACTACCGTACTACCGTACCGTATACAGGTAATAAATTTCCTTTATTTTCATTTAACAATAAATGTGTACCGCATTCTTCTTCATGGAAAAATAAGACATCCCCTGAAAATAAGACCTAACGCATCTTTGGGAGCAAAAATTAATATAAGACACTGTCTTATTTTCGGGGAAACAGGGTAGATATGGAATGGGAGGATAATCATTACCTGTGTTTTCTTTCATTCACCTCTTGCTCTGGAGTCCTCACTCCTGCTAATGGTAGGGTGAAGTGGAAAGGGCAGGGTCCTTCAATTTGACAATGGAAGGTAATTTAGTTACTTGTCAGGATCTCATCTCCCATCTTTCACTACTGTTTTCTTGTCTTCCCCTAGAAAGAATGTTTGAGTGAAAGGGTTGCCATTAGTAGAACGTGAGTTCTTTCATACGTGATTGATTCCGTGTCAGTCCTTTAATTCTGGTTCTCAATATTTTAAGAGAAGTTCTTTTAAAATTTAGAAAATTCCTTTCTCTTGTTGGCAAAGGTTTCTTTCCCGACAATTGAGCCAAAACAAAACCAACTTAGAAAACTGATCAAGGTCGATTAATGTCTTCTTAGTTCTAAGTAGCATCCTCTTTCCTCTGGAAACAGGAAATGGCATCCAGGAAATGTATTTTCTAAGAAATTTTTTAAGATCCATCAGTCTAACACTGGATAAAGGGGATGTGGAATACTGGAAAAGAAAGTTGAAGTATGATAGAAGAAAAAGAACACAGGAAGGCCAACAGAGATAGAAAACAAAGATGAAGATTGGGAAGGAAACAGGCAACAAAGGAGGAGCTAGGAAGAACAGCAAAAGTAAGAAGAAAAGAGGACAAGGAAAGCCAGAAGATGGGTGCCAAGACGTTAATGTTCCCCCGTCAACTGAGATGCTAGCATGGTCTTGTGCTGCTCTCCTTCCACAGTCCACACTGCTGCCAGAGTGCCCTCACCTTAAGCAAATCACAGGATGGTCCTTCTGCTACAGGCTTCCAGGGACTCCTGTGGCCCCTCAGGGTAGGGTTAATTCTCCACAGAGCCCTGCAGAGTTGGTCCATAGCCTTGCCACTCTATGCACCATGCACAGATACCATGTCAACATCAAGGACAAACCATCAACATCAAGGACAAAACATGTCACCATCTCCTCTGTGGTCCTTCATCCTGCTGAGCTGTTGAGCCATCATGTATATGATTTGCTCCCAATGCCCTTCTCCCTCTTTTCTACCTGAATATTCCTAGTCCTTCTTAAAAACACTGGTCAAATGACGCATCCTCGAGAATGTCATCTACATCTCTCTCCATCCTCTTATATGCCTTTATGACAGCACATAATAATTCTTTTAGTTAGAAATTTTCTCATGTCAAACCCACACAACGAGGCTGTGTGCATCACTTTATTCTCTGCAGCCCCAATGCCTAACTCAGTGACTTATATACACATAGTAGTAGGATGTGTACTTTGAAACAAGCTCATTTCAACTGGTTTCTCCTTCCTTAAGAGTTGTCCCTGTTGCAGTATGCTACTGATGAAGACCAGAGTAGAAAGTGACATCTACCCTGGGGGTCCGGAGTTGCTGATACAAGGACTCTGCCCTGCCACTAATTTGCTCTATTATTTACGACAGTTACTTAACCCCATTCAATTTCACTGTCTCATCTATAAAACAAAAGTAACAACACTGCTATTACTAATAACAATAAAAATCATAACATATGTGATTAATAATACCAGTGATAAAACAGCAGTCTTGCCTGCAAGTAGCAGGTAAGATATCCTGGAACTGAAGACAAATATTTTCTAGTAAGTATAATAGAAAATGGTTAATATCCAAGGCTTTCTCTCCTAAAAATACTGACCCACAGCCCATCAAGGAAACCTTCAGGAATTCCCATCCACAGAAGGGCAACTGAGTGGGTTTACTTTAAGGACAGGATTTGCCTCTATATGGTGATGTTGGTCCTTGGAATATGAATAGCAATTCATCCTTTAGGCCTTCTTTATTAAAATATGTTTTTATAGATTTCAGAGGGGAAGGGAGAGGGAGAAAGAGAGAGAAATATCAATGATGAGAGAAAATCATTGATCAGCTGCCTCCTGCACACCCCACACTGGGGATCGAGCCTGCACTATGGGCATGTGCCCTGACTGGGAATGGAAACATGACCTCCTGGCTTATAGGTTGACATTTAACAATTGAGCCAAGCCAGCCAGGCAGACCTCCTTGTTACTATGTTTCACCGAAAATAAAATATCCTCCGAAAATAAGACCTACTTACAGGTTTCCTTCTGAGTGAAATATAAGGCATCCCCCCGAAAATAAGACCCCCCCCCCCTAGGCTCTGTCTCAGAATGAAAATTAATTTACCATAAACTTTGTGAAACCTAAACTGCAAGAAGTTGTGACTTGGGTGAAGAATTCATGGGAGAAAATCACTGACAGTTGTATTGCAAATGCACTGAGAGCAGGCTACCTTGTCAAGAAGTACTCATTTAAAGACAGTGCTATTGCTAAACATGAGAGATTTGGTCCACTGATTCTGAAAGAAATGGAGTCACAGAAATTCACCAGGAAATTCAGGAATTGGATTGTTATGATGATGTTCCAGAAGATGATGACATGATTGTCATTGAATAAATAAGTAAATTCTTGATACTGTAGGATTCACAGTTTGTCTGGTTTGTGTTGACAACTACCGTACTACCATACCATAAACAGGTAATAAATTTCCTTTACTTTCATTTAACAATAAATGTGTACCGTATTCTTCCTCATGGAAAAATAAGACATCCCCTGAAAATAAGACCTAACGCATCTTTGGGAGCAAAAAATAATATAAGACACTGTCTTATTTTCGAGGAAACAGGGTAGTAGGTGTTTTATGTTTGTTTGTTTGTTTTTGCTGGGTGTGTTTTTCCAAAATTAAAAACAACATTCTACTTATCTAAATTTTATTAACTTTCAGCACTTTAGAAACTCTTAAAGATGCTTCTAAATCTATCAATATTGAAAGTTCTCTTACATATCTTCTGTTCCTGTCCTCTAATTTTTTCCCTAGCTTAATGGTTTATTGTAATTTTACCATAAAAAGAAACAAAATAACTTTTATTCATACTTTAACATATTAGCCATGTTTATCATTATTTCTTTTAATTTTGTTTATTTAACAAAATTAAAAGAAATAATTGAAATCCTTCCAGTTTAAGTTCTTTTTTATGTTTAATTTTTATATGGCCTTACCTCACTTACTTTTAATCTCCAAATTTCCCCAAAAAAGTGTCATTATCTTTATTTTGCATTATTTTTATTCATCTAGCTCTTTAAAAAAAAAAAAAATAGTGAGGAGGCTTGGTTTTTTTTTTCCCTCATAAGAGAGAGAAAGAGCAGGCTTTCCCCATTTGGGGGCCTCTCCCTAGGGGGTCCCTTTTGGGGACACCTCTCCTCAAATAGAGTTTGTATATGCTTCCAATAAACTACATTTTTCTTAAAGAAAAATAAAACAATAATGAGTACTTATGACTGGGATAAAGGACAACTACTAAGATAACTCAAGTCCTAGGTAAGAAGGTTGGATTTCTTCTTTTTCCTAGTTAAATCATCAGTGATGTTTTGAGCCCCCCACCCCCACCCCATTACCATTCCTTCTAGAATTCAACTTCTGACTTTAAAACGTTCAAGCTAAGTAAACCAGTAGACCCACAGGTGACGTCTCCAGGATAACAAATCTTCCCCCAGTGGCAATGCAGCTGAGCAGCTGGAATGGTATTGTCTTCTCATATTATGTTTATAGGGGAATCCTTGGGAAAATCTCTGCCCTGGGACTAAATCTCCAAGCTCCTGACATGCAATGATTTTTCCTTCCTAAGGAAGCACAGATTGTGACCATTTTTTCAACCGAAGTCACTCTGTCCACTGCAGTAAATTATCTGCACTGAGGGAGAATAAATAACATGTGAAAATCCCCAGCTTAAGTATAAGTCTTTTTAATCTATTGAGAAAGGGCTTGTCCTTTTCACTTGAGGTCAAATGAGACTTTTCTAAGAATAGAATTTAAAGGGGACATTTTATTTTTAATGGACCAAGTGGGATGGAGTAGGAAGGACTGAAATCAGGTTGCCCATTTTTCTCGCTGAATGGCAGCCCCAAATTTCCCTGCCCAGACTTGGCTGTAGACTGAAAGCATCACTCCGTCTTCATCCATCCTTCCTTATGGCTGAGCCATGCCAGACAGACAGGGTGGACAACAGGGCATAAACACATAGATGGGAAATATTATATAGGCAATGCATACATTCAAGAGTAAAAGAGTAATCCTATCTGGTTTGGCTCAGTGGATAGATCATTGGTCTGCGGACTGAAGGGTCCCGGGCTCAATTCCCCATAGGGGACATGTAGCAGTCAACCAATCCAATGATTCTCATCATTGATGTTTCTATCTCTCTCTCCTTCTACCTTCCTCTCTGAAATCATTAAAAATACATGTGTTTGTTTGTTTTAAAGTAAACCCCTTGACTTTTTTTTTCCCAGTGGGTATGGAATTGTTCTCTACATATGATTAACACATTCTACATATTATTTGGCCCAGAGGAGGATAATTCTCATCTCTTTATGAAAGTATATATAACCTCATAACTATAAACTCTACATTCAAACCCCAATACATTGATGGAATAAAGAATGCTGGACAGCAAGAGTTCCTAGCAAAGCAGAAACACTCAGTGCTATAACTTAGGTTTAACTTTAAAAATAACCACAAGATCATGGACCTTCCAATAATATCCATTAAAATGAGTTACATTAAGAGTCTATATTCAAGCTAATAGATTGTTTTATATCATCCTACCTCCAGCATGATTACTTTTTAAAATAACTTCTCCTAGTATATATTTCTCCTCATCCCCCTTTCTTTAGCATATGAGATAAGAAATTTTTGACAAGGCCTAAGATAATTCTCAAGAAGACTTTAAAAAAAAATACATTAAAAAGACTCAGATCCTAGCCGGTTTAGCTCAGTAGATAGAGCGTCAGCCTTCAAACTGAAGGATCTCAGGTTTGATTCTGGTCAAGGGCACATGCCCCACTTGTGGGCTCAATCCCCAGTAGGGGGTGTGTAGGAGACAGCTGATTAATGATTCTCTTTCATCATTGATATTTCTATCTCTCTCTCCCTCTCCCTCTCTGAAATCAATAAAAAATATTAAAAAAATAAATAAAAGACTCAGAATACTAATCCTGTTCAGAATTCTAGGAGCTAAAAGAATGGGACACCTCAATTATTTATCATTAGAAACTTCAACTTCCAACAAATAAGTCCTCTCCTCATAGTGAACAGGCTCTTCCCTGTAACCACTCACTTACCTATTGTAGAGGGTTGAATTGTGTCCCTCTAAAAGATATGTTGAATTCTTAACTCTCAGTATCTCTCAATGGAACCTTAGTTGGAAATAAGGGTTTTGCAAATGTAATCAAGTTACAATGAGGCTATTAGTCTGGACTCTAATCCAATATGTCAGATGTCCTTATAAAAAGAGCCCATTGCCGAAACAGGTTTGGCTCAGTGGATAGAGCCCCCATCTTCTGTCTGAAGGGTCCCAGGTTCAATTTCAGCCAAGGGCATGTACTTTGGTTGCGGGTACGTCCCTGCTAAAGGGTGTGCAGGAGGCAGCTGATTGGTGTTTCTCTCTCATCAATGTTTCTAGCTTTCTATCCCTCTTCCTTCCTCTCTGTAAAAAATCAATAAAAATATATTTTTAAAAAAGAGCCCAGCTGGCATGGCTCAGTGGTTGTGCATCAAGAGGTCCCAGTTTGATTAGGGCACATGCCCAGGTTGTGGGCTTGATCCCCAGGGGAGGGTGTGCAGGAGACAGCTGATCAATGATTCTCTCTCATCGTTGATGTTTCTCTCTCTCTCTCTCCCTCTCCCTTCTTTTCTGAAATCAATCTTCTTTAAAGACAGACCCACCGGGAGAGCACCATGTAGGATAGAGGCAGAGATTGGAATGATGAAGCTGTTAGCCAATGTACACCGAGGTTGATACCATCACCAGAAGCCAAGAAAAGGCATAGAAGGATTCTATCTAGAGTCTCAGAGAGAGCATGGTCCTGCTAACACCTTGATTGTGGACTTCTAGCCTCCAGAACTGTGAGAATGCATACCTGTTGTTTTAAGCTACATAGTCTGTGGTGTTTTGTACAGTAATCCTAGAAATCTAAAACACCTTCCTAAAAGAAGAAGAAAAAAATATTGTTGAGCAGATTTAAATTCTTAATAAATGAGTTGATTATATACATAGATTAGACCTTTACAAATATAATATTATAACTAACTAAAGTGCCCATTTACTGTGCCCTGAGGTCCAACCATCCTTTTTGCTCACCCTTCCACTACCAATGTCTGAATGCTCACCATCTGATAGTCACAGTGATGAACAGTTTACATCTACCATTTCACTCAGTCCTTATAACAGGACTCTAAGATATCCATTATGTTCCCTATTTGAAAGATGGGGGGTGGGGGGGAAAGAGGTTTAGAAAGGTTAAACAAATAACTTGCCCGAGGTCATAAAGCTAGAAAGTAAGGGAACTGTGATTTAAACCATGTCTGTTTGATATTCATTTCCAGGCTCTTAACCATAATGCTTATTGATTTTTATTTGCACTTTGTCCAACAATATTTAACCTCTTCAAGTGTTCTTTTCTATTCATGTCATAGAACACTGTTTCTAAATTAGATATAAGGAAGTAAGCAGAATCATCTCATGGGGTACTTTTTAAATCTAGTAAATTCCTTTAAAATGCATAGAATTCTAAAGATCCTCTCTCTCTCTCTCTCTCTCTCTCTCTCTCTCTCTCTCTCTCTCTCTCTCTCTCTCTCTCTCTCTCTCTCTTTTCTACATAATCCCATAATCCCATTCCTTTCTCAGGATAAATACCACTCACCCTTCTTTCAAGTGTCCATTTAAATATCATTTATTCAGTGACCTTTCCTTGGTGTAGCAGTCTGTTTGGGGCCTGTAAAAACAGCCTCACCATCCTTCATTTGACCTTCATGGCATTTACAATCAAAATAAAATAATTATTTGGGTAGAAAGACAGACCTACTAACTGGACTGAGGACCCACTAGCATGGCTCACATGGAAGTCTGGGTAACTGACTTCTCTCCTAGTTCCATTGCTCTAAGATTAGGAAAATGTGAATATTAGGCTGCATTAGCCTGGGGAAGCTAAGAGGGATCAATGAGGAGTATACATCCATGCTCGAGTGTGTTCTCACTAGTGTCCTCTGCCAATATATCAAATATTTATAAAAATGAGATGGCTCAGTTGAAATATTCTGGTCATGTCCAGGCTAGATAGGCTTTGCTTAAAGGGAAGCAACTGATTCCAGAGGATTTGGTGTAACTCCCTCTGTCTTATCATCTACAGCTGAGGTATCTCTAGGCTTGCATTTGGGATTAGAGATTATTGCCATCCTCTGCTGAGTGTCTGCCTGTGTTGATTTCCTCCTGAGTCCTTCAGAGAAGTAAAACTCATTTAATTCCCCAGGTGATGTTTGCTCTGTAAAATAATCACTCGATTCCCAAAGATCTAAAAAGCATGGGATATTTCTCTCAATAATGATGATTCCTCTTTCAGAGTGAAGAAGAATGAAATGATAAACATAGGTTCAATTTTTCTAACTGTTCTCAGGGACTCTAAAAAAAATGTTTGCCTGCAGCAAATATGGATGATAAAAACAAATTCCTTCTATACAGATTAGACTTATATGTATAAAATAATGCTGACCGAGGAAAATGTAGGTTGATCCTGTTAATCCAAGTAAACGCCACACCTCTCATTTTACTCCCACATCTTTAATTAGTTAGATGTCTTAGTTTATGTATCTCTCCTGACAATGAGCACAGAGGTTATTCAGGTGTCAGACCTTATGCTAGCAGCCTCTTTGCTCTACATATTACATGCACCCAACATTTGACATAATTTTCCCCAGAGATCTACATGCTAGGGTTCGCAAAGATACTGCTCAAGATCCATCTCACAAATCTCAGACTGTGGCCCACAGACTGCATTCATTCTATAGATTTATTTAACTTGGACTGCAATGTTCTGTGTTATTTCTTGAAATGTTTAAACTGATCAGGATTTGCAGAATGAACAACCCCAAATCTCAATGGCTGCAACCCCAAATATTTATTTCTTGCTAATAAATCATTGGCTGGGGCTCTACTGGGTTCAATAGGAATCCCCTGGCATCTGATAGGATTTACTTTGTTACAATCTGCAAGAAAGATGGTTCCAGATGTTCTACATGTCTCCTCTATGTAGGTCTTCAGAAAGAGCCTTTCTTAAGGTAATTGCAGGAGTACACGTTGGGTGGGAGATAAAACCTGCTTCTTGAAGCACAGTTCATATTTTCCCACATTTCATTGGGCAATCCAAATCACATGACCAAATCCAAAAGCAACAAGGGCTTTCTGTTCTATTGGGAGTACCTGGCAAAGGCAATGGATATGTAATTATACCTTAAGGAAGAGATCAAGAGTTGAGAGCAATGACCCAAACTAATGTAGTTGTCATCATTTAAATATTGTGATGGTGTCCACATAAATCTGAAGTTCCAGGTTTTCTTGAAAAAATAAGAAGATTTAGTAATGAGCCCAAAGCTCAATATATAATTTATCCTATTTCACAAAGGGACCTATACAAATAGGACTCCCAAAAAAAGACAAAGCAGCTCTTGTTTCTTTGAATCAAGACCTATGAATCCATAACCATCCACTGTAGCAGTCATGCTTAGTCTAATGGAAAGCCCACTGTGTCTGGGCTTCAACTGTCTGGGTTCAAATCCAGACTCACTACTCACTACCTGTGAAACATTGGGCAAATGACCTCGTCTCTCTGAGCGTTCATCACTTCATCTCACAGGGTTTTAGACTAATTGAGATACTACACATAAAAACTGTCCTGTGAATTGAGAAAATGCTACCCAAACATTGGTTGTCATTATTAGCAGGGCTCACCTACTGAAACTCAAATGACTATTTAAGGAAATGACCAATTTGCATAGCCACCTGGATTTTGCTGTCAACGACTTTGACTGGGATTCAAATGCTTTAACAGCAGGCTTGTTTCATTCATGGAAGATCCAGCTGGTGTAGCAGTTTGGGATGTACACTAAAAGATGCTTGGAAATACCTGCTGGTCTTTCAGCTATTGTGCTATAAAACCAGGTAGGGGGATCCTTTTATCATTTCCAGGGCTGAATTTGCTTTAAACCCCCTCACGGAGCCAAAATTGTCAGACCAAATTCCACGTGTGATGAAATCCAACCAGGTTAACATGCTCTGTCCTTGTTAACCACCCAGGCTTTTCTGGATGAAATCCCACAGCCCTAACACAGGCAAAACTTGACTTAACTTCAAGGAAAGTTGTGGATTTCAATGAGCCTTTGAAGTCCTTTCAAAAGAGATAAGGACTTCAATGAGAGGTTTGTCTATACACAGAGGACAACAGAGGTAGGCCATTTGTGGAAATTCTGTTCATCTAGGAGCAGAAGTTGTCCGATGAAAATTGGTTCAGTAAGGAGGGGCTAAGTGAGGCATGTAAGTTCAAACTCGCTACAATGAAAGTGACTCTATTTTAGATGATCAAACTTATTTTTTTTTTGTATTTTTACTCATGAGTTTTTAAAAGCAAGTGTTTATTTTTGCTGCCATAAAGATAATTTAATAACTGTGGTTAAATTAGAGCCACCGTATAGTATACAAAATTTAGGAAATGCTTAGCACATGGATATATTATTATTATTATTATTATTATTATTATTATTATTATTTAACAAGCAAGTATTTTAAACTGAAGATTTCCACAAAGGCTATGAATTCAGACTTTGAATTCATAGCCTTTGTGACTTGTGAATAAAGACTGTCAATTTATATTAAGTGCATTCTTTGACACCAAAGAAGCTAAAGTGGCTATTCTTCAAATAGTTTTTACCACACAGTATTTTCTAAATCAAGCTAGTAATAATTGCATATTGGAGATCTTTATCTCAAAACATTTCTATCAGGGCACATTATGCTGTAACTAAATCATTTTTACTGCGAGTTATTGTTTTCTAAGTTGCAAGAAGTGTCACGTTGTGCCATGAGAACATAATTATAGCAAATGTACTTAACCAGAGCTCCCTGCAGAAGAGATTCCTTCTAATAGCTGCAATACATTTATGTGTGTGTATATATATATATATGGTCGACATTCCATAAGAAGATTCTTTCTGGAAATGTGGTTACTGAATATGTAGTGAAATTCCTGTAGACTACAGTAACTCTATCAAGTATGAATCAAATGATTCTCTTCCAGCTACAAAAAGTAGTATTATACTAACCCATATGTGCTAGAGATTTTTAGAATGTTTTTCAGCTAAAAGTTGTACTGAGATTCAGCAATGGCAAAACAGGAATTCTAAAGCACAATACTTTTTTCCATTAAAAAAAAACAAACCAGCACTTGTATTCTATGCTAATTTCTAATACTTCTTGGGAACCTGAGGATTTTATTTAGTCCACAGATTAAGATCTTAGAGTAAATATAATAAAAATATTTTAAAGGTTATGTATCAACAAGGTGTCAGTGTGCATAAGGATGAAGTATTCTAGTCATAATTAAATTTTCAAATCTAATTATAATTTGAGGCGTCCTTTTAATTACATTGCCATATTTTCTTTTCCTAGGAAGATGAGTGGTATAGCATCTTTTATCTGTAATTTTCATTTAATTAAAAATGTAAATAAATCAAACCTCTTCTTAAAAATATTTACTTTGCACATAAAAAAGGGGGATTTATAAAGTTGAGTTTTATCTACTTAATCCTATTTACTTTGAGCTGTAAATATTCATATGATGTATGAATATATAGGAGTAAAGGTCTAAACTTTCCTAAATATTATAAAGCATTTAAAAAAAAAGTGTTGCCTGTAATTATCTTTCTTGGCAGTAAAAAAAATCTCCCCTCACTTTTGGCAAATACCTATTAATTCTTCAAAGCCAAGTTCAAATGTCACCTCTTCTGTGTGAAGCTTTCCCTAATTCCCAAAGCCAAATTCAAGAGTAGGCAACTTCAATAATGACTTAAATCCATAAAGAGTGGTGAAATATCCCTGGAATTTTAGTAAATCTCTGGAGAAGAGCCTACCAAAGTTCCTTCAGAAAGAGAAACGCATGTAGTTAGAAAACAAAACAAAAAAACACTTGAGCCACTTGGGGGAGGAGATAAACTATACCCCTTCCTGAAGCAGTATATATGAATATCAGGGAGCACTAAATTATCTACTAAGGATCCAGACCCTTGGCAAGCTTTGATTCTCCTCTGTGAAATGTACCAGTTTGAAACCAAAATGGGATTCTTGGACAATAGGGGACAGGCTGGGAAAAGACTTGAGTGTTTCTCCTCTTCCTATCTCCAGACAATGATAGATTTCATCTCTCCTCTAAGTTAATCTTAAACAAATGTTTTCAAACACCCCCTGGTCCCATTTTCTTATATTACTCCAACATCAGACTATAGGTATAGATATAGATATAGATATAGATATAGATATAGATATAGATATAGATATAGATATAGATATAGATACACATACACACACACACACACACACACACACACACACACACACACACACACACACAAGGCTAAGCGACAGATAAGTATGACACACACTGACCACCAGGGGGCAGACACTCAATGCAGGAGCTGTCAAGTGACAGCAACTTTGCAGAGTGCCCCCTTGCACTCCAGGCTCTTTGGGGATGTCGGACTGCCAGTTTCAGCCCAATCCCCATAGGCCAGACTGAGGGACCCCATCTACTGGAGGGACCCGCTCATTCTGCAGATGCCCTTTGATCCCTGGTGCCATCCCAGGTACAACTGGCTGGGGAGGGACCACAGGAGGTTGGCTCCAGGGCATGTCCAGCCCATCTTGCCCAGTCCCACCCTGCCAGCCACCTTCTAATTAATTCCCTTTAAATGTGCACGAATCTGTGCACTGGGCCACTAGTAAAATATAAAGTAGGAAAGAAGGAATATGAATCCAGGAAAGGGTAAATTCTAATGATAAGACGATAAGATCAATGACTAGCAAGCAGTATCTATGGGGTGGGAGAAATTTTGGAATGAAAATTAAGAAGGGGTGATCAGAGAACAGAAACTTGAATTGAGACTATAGATAGCTTGTATTTATTAGTCATAATAAAGGGCTGGATATGACAAGAGAGCCAATAGCTGAGGTGAAGTGGAGGACAAGGTCATTGAAGCAAAGGAAGCTAAGAGAATTAAGGAAGTGGGAGGGCTGTCCTGAAGAATACTGAAAACACTGGGAGTTATGATAGACAACGTTGGAGTCAGTAACAATGAACCAGACACTCAAATATTTAGGAAATCAGGGACAGTGACAACAGCAAGGAGAAAGTAGTAGGTTGTTTGATCGTTTGATGATTTCAGACTCAAAGCTGGAGTTTATAATCAACAAGAAGGCTGCCTGGAAGTAGCAATGAGGATCAAGGAAGGCATGTGGTAACTTCCTCCACACCACACTACTAAGAGGAAGAAAACAGGTTTCAGCTGAAAGAGGAAGCACATCTTTATGGGAGAACTAGGTTTTCATCTAGGAAAATAAAATGATAGGCATTTGGAAGTAAAGGGAATGTTCCCAGAAGAGGTTGAGGATATAAGAAATTTTTGCTGATTGCTGATTAAGAGTCCCAGGAGACAGACTGGAGGTATTGGTGGTATTGGAGAGAAATGGGGCATGGGTGTTGAAAGGTCTACGGAGCTATGTGTGTGGAGTTGTGGGATTACCTGGCCATGTTAAGCTTCTTGGGGTACTGAAATAAATAGGGTTAAAAGATAAAATGAGCTCTAGCCTCATTGGATAGAGAGAGCTCAGTGGATAGAGAAAGCATAGGCCTACAAACTACAGCGTCCTGGATTCGATTCAGTCAAGGGCACATGCCCAGGTTGCAGGCTCAATCTCAAGTAGGGAGCATGCAGGAGGCAGCTAATCAATGATTCCCTCTCATCACTGATGTTTCTATCTCTCTCTCTCTCCCCTCCTCTCTGAAATTAATAAAGAAATATATCTTTAAAAAAAGATAAAATGAGATTAGTCATGATAGTTTCAAGACTAATGGTGGTGATTAGGCTCTGTGTGTAGTGTAGGAATAGGGAACATGGTTCAGTCAGGCTCTGTAGAGACCTAGGGTTCTTTCTTTATCCCTGCCAGCATGGAGGCCATGACAAGGTGGTCTCTCCATAGCACAGGATCTCTGCAGCACTCTCTCTTAACAACTGGAGCCCTCAGGACAGGGATTTTACATGAGTTTCTGGGACTCTTAAGTCCTATTGCACTATGTCCTTTTCTTCCTTTAAACAAAAAATGAAGATCCATTGAATATTTTGAGGATGAGAATGGTAAAATTCAAGTTGCTTTTTAGGAAAACCCACTAGTTTTCAGCAGTTGATATCAGAGGGCCAAAAGGAATTGAAAGCCTTAATTTTGTAAGTGAAAGTGGGGACAAAGAGGGGAAAAAGAGCTGTGGATTACAAAAAAAAAACAACTCTTTACAGTTATATACGGGAAGATATAGAAGAATCTAGAATGAATACTAGGGTTGAGGTTTGAGACTGAGTTGACAATGGCTCCATCAATTAAGACAGAAAATAAAGGGAAAAAATGTTGGTAAAAGTAGAATAAGATCTTAATTCAAAACATAATGAGTTTGAGGTCTCTAAGAAACATTTAGGTATAGATACCTAAAAGGATTTGTTTATAAGAATAACGATGTTTCTGTGTACACTGTGAGCAAGGTTACTGCCCTTTGTTCCAGTCTATATTTTAAAGGATTTTTGCATAACAAACAACCTGGGAAGATAGAGTGTCTCCCTCCAGAGCAAAGGGAACGCATGTTTACTGTTTATTATAAAAGATTCAGCTTCCCTAAATTCAATATTCCTCTCATGTAATATAACCCACTAAGTGTGCAGGTGTTATGTAGCCCTCTTTGTATCGTCCTGTGGGAACGGGGGTTCAGGGAATCGGTGCAAGGAATGCAGACACTCTGGCTACTGCTATTGCTATAATAAGCCATCTATTGTCTCTTACCCGTGGGTCTCATCTCTTCTAATAGCACCAATGCAACTATAGCAGGTTAATATGTTGACTTGCAAGTATAGAAACATCTTAAACTCTTAATAGTTCTTGACATTTATCTGTAAGACAGTGCAACATTTTAATTTACAGAAAGCATCTTACATTTTTAAATTCCAGACCCCAACTTATTAAATTCTTAACAATTAACTGACAGTCTCTAATATTTTCCAGACTCTTAGCAGGATTGATGCAATCATTCTGACAGTTAAGAAAATGATTGTCAGCATTTTGCAGAAGGAAAAATCAAGATGCCACTCATGGTTGTTTCAGTGTTATAATTATTTGGCATCGGACACCTTGTTTTGTGTATGGGCTTAGTAAAATTAGGTGAATCTAATTGGCTAAAATATGATTTTAAAAAATATTTAATTGAAGTTCAGAATACCAGGATCCATTGTAACTGGAATTGATGGCATAACAGAAGTCCAAAGAGAGTAAATAGCAAGAAGAGCCTCATAAATGATACCACCAAATATGTCCCAATCCTAGTCCCCAAAATTTAGGGATATGTTGTTACTCTACATGGCAAAAGGGATTTTGCAGATGTGATTAAGTTAAAGATCTTTAATGAGGCAATTATCTTGGATTATCTGGGTGTGCTCATTGTAATCACAGGGGTTTTTATAAGGAAAAGAAGGAGGAGGGAGAGTCAGAGGAGATGTGATGATGGAAGCAGAGGAGAGGAAGAGAGAGAAGGAAGGAGGGAGAGAAGGAGAATGGGAGAGAGGGAGGGAGAGAGAGAGAAAGGGAAGGGGGAGGGAGGGAGAGAGGAGAGAGAGAGAGAGAGAGAGAGAGAGAGAGAGAGAGAGAGAGAGAGAGAGAGTGAGTGCTGGCATTCAGGATGGAGGAAGGGGTCATAACCCAAGAAATGTAGGCATCCTCTAGAAGCTAGAAAATTCAGAGTGTGTTTTCCCCTACAGCCTCCTTCCAGAAGAAATGCAGCCCTATTGACACCTTGATTTTGAGGCTTCTGACCTCCATAAATGTCAGAAAATAAACGTGTATTGTTTTAATCCACCACATTCCTAATGATTTAACACAGCATTAATAGAAAACTTCTTTGGTTAATTCTAATTTATATTGCTTGCTACTTCTAATGTGTGTCCTTTGGTAACATTGGACTGAAAGAAATTCCTCTTCTTATACTTGCTCTTTCTCAGTAAGAGGCAGAATTGCTTTCCAAAAAGTCACACAAGGGGAGGGAGTTAAAGGGGAAAGAGAGGGAGTTGCCCTAAGTAGTAAAAAAAAAAAAAAAAAAAGAAGAAGAAGAAACACCTCTGAAATTTTTACAATTAAACAAATATTTAGCAATGCTGATTTCTAGGAATCAAACAATATAGTATATATATTTTGACTCAAAGTTAGAAAATAATGCTAGGGACTTTGTGCCTCCTGCATGGCTCCTACTGGGAATCAAGTCTGAAAAACAAAACCACCTTTCAAGAATCAAGATGGGCTGTAAGAGGCAAATAAGTGGCGGGGTGGGGCGGGGGGGATGTATTTGTATAATGATAGAAAAGCGTCAAACTCCTTAGTTCCTCTCCCTGCATCTCCCCCCCTCCTCCCCCCTACACACACACACCTGTCTGCTTTTCTTAGTAACTAGTTTAGGCTGGGACTCTAACAAAGCATTCTGATTATTTTCTCCCTGCAGAAGGTCGTCTTGATATGAGGGTAGAAACAGGTTCTCAACCCAGAAGGACTAAATGTATAAGTAGAGTGCAGATATGACACTGGAACAGAACACCAGACAGCGGTGAGGTGATTTGAGAAGAATGTTGGAGGGGGAAACGGAAACCTGAGGACTTAAGGGAAGAACTTAGAGCTGGCTAGGGCTGCCTCTGAATGGTAGAATTAGCCCAGTGCTGAGTTGTTATTTTGAACGCACTAATATGCATTTTCTGCATATGTTGTTAAGTGTTCTTTTTTTAATATATTTTTATTGATTTCAGAGAGGAAGGGAGAGGTCGAAAGAGATAAAAAAAAAAAAAACCATCAATGATGAGAATCATTGATCAGCTACCTCCTGCATGGCCCCTACTGGGAATTAAGCCCACAACCTGGGCATGTGCCTTTACCAGAAATCGAACTGTAACCTCCTTGTTCATGGTTCCATGCTCAACCCCCTGAGCCACACCGTCTGGGCACTGCTGAGCATTCCTGAGCTATCTGTTCAGGAAACACCTAAACTTCAGCTCCTCTCACCAATGTTGTACCGAAAGTGCCCTCCCTAGAAACCATTGTTGCTGTGGACCATAATGCACTACCAACATCCTCAGGAGTGTCCTCTACTACTGTCATTTACCAGGCCCATTTCTTCATCTCCTTGCAAAGATTCAATACTCCTTATACATTTTCTGAATCTTTTTGGTTTCAATATTTGATACTCCCAGTGGAACCCAGAATGTTAACCCAGTTCAACATAACAATAAACACTATGTGCTGAAAACCACGCTAGGCATGAGAAGATCATGCTCTTTGCTGTAAAGGAATTGGCCACTGAATGACATTTCAGATCTGTCTATATCATGCACCCCCTCTCCCACAACTGGAAGGACAAGGTAAAGACAGATCCTCTCCCCACACTCTGGCAGAGACAGTTCACCCTCCCTTACTGTTACATGGCTGGAGCGCTGCTTCACTTCCCTCAATTGTGCAGTCCATGATTCAACCCATCATCATCTGTAGGTTCTAACAAGCCTCATTGTGTGGACTTTTTATTTTTATTTTTATAAAAGTGTCTCTATTTGGCAGAGGAAGGAAGTGTAAAATTGTATTTTCCACTTTGCCTTAATCACATTTTATTTTTACCCTTGAATTCTGGGTCCAGTGGAACAAACATTCATGAGTTCTCACGTTTCCAAGAAAGCCACACAGATTCCAGGGACAGCAACGCAAGAGGTCGGCACAAAGTCCCTAGCATTTTTTTTTAAAACTTTAAGTCAATTTATTGTCTTTATTCCTAGAACTCAGCATTGCTAAATATTTCTCAATGACAAAGCTCAGAGGTTTACATATATTAAAAGCAAAACCAAGCCTCCCAGACACACATACACACACAAAAAGAGGGGTGGAGCAATTTTTCTCACCCAACAGGCTCAGAAATAGAAAAGAAAAAAACAAAAAAGCACTTATATTTTTACCAGAATCACCATAGAATAGATTTAAAACCTTCCCAAGACAATTGGAGGGTCGTTTCATGCCCTGTTTTGATTTGACATACTCACGCAAGCAGTTATTACACCTGTGTCTAAGGGTTTTTCTAAGCTTCAGATTGAAAACCTCTGAAACAAGTATTCTCTCTTCACTTGGCACCTTACTTCTGCGCATGAAGAGTTTTGGATCAGACAGACGGCTATGGCGGTGCTCAGTGGTAGTGTTCTTTCTCTAACTCAGCTTGTGGGGCTGCCGTTCCTCTCGGCTCTTGTGGAAACACACAATTCCATGACCCCGCCATCCTGGGTATAGTACCATCCTACAGAGGAGCCCAGGACTTTCCTGCACGAACTGTCTGTCTCCCAGACAGTGCTGCCTTCCCTGCAGCAGTCCAAGCCAGACTTTGCTGCAGCCTGTGCATACTTTCCACACCCATGCGGAGTGCCAAAACCATTCCACGAGGCCTGCTCCAAGCTTTCCTGTCAAGATAAGCTTCCAGCCCGATGTATAGGAGATTAGCATAGAGCATTAAGACCACAATCTCATGAAACTGGCAGCACAGCGTCCTAAGTTGAACTGTGGGATGGAAAGACCCTTCCATACTGAAAAGTAAAATCGATTTTCAGAAAAGATACCTATCTTTATAAGACGAGTTAGAGAAATTAGTTAAAAATTCTTTTTAAGTGGGGTCATTAGTTTATACAAAATTAGATATATAGTAATCTTTCATTACACAAAGTTATCAAGCTTCAGCATTTACAAATATGCCCTTTGTTCATCATATCATATTTATTTCTGCTGCTTCTTCACAAACATTTAGGAAACAGATGTCTATGTGCCAAGGTCCTTCTGTCAGTATGCTGAGTTTTCATTCTGGTTAAGTTATATTGTTCTGTGTTTTTTTTTAAAAAAAAAAAAATGGATTCACATAAGGACTTCCAGAAAACAGTCCTGGCAGGATTTAAGATATTAGAATCTCCAAACTATAAAAGAAAACTTTGAGTTGCTAAGAGATTTAGGATGACTCTCTTCTCAACTGTTCTTCACCCCTCCCTTCATTGTTTCTTCTCAAGACTCCCAAAATTCCTGTGCATCACTGCATTTTCATTGTCTCCCTACCTAGACTGTGGAATCAGTGCAGACAATAATAGAGAAACTCTCGATACCATCTGTTTCTGGCATAAATATTGGCACTTAGTAAGAGCTGACCCGGCAGAGGGGAGCAATTGGGGACAACTTAGTATCTGAACTCAATTAGTGTCTGAACAAATACACGAAGGAGTGAACTATCCATATATATAAAAGGCTAATGTGCCAAGTGTCCCTCTGCCCATCCAACTGGTTACTATGATGTGCACTGACCACCAGGGGGCAGACACTCAGCACAGGAGCTGCCATGATGCTCACTGGCCATTTACAGAGAAATGGCACCACAGACTTGGTGCCAACAAAGCAAAACTTAGCTTCCCCCAAGTGGGAAACAGGCCCTGCCACCACCCCAGAGAGACACCCCACTAAATCATAGCCAATATTGCCATGGCACAAAATGTAGCCCACAGCCCAGCTCAGCCCTGAAATGGTGGCTGTGGGCACAGGATAATGATGTCACGTAGCAATCCCAACTTTCTCTCCCTAGCAACAACTAGCCTTCTTGCAGTTTCTTCAGTCCAGGAACACAACTTGCTTTATAGCCAGGTGGAAACATTTCATAGTTTAACCAAATGTCTATGAAGCATTTTCCTGTGGCTCATCTCATTTGATCCTCACAGAACTCCTGAAGTGGGTGGATAAGAGAGTCAGTAGAATCCTATTTTCTTTTCATTACCTGGAAAACAGATATTTAGAAAGTTTAGAAACTTGACCTGACTGAAAAGAAGAAATGGTGGACCTTGAAAATGACTTCAGGTTTTCTCACTGCACAGAATATAGTCAAACACTGCTGGAGTTAATATTTTACCCTTTGTTCTCCCTGTGTGATCTACAATAATCTGTTTCATGTTGATATTTACTGTGGTGTTTTTGATAATTACCTGAAAGAGAAGTCGGGGTGTTTCACTGGGCTGGAAAAATGTTTAGCTACATCAGAAAGTAGTTTTGATTAAGCAAGTTCATTCTATCCTATATAATAAAGAGGTAATATGCTAATTAACCCTCATGCCCTCAAGATGGCTACCTACTACCAGGCCAGCATGGGGGTTAGTGAGGGACAACCAAATGACTGAACAAGCAGGCTGTGTGGGGCAACAAGGCCAGTTGGGGGGGGGGGGGGGAGGGCGGGCATGAGAGGTGACCAGGCTGGCAGGGGGGCGGGGGCAGTTGGGGGTGACCAGGCTGGCAGCAGGGAACAGTTAATGGGTGACCAGGCTAGCAGAGGGGGGCAGTTAATGGGTGACCAGGCTAGCAGAGGGGGGCAGTTAGAGACAACCAGGCCAGCAGAAGGTCAGTTAGGGGTGACTAGGCCAGCAGGAGGGACAGTTGGGGGTGATTAGGCTGATGGGGGGGGGGGGCAGTAAGGGGTGACTAGGTCGGTGAGGGGGGGCAGTTGGGGGCAACCAGGCTGGTAGAGGGAGGCAATTGAGGGCAACTAGGCTGGGGTGGGGGGGCAGTAAGGGGTGACCAGGCTGGCAGGGGGGCAGTTAGGAGTGACCAGGCCATCAGGGAGGGGTCAGCTGGGAGTGACCTGGCAGATAACAGCGGGAGGCTAGGGGGGACCTGAGGAGTCCCAGATTGGAGAGGGTGCAGGCTGAGGGTGCACCCTCCCCCCCAGTGCACAAATTTATGCACCAGGCCTCTAGCCTACACTAATAAAAAAGAAATATGCAAATTGACCATACCTCTATGATGTCCACCAGCCAACCAGAAGTATGCAAATTAACCCAACAAATATGGCAGGTTAATTTGCATACACAGGCACAGAGCAGCCAGGTGGGGAGAGATGCCTGTTTGAGAGGGCAGGAGGGGGGCAGCTACAGAAGCAGCACTCCAGTCAGAGCAAAGACAGAAGGTGGCAGCCAGAGCGAAGGCCTGGGTCCCAGGTGCTGGAGGAAAACCAGTGCCAGCAACCAGGAGAAGAAAGGTCTATTGCATGAATCTTTGTGCAACAGGCCTCTAGTATATAAAAGGCTAAGTTGACTCACGATGCGCAATACATGTAAAACTCTCACTGGCACCAATTGCACAAGTGTGTTTCGAACTGTCACTCTCAATCATGAATTTGGTTGACACTTCTATAGAGAAAGGGCAAATACAGATCTTAAAATACTTCTTCTAATTAATTTTCTTTCAATGTGCACAAATTTGTGCACTGGCCACTAGTGATAGTATATTTACCTGAAATATTTGTTCAGGTAGAGGCTGAAAAACATTTGGAATTCTTGAAGAGTGGAAAAGTTACTTTCTTCTATTTAAATTTCAACTGGTGTGCCACAAAAATTTTTAAAACATGCAATACTTGACTATTTAGTCAGGAGCACTGACCTCTTTTTTCTTAGATTGTCAAACAAATTTTAAAAAAGATAATAGCCAACAACAATAGTCATCCCAGGTGAATAAATCAAAATTATACCTTTTTTGTGTCAGATCAGCAAATTATATAAACTATGTTTTGGCGTGCTCAGAATTTTAATAATTAGTTTATGTGTGCCATGAGATTAAAGAGGTTAAAAATCGCTGGTTTAAAGAAAAGATCAACAGATTTCAGCCTGAGAAGAGGTCCCCATATGGTTTTTATTGTAATCTTTCTTTTTGCTCCTACTGATTAAAAATAAAAAAGAGAGAGTCCAAAATAATCTGGGAGACTGGTAGAAGTGTGAAAAGACTGTGAAGCCATGTTTTCTGGAGCCTTCTGGCAATCCTTGTCAATCCAGGCAAAGCTGGCCCCAGGCCCGGGGCCATCAGCTCCTGCATGCATTGGTGGACAGCTTGCCTCTTGAGGACATGCTTCAGAGGCTCCTCCAAGGCCTCTCTGTCAACTCTGCTCTCTCTTCCTGCCAGTTCTACCTGCCCAGCACTCAGCAGGGCCCACTGATGCCCTTGTGCTCTGTGGACTTTCCAGCAAATCTTCATATTTCTACTCTGCTACCACTTATACTGGATTCTGCCTAAGTCCCTGCCAATCTCCTGGCCTGACTCCTCTTTATTTTGTCTGCCTGCCTTGTCCTTTTGCTCTGAATTCCTTGCAGAGACTTTGACACATGTCCTGATCTGAACAGGATCCATCCCTTCCTTGTGCACAGATTTGTTCTACCTGGAAAATCCAGCAGGTGTACCTACTCAATGCAGACATTTTGTGCACAGCAAAAGGAAACCATCAACAAAACAAAAAGACAACCTACCAAATGGCAGAACATATTTGCCAACAATAAACCCCCATAAGAGGTTAATATCCAAAATTTATAAAGAACGCATACAGGAAGATGGCAGCATAGGTAAACGTCAGTACTTGCCACCTCCCACAACCACATCAAAATTACAATTAAAATACAGAAGAACCATCATTCAGGATTGCCTGAAAACTGGTTAAATGGAAGTCCTGCAACTAGAGAAGTAAAAAAGGAAGCACATTGAAACTGGTAGGAGGGTGGAAATGCAGAACAAGCTGGTCTGACACCCACATGTAGCATGCTTTTAGTCAGGAGGGATATCCAGGCTGTAGAGACCTTCTGCGAGGAACAATGGGTCCCAGCCCCACAACAGCACCAGCAATATCATCAATAATCTTATCCAATAAAAAAGTAATATGGAAATTAACCATCAGTTTGCTACTCCCACAAGCCATGCCCATGAGACAATCAGGAACAGGTATGCAAATTAACCCGACCAAGATGGCTGCAGCCACAGAGAGCAGGAGGGAGGTTTGGGTTTCCCTGGCAATGGAGGAAGCCAAGTTTTCTGTACACCCTGGCTGGCCCAGGCTTCCTGCAACAGGCAGTCGTACATCCCTCAAGGTGTCCCAGATTGGAGAGGGTGCAGGTTGGGCTGAGGGACACCCCGCCCTCTGTCCCCTGCCCTGTGCAGGAGTTTTGTACACTGGGCCTCTAATATTGTAATAAATATATACAGTGCCAGGTAAATAGTAGACTTATTGCAGGAAGGGGGAAATCACTCTGTAAGTTATATAAATGTCAAACCACTATGCTGTATACCTGATACTAATATAATATTCAGTGTCAATTGTAATTTTAAAATAAAAAAAAATAGAAGAAATAAAAGCAAAATCATCAGGCAAATCTCTCTGCATGTGGTAGGCATTCAAGACCATAAAGGCAACAAACTCAGATCGTAGGAAGATGAACAGAGCAATAGGAATCAAGGAAAAACAGGCAGAAAGACTGCTCTTGGGAATTAAAAGCTGAAGCAAAAACTGAGTGTCATAGAAGGCCAGGAAGCCAAACAAAGGGCCTAGGAAACAGCTACCAGTGACAGCATCATGCCCTTGTTTCTGTAATAACTCTTTGCTGCTGTCAAATAAATTTGTAGTTATGTCCTACTAGTGACAAAGTAGGAGCCCTAGATAGGACTGTTTGTGGTTTTGAATCAGGACTCTCCACATTTGTGTTGGACTAATTACCTAACCTCTCTGCCTTGATTTCTTCTTATGCAAAATGCAGTTAATAGCACCTACACTAGGAAGGTTTTCCAGGAGTTAAATGAGATAATACAGGCAAGGCACTAGAATAGCCCCGCTCAACAGAAAGTTCTCAATGAATATTAGCTATCATTATTATTCCAGTGAAGGTGATAGGATTTAGTGTGACTAGCATGGGTCATGTGAATATAAGTTAAGGTTGTAGGATTCCCTGAATGAAAACTAAAGGAGCCAGCAGAATAACATGTGATGGTAGATATCTCTGAAATGGAAAGATACTAAAAGTTTAGTTATTTTCCTTTAGAATTATTCTTCCAGCTTTATTGAGGCATAACTGGCACATAATAAACTGCATATTGAAAGTCTACAATTTGATGAGTTTTGACATATGCATACACCCATAGAGCCATTACCTCAATTAAGATAATGAGCATACCCATCAACCCCAAAAGTTTCCTCCTATTCCTTGGTAATCCTTCTCTCTCACTCCTCCCCGCCCTACCCCCTATCATCCTCAGGCAACCACTTATCTGCTTTCTGTCACTATAAATTAATTTACATGTCTCTGGAATTTATATAATGGAATCATAGTATTCTTTTTTGGTTGTGGGGGTGCCTGGCATCAATGACTCAGTGAAATTATTTTGAAATTAATCTATAGTGTTGTTTCGGTCAATGGCTCATTCCTTTTAATTGCTGAGTAGTATTCCATTATACAGCATGATTGGTTTATCCATTCAATGGCTCATGGACATTTGAGTTATTTCCACAGTTTGGAGCTATATATATATATATATATATGTATATATGTGTGTATGTATATATATACATATACATATATATATATACATATACATATATATATATATACACATATATATATAAAGCCAGCTAATGGAACACTGGAACAACCAGAATGACTGGTCGCTATGATGTCCACTGAGGCCAGCGAACTGGCCCAATTGGGGCTGGGCGACTGGACCCCACCCATGCAAAAATTCATGCACTGGGCCTCTAGTTACAAATAAAGCAGCAGTGAACATTCACATATAAATCTATGTATAGACCTTGACTTTCCTTTCACTTGAGTAAATATCTATGACTAAAATGGCTCAATCATATGATAAAAGTAGGCTTAACTTTTTAAGAAACAACCAAACTCTTTTCCAAAATAGTTGTACCATTTACATACTTAAAGGTCAAAGACTTATCTTTTGAATTATTTTTATAAGAATGTAAAACAGATTTTATTTTTGTCTCTATGTGGATCTAAGATTGCTGGCTAGGTCCATGGGTCCTAAGTTCTGACTTGCCTTGGAAACATAACCTGATTATTTTGTTCCACTGGGGGAATAAACTTTTAAAAATGCAAGCCTACAAACTTAAAGAAATCAAATAATAGAAGCAGGCATCGTGACAACTATTGGGTAAGGCATTTACTTATTTAAATTCAAACTATCTCTTTAAAGATTCAATAGGGAAGGCCTGGATCAAACAGTCCAGTATATGCTGAACAAATCACCTATCCACCCTCCTCCCATGGCCTTCCAGCCCATCCCCTAGGTCACTGTCACCCTCTCAGATTGAGAGTCACGATCAGTGCTAAGTCAAAGGTAGCACTCCATGGTCTTGCTCTCAGAGTTACCTGCAGACTTCACCTCTGAGGATGCCAACATACAATTGCCCAAATTCAACTCAATCCTGGATGAAGAGGAATTCTCAAATCAGTCTCAAAACAAACTCACACTGAAAGCACATAGTATTATTCAAAAGAGCTGTTCATCTCAATTCCAAAAGGTTAAAAGTCTCTCATCTAAGAATCTGCTCTAAAGATGGGGGTGGGGGGATATATCCAGAGGTGTCAACTGGATATTCTATTAATAGAACAATCAGCATTACTACATTTTTGGCTGGCAACTGCCAGTGCAAAGCACACTCTTCTCCCTCTACATCCCCACACACATCCTCATATTCTCTCTCTCTCTCTCTCTCTCTCTCTCTCTCTCTCTCTCTCTCTCTCTCTCTCTCTCTCTCTCTCTCTGTCTCTGTCTCTCTCTCTCTAGTTTCCTAAGAGGAGGAAAGAGGAGATTTTGGTGAAAAGGAAAACGAAATGTAAAAGTTTATGAACTGGGGTTAAGCTAAGCACTTTTGGTTATGGGAATGAAGGCCAGAAGCTACTCGAGAGGGGCTCTCTGGAACTCCAAGTATAAGTCAGGCTTCTTTAGATCCAGGGCACTGTCAGGCATGAAAATAATAACTGGGGTTCCCTGGCTATGGAGCACGGGAAGCTTTCAGAGGCTGCTCCCTGGACATGCATATTGCTCTACCCAGTGAGAAAGGAACTTCACCAGGTAACTTTGCAGGTAGTGGACATGGGTTGTCACAACAGTTGTGCTAACAGTGGTAAAAAGAATAGCTACCATTTACTAAGCTCTGTTGTATATTAGGTATTGGCTAGGTATCTTATAAATACTATTTCTTTGCACCTTCCAAATGAATGTATTGTGAAAGCACAAGGCTAAGTAACTTGCTTAGGCCACACAGCTGGTATGTGTTGGAGCCAGAATTTGGTGCAGTCAGTGTGCTTCTAGAACCAATGCTCCCAAGGAAAGGAGGATGGGGTGAGAGGGGATTAGACACCCGCAGCACTGAAGCTGGCTTGCAATCGTATGTTGTATGAGAACATGTGCAGGCCACTTTGGAATAAAGAGTAGGTGCTCTGAAGAAAGAGGGAGGACACCCTACTATTATACAGATGTGTACTCTCCAGCACAGCTATCTGGGCACCAGAAAAACCTGGCAAGTGTCCATTCCAGCAAAAGACCTGACCCATAGAATGGTGTCTATTAGGGATTACACTTTCAGAAACCATGTTCCAGTTTTAAAAGGTATTTGCAACGGAAGGTTTAATTCGGTCATTTATCAATGTCCCAGAAAGCAGATGTGCAAGTGTCATCATCTCAGGTATACTTGCTGTAAGGAGCGCTGGCAGAAGCAGTTACCAGAGAGAATGTTCAAGCACAGCTGACAGCGGAAAGCAGCCTCCTCGCAGTGTCTGAACTCAAGGCGGGATGGTGTCATCAAAAGCTCCTTCCCTGAAAGGGATCTTTTTAACCATAGGAGCAACTACCTCCCAGAGAGATGTGAAGGTTTAGGGGACTTCAATTACTTTGAGGCCCACAAAGAAAGCTGCCTCTGACATGAGAGGTTTTTTTCCCAACTCCAAGTCTCAACGTCAGGCTCAAGGAGGAAACAAGTAATTAAGCTCTGCCAAGACCGAGGACTGAGCTCCAGCTCCATTCCCCTGGGCTTGCCCTCTCGCTCCTCCGGCTCTTGGCCAGGAATGCCCCAGGCCACTCACTATGTCACCCACCATGGCTTGATTCATTTTGCAAGACACACAATCAAGCCCCTCCCTGAGAAAGCCTTTCCCAACACTGCTTTGGGCTCACTCTTCCCCAAACCCTGGATCCCTGAACGTCTTATAACCATGGAGCATAGTAATTTGTTCTCAAGTTTATCTTTCCACACTAAAAAGAAATTCCCTAAAGGCAGGAACCCTATCTTATTAACTTCCGGTTCGGTCCAGAGAACAACAGTATGGAGTTCAATGAAAGTTGGAGCAAGCTCCAGCAAAGGAATCAGACTTGTTAGAAATCTTGGACCCATTACTGATTCTCTGTACTTTCCCCTTGGCTAGGATAGCTCCTCCCTAACTCTAGGGTTTAGGAAAACTACTAATAACATGTGACAGATGGACATTGTCCTCAGAATATCTTCAGCAAGCCCCAGGACTCAAAGGCACCCAGTTGACAGTTCCCATGATGGATGAGATTACTCAAAAAGAAGAGACAGGCCAGAGCTGGCAATGCTTGGGCTGATGTGGAGAGACCAGGGCAAACAGGAAATTTCGGGATGTCAGAACAGAGATTGTCAAGGTAATCCCCATTCCTAGCTAATAGACTGCAACACAGGCCTGTGCTCTGTTCAGGAAGGACTTAAAATTTGAGATATAAAGATGAGACTCTCCTGACAATGGCATTTGGAGCCACAGCATTGTTACTGCCATCACCAAAAGTTTAAGCTTTCTTTTGACAAGCAGACGTATGCTTCAAGAAACCTTTCTTCACTCCTTCTTAAGAACTGGGTCAAGGAAAGGCAAGAGGAGGATTGTTTCAGAATACATGTATCCTGGCATCTTTTCATTTTATTCTCTCTGCCTTGCCAGAGTCTCACCCATGGCAGTAAGAACTGTATCTTCCGAATCATTTAATTTATAGGTCCATCAGAGCATGGACTACTCCTGGGTACCTCCTAGCTTTTAAGAATAATATTTAATAAAATGAGAATCCAATAAAAACAAAGCTAATGTTAATTATATGTAATATTTTGTTAAATAAATAAAAAGGTATAGGACTTCTTGAGACTTAATTATACCTAAAAAAGATATTGGTGTTGGGTGGCCAGGAGGTGGATGTTAATTTACTATATTGATTCCTCTGCCACATCCCTTGAGCTATAAATTGTCATTAATTATTCATAGCCCAGAGACGTCCTATATTAGGAGGAAAAAATTTCCATTAAGACTTAATGCACCAGTTCAACACTTTAAAAAGTTGATGCCTGGGTGATTCAGAAGTAGAGATGCACTCTAATCAACACAGTGTAAAGATGAGTCTGACATGTCTGCCACAGCGGTAAGGCAAAATAGAGGGCAATTGACTAGGGAGAGAGAAGCAAACTAACAAAAATCTCCCTCTCGCCTACATTATTTATAGAGAGAATAATTATCATTATCGCCATCCAGATAAAGAGACTCTTAGCTGAGCCCCCAAGATCATCTTCCTCAACAATAAAGGATTTTGTTTCCTCTCCTCAGACATCTTTTGTGCCCACCCTTCTTGTTTTTATTATCTCCTGACTAGGACAAATATGCTCACAAAAATACTCCTCCCTCTGGCTCCTCCATAGGGAACTGACCACAGGTCATGGACCATGGAATGACATACTACATTATCATCCAATCAACAAAAAAAAAAGTAAACAGGAGGAGCGAGCTCCGAGGTCTTGAAAGCAGAGACCTCATAGCCAGCTCTGCCTTTGAAGTTCCACTTTTTTATTCAATACCGATGTGATGTTGTTCTTAGCCTCTGACCTATGTGCCGTCCCCTGCAGATGGTGGAGATCTGAGGACCATTGTTGTGGAGTGTGTTCATTAGATATAAAAAAAGAGGCTGTGAATGAATGAAACAAAATGTCAACTCCCTTCAGATTCTTTAAGAATAAAAGCAAACAAGCCAGATACTGAATAAGGCTAGGTTTTCTGTGCATTAGGAAACCAGATTAATATTGTCTATTAAATGTATTCTGTCAAAAGGGAAAATTAAATAGAAAAACAACAGGAAGCAATCTCCAAATTAAGTTTTTATTATGTTTGCCAAATCTAGGTGATATTGTTACATCCTTTAAAAAAAAAAAAAAAGTTCCATTTGTACCATGTGAAGAATATACCAAAGGCCTCTGTGACTTTGAAAGGGGATGAAATTCCTCAACAGATGGAGGAAGAATAGATGCCATAGACAGAGATAATCCATATGCTAGCGAATTGCTAAATAGCTCACTTCATGGAATGGAAAGGTCAGTTGTTAGAATGAAAATTCAAATTCAGCAGGCCCGTCTCTGAGTTTCTATCTTTCTTCACTTATTCCTTCAAATGCAGTCTGCCAACACTGTGCTTGGCCTTATAGATACAGAAATGAGGAGGAACAGACCCTACCCTCAAGAAGATGACAATCCAGTCCAGTATCACTGCCGACCACATCCTTGTCGCTTTCAATGTACAGTGTGTCACAGAGCAAAGAAGAAATCATGCTTATCAAAGACACATAATAAATGCTGAGCCTTACTTTTAATACATACTCCTATTTCTTCATCAACCACTTTCTTAATCCTCTGTGGGACTCGAAGGTAAAATCAGCCCTCCAATCCATGTCCGCTGCCCACCTCCCACTCCCACGTGTTCAGAAGGCTTTCAATTGTGCACTTAGCTTCCTCCTCTCTCCCACCCAAAAGTAGAGGTATGGTTTCTTGTTCACGTATTCTTTTTTTTTTTGATTTTTTTTACAGAGAGGAAGAGAGAGGAATAGAGAGTTAGAAACGTCGATGAGAGAGAAACATCGGCCAGCTGCCTCTTGCACACCTCCCACTGGGGATGTGTCCGCAACCCAGGTACATGCCCTTGACCGGAATCGAACCCGGGACCTTTCAGTCTGCAGACCGACGCTCTACCACTGAGCCAAACCGGTTTTGGCTCACGTATTCTTTTTGTTTGCTTGTTAATCCTCACCCAAGGAAATTATTTTCATTGATATTTAGAGAATGAAAGAAAAGGAGGGAGGAAGGGAGGAAGGGAGGAAGGGAGGGAGGGAGGGCCGGAGGGAGGGAGGGACACATTTATTTGTTGCCTCCCACATGAACCCCAAATGGAGCCCAGGATTGAACCTGCAACCCAGATATGTGCCTTTGACCAGGAATGGAACCTGTGATCCTTCAATGTGTGGGCCGAGACTCTAACCACCAAGTTACACTGGCCAGAGCTTGTTCAGATACTTTTGTTAAAAAGAACTAGGAGAATGTGTGGAAAGTGATTGGGGCAAAGGGTATTCAAGGAAAGAGTGATGGGGGGAGAAACAAAGATAGCCCTCCCTCCCTCTCCCTGAGTTAAAGGATGAGTTTGGGGGAAGATTCCAGAGCCATGTTACAAGCTTTCACCACTGCAGCCACGGCCATGAGTACACTCAGGCTTCACAAGGGGCTCGCCTCCCGTGTCCTTCACTGTGGCAAAAAGAAGGTCTGGCTGGACCTCAATGAGACCAGTGAAGTAGCCAATGCCAACTCCTGTTAGCAGCTCCAGAAACGGATCAAAGCAGGTCGATCATCCAGAAGCCTGTGACTGTCCAGGCTGGATGCTGGCAAAACACCTGGGCCTGCCAAAGGGCAGGCATGTTGGCATGGCTACGTGGAGGAGTGCTGCCAGTGCCCACATGCCTGACGAGGCAGCCTGGATGGGGAGGATGAGAATTCGGTGCCGGCTTCCCAGGACACACTGTGGATCACAGCCTGTACATGAAAGTGAAGGAGAACGTTTTCAAAAACAAGCAGGTTCTCATGGAGCACATCCACAAGCTGAAGGCAGACCAGGCTCGCAAAAACCTCCTCAATGACCAGCTGAGGCCCACAGGTCCAACATCAAGGAAGCACGCAGGTGCAGCGAAGACCCCTCCCAGCCAAGAAGGGGGAAATCATCAACTCTGTCCAAGAAGGAAGAGACCGAGAATCAAAGCTCTCCCTCTCCTGTCTTTACCTAGAGGCCTTGGTAATAACATAGGTTAGTCCTTTCATAAAACAAAACTTTATCTGCCTTTCAAACAAAATGAGTGAAGGGATGAGATAGTCATGCCCTGGGACACAGCCAGGATGGGAAAGGTGTAGATGAGAAAGTGAAGATGAGGCTTAAAAAGACCACCCTGGTTATGACTTGGATTCTCCTTAGCATGATTCAAGAGATGCAAGAAACAAGTGGAGTCTAATTCTACTTTCATTTTCACTGTGGCATGAGAGAACCAAAGCTTTTCAAGTTAGTCGTTCTTATTCTCATTTTTCAATTGAAACCACTGAGGCACCAAGAAAGGGAAGGATTTGTAGGGCTATCCAGCTACTTAAGCAAAGGTTTCTCATTGGAACCTGGATCTCCAAACTCAAGACCTTGGACCTTTTCTCAACTAAGAGCACAGACTCTGCAGTCAAACTGCTTATGTTCAAATCACAGCCCTTACAAAACATGCCTCAACTTCCCTAATGATTCTTATGTCAGAGGATGGATGTGAGAATAAATAGATTAATATATGAGAAAATTTTAGAACAGTCATAGTAAGTACTCAATAAATGTAGGTAGCAGTACTAGTAGTAATAATAGTAATAGTAGTAGAAGTGGTGGTAGTAGTAATACTAATAGAAATAATTATGCCTCAAGCCTTGTAGTTTGCTCAAAAATAAAATTTACAAACTTGATTATGGCTCCTTCTACATGGGAATAGTATTGAATATATACTTAAGCTTATTAGAGATACTTTATAAATTTTAATAACAGTTCATTTCCCTTCTAAAATTAAATGTACAGGTAAGTTTCTTAGCCATTATATCAGAATACAGTCTCAAGTAAACAAAACGAAATTCTAAAATTTCTATCGTACCCCAGCCAGTGTGGCTCAGAGATTGAACATCAGACCATGAACCAGGAGGTCACAGTTTAATCGGGGCACAACCCCAGGTTGCAGGCTCAATCCTCAGTGTGAGGCGTGCAGGAGGCAGCGATTGATATTTCTCTCTCATCAGTATTTCTATCTCTCTATCCCTCTCCCTTCTTCTCTCTAAAAAATCATTAAAATAAAATTTTAAAAAATTCTATCTTGAAAGGGGACTTGAGGGGCTCCAGGGCTTGGTTATATAAAAAATAACTTTCCATCCTGCTTTCCTGATGATGTTCCTAATTCTTGATCGTGACACACATGGAAAATAATACAAATATACTAATTTTTCCCTTAAAAAGAAAGAGGGAATTTGGTCCCCTTGTTGGAAACCAAGCCTATAGCTAACGAAAGGCTCACACTGGGTCAGACTCCCACAACAGTAAATAACAGGAAGGGAAAGTTGTTACTAGTCCATCCCTCCCTTTAAAAGAGTTTAAACAATCTCCTTCTTGCCATGGCTCCCATTTCACAGGCCTCCTTGGAGTGGGGCTCAGCCATTACTCTGTGCCAGCCAGTTTCATATATGCTAACTCTGTTTTTTTTAAAATATTTTTATTGATTTCAGAGAAGAAGAGAGAGGGAGAGAGAGATAGAAACATCAATGATGAAAGAGAATCATCAATCACCTGCCTCCTACACAGCTCACACTGGGGACTGAGCCTGCAACCTGGGCATGTGCCCCGATGGGGAAACAAACTGTGACCTCCTGGTTCATAGGGCCGACGCTCAACCACCAAGCCACACCATCCAGGCCATGCTAACTCTTAATCCTCACAACTGTGGAATATAGGCATTGCTTATCCCTACTATAAAGTCTGAGAAAGGCTTTAGTGCCTTCCCCAAGGTCAAAAACCATAACTGGGTTCATTTAAAGCAGGGGTGGGGAACCTTTTTTCTGCCAAGGGCCATTTAGGTGTTTATAACATCGTTCATGGGCCATACTCAAGTATCAACTTAAAAACTAGCCTGTTATATTTGGTCAAACATTTAATTAATTAACTCACCACTAATGCCTTGGCAGGGCCAGACCAAATGATTACCAGGGCACCCTGGACGTTCCCCACCCCTCTAAAGTCACAAAGCTCAGAAGTCCTATGGGGTTCAAACCCTGACTCTCAATTCAGGCTTCTCTGCACCACCGCAGAGTCACCAGGGCTGGAAGCATTAGACAAGGATGGACTTTGACAACAGTTCAGATACCACCAGCTTTTATGCTCTGGTCATCAAGCTGCCCCAAAGTGCCGGTTTCCTTGCTAGTCTCCAGCAAGTTGCTTTTCACTGTCAACTTTCAGCCTAAAATATCCCTCCGAGGGTAACAACATTTTCCTGCATCCAACCTATTCTTCTACAGCTCTTGCAAGTTATTTGATGAACTAATTTGAGTTTTACACCCTCCTCACTCTCCCATCTGGGTAAGCATATGTTCATCTGGCTACTGAACATTTATTGAGCAATACCATGTGAAAATATCTTTGTTAGGTATCTGAGGTATAGAGGGGAAATGGATAAAGCAAGATCCCTGTCCTACGGGCACTTATAATCTGCTAAGAAAATAAAGTGGGACAGAAATGATCACAGCAGAAAGCCCGAAGTGCTGGGTACCTCGGGAGCATGACAAATATAAAAGGTAAAACACGCACAGAAAATCCACTGAATATGTGCAAGGCGCATTGCTGCGGGAGCTGTTCTCTTTCCAAAGATAGAGCTTTTCCAGGGAGGAAATGGAAACAAAAAAGGGCTTGATATTGATCTAGCAACACTGCCATCCAGGAACAGCAGGTTGTTTTGTTCCAAAAATCTATAATGCAATCAATTCCTGATTAAGAATTGTTTATTATTCTTTACAGAGATGATTTAGCGTTTCTGCATCCATACGGCCAACTAATTTCCACTTATTCAATTTTAAAAGGCAATGTCGACTCTAGATGTCAAAAGAACAAAGAACACACAGAGATTAAGCCGAGCTGGTGTTTGAAAGAGTGTTGTGCTCTTTGGGTATGAAAGCATATTGTTTCAGTGCCTAAGTCTCATCTTGCTTTTTTTTTTTTTTTTTTTTTTTAACCTGCCACACTTGAAAAAGTCTACAGAAATGTGAATCTAATTCCATGACCGTGAAGTGGTGTGGTGTTTTTGTGTGGGGTTTTTATTGTGTGTGTGTGTGTGTTGTTATTGTTGTTTTCTTGTTTTGTTTTTTTAGACTAGTTAGGGGAAACTAATGAAGGACATTAGATACAAGGATGCATGTGCAATCACTGATTTATGGATTTCCTCCTCCACCTGCTAATTCATTCTTGCTGGTAGCCAGGGTTCTCCGGGTCTTAACTTTTTTTCCCATCCCAATTATTCAATGTAAACAAATGAAGAGCAAGTATGGGTATTCAGCTTGACTCATTGGGACAGAAGATAGGAAACATTAGTATCGATGTATTCCGGGGACTTGCAAGCAAAGCACAACTAAATTTAGCAGCCAGTGATATTGATTTGATTAAAACTGGTTTAGGACTTGTAAATGTCACTGGAACTTAGCAAAATGAATATTATTAAATCCTTCTGGTGATGGGGAAAACTAACAAAGGGATTTGCAGTGGTTTCTGTAATTAATTGCTCTGTCATGATTTATATTAACTTACAGCACAACTCCATTAGCTCAGATCTGTCATCTCTGCTCAAGGAACCACCAAGTAATCACTAGCACATTAAAGAATAAATTAGTTTCTGGCTTGGAGCCTAGTTGTGGAATGTTTCATTTGTGTCTGCTGCAGACATATGTACCTAATAAAGTTGGGACGAATGAGTTAAAGTACATATAGATCAATGTCAGCGGGTTATATTTTAGAGACAATACGCTCCGCATTGTTCATTAGGGCTAATGAATGCTGGTCCTTCAGCCGCATCACCTTGTGTTTAGCAAATGCCTTCAGGTAAGTGGAGATGCAGCAAGATTCCTTGAAAATAGGTACCTCTCTAGAGAGTTCCCCCTCTTAGCAGTCTGTGGCCTGTGGTTGTAATAATAGCTTCATGTGGTTTTTGTTAACACTTCATTACCCTAAAGTTGGATAAATTATCCTCCTGCTTCTGCCCTACGTGCAAACACGGAGCCAAAGCCTTAGCTACTACTACTTACCAGTAGATTACGGGGATTTGTAAGGGTCTATCAAATCATCTTTGACTTTGATAGTTGGACGATGCCTTAAGCAGTGCTTGATAGAGGGCTGTTTTACATTTCAAAGGGAGCTCAGATTGCCTTGTGGGTTTGTAAACTAGAACTTGAGCCACTTCCTTTTCATTTCAGACCCAGGAAGGCTAAATTGGCACTCAGCTGGCCGGGATGATAACTGACCTAACTGACCGGGTGGATGGGACCTCTGAGGCAAAGTCCCGTGGAGGCTGAGACCAGGAAAGGGTGTAGCTCCAAGAGTTCACCAAAATCTGCAAGGCTCCAAGGACAAAGTCATTTCAGCTCAAAATCTCTGGGCAGTACCCAGACGTTCATAATCTGTCCTGGATCATTTCTGCAATTTGAATCATCAGATGTCAGTGACTCCTTCACAGATGCTCTGCCTGCAGTGCGAAGAGCCTGCCTCACAGGGGCTTCTCCTGCCTGGCTGAATAGAGTGACAAATGTCCAAAATGCAAGAAGACTGCAGCCTCAGCCAGCTGGAAAATGCATACATTATTGAGGATAAAATATGAAGAGTGTGAGTCAATTTATGAAATATGGGGAAGCTTATTTTTGCTCTTATAATGTGCTAAGTGATTAGATTTCATATTTGCAATGAGTGGCGCTGATGGCTTTGCATTTAATTGGAGGAAAATCTGGAAACATTCTTCCTCAAAGCCCCCCCAAAAATTCTATTTGTGTCCTGCCTATTATTATATACCCTTTACTCTAGCGTAAGTAACGAACAACGTAAATTTAAAAAGAAACATTTTCTCCTGAAATAAAACAAATGTTTAAAAAAAAAAAAAAAAACAGTGGTGGCAGGAGAAGAAGGGCAGTAAAGATAAGACATTAGAGAGGGGAGGGGTTTGACTGGGAGAATGGTTGCTTAAGTAATGGTTCAAGGAGAATACACACGTTTTTTGTAAAATAGAAATTATTTCTAAATATTGGTTTCATTTCACTAATAAATGAAGAAAACATTCTAAAGCTACCCTTTTTTGGTAAAGTTTTCCACTTCTTAATACAATATCCTTACTAGAATCATTTCTTATGCGCAGATGGGTTTTTAAAATGTCTGGAAAAGCTTCTCCGCCAAGTAGTCTCAGGTTTATTTTTATTTATAAAATAAAATTGTGATAATTTACCTTTGATCCCAACATATCAGTAATCAGGTACAAAAATTATGTCCCAAGCTAGACTTTCCTAATAATAACAGCCAGCATTTAACATTTGGTAGGTGCTGAGTAAAACATACCATCCAAGTTAAGTATAAAGTGAAAACATGGGAGTCAAAGAAGGAACAAAGTCAGGCCAATGGATTCGTTTGGCTGATTCTTTTTTTTTATGAAATTGCTCCCTTATTTTCAGGTCTCCTTTTCAGTTGCTCTCAGAGACAAAAAACCGGTGTGTTCTCAGAGAACTCACAGGTTTGCGTGCAGACTGAATTAAGAGGCACTACATGTAACACAAAGAGAATCCTTTCCTTAGGCAGTGCTTTGTGATTCCTGCCCTTCTGTTTATGCTTCCCCCAAAGGATGCAAAAATATCAAATATAGGTTCAAATCTATTAGAATAGATTCCCGATGGACTTAAAAGAAGCATGTGAGGATCAAACACCCACATTTCCTCATCTTTCCTTGATGGCAACACAGAAGCAACCACATTACCCAAACAGCTACAGAAAATAGGGGTGATGTGGGGAGTGCTGGCAATCTCCTCTTTCATATTCTTTTGTTTCCATCCACCAACTAATCATCTAGATAGAGAAATTAAATATCATTTTTTTCGTGTGTCTCACATCTGTTGGCCATTTTTTTTTGTGTGTGTGTGTGTGTGTGGAGCTTGATGACTTCAAACAAATTATATAGCTTCCGGCCTCTTTTGTCCCTCCACTTTGAGCTGTGGCAGAAGTTTCACATGCCGGGTTCAGCCCCAAGTCCTTCAGTGAAGCAAATGTTTCATTTTCAGCAGAGCCCATATATTCCATTCAGACTCATTTCTTTCACCGCTAGATGTGAAGAGCAGCTGTGTCTCCCGAGTAGCTAAAGGAGATCCTAGGTACAAAGTTAACAAAACACGGCCTGGACAATGGGTTTGATCTCTGCAGCAGGGAAGCCGTACTTTTCAAATGCATCTCTTTCTAGCTCCAACAAATTATAGGCCCCTGAAAAGATCCGGTGACCCTTTTTAAGTGTGTATACTGAACAAGCTCAGAGGTGACCAGGACTTAGGGCAGCATGTGAACATGTTGCCAAGCACGATGGGCCAGGATAGACCATCTATGGCATCCAAGCTCCCTCGGTTGGTGGCATGTAGGGGAACTATTAACTCTGAACAAACTGTATATATCCAACCACTTCTGGCTGATTGACAGAACTATTTATCCCTCTATCATGGGGCTGGAGGCTGACACTGATAGGTGGGTACTTTCTCCCTTCCCCTGACACGATACTCTTGGTGTTCTTTAAATATTTTTGTTCATTCATTAGTTATCATCCCAGTACGTGCTTGGAGTAATGTACACAAACAAGTGTGGGCAGCCAATTTAAATCTTTCAAACGCTGCCACCACTGTTTTTTCCCCTATCTATAATGCACTATAATATAGTGAACCCAATTTACTAAAATATATATCACAAAGGAGAGCTGCCACTATAATTTCAGGTTTATAGTCAATTTTATGTCTGGTAAAATTGAACTTTCAGAAGCATTACTAGGAAGACAGTTTAAGGAACTACTAAGTAAGGGGTAATTTCTTGGTCTCGAATTTTAGTTATATTAATCCCAAAACCTAGTAACTCTTTTTATGGAAAGTAGGAGCAACAACCAACACTATTGTTATCAGACAATACAGGAGCTGTAGAAAATGGGTATAGCAATATGCCTTAATAAGTCATGCCTCCTTTATTACAATCCTTGTATCATTCCCTCCCACACTGATTCTGAGCTTGGCCATGTGACTTACTTTGGTCAATGGAACATTGGCCGATGACTTAACAAGGACTTGCAAAGTGCGTGTGCTTCAGGCCTTACTTATTCTCTTGGAAGGCAACTGCCATGTAAAAAAGTCTGAATTAGTCTCCTAAAGACACTTGGGTTAGCCTTCAGGCAGCAACAATTGCTTGGCATGGGAGCAATGACATCTTGAACCTTCCAAACCCAGTTGAGCTGCCAGATGATTGCAGTCACATGAGTGATCCCAGCAATAGTTACAGAAAAGCCACCCAACTGAACTCAGCCAAAGTTATTGATCCATAGATTTGTGAGCACATAAAATGGTCATTGTCTAAGCTACTTCATTTTGGTGTGGACTATAAAGTAGGAAGAGAGCATTGATATGGCAGCAAACTGTCACAGCCACCATTTCTTCTCTCTCTCTCTCTCCTCTCTCTCTCTCTCTCTCTCTCTCTCTCTCTCTCTCTCTCTCTCTCTCTCTTTTTTAAAGGAGATGAAAAATCTCTCTGCTTTATTTTTTTAATGTTTTTATTGATTTCAGAGAGGAATAGAGAGATAGAAACATCAATGATGAGAGAGAATCATGCATGCTCCTACCAGGGATTGAGGCCACAATCTGCCCTTACTGGGAATCAAACCATGACCTCCTGGTTCATGGGTCAACGGTCAACCACTGAGCAATACCAGCTGGGCCATTTCTTCTCTTAAGGTTTGATTATATCATTGCTCATATTTCTAATTCTGCCTGTTTCTTCAGCTTCCCAGAGTATTCAACTCATGCTGCATTGTACCTTTCTTTAGTGCCTGAAATGCTATCAATTCAACTCAATTCACCAAATATTGTATTTATTGAATATTTATTCTTTGTCCAGCCTTCTATTAAACTAATAAAGATGTTATCAGTTACCTGTTCACTAAATGGACTTCTAGTCTAGTCTATTTGTGTGAATATATGTTGGACAATACAACTATTACAGAGTTAATGTATATGAATGAAAAACACAGTTGATTTTTAAAAGGGAGTTACAGCCTATAAAGGGCGCTTAATAGACTCATGTGAAATTGAGTGTTGAAAATAGAAAATGTTCTGAGTCCATTAATGTATAACTACAGGTACAGGGACTGAGGGAAGGATGGTTGAAGGGAAATAAAAAAAATCTGCAAAAGAGCCATGAGAATCAATATCAATAAATTTCATGCCTTTATTTTATATCTCTAGTCATTCTCCTTCCTGGTGTCTTTTCTTCTAATTCCTTTTGCTATTGTCTATTTAATAGTTTATGTTTATTATTTTCTTATACTTCCTCTTAGGTTTATTCTCAATATCATGAAGCTTCTGTATAGATAGAAAACTAGGTAAAACACATTGACTTTTTTTATTCCAACTGGGAAAAGCACAGTAGTCCACTGGCATCTCCCCTGCCATAGTGTTTATATCATCATTAGCCACAAAAATCTGGTTGAAAGTGCAACAAAAATAAAGTGGTGGGTGAAGATGAGCCACATGGCTGGACATGCTTCAACAGCAGGCGTCTGGCCAGCCATGTCAACAAATGTGGTCCACATGGCACAGAGCTGGATAGTAGAAATGGGCCATGCAGTAAGGAGAGGAGAAATAGCCAGTCCTCTCAGAGTAGATGCAGCCCTCAATGCACTAGTTCACCTTCAACATTGCATTATACAATTTTAGGCAGTATAGCAGCTCCATTCTGTCATTGGAATGAAAATGTTAACCTTTTTCTTACATTCTGCCTTCTTCTTTGCTTAATTGGCCATGTCGACCTAGCAATCATGGAGAAAGATGAAATAAAACTTCTGGGTAGAACAGAACCTACATTGTGTCCTGAACCACAGCACAAGAGCAAAATAAAGTGAGGCATTGGCATTTTGAAGATGAAACAACAGAATCATTTCATGCCACCAAATTTTGTTGGACTTCTTCATGCCCAAGCAACTTGGCCACAATAGCCAAAAACCCATAATGAGCATGGTTAGATTGTCTCAGCACAGCGAATGAGTGACACTTGGTTTAGGGATTCTCAAGTGAAATCGAGAAAAAAAAAAGTTACTATTCAAAACACAGTATCTTGATAATCACATCTCTATTACTGTATTCATCTAACTCAGTGATTTTCAACCTTTTTCATCTCCTGGCCCACATAAACTAATTCCTAAAATTCTGTAGCACACCAAAAAAATCGTTTATATATTTTTTTCTATCTGACAAAAAAACACAGGTATAATTTTGATTCATTCACACCAGATGGCTATTATTGTATTAGCTATTGGTCATTTTTTTATTTGACAATCTAAATGAAAAGAGATCAGTGCCCCTAACTAAATAGTCAAATACTGCACGTTTTAAAAATTCTTACAGCACACCAGTTGAAAACACTGGTCTAACTCTTTAAACCTTTACAGAAAAGTGGCAAAATATTTTCAGAAAGTTCCTTTTATATGCAAAAATATTTTAACAATTTTACTCAAGCCAATTTATTAAGTTGAACTATGAATCAAAATCTCTGTAATAAACTGCATTACTATACTGATTCCAATACAGCAAAACTAAATCCACACATATTTTTATGTACAGACCAAAATTACTTTTTAAAATACTTTAATTTTAAAATATTTTACCTTCTTTAATTTTTTTAAATATATTTTTATTGATTTCAGAGAGGAAGGGAAAGGGAGAGAGAGAAAGTGGAAATAACATCAGTGATGAGAGAATCATTGATCCACTGCCTCCTGCCTACCCCCTACTGGGGATTAAGCCCATAATCCAAGCACATGTCCTGACTGGGAATTGAACCAAAACCTCCTGGTTCATAGGTCGATGCTCAGCCACTGAGCCTCACCAGCCTGGCTCTAATTTTATTTTTTAATTACAATTTTTCTTTACCTTTGTCTCTAACTCCATTATTATAATTAAGCATGTGTTTTTCTAATAATACTTTATATTTTGTTCTTTATAGTTTTCCAAACAATTTTGGAATACACACAGAACTGTAAGATAGGTCATTTACCAAACAGGTTTTGCCATACCTATAGGGGGAGCCACAGGGCCCACGTACAGGCTAGATCTCAGTTTTTTCTCCTAAACCACACTTCTCCTCTGCTTTCTGGTGCTTTCCCTTAACACGGCCATAGGACTGCTCCATGTAACAGAGCTAGGCAATGTTTGCCCATGGGTGTTGTCTATGGAGGGTGTTTTTATATACGTAAGTTCTGGTCTTGTTTGTTTTTACTATCTATATGTATCTATTACAATCTGTTTCTCCACTCTTTTAGGAATAAGTTATATTTGGAATGTTCAGCATGGAGACTTTTGTAAGTGTAACACATTTGTGACATGTCAAATTTAAAATGTAAACCATGAGAGAACAATGTCTTTTCACATCAATATTTTATAATTTTCCTGGAACCTGAATAGGTCAACAAGTCTGAAAGATAAAATAAATATAGGAAAAGGATGTATTCTCTATCTTCATGACTGTAGAAAAGATTTACAAAGCGGTAATCTGAAAAAATACCTAAAAATATATTTGGAAACTACATACTATAATTCATTATAGTGCGTGTTATTTTTTAAATTAATATGTGAAAAGTACAAAATGTTTATAAAATGCCCTTAGCATTTAATTCTGAAAGTATTATTCCTTCCATAAAACTAGTAGTCGTCAAAATATTAAGCCAAAATGGCCAAAGTATAGTCTAAATTATCAAAGAAATTGGATTAAAAGGTGAAAACCTTTCTACACTAAAAAAGAAAAAAGTATATATTATTTGTATTTACGAACATTTTTGTTTGCCCATGTAGAACTGCTCAACAGTTCTAACATACATAATAACATGGAATTAAAGTATGTAGCATTTCTTATCTAGTATGTTCTATATTCTGGAGGCACAATGCACGAAATTCATGCAAGAGGCGTGGCCCTCTCAGCTGCAGTGGCTTGCCTCAGCCCTCGCAGCCCTGGCTTCATCAGGAAGGACGTCTGAAAGGTCGTTTGGATGTCTGGTCTAATTAGCATATTACACTTTTATTATCATAAATGTTAGAACTATTGAGTGTTGTATCTAGCAAAACTATTATGTTCCTCATACTTAGTTTTTTTTATCCTTTAGAGATAATTTGAAATCTATAATAATACTTAAATCATAAAATCAAACTAAAGATATTGAGGTATGCTTATTAATTTTTTTTCTTGAATAAACTCATTAAGAGCTACAAAATTTTTAAGTTTCTCAGGCTAAACATAAAACTATTTTCTGATACCAACTTGAATGGACTATGTTGTCTAAGCCTTAACACCAATATGTGAAATTCTCATGCTACTTTATCACTTACAAAGTACCATTCTCAAAAAAAGCTGTTGTATGTTTTTTTTTTAATTGAAAATAAAAGCAAAGATTTAATCTTAGAATTTTTTTGCCTTTCTTACTGGAAAAAAAAAGAAACTTACACAGAAAGATTTAAACTATCTTCAACATAGGTGGCAGCTAAAGGAAGATAGGAGACACAGAGAAATGAAAACAGAAACAGAATCATAAAAGATAGGAAGAAAAAGTATTTTTAAAGATAAGGAAATAAGAAAAGAAGTTTAATGTAAATGTGATACAGTCATGATGATTTAATTCATACGTAAGCACACAGGGAGAAAAAAAATGGCCACATAAATGCGCTGGGTAAACATTAAGGATACAGAAAGGAGCCATTTATTGCTCTGTAACCTCAGCGGCAAGCCAAAATTATTTCCTAAATAACAGATTTCTAGGCTTGCTGAATTATTGTGTAACAGAGGGACAATAACTTCCACTGAATTTCTCCCTTGGCTATCTGTAAAATGAGCAGCATGAACTAGATCCAGGTAATCATAGGTGCCGTTTTCAGAAAGCTCAACCTATGGAAACTTTCTGTGGAAAACAGAGTCACCAATAGTTCAGGTTTGGAGAGTCTTTATTAATTACCTAAGTGATTAAAATCTAAAGAATGAGAGAAAAATAGCATCATACTCATTTTAAAAAATGTATAATACTTTTGCTTTTGTCCCTTTTATCTCCTATCATCATGAAGGAGTACATAGTTAGGTCAGATATTTTTCAGAACCTCTATTGCTAAGAAAAGTTAACTTAGATATCAGAAAAAAAATTTATCTCATGAAATACTGAAATTTCCAAAGAATGCTTAAATCTAACAATGTCATAAGTCAATTTTAAAATTTGCTTCTATCGGTAATGGGAAAAATAAGTGGGAATGACAAACTTATATTGGCTTTTATATTCTTCCATACATCTGTTTAGTAGGTATTTTTCCTGATTCAGACATATGGATTTAGTTAATAAAGTCTTTTTTTCAGTATTTATGCAATTTTAAATTCTCTATAATCTACCATTATGACTTTACTGGTTGATGGTTATTTTGTCAAACATTATAATTTTTATTCAAGTATTCTTATAAAAATAAACTATTTAGATATACATTCAGATAAGTGCTCATGTCCTTAATTATTTACATAGTGTTAGAAATGTAATCACTTTTTTTCCTTATAAAGAGTCCAACTTGCTTTATACCTCCATATTGGTATATTATGCTTTTTAAATAATACTTCAAAAAGTGAGAGAAAATAAAAAATTAAGCTTAGATCATATGTCTTATAAATAATATAGCAAGGAAATTAAAGTTCTTTAACCTAGTAAAAACATTATTTAGGTGACTACTGATTCATCCTTTTAAAAAGTCAAATAAGTATTAAAACTTTAAACCCCTATAACTAGTTCTAGTTCAAGGAGATATATTGAAGGCACTGTAGAAAACCATATTTCCAGAGAAAGCATTGTTAATACAGTGGTGCCTCACACAACGAACTTAATTCGTTCCAGGAGCAAGTTTGTTATGCGAAAAGTTCGTTATGTGAAACGCGTTTTCCCATAACAATACATGTTAAAAAAAATAATTCGTTCTGTAGCATAAAATATGCTAAGATGACATAAAAAAGATAAATTTTTTGTTATTATTTTTATTTAGATACATCTAAAAACATAATGTTTTTTAAAAAAAAAACACATTTTTTTAATTTTAAGACAGACTAAGTAGAGTCTACCGAATCTTGCACATCTTCATCCATTTTCTGCTTTTTGGCTGATGGTTTCATGAAAAACCTGTCCAGAGTCGTTTGTTTTTCTCTTTTCTCCAACATCTGCCGGAAATAACGGACAAGAGTATCGGAGTAAAGATCGTTGATCCTGTTTGCTTCAGCTGAATCCGGATACAGTGTATTGAGTTTAACTTAAAAGGACGACTGCCGTGATACGTGCGTGATTTAATTCGTAATGAAGAACGATTGCAGCGATACGTGCTTAAGTTAAGCGCAGTGACTAACGACTGCCTGCAGTGCCTGCGCGGAAGGATGCAATACATCGGCAGCGATCGTGGAAGCTCGGGCGAAGCGGTCGTGGAAGCTCGGGCGACTTCGTTGTGTGAAACGAAGTTCGTTGTATGAATCATGAAATGAAGTTCGTTGTGTGCAGCGTTCGCTGTGCGAGGCGTTCTTTATGGGAGGCACCACTGTATAACACAGAAGTAATTTTTAAATGAAATAATAGAGAAAATTACAGCTGAGAACATGCTATCTTCAGAGCTGCAGATGAAGTGAATACTGAAGTGAAGACTTCAGATTCAGAACTGAGATATCCTATGGAGGAAAGAAATTCTAAATATGACTGAAACCATAAAATTAACTGAAGGTCTCTTTATGCATTAGGCAGCCAGCATTTACCTCCAGGCAAAAAAAAAAAAAAAAAAAAAAAGTGAAAGGGGGAGATGTTTCCTATAAATAAGTGACAGAAGATGTTGGAAGAAAGCTCAAGGTTCAAGAGAGGATACTGATCCCACAGAATATTTGCATTTCTTCTAAATTTGGAAAGCCCTCATTCTACCAATAAAACTTTTTACCCACTTATTCTAAAGTGAAGCCTTCTAAAGGACATAGCTCATCCCACTCTACTCCACTCGACATAAGATTGCCAGTTATGGGAGAAACTTCATGAGAAAACTATCTTATATAATTAGAGAGAAAACCTACACTGTTCCATATATAGTTTTTCTTCTTAAAACATCAGAGGGCAAAATAAGATATATTAAGAGAATCGGTAGCATAGAAGAAAAAGATCAAGATAAACAGAAAACCTCCATAGATATCATTCAGGAAATAAAAGAATATTTATAAAAGCTAATAAATATTCAGAGATTTTGGCAGATATATTATCTATGAATCAAAAATGGGTTACAATGAAAAAGGCTCAATCAAGAACTCTCAAAACCAAGAAAGAATTCTCAAAAATGAAAACACAATGAAAAATTTTTAAATTCAATAAGGAAACTAAGTAAGAAAATCAAGGAAATATTACAGAATGTAGAGCAGAAAAATGAAAGAAAAGGTTAAATGAGCCGAAACTGGTTTGGCTCAGTGGTAGAGCATCGGTCTGCAGACTGAAAGGTCCCAGGTTCAATTCTGGTCAAGGGCATGTACATGGGTTGTGGGCACATCCCCGGTGTGCAAGAGGGTGTGCAAGAGGCAGCTGGTCAATGTTACTCTCTCATCGATGTTTCTAGCTCTCTATCTCTCTCCCTTCCTCTCTGCAAAAAATCAATTAAAAAATATATTTTAAAAAAAAAGAAAAGCTAAATGAGAAAAATAATCTATATATATAAAAGCCTAACATGCAAAGTGTACCCTCGGGAGTTTGATCTCTCACTATGATGTGTGCTGACCACCAGGGGGCAGCAAAGGATGAAGGAAGGTCCCTGCCAGCAGCAGGCTGCCAGGAGAAAAAATGCCCCAGCTAGAAGCCAGCAGTCAGGGAAGAGAGGCCCTGGGCAGTAGCCGGCAGCCAGCAGCTGGCAGCGGCTAGGAACCCCACCATGCACAAATTTTATGCACTGGGCCTCTAGTGAAAATATAATACACAAATACACACACATACACACATACATACATACCAATAAAGTCATCCTAAAAAGAATGAAGAAGGTAAGGAGGGGGGAGAAATATCAAAGAAATAATAGAACAGACTTTTCCAGACTTAAATATAGTCACAAGTCTGCAGTTTGAACTTGTATACTAAGTGTTCAGAACATAAAATGATAAAAGGCCTATACCTAAACATGTTATTGAGAAGTCTGGACACCTCAATGAAAAAGATAATCCTAAAAGCTTTCTGAGACAATAATAAGTAACTATAAAAGAAGAAAAAGCGGGTAAAATTTAGACTTTTTATCCACAACATTGGATGCTAAAAGGCATAGAACAATGCCTTTAAAAGTCCAAAAGAAAATTACTTCCAACCTAGAATTCCATGCCCCACTCAACAATTAATCAAGGTTGACTTTGGCTCTGTGGATTGGACCTGGGAATGGCTGTGACTATTGCTTTGAATGGTACGTCCCTGTATTATTTGTTTCAATGATCATATGTTAATTTGCTAAAAATTCTTTTTTTCAAATTTAAAATCATTAAGTTCTTGCTTAGATATAAAAAAGGAACAGTCAAGACAATATAATTCTTGACTGGTCCATCTGCTACAGCACATGTGTCAAACACAAGGCCCGCGGGCCAAATCCAGCCCGCCAGGCCTTGCAATGTGGCCCACACCGCGCTGTCATTACTGCACTCCGCTGTCAGTTTATGACATTGTCAGTTTATGACTGTTCAGTAAACCATTCGGCCCGCGATTTAGGCTGGATTTTAGATTTTGGCCCCTTCTCTGATTGAGTTCGACACCCCTATGCTAGAGAATGTGATCACACCTACTATGTCCTGAGCACCCACGCTGTGCAAGACAGGATGCTAAGTGGCTTGTTTCCAAAGATCAGAAGGGAGAAATCAGAATGTTCATTTCACAGATGTAAAAACTGAGCTGCAGGGAATTTAAGTAAGTGGTCCAAGGTAACAAAGGAGTTGAATGGTACAGCCAAACCAACTCCAAAGCCAAAATAAAATTTAAAAACATAAGGAGAGAGGTCATGTTAGATCCTTCCTCTGGGTATATATCAAGTCTAACAGTCTCTGATTCCACAAGCAGAACAAAACCAACGTCTCCTCAATTTCACGTCAGCCTAAATATCTATGCAGACATCCAAAGAATGTGGATAACCAGATAAATTTTCATTTCCAGGGCATGTGTATAGGGTCCACAAAGTGTACTATCTAGCACAGGTGCAGGGGTTTACCCTTGCAGGCTATTCCTACACCGGGCGTGTCTGTATCACATTATACATATTTTATCCCGTTAACATTTTCCTGAACCTATGTTTCTGCATATAAAAATATTACACTGTTACAGCATAACAGTAAATCAAACCAAAAATTTTTTTTTCAAAAAAAAAGGTCCCTTTATCAAAGCTTAGTTTATGTTTATTTTAAGAGTGTTCAAAAATCCACTCAATGTGGTTAGGTTTTACAGCTCTTAAAAACATGCTCCAAATTTACAGATATTTCATAACATTCCTATCAGCATATAAGAGCTTCTCTCACAGCTGGCACAGAGTGTCCTTTCTTCTGTCTCTTCTAAATCGGTAGGAAGCTCCTCAGATCTCCTTTTGCGAACATTTTCTCTCCTGGCAGTGGGGAGTCACAAAGGGGAAGCTATTGATCTGGCAGTAAAGCAAAAAAATTCCACACGATGAGATAGCTAGCATAAGTACAAGTTCAGGCAGGAAACCAATGATTTTATTAATTATTGCTGGTTGTGTCATTATACAAAAATACTCAGGCCAAAAGGAAAAAATACAGAGTGTGTGTTTGTGTGTGTGTGTGTGTGTGTGTGTGTGTGTGTGTGTGAATGAGAAAGGGAGAGGGAAGAGAAAGGGGACAAGGAATGAGAATGAATGCCATCCTGTAGACACCCCACCAGCACTCACCAGAGGAAATCAAGTTGCCGCCAGTTTGGCTGGGGTTCAGCGCCATCTGCATAGTATTTAAAAGTGAGAGCCAAACTCTGAGCTATTTTATTGGAGTTAGTAAGAAAGCTCTCCAATCTATATCCGAAACTCGACTGTTCCAGCCTCTGAGAATCACCAAAAAGAGCTTACAGAGGTCAAGGAACTTAAAAACAGCATGAGGAGCCGCTTTGCAGTCCGTGTAAAACCAGGAGTCAGTAGCCTGAGCATTTGATTAGACCATTTGGTCTCTAATGAGTGGTGGGAAAATCCTGAGGCAGTTCTTGGGGTGAAAGGTATAAGATAGAGGATAATAATAGCACTAACAGACAAAATATACAGAGTGCTTGCTCAGAGCCAGACACTGCTTTAAGATTTTTACGTTCACTAATTTATTCCATCCCTACAGGTAAGGTTGTGTGGTATTATTATTATCCACATTTTGCAGATGAAGAATTCCCCAGGAGAAATTCCTGGGATGTAAATGTGTTTTTTTAAGGTTGGTTTTTAATTTTTGATCTCTCAAAATCCAATGCTTGTTTTTTGTTCCCATGTGAATCCAAAGTGTGCAAATGTGATTCTGAGTTTCTTTCAATATCCATGAAGCATTTAAGAAAAACATAGATTCTTTTTTAAAAAAATAGGTTATGATTTATCTAGACATATAGATAACAGTAATAATAGCTAACAATTACTGAGTATCTTTTATTGCCAAACTCTGCTATTCACATAATAAATTATATTGAATCTTGCAACAAACCCATAAGGTTTAACATCCATTTGGAAATGAGGAAACTAAGGCACAAATGTAAGTAACCTGCCAGAGATCACAATGCTAGCAAGTAGCTAAGACAGGACTTAACCCAGGACAACTGTCTCTTGAGTTTATGCTATTGCTTTGGTATCTATTGCTGCCCTCAAAAATTAGTGGCTGAACCCAACAATTTAGTATTATTTCTCTCAATTCTGTGGGACAACTGGGCTCAGGAAGTGCTCCCACTAGGGGTCTCACAATGAGACAGCAGTTGGGGCTAAAAGAAGACATAAGTGGGCGGGACATCTAAAATGGTTTTTTACTCAGACAATTGGCACCTCCGCAGGAATGGCTGGAATTGCTGGGGACTGGCTGTCCTCTCTCTCTGTCTCCACAGATTATCAGTGTGGGTAGCTTGTGCTTCCTCACAGCTTCATGGTCTCAAGATGATAGTCACATCTAGCTTTCCCCTGTGTGAACAATCCTAGAGACCCAAGAAGAAGCTGGAGATTTTCTCTTGACCTTGCCTTGAAGGTCATGCAGCATCACTTTTCCACATCCTCTTGGTCCAAAGGAAGTCACAGGGCTCAGGTCCCACCACGTTCAAAGAAGGGGATTACACAGCAGTGTAAATATTCATGGGCTCCACCTTTGGAGAACAGTATCATAGCTCCTTCTTACAATGATTTGTTGCTTATATTGTATACTGCAGAGCCAGAGATTTGGGTCCAGTTTGAAGGAGGAACATAAGCTACTGAACATAAGCACATGGGAAATCCTTTCCAAAATAATTGTCTTCTTCTACTCGAGAAATCTGCAGAGATGGCACTGTGCTGCCTCAAGATGATATCAGTGAGAGGAATTCCAAAAATGTCTGGAAAGATTCTAAGCCTCATTAGGTCCGATAAAAATTCCCATTTTTCTTTTTCCTTACTCTTTAAAATAAAATGGAAAGTCTCCCTAGAATATAGGCATTCTCTTGATTGAGTACTTGTCCTAGCTCTACTAATTTGTCTTGACTAGGTCATGTAACCTCTGGGCAACATTTTCCTCTTCCTTAAAAATGTATATTATTGTTTTCCATCATGAAATCCATGGGAGGATCAGGAGATTATGCACATGAAGTCACTTTGAAAACTGAAAAGCAAGGCACTTCTCACTTTTGGAGCTTGCTATTGGTTGATTATTGAACCGATGCATGTCTCTTCTACTGTGCTGTATGTTCCATGGCATCAGGGACTGTGTTGAGCCCACAGTTAAGAAAACCATATGCTTTATCATCCAAGCAGGAACACTTCCAAGAGTGAAAGGGGACTTTTGAAAATAATTATGTTATAGACCAACAGATGTAAAAAGGACATGTGTTCATCCTACCCTAGTAGATACTCAATAAACATTTGTTCGATATAAAATATTATTTATGTGACAGTTTTATCACTTATTTTTTTTCTCCTTTCTCATTATTACTCTTGTCATTCTCTCTTATTCCACCTTTTCCTCACGGTCACCTAATTTTGTCTTTATTTCCTATCACCTAATTTTGTCTTTAATAAAGAACTCAAATTTGATCCCATCTCTAATAGCAAACTGACTCATTTTTTAGATTATCACTACTCTTAATGTCAAGCTACCTCCCAAGATTAGAATTACACTCTATTAATTCCAAATAGAATTGTTTAGTGCCCACTACATGACAAGCTCCGTCTCACATGACCAAGGTAAGCAAAATCCCTGCCTTCAGAGAACTTACATTCTTGAGAAGTTAGACAGACAGTATATATGCAAGTATTATAATCTCAGGTTGTGGTAAGTTCTATGAAGAATATAAAATGGGAAGATTTGGTAACCAATTATGTGAGTTTTAAAAAGACAGTCTAGAGAGAGGAGACATAAGCCAAAATCTTAATGACTTAATCCCAGGCATATGAAGGGCTGGGGAAAGTGCTCAAAACAGAGAGAGCAGTAGATACAAAGGCCTGAGGAGGATGAGTTCATCAGCACATTGAGAAATGGAGGGTCATAGGGCCAGAGCCTAGTAAGCATGGAGAGAGCGGGACGGCTATGGTTGGAGAGTGCTGGCTGGGAGGTCAGATAGCTCCACATTAGAGTTGTTGACTCTCCTTATCCCGATGGCATGACCCAGGCATGCTATTTATACTCTCTGAGCCAACCTTTTAGGGTCAGTGTGCATGAAGATAAAATAAGATAAATGTGAAGGGTTCTATAAATAGTAGATGCCATATACATAGGGAATGAGATAGAGTTATACAATTACTTTGAGATTCTTGAATGAATGCTCCTAAATTAATTCATAGGTAGCTGTATTTGTAACCTATTAACCCAAAAATGAGACATAAAAATTAAAACTAATATTATCTTTAAGTTTTGTGTGTGTGTTTTTAATTTCCCTGATGGTCATTGAACATCCATGTATGTGTTCAATCTGAATATAGGATAAAGAGTGAGGTGTCCATTATCATTTCTGGGAACTCCTCTGGCATCCCAGGCCTGGTGTCCTTTACCTGTTCCTAATCCTCTGTCTCAGTGCCCCTTGCACATCACTATTAATTTTCAAAATAATAGATCCAAAACTCAGTCATCAGATTCTCTATCTTCCTTTTAAATCCCACCACTTCCTACTCCTTATCTTTCATAGCATAAAACACGACTGTTTACAAAGGAACCTTAAGCTAGTCAGTCCATGCTGAAAGGGATTAGCTTTCCGGTAATCTAGTTGGAACTCGGCCTTTGTGTGCTTGCCCTGAGCTGCACCTGTTGTGCAGGTGCTATTCCAGCCACTCTTCCCTGAAGTGGCCAGCGTCTGAAGTCCTTTGTGCAGCTCGGCAGGTGCATTAATTATAGACTACCTGGATGCATCTAGAACACTTGGCAGTAGCAACACTGTAGTTAATGTCCTGTTAAACAATGTCTCCAATGGTGTGTGTTGTGGAGAATTATAAGAGACATTTAGATAACAGCTTAGTATAATCCAGGAGTCATTTAATCACCTCAATTGTGTCCTGACTCAATTTTGTTGCAAAATAAATCTTTTTCTTTGACAAAAATTCTTCCAAACTGATCATAGGTATCTGCCTTGAAACAAGGTATGAGAGAGTTATAGTTACTGCCATGAAAATAATTTCTAGTCAGGGAAATTCATTAGCATTACTGAAATGTTGGCTCTTGCATGGATGTGCCCGCAGTTCTTCTCTGAAGCCAGGAATCCCTAAGGCATTTTCTTACTTTGATTTCAAATGTGGAAAAACTCAGTACTGCCAAAGAGTGCATTTTTTTTTTTTCAAAAGATGAATCTGAGTGGATTTTTCACCAAATGCCTAAGAAACTGGAGTTATTTAAATGACCAGTGCTGAAAATTAAAAAGCACTCATGTGCAAGAATAAGCATGTGGATCTCTCATTTGAAAAGAAAAGAAAAAAAAGGTAATTAAATCATCCTTCTTTAGGTAGTCCAAGAAAACCCACTAAGATGAAACCAGTTTGCCAGTTCATTAGATAAAATACATAAAAGTGGTCAGAATGATCTCAGCTTCCTTGAAGCCCAGGGGAAGGGGATGAACCAATCGATACACATAGACTGGTTTGGTACATGGCCCTCCTGCCCCCATTGGAGAATATCATCTCTACCTGAGAGATAGCCTGTCTTACGAACCTCCTTTTTATTTAGCTAAGAACGGTCTTTTGAGAGTAACTCCTTGACTCATAGAGGAAGAAGCAGGTGATAGCAAGAGCTGGGACTTCTCGTAGTTGAAGGAAAAGGAAACTTAAAGAATTGGAATGTTGTCATCACCAGTTCCAGAGAAAGCAAGTTTTCAGTTATTTAATGTCACTCATAATATTTATTATTTATGTCACTCATAATATTTATTATCTTGTAATAATAAATAGTTATCAAGGAAGGACTTAAAAAAAGTTTTTATGGGTGTTTTAGTAGCTCTTCCAATTCCCTCATCAGGCCACTAGTGACTAACAAAACCAGCAGTATAGAATATGAAGATGGATAAAACAGAGAAAACAAGAAAGGAATTCTTTGGGAAGGGACACAGCAGACCTGTACTAGTACTTCCATTCTATACTCATTGCAAACAGGGTTCTTTTCTTGTCCCTCCATCTTCACAGCCCAAGTCTCATGGGAAAGAGCTGCCTTCACCTCTCTCAGTAATTTTATTTAAAAACCTGTCACCCTGACAGGGAAGAAAAAAAAAATATGCTGATTTTCCCTGACCGGTTTGGCTCAGTGGATAGAGTGTTGGCCTGTGGACTGAGGGGTCCTGGGTTCGATTCTGGTCAAGGGCATGTACCTTGGTTGTGGACACATCCCAGTGGGGGAGAGGGGGAGTGCAGGAGGCAGCTGATCGATGTTTCTCTCTCATCGATATTTCTAGCTCTCTATGCCTCTCCCTTCCTAACTGTAAAAAATATAACATTTTTTTAAATATGCTGACTTGAGGGAAATAGCATAATGGTATTCCATTTCCTGCTGCACTCTCTGAATCACAAATATAAGCATTTTTCTTAAAATTAAACTTTTAAAGTGTTCATCAAAAGCCACGATCATATTCCCTAATCATAAGTTTCCATATTGTGTCTCAGCCCCCATCTCACTCACTCATTATTGAGCCCATGTGTACAATTTGCCATGAGATATGGCCACAGAGATATCTCTTCAGCACTAGACTTTATACTGAATCGTAACCTCTTCAGTTTTCCCACAAGGACACAGTAGACCTCCAGATTCTTATGCTTTCACCCCTAGAATCGTTTTGGAGATACTGCTCCTCTCCCTCGTGCAGAATTTAATTCCGCTTATTTCAATGAATACGTACTGGCCCCTAATAAGTGCATGAGCTCTAAATAAAAGAACAATCCTACCTTCAAGAGGCTCAGAGTGTGGTGTGAAAGAAAAATAGACACATATGCAAGTGACAACACAAGTTGGACTCGGATCAGTTCGAGCTAGACATGGAGAGAGCAATGACTGAGGAGTAAAGTTTCAACAGGCAGGCAGAATGTGAGGGAAGGCACGCGAAGCAACTGTGACAACATGAGCACAAGCAAATAGAGTGAGTGTAGTCATGGAAATGAAAGCGAGATGTGTATGGAACATGGTCAGAGATGAGCACATCACCAATTGTGATACTTTCTCTACCCCACCCCTCTTTAAAAAATGTGTATCTTACGTCTATTGCCAGGAGAAGCTTTTTCAATCAGCTCCTCTCTTCATGATTGATATGTTTTTATTAGATTACAAATCCTTAAAGGACAAAAATGTTTTCGTGTGTTTTTGTGTACTCCAAATACTAACAAGTATTGTATACAAAAAGCAGTTTTGGCTCAGTGGATAGAATGTCGGCCTGCAGACTGAAGGGTCCAAATTCAATTCCGGTCAAGGGCATGTACTTTGGTTGCGGCACATCCCTGGTGCGGGGTGTGCAGAAGGTCACTGGTCGATGCTTCTCTCTCATTGATGTTTCTAACTCTCTATCTTTCTCCCTTCCTCTCTGTAAAAAAATCAATAAAATAAAGTAGTCACTACTTGTTAGTGATTCTGTTACACTGGGCACACCCCTCCAGAGCCCATGGTTTTACGAGCATTTTTCTGCACAAGTGGAGACATCAGGAGAGGAGTGAACATCCTTAGGAAGTATCACTAGTTACCAAGGTAGGGGCAGGCGGAGGAACCGATTTTTGCTACACAGAAGGAGGCCTGAAAGATTATAACATTCATGATTCCTTGATTATCAGAAAATAGGGAAACTATTAAAAGTTTAAGAAACTGCCCATTCTACCCACCAATTCAAACTAGAAACAATGGATCAAGAAGTCCAATTTCAAGATCTACAAAAAGCCATCAGCCTGAGATATTTTATTCCTTTTTTTATCTCCTCCTACAACAATATTTCACAGTTCAAGTTGTCTTTACTTGTCCTTTTTACAAGCTTTTTCACAATTTTAAGGAACATAACATGCATTCTGTGGAAGAGAGAGAGAAAAGACGAGATAGCACCAGATTTACTCTGACCTTTTTAAGGTTCCAAATTTAGTCAGCTAGCCATTTCTATCCTCTTCGCTTTTCAGAAGCTTGTGTGCTCGGGAGAACTAAAACGGCAAACCCCTCCACATTACCAGCATTTAAAAGGTTAAACGGTTTATTTTCATCCCACTAAGCAGAGAATTAAGACTCCAGTGTGTCTGGGCTTGCTATGACAAGGATCACAGCAAGCAAGAATCTAGAGATGTGTCCTTAACCCTTTCGCTTACAGGCCTCGGACCTCACGCTGGGGGGTTTCTTCCCCAATTTTGCAAACTGTTCAACTGTGGCTCTCAGAAACGGCCGCACGGCAGACAGGTGCTACCTTTGTTCCTCAAAGTCTATCACCTCTGTCTGTAGGAGCCCAGCATGCAGGGCGCTGAGTCCCCTGAAGAGGGAACTGTCCCTGGCAGCAAAGGAACTCATCCTCTAGGCTGCTTTGGGACCACGCCATTTTCCTATGCAGGGCAGTCTTCCCTCAAATGAACATTCTGATACAGAATGGACGGACGGCTTTTGCCCTAGCTGGTTTGGCTCAATGGATAGAACATCGGCCTGCAGATTGAAGGATCCCCGGTTCAATTCAGGCCAAGGGCACATGCCTGGGTTGCAGGCTCGATCCCCAGCAGCGGGCGTGCAGGAGGCAAACAATCAATGATTCTCTCTCATCATTCAGGTTTCTCTCTCCCCCTTTCCCTTCCTCTCTAAAATCAATAAAATATATTTTTTTAAAAGGACAGCTTTCTTTGTGACCAGATCTATTTTCAGTGATATTGAGTGAAGCAAGATCTTGACTCACAAACCTTTCATGTAAAGAGGCGTGAGGGTATACAAAACAGTCAGGAGCTTGGGGAGGAAATACTTTACCATTTATAAAGGTGCATGCCTTACTATTCTTTCTCTCTCCCCTTTCTCAGAAGAACTCCAACCATTTCTTTTCTAAATTCTCCATTTAGAAAAAGTAAGAATCCCAACTGTAGAGGGTGGAGGCTTTGTCTTGTCCAGAGAAGTGAAGTCACCAAGAAACGAGGCTCAGCAGGGGGCCTGACATCCAGCTACTTAACAGCTTTGGTCCTTGCTTCCCCTCCTTGGGGCTACTCTCAATTTTCTACCAAAATAGCCAGGGCTTGTCTTTTCTTACCCATTTCAAAACCTGCTATGAGAACACATAAATGGGTGGCATAATTCCCAAGCATAAGAAAAGTGAACTACCCACTCTCACAAAACAATGAAAGCCCGCTGGGCCTTTAGAAAATGAAAGAATTAAAAATAGAGTTTTTCATTTTCAATAGGAGAGCACTTGCTTTGGCCTTTGGAAGCACATTTAAGCTTTTGTGACCCATGCTCTGAGAGCTGACCTGGAAAGCAGAGCTATGAGGTGTGGTTAAATTTCAGGCCTTACATAAAGAAATCTGCTGCTTATGTAAAAGTGATGCTCTCTGGGGTCCTAAAACTACACCTCTATTCTCAGAAAACGAAAATGTAAGTGATGATAATGTGCTACATTCCTTGAATGTATCAGTCTTTACAAAACCGCAGTAGCCTGGGCTTTTTTTTTTTTTTTTAAATATATATATTTGCTCTCTTCAAGGGATTTTCCTGCATAATATAAATGTTCTCCTTTTTGCCACCTTTAGAACGCAGGATGATGGGAGCACAAGGGAGTCAAAACTTATGTGGAGTTGAACTCTAAATTCAGCATGTAAGGTGAAAATTACATAGTCAAATCTATCCTTCAAAATCCCTCAAATTATCTATAACATAGAGTATATATATGCTTGTATATATATGTATCCACCGGTTTGGCTCAGTGGATACAGCGTCAGCCTTTGGACTGAAGGGTCCAGGGTTTGATTCCGGTCAAGGGCATGTACTGTGGTTGCGGGCATATCCCCTGTGGGGGGTGTGCAGGAGGCAGCTGATCGATGATTCTCTCTCATCGATGTTTCTAACTCTCTATCCCTCTCTCTTCCTCTCTGTAAAAAAATCAATAAAATATATATTTTTTTAAAAAGTTGCTGGGGGTGGTAGTGAAGAATAGACTAGGCAGAGCACAGATAATTTTTAAAATATTCTGTTTGATTCCATAATGATGGATATTTATTGTTATACATTTGTTCAAACTCATTCCACGTACAACACCAAGTTATCTTATCAAAGATAACTATGATAAGAAGCCAGGATATCATATTTGACATCTAACAATGAAGTTTATAAGCCACTGCATGCATTTTATCAAATTTGATTTTCACAGCAACTTAATTAGACACTTATATTCTAGGGGTCTGGGGAAGCATATCCTGGCTGTTAGCAAAGTAGGAAGTCACAGTACATGCTTAATAACCATGTTTAATGGTTTAATTAATTCCAATCTAAAAAATAAACAATGAAATCCATAATGGTTACAGAGGTTTTCTAAGGTCTATGAGGCAAAAATAAACATAGCCAGTCTAGAACTCAGTCTTTTGACTTTTAAACCAATTAGCTTCCCACTGTCCCAAGCTACCTGAGATAACATGAGTTATTCTAAAGGAACCAACTTAATCTCCTTTGTTATGTCTATGTACTTCCTCCACAATTGACCCAAAGGAAAGTACAAGGCAAGTATGTGAAAGACTGGGGACTATAAAGAGAAAAATGCCAAAGGTGATCCAACACAGCCATATCCTAGAGCAGTGACTTCTTAAAACTTTGGGGCTGTGATGCACTGATAGATATGCATTGTCTTAATCACTTCAGACTGTTACAACAAATGCCAGAGACTGAGTGACTTAACAAACACTTATTAGGGTTTCAATATATGAATTTTAGGGAACACAAATGTATTGCACCACAACCCAGCATTACATGCACACATACACAACACACACAGAAGTCTAATGAAACAATACTCATCCCCACTTATAAGTTCTTGCCCTTACTTATGAGAAAGAAACCCTGATATTTTCTAGCCTAATCCATTATTGTTTATACTGGTAGCAACTAGTTAATTTGATTTTACAACCCTAGCAGAGAACAATTTGAAGTGAGTAAGATTTTTATTGAATGATTTAAGTCCTTAATATTCTTTCTCTTCTGCTTTGCAAGTTGAAAGTAGTGGTCTCAACATTATAGGCTATGAGATAGCTCATAATCACTATCATAATAACGCAGCCACCCTGCATTTATAAAATACTTTATACTATTCTGAATGCTAGCTCCCACTTTCTTTCCTATGCAACACGCCCAGCCCAGTGAATTAAGCAGAGAAATGTATTAATTACGTTAAATAGCTTAAGAAATTAAGGTTAAAAGACATTAAGTAACTTGCCACAGAGTCAGTTAGCAGCACACCTGTAATTGGCAGTTGTTCTGCCTCCAAATCAGTACTCTCACCTGCGTCTTTATCCCCAAAAACCAAATGTAAGATGAGATCTATTAAATTCTATCAACCACATTTCTTGGAGATTCAAAATGAAAGAAATATAACACAAAGAGGAAAAAAGGATTCTGGTTGGAAGTCAAAGGAGTGGGGAGAAGTATATGAGAGGCAAGTAAAGGCTAATTGTCTTTTGGACAAAGGGCTAATATTAATATATACGTATCTATATACATATAAAGAAAGATAGCTTATCCCTCAGATCATTTAAAACAATAAGTTCTCATCCTTCCTTGCTACTTAATGTATGTGGAACTAGCATGCAGAATTAAAACTGATGTCTTTGTACTAATTATCAAGTTAACAGAGGTCTGGTTTTCAACAATAAAACATGGAAAGAAAAAGCTAGTCGAAAAAAATGTTGCCTTTGTTTAAAATCATGCCTTCATTCTCTTTGGTATCATGGGAAATATTCCCCCAGGAAATTAAAAATCATCCACCATGTCTGCCTATCTTACCACCAGGTGTGTGCCTCTCTGTTACAATTACAGGAGCACTGGAGATTAGAAGACAAGGTTTAACTGTTTTTTTTAGAGACAAATTTATTTCCTGTGAAAACATAGACTATCTCCTATTCCTCATATACACCTTTCAGATCTTAGGTAAAATAAGTGGTGATAACAAAATAAGCTTCTATTTAAATGGAATAACAGGAGAACGTTAACAAGCACAGGTTCCAGATTAAAAAAACACAGGGAAGTATATATGTTTTCCTTATACCCCTGTCTAATGTTGTTGGAAAACTCACACACAACAGTCATCCACCCTAGGAGCTTTTTGCATTGCCAGCCTTGGCAAAGCAGCCTCTCTATAAGATTTATCAAGTATAAAGTTGAACCACTTCTATAAAAAATGAGCTGCTCCAGAGATACTATAATACCAATTATGAAGTTTTTACAAGAAAGGTTTTAAGAATGCTCATTGGCAGAAACTGGTTTGGATAGAGCATCGGCTTGCGGACTGAAAGGTCCCAAGTTCGATTCCAGTCAAAGGCTTGTACCTTGATTGCAGGCACATCCCCGGAGGGGGGATGGGGGCAGGAGGCAGCTGATCAATGTTTCTCTCCCATCAATGTTTCTAACTCTCTATCCCTCTCCCTTCCTCTCTGTAAAAAATCAATATAATATATTAAAAAAAAAAAGAATGCTCATTGGAGGCCCATGAATGGGTCAGAACTTGGGAGCTACCTTGAAAAAAAAATCTTGAATTAACAACTGTAGGACACATTTTCAAGGTGATTTGAGCTCAGCACTTTGGAACTGATTTAACCAAATTCGATGTCTCCAATATGGAAAAACAGATTTAATTGGAAAAGCACTTAACAGTGTCTGTTACATCACAGGAGTCCTTTTGTTGTGCAGTGTTTTTATTATTTTTAACTAATCTCTTCGTATAATCTTGCCCTGTGTTTACCTTACAGTTCCCTTTTGTTTCTTTGTCAACACGCTATCTACAGGCTTAGCTTACTCTGTGGCTCTGAGATTGTTCACTGAGATCACATCACCTCTCACCACAGAGGTTGGCAACACGTCTTGCCTGAAATAAACAGATTTCATGTCTTCAAGTATGCAGTTAGCTAATTTATTTTACCAGTGAACCCAAATGTCCTTTCAGAAATCTGAAAGGTTTTAAATCTAAGATACATTAGTATGCCAGTCTCTAATGCCTTTTTGTAGGGTTAGGAAAGGGGCATGAAAAGCCATAATACTATTTACACAGACAAGCTAGATTGTTGAAACTAATGAATATTCTGCATTCCACAATCTATTACTAAGTTTCCACTATAAAAACTGTTATACCAAGTGGAAACTTTGAAGTACTATCCTTCTCTATCCACAGGCTTTAGTCAGGCTCCCAGCCTGTTTCCATGGTCCATGTTGCTGCCTGGTTGGTTCAAAGTTGGGCATATGTTTCATCAAGGCCAATCAAAGGGATTTTTACTGTAATGAGGCATATTCTCTCTCTCTCTCTCTCTCTCTCTCTCTCTCTCTCTCTCTCTCTCTCTCTCTCTCTCTCTCCTCATGAAGTAAAAGGTATTAAAGATCAAGTGATCCTAGACCTGGCAGGCAGGTACCATCATTATCAATGCATGGAAATCAATGCATGGAAATAGCCTGTCTGAGAAGAAAGCCAACCTGGAAAAAACAAAGGCAGAGAGAGAAAAGAGTCATGCCCCAATTATATCAGCTCACCACTTGACCCAGCTGTGCTTCAGCTGAATATGGACTTTAAGTTCTGCTTTTACATACTTGGGATTTCTGTCACTTGCAAACATAATGATTATGGAAAATATTACAGATAGCAAAAGAGATTAAGCATTGCCATTTATTTTATGGTATATTCATTCAAAGTCGCTTTTGAAGGATACTTTCATAAGGTTATTAGATTGGTGGGATTCTTTTTCTTTCAACACTTTACATATTTTTACTCCACCCTCTTCTTGCTTGTATAATTTCTTAGAAGAAGCTACAATCCTTGTCTTTGTTCTTCTATAAGTAAGGTATTGTTTCTGTTGGGGGTTTTTTCCCAGAATTTTTTTCTTTATTTTTGATTTTTTGTTATTTGAAAATGATATGCCTTGTGGGGGTTCTTTTTTGGGGGGTGGCATTTATTCTTCTTAGTGTCCTCTAGATTTCTTGAATCTGTGGTTTGGTCTCTGACATTAATTTGGGGAAAATTCTCAGTCACTACTGCTTCACATATTTCATCTGTTCCTTTCTCTCTTTTTTTCTCATTCTGATATTTTCTGAATGGGTATTTTATACCTTTTGTGCTGTCCCAGTACTTGGGTATTCTGTTTCCTTTTCCCCCCAATCTTTGTTCTCTTTGATTTTTAGTTTTGGAGGCTTCCATTGATACATTCTCAAGATCAAAGATTCTTGAGTCTACTAATGATCTTATCACAGGCATTTTTCACTTCTATTAGAGTGTTTTTATCTCTAGCATTTCTTTATGGCTCTTTTTTTTTTTTTTTTAAGTTTCATGTCTGCTTACATTGCTCATCTGTTCTTACATGCTATCTACTTTATCCATAGAACCCTTAGCATATGAATCAAGTTGTTTTAAATTCCCGGTCTGATAAAAAAAAAAAAAATTTTAAAAATTCCCCGTATGATAATTCCAATATCCTTGCTGTGTCTGGTTCTGATGCTTGTTCTGTCTCTTCAAATTGTGTTTTTTGCCTTTTAGTATGCATAGTAATCTTATTTTGGTAGTTGGACATTATGTACTAGGTAAAAGAAACTGCTATAAATAGGCTGTTAGTTATGTGATGGTAAGCTATGAGAAGGGGAAGCATCTATAGCCCTATGATTAGGTCTCAGTCTTATAGTGGGCTTATACCTCTGAACTGCGAACGTAAGTATTTTTCTCTCCCACTTTAGGTGGGACAGGAGAGCCTCTGCTTGCTGGAGCTGGGTCTTTTCCTTCTCCTAATTCAATAAAACTCTGATAGTACAATAGCACAGTGTTTTTCAACCTTTTTTGGGCAAAGGCACACTTGTTTCATGAAAAAAATCACGAGGCACACCACCATTAGAAAATGTTAAAAAATTTAACTCTGTGCCTATATTGACTATATATAAAGTAATTCTCTTGAATAGGAATCAAATAAACACAAAGAAAGTATTTTATAATTACTTTATTATGAAATATTAAGTAAACAAAATAGTGAAAAATTATAAAATTCTTGTCTTGTCTGCACCTACGGCACACCAGGCAACATCTCGCGGCACACTAGTGTGCCGCGGAACAGCAGTTGAAAAACGCTGCACTAGCAGACTGGGATCTATAATAGTTAATTGGTTTCTCTTAAGAGCAGGCCTTGTTAACAGTGCTCAGACATGTTACTGGATGGTTCCTTTTCCCCTTCTCCTGATGGAAGCACAAGGAGATTTTTCTCCAATACTTACTGTGAGACCTTGGTTGAGCTCTTAGAGATAAAACTCGCAAAAGTGTGGGTGGCACTTGAAGACTGGATTTCCCTGAAGTTTTTATCTCTCAGATTTGTCCATACTGAACTGCCAGCAATTCATCAAGTACAATTAAAGTTTTCCTATTTCAGAATTAGTTCCTGTAGTTGTTTCTACTGGTGAGTTTCTGCTCTCGTGAGCAATGCCTTCTGTATTTGTCTGTTTGCCTTTACAGTTTTTGGAGCAGTGATTTAACCTGTACCCTCACTTCTCTTACAGATCTAAGAGCTGTTGACTTTTTCAGTCTCTTCTGCTTTTTACTTGTTAGATGGAATGACACCTTCTAAGCTCTTCACATGTGAAACCAGAAATCCAAACTTTCTTGATTCACAACATCTTTAACGATTCAGTAATTTTTTATGGCATGCCTAAACCAAAAGAAATACCTAACAGTTCTGTTTATTAAGTAGCTAGGACCAAACAACTTTTTAAGTATTTATGTTCTAACATCTTAACAGACATTGGAAAATAAATAATAACACATCAGTTGAGATAAAACAATTAATATCTTTACTTTATTCTTAAATAACCACAATTATTTAGCAAGAAGATATGTATACCTATTAGGCACTGCATAACTTCTCAAACCTTGAAATCAGATTTAAATTTACTTCTGTTATTTTCTATTTCTCATTGACTTTCACATGTTATTTGCTTTCTGTTGCAGCAATCACCAGAAACTTAACTACAAAAATATAACATCACCAAAAGGAATATAACATTCTAATGTTAAAACAGTGATTTACCTCAAGCTAGTTGTTTGTGGTGTCTGACAAATATAAAATACTATTGTGTTTCTTTCAAGAATTTAAAATAGTCCACAAACTCTGGGAATTAACAAATGATACATTATAAGAGTCATATGCAGCTGTTAACAGTTGTGAGGAATCTCTCTATATCCTCCCATGAAATAATCTCTACAGGAAGTGTTGCTAAATAAGTAAGGTAGGGAGAAAAAGTGTATAAAGTTTATTAATCAAAGGAGGCATAAATATGAATATAAATATATCTCTCATATTTAAAAATGGAAGAAGAAACTATAAAATGATTTCTAATATTTACCTACAGGAACAAGAAGGTAATTTATCTGAGATAAATCTAGGCTTTTCGAAATATACCTTGTTTTTCAGCTTTGACTTACGAATCTTATACATATTTTACATTCTTATAAGACAATTTTGAAAGCAATCTCAAAAAGTAGAAAGCTAAATAAAGCAAATGAACTTAATTGCATATTGATTTTGTGCATAACCACACAGATTTTAAAACACAAGAATTAAAAATTAATGTGGTACTGGCTGGTGTTGCTCAGTGGTAGAGCATCAGCCCACACACTGAAGGGGGCTTAATTCCCAATCAAGGGCACATACCTGGGTTGCAGATTCAATCCTTGGCCCCAGTAGGGGCTCCTGTGGGAGGCAATCAATTGATGTGTCTCTCTCACATAGATGTTTCTCTCTTTCATTCCCTTCCACTCTCTCTAAATATCAATGTAATAAATATCCTCAGACGAGGATTAACAAAACAAAAACATAGTGTGAAATTCTTCAATCATATTAATAACTACAAAAGCATATTAAGCTGTTGTCAGTTATCATGTTATTGGTAAAAGTGTTGATATTGTTGCTCTGAGACTACTTTCTATGTGTATTGATTAAAACAATTATAGTGGTGGTGTTGAGAACTGGGATTCTTAGGTAAGTAGATAACTGGGGAAGTAGATAAAGATGTAAGCTACATGAGAGTTTAAAAAAGAGGAAGAAGAAGAAGAAGAAGAAGAAGCCGCCTAGTTGAGTTGAAAAAAAAAAAAAAGAGTTCATGACATGTTTTGTCTTAAAGCATACATTTATTTCTTAACTCTGCCCTCAAAACAGCATCCAGCACCAATCCTGCCCTACAGAGGAAATCCAATGTAACACCATACTATTTAATTATTTTTCACTTTAGTTCAGTGTCTCTAGACCCACCTGAGAAACAGTGAACTGATAACTTTTATGGTTTCATATAATTAATCCGTTGCATTATACCCACTTATTTTACCTCTTTCTCAATCCTTAGCCAAGATAATTCCAGCATCTCCCAAGCTTCAAGTAACTATCCCAGCAATGCATTAGAATTGGTTCCAGATATACTTGTCACAATCTTAAATCCTAAGTCATGGAAGATTGCCCCATATCAATCTACTCTCACTTATCTAGTTTTATATTCTGTCTCTCAGATCCAGCATTGTGAAGTCCATTCCAAGGTATTTTACCTTGGTTCCTGCCAGTATGTATTAGCCAGGTCCTGAAGATTTTTGGATGACTGAGCCCTTTCCTCCCATGACAGAAACAATAATTTCCAATTGGGTAATGCTAATGCCTGAGCTTAGTAATCAGTTTAGAATAATGAGTTGCTGTTGGGCGCCTTTGAAGAATGGCAGCACACCTTTTCCTGAGGAAGGACGGAGTGTTTCAATGTATGGTGTTTGCAAACACACATGCACCTTCTCGGTAAAGAGAAAATAGCCCCTGTTCATCTAAGCCAGTGGTCGGCAAACTCATTAGTCAACAGAACCAAATATCAACAGTACAATGATTGAAATTTCTTTTGAGAGTCAAATTTTTTAAACTTAAACTTCTTTTAATGCCACTTCTTCAAAATAGACTCGCTCAGGCCATGGTATTTTGTGGAAGAGCCACACTCAAGGGGCCAAAGAGCCCCATGTGGCTTGTGAGCCACAGTTTGCCGACCACAGATTTAAGCTGCCCAAATGAAAATTATCCTACTGCTTCATCCATCATTGCTTGGCTCAACCACTGTACTATTCATTCTCTACTCTTGGGCTTCCGTATACTATCACAAGTGCTGCTGCAATATTTAGTATTTGAGGTTGGAGATGTGAAGTGGTGCATAGATACAGTACTTAGTTTGAGATGATTACGGAACACTGTGACTTGTGAAAGGTTCTCAGAGATAAGTAAGTTCATGAGTTAACTGGAAACCTTAACATTAAAAATATAACAGCCAATGGAATTCTCTGCATTTTCTGAGGATGTGGCTTTCTAGGGAGATAATATTGGATTCTAAAGCTTTTCTTAGAGTGAAGTACACTTCAAACTGGCTTTAAAGATTCATTGTGTAGGCTTAAAAATCTACCGTTAGGAAAAGTGGGCCTGCCAGGTAACTTAGAATGAAAAGAGAAACAAATGAACACTCTTCCTGTGGGAATTCCAGGCCTAAAAAGTAATGTAAGAGACAGTTTGCTTTCCTTTTCTTCTTCAAAATCACCGTAAAGTGATAATGACCTCAGGAGTCTGTGTGTGTGGCCCATTTGATGTGGTTTGGGCCTAAGGAAAAGCAAAAGATTAAATGTATTTTAAGTAAGTGGGCAAAATAAATACATCCCTGAGGTCATTATTTCCATTAGCTGACAGCCTGTATACAATATTAAAAGCATTGTAAAAAAAAACAATTCACACTTTTCCAATGTTTTATTTTCTAAGAGCATCTATCCACACTGTTTCTGAACACTGATTCAAAGTAAAAGTAACTTTTATTCCTGAAGGGAAGCAATGTTTAAACAAACAACAAACAAACAAGTAAACAAACTATGGTGTACAAAGCAGCTTCAGTTAAGCAAATATCCTAAACAAGAGCTGCATAAAACAAACCGTGGAAGCTAATTATGGTGCATGTGTAACATGCATAGAAGTGTTTAGCACAGTTATTAGCATACTGCATCGTCATTGATCTTTATAAAATATACCCCACCTATTTCCAAAATCAATTTGAGGAGGCAGGCCCAATACTCAGTATGAAATGAACTGCCATTAAGCTAAGTTTTATTTTATCCACATCTCAAATTAGTTTGGGTTAAAATAATTTTATATTATGATTTTTGGTGTGGCCCTTTAAAATTCAACAGATATTTGTCAGTCATGTGTAAATACAGTTGTAGAAGCTGATTCTATAAGTCTAAAAGTTTTTTGTGTTCTAAAAGCTGTAATCCCATTATGTACAGGAGATGTATTTGATAGCTCTAAATCAATAATAAAGATAGTTCAAACAGAACTGTTTATCCCTTTGTGTGGATTTTCTGTATTAGGAAATATCCCTTCATATATCTCTGTACTGTACATACAGTTCTAAAGATCTGAATGATTCATATGACTCTAAAACATGGCCTAATAATCTTTTCAATCTCCTTTTCTCCTTGGGCTACTAGGAGTGTGTTTTAACTTGCCTGCTAGGTATTTCTGTTCATGGTTTCTAACAAATTTCAGAGGAGTATTTTCATGTTTCATTTTATTTCTATGATAGGTGGGTTTTGTGACTGAGCATACCATTTTGAAGAAAATGAAGGATAACTTTTCTGCAAAATGCCCATGTGTACATCTGAATGGCTAAAATGATAAAGATAGAAATACTAAATATTAGAGAGGAATAAAACAACTGACACCTTTATGTATTGCAGGTGGGAATTTAAATGTACAACAACTATGAAAAACTCTTTGGCAATTTTCACTAACAATAAACATATGCCTAAATGGTGACCCAGCAATTCTACTCTTAGGTTTATTCTTAAAATAAATGAGTGAATCTGTCTATAAAAAGTTTATAGGAACATTCTTCTTAATATCTCCAAACTAGAAACAACCCAAATATCCATCAACAGTAGGATGGATAAATAAATTATGATATATTCATTCAGGGGAATACTACACAGCAATAAACAAAAATGAACTATTGTCATATGCAACAATATGGATAAAACTCATAGATATTATGTTCCGCAAAATGCTCTAGATACAAAGAAACATACTGTATAATTCAATTTATATAAATTCCTAGAACACAAAAAACTAACTAGTGATGATGGGTGTCAGAATAATGGTTACCTCCTGGGAGATGGGGCACAGATTGGAAAGGAGCATGAGGTGATATTATTTAGTGATAGAAATGTGGATCTTAATTTCAGTGGTAGTTTTATGGGTATACACATATGTTTAAAAAGTATCATTGAGCTTTAATAAAACTCTTCTCTATGTTTATATTTTATTTTTTAAATATATATATATTTTTAATATATTTTTATTGATTTTTTTTACAGAGAGGGAGAGGGTTAGACAGTTAGAAACATCAATGAGAGAGAAACATTGATCAGCTGCCTCTTGCACACCCCCTACTGGGGATGTACCCACAACCAAGGTACATGCCCTTGACCGGAACCGAACCCGGGACCTTTCAGTCCGCAGGCTGATGCTCTATCCACTGAGCCAAACCAGTCTTGGCTATGTTTATATTTTATGGTTTAATATAAAGATTAAGACAAAGTACATTCATTTGTATGCTTTGTATACACAGGAACTGAAAGTGCTGGGTAACTAAATCAAATTCCCTTTTACCCCTGGAAGGATAGAGGAAGTGATTAAAAAAATCACACACCAGGAAATAGTGCTGTTAATTAATAATAACATCTTAAAGAACTATGCAAATGTAAAGGGCAGTCTGACTATTCTAGATATATGAGTTCTGCTTAGTACTGCTTTGGGCCATGAGCTCACATCTACTGGTTTGCATTCCTCTGCTGTTGGGATTTCTTGACAGAAAGTTTGAAAGAGGCTTCTCCACTGAGTGTCAAGAAAAGGCCAGGAAGAAACTACTTGAAGGGCAGGAACATTAACCCACAGGAGAGGAAAATAGGAGAACTGGCTGTAACTGGATTGGAATTCTTGAACCAAGAGAAGAACCAAGACCAAGAAACTAAGGAAGATCATGTTTAGGTTTTGTCCATATTTTAGAGGGATCAAAAATTTACTAACACGAACTCAGACATAAACTGGAAACAGTGCCCTCCTGGTCATCCTTGTAGTTTTCTAAGTGATGGGAAGTGAGAAAAAAACCTACTTTTAGTCATGCTATTTTAAAACTAGTCTGATCGGATCATTTAAACTGTTCTTTTAAGCAGGTTCACTATTTGAGGATAACTACACAATCCATCTATTTCTGCCTAATTTTTTTATATATATTCTTGTACAGGGTAACATTCAGATGTATGAGAGAGGAAGCTCACATGATATCTTCTTAATAGCTAAGTGAAGAGACTTCAGATCTGGGAGTTGACCCTCTGTTCTCTTCCTGGTCCCACTTATGGGGGAGGGTTGGGCTGGGCTGGCATAACCCAAGTGTTGGGGTCTATTAAACACATTCTGTGGATGGGGTTTCCGCTGACTACTGTGGCCAGCCAACAAGTATGAAAGTCATTGTTGCTTTTTTAAGGTAACACTGGTTAATAATATTAAGTAAGTTTCAGCTGTACAACACTCTCATTTGTATTTGTATACAGGACCACATGCTCACCACCACAACTGTAGTTTATCTCTGTCACTGTATATTGGACCCCTTTTACCCATTTTACCCTCCTCCACTCCTCTTCCTCTATGGCAACCACCAATCTGTTGTCTGTGTTTATACATTTGTTTTACAAGTCATTCTTAATTAACTTCATCGAGACTGAATGGTCTCTCTCAGCTCCTGCTGGCTATGGAGCCTGCTGAATCTCTGCCAAGCCCTCCATTCCAGTTCACTAGTCAACCACAAGCCCCAGGGGAGGCTCGGTGGACCTTGACTCGATGCCCATGGCATTAGGAAACCAAAGAAGGCACAGTTGAACAGACCACTATGTATCTTGATGCTACTGCTTCATCATGCTACTCTGCCATCTTAAGCATGCAGTCCACTCCATAGTGCACAGTGATCTCCTAAAAAGTCCCAAATGTGAAATGAGCCGAATGGCATCTGTTCTTGAAACCTCCTCCCATTCATTTAGTCTCTCCCTCCTGACCAAAATCTAGGAGGACATACTTGAATTGACATGTACTTTTACTCCTATCTTTCTTTCTATTCTCAGGACCCCCTAAAATCAGTAGTTGCCTTTTCTTTTTAACTTCCTATGTCAGATTAGGGCAATCTTCGTATCTTCATCATGAAAGGTGAAACTATTATCTTGCCTAAATTCTGGTAAAAGAAAAATAAATAAATTCTGAAATTTGGTTCACTTAACTTAAATTCTTTATATATTCAATCAGAATCAAAGGAAATCCTTTCGTTTTGTTATCATTGTTCAACAAAGCCCAAGTTTCAAGTTCATTATCTTGTTGCAAAATCCTATTTTGAATTTCAGAAGCTGAATTTCAACTCTTTTTTTTGTTTTTGTAACATATACCCTATTTGCTCCCACCCACCCTGTACCCACACCCATCCCTGGGCAGATGAAGGGTTGATTAAGAGAAAAATCTTATATAGAGAACATGCATTTTTTTGAGAGAGAGAGAGAGAGAGAGAGAGAGAGAGAGAGAGAGAGAGAGAGAGAGAGAGGGAAAGAGAGAGGAAGAATTAGTGTAAATTTATTTAAGTTTACTTGAGTCAAATTGATGATGTGGTAGGAAGCAAGATCTTAAATGCTCCAATATATTCTTTATTTAAAAAAAAAATGAAGTACTAATCCCATTATATCTAAAACTTTTCTTAACAGGTTTTATCTAGATCAGGGTGATTAAGAGCATGAGGCAGTCCCTAGGTTTTGGATCATGTTCCGTAACTTTTTGGCTCTTTTCCACATTTTTAAAATATTTACTGCTGCTGACTAAAAAGAACACAGAACTATAAGAGAAAGGGCAAGTTCCAAAGTTACAATCATCAGTACAACATCATCATCAACTGTCATTCTCCTCCTCACAGCTGCTATTAACTACCCACTGATCTCTTATTGTGTGTGCTATGTGTCTGTAATGGAAAAGCTGAAGCTATTGAGGTCATGTAACTTGCCCAGATCACAAGGTATGGAAGTGGTAGAGGCAAGATTTTAACCTAGAATAGTGTGACACTGAAACCTATGTTATATCCAATGTCCATTTCACAGATTGTGAAACTAGAGCTCAGAAGATTTAAATGACTGGCCTATCGCGACACCAATAGTAAATTTATCCTTAGCCTGTGCTCTTTCCACAAGGCTACACTGCCTCTCAGCAGTGTGCACCAAACACCATGCCATATGCATTCCTATGAAGCCTCCCAGACACACATTATAATGTTCTGGACACAGGAGAGCATCAAAGAAGTTAGAGCTGGTAGGAACTATGAAACTACACAGACATTTCTGCTTTTGCACAAGTGAATTCTGATAAGAATCAGTCCTAAAACTCACATCTCCTGATCCCACGATCAGCATTCTTGCTCCTTCTTCCCTGCCTCCATGAGGTATGTATTTATTTTGTCCCATTCCAGAGCCTAAGAGAAGAAAAACGTGTGGGGAAGAGCATGCGGTGGCAGTCAGAAAAGAGTGGGTGGACCAATCCCTGCAATTCTTGAAAGAAGGGGCACTGGGCTGGGTCCAAGAAGTGTCCCCGGGGGCTCCTGTCAGCAGGAATCCCCGCATCTCCACATGCGGATGCGAGAGAAATGCCTGGCAGATTCAATCATACAGTGACTCAAATGTCACAGCATGACTACAGAGAAAGAATAATAGTGGAAGCATGCGGCCAATTTTCAACAGAAGGGCTCAGGATAAGGAAGCTTAAGAAAATTGCTGAAGAGGATGATAATGACAATAATAAAAACAAATAGCTACCATTTATTGAGCACTTATGTGTCTGGCACTGTGCTACACACTTTACATATCAACCTGATGAAGTATAGTTATTATCCCCATTTCATGAGGAGGAAACTGAGGCATGGAGGGACTGAGGAGGTTGCACAAGGACACACAACAACTCTTAAAGAATAGAGCTCGGATATGAACCTGGGTCTGCCTAACTTTGAGTCTGTGCACATTCGCCTGGGAACATAATAGCAGTCATTATACACTCAAGGCTGCAGTAAGTGATGGGTATACATCGTCTTCTTTCCTTCTCACAAACACTTGCTCAGTGTGTCTCTCCATTTTATAGGTGAGGTAAAAAGCTCAAAGACACTAATTGTTCAAGGTCACCCAGTTAGTGACAGAGCCAAGATTCAATCAGTTTTGTTTTATTATTATTATTATTATTATTGAATTTTACAGAGAGGAAGGAAGAGGGACAGAGAGTTAGAAACATCAATGAGAGAGAAACATCAATCGGCTGCTCCTGCACACCCCCTACTGGGGATGTGCCTGCAACCAAGTACATGCCCTTGACCGGAATCAAACCTGGGACCCTTTAGTCCACAAGCTGACGCTCTACCCACTGAGCAAAACAGGCTAGGGACAGTTTTATTCTTGTTATGAGCATGAAAATAACCACAGCAAAAAGTTAACACGCCTGGCTAAAAATAATATTAGTGGGGAGTTGTCCATTTGACGTGCTATTCGTGACCAGTCTTGGTGAGTCTGCTAAGCTGCCTGTGACCCGAGCACTGAAATAAAAGCAGCAGCAGTTTAATTTAGTCATTTGCCCTGTGAATGTCGAACCACCGTCACCACTCTGAGTGACAATGTCACACACTTGTGTAATCACCCACACTCTTAGAATAAAGGTATTCATCCCTTCCCCACAGGCTCCTGACCTAACCCCAAACCACTTTGATAAGAAAAAAAAGATATAATAAAATATAAAAGATGCACACAACAAGAACCCAGGAAACTTTTTTTCCCCCTTGGAAAATTACAGAAATTATTCCAATAAAAATCCAGTTCTATAATTCAAAAGATTCCTAGTCTACTAGTCTCTACATCTTTCATGTATGAACAATTCACCAAATAAGGAAATAGCATGACTTTTAAATCTCCGAACAAATGCTCCTCCTCAGTCATGGACAATAAAGGCAAATTAAAAATAGACAAAGTCAATTTTAACCAAAAGTATTGGCAAAGTTGTAGAGGGAAATCACTCTCATATATTGATGGTGGGAGCATAAATTCATCCGGCTCCCTAAGGAGAGCAATTTTGCAACATTTATCAAATTTACAATTTATGTACCATTTGACCCAGCAATCCACGCCTAAGAATTTATCCTTCAGATTTACTTACACGGGTACAAAGTGGCCTATTTATAAAGTTATTTATTGCAGCATTGTTTTTAATAGCAAAAGATGTGAATCAATGTAAATGTCCATCAAGAGGGACCTGTTCCTAAATCATGGTTCAGCCATGCAATGAAGCACCACAGCCCATGGGAGGCATGAGAAGCTCTTTACAGAGAGAGACGAAAGACTGTCTGAGATCTGTTATAAACAGTGAAAGGAACAAGGTGCAGGACAGTAAATGCTATATAAGACCATGTGTGTAAAAAGTTAGGAGAAATTTCAAATATGTACTTATATAAGACTAAAACATATTTGTAAAATAAACAAGAAAAATGCCAACATTTATTGCCCTTCAGGAAGGGAAGTGGGTATTTAAGGAATACAGGGGGGAAAGACTCATTGAACGCCCCCCCTCTTATATCTTTTGAATTTTTAAACATGGGACTATATATCTCCTATTCAAAAAAAAAAAAAAAACCTATATAATAAAAGGCTAATATGCAAATCAGTCAAATGGTGGAACAATCAGTCACTAAAATGCACACTGACCACAAGGGGGTAGACACTCAACACAGAAGCTGCCCACTGGTGATCAGTGCGCTCCACAGGGGGAGCACCACTCAGCCAAAAGCTGGACTGGTGAGCGCAGCAGCAGTGGCAAGAGCCTCTCTGAGGATGTCCAACTGCCGGTTTGGGCCTGCATTTCCTGAGGGCTCCCAAACTGTGAGAGGGCACAGGCCGGGTTCAGGCACACCCCTCTCTCCTGAGTGCATGAATTTTGTGCACCAGGGCTCTAGTTTTAAATAAATATAAATAAAGTTGTTGTTTTTTAAATTGCTTTCCCCACAATGAATAAAGTGCAGAATAAAACAAGAGTAGGAAAAATATTTTCTTTTTTTTATATTTACTTATTGATTTTGAGAGATAGATAGAAACATTGATTTGTTGTTACTTACTTATGCATTCACTGGTTGCTTCTTATACATTCCCTAATTAGGAATCAAACCTGCAACTTTGGCATACCGGGAATGATACTAACCATCGGAGCTATCCAGCCAGGGCCTAAAAATATTGTTTGTCATAAACATGTATACTTTTTTAAATGTAAATAACTTCAGTAAAGATTTAAGAAGATTTTTTTAAATAATTCCCAATAGAATGTTTTTTTTACTATTAACAGAAAACATCAACTATTGTGCTCCTAAGTGTTCAAAAAAGTTGAACTGACTATCTCATTTTTCCTTAAGAATCACTTCTTTTTTCCAATTTAGTAAATGGGTTTTTGTTCATTTGTTTGTTTGTTTTTGTTTCCTAGAGTAACTTACAGTCTAACTCAACAACTCCTTAGAAAGATAGTGATGCTTGAATTCAAACTTGAGATGTTTCTAGAGATTTCAAAGGCTCTAATGGCAACGTTCATTTTTCACATCACAGGGTTCTGAAATGTGGTCATCCTTGATGACCATGCTCTGATCAGTCTGCTTAGGAAATGCATCAGTGAAAATTCTACATTTTCACTTTCATATGTGAGCATGGCCCTACAAGGCTTTCTGATTCTTTAAATGTTTTCAAATGTTAATTGAAGAGCTGAGCAGCTGTACCAAGTCCTACACAGCATAACTTCAAGATATTCTATTCTTTATAAAGTGACATTTCCTACAATTGCAGAAAAATATAAATAGATAGAAGCTACTAAATGGCCACTATCACAAAACAAAATAGTTTTTTTATTATATATGTGATTATAATGTATATGAGACATAAGAAGCCTAGCATTAGGCATGAACCTGATAAAATGGAATCTGATAGAGACCAATAACACAACTGTCCTCACTAAGTTCCATGGAACAGGTATATCAAGTCGAAGAAATTTCCGTTTCTATTAATGTATGAATGCATAAAAATAGAACCAAACCTACTGAATGATTGTATTCTGGCCCCATCATGGGCTAAATATTCTTTAAGCAAAACATTAGGGGCTGGTGAATAGGGCAAGAGGCCAGTAAAGAAAGCCTATTCAAAAATGCCTCTTGAACCTTAATTGTATTAAAAGCTACTTAAACTCAGAGGAATAACAAGGAGATCAAACCACTTCACAAGAGAGGTAGTAGAACTTCATATGAAGCTAGTTAGTGTAACTGGATTTTGCCCAACACTAGTATTGCAGCCTATCCTACTATATACATGACTACTATGAATCATAGATAAATTTAAAAACTAAATATGATTTTGTTACTACCTGGTATAGATTCTTGCTTTTCAAAGTGTTGTCTATACCTGAATAGACACTTCTCCAAAGATGATATACAGATGGCCAACAGACATATGAAAAGATGCCCAATGTCATCAGTCATCAGAGAAATACAAATTAAAACCAAAATGAGATATCACCTTACACCTGTCAGAATGGCTGTCGTCAATATACCAACAAACAACAAGTACTGGCAAGGATGTGGAGAAAAAGGAACCCTCATGCACTATTGGTGGGACTGCAGATTGGTGCAGCCACTCTGGAAAACAGTATGCGAGTTTCTCGAAAAAATGAAATATGGAATTGCCTTTGACTCAGCAATTCCACTTCTGGTTATATAACCAAAGAAACCCAAAACACTAATTCAAAAGAATATATGCACTCCTGTGTTCATTGCAGAACTATTTACAATAGCCAAGATATGGAAGCAGCCAAAGTATTCATCAATAGTTGAGTGGATAAAAAGGCTTTGGTACGTTTACACAATGGAATACTCCTTAGCTGTTAAAAAGAAATCTTACCTTTTGCAAGAGCATGAATGAACCTGGAGAGTAGTATGCTAAGTTAAATAAGTTAGTCAGAGAAAGACAAATACCATATGATTTCACTGATTGTGGAATCTAAAAAAAAAATAAAAAATCAACAAACAAAATTAAAACAGACTCATAGATACAGATGACAGACTGATTGTTGCCAGAATGACACAGGAAAAACAAACAGAAATTTATTAACATGTATACCTCATATATATCTGGGAGATTCCCATGGAAAAATGAGTAACTCCTCTGAGAGTAGCATAGAATTCAGGGTTAAATACCATCTTACGAGGGAAAAATAAAGGGGAATGTAGGCTTCTTAGGGGAAAATGAATCATTTTTAGAAAAAAAATTAATGGATTTTCCAAGCTCTGAGGCTTTCCTTTCCCAGAGAGCCAGGTGATTGCAACTGACCAAGATATCTTTTAGAAAGAGAAATGTCATGCCTGTCCAGCATGGCTCAGTGGTTGAGCATAGCTCTATGAACGAGGCGGTCATGGTTTAATTCCTGGTCAATAATTCTCTCTGATCATTGATGTTTCTATCTCTCCCTCTCCCTTCTTCTCTGAAAAACTTATTTTTTTAAAAAGAGAGAGAAATTCCAGGTCACAGGCACCTGATCCTGAAGAAATTCTGCACCAACCCACAGGCAGGACACAGCTAAAGTTAAGCATGTGCCCTAGCCTCAACACATAGATCATCAGAAGATGCTAACACCTCTAAGAAATATGAGCTCCAAAGAAAGTTATGACTCCATCTTAGAAGAATAACAGCTAAAATAATAACATGAAAGGAAGGCAACAAAATGACAAGCCATGCTAGAGAAAGCAAAATGCATGGTCAAAACCAAAGAATAATTTTAAATAACCTTAATACTAGTAAATAGTCTCAGGGAGATAAGAAAGATAATGCAAACCAGCAGCTACAACGAGAAGACATAAAGAAAAACCAAATGGATGTACTAGATATGAAAAATATAACATTTAAGATAAAATATGTTTAATTGCAGAATAAATACGAAGTAATATACTGTTAAAAGGAAAAAAATAGGTCTAGGAGAAATAATCACTATGAACATATATTAACCAAACAATATGTCCACAAAATATGTAGACCAATCAAAAATGTGAGTAGATCTCGAACTTTTCACTTTATGATTTTAAGATCCTCTCAGAAACTGACAGGCTCCAAAACAAGCAACTGAATGGAAAAGCTAAGTAACACATTGTTAATTTTCAGAATGTTGATATATAAAACTTTATACCCCCAAAATAACACACATTCTTTTTAACACAAGTGAATATTCACAAAATTAACTATGTATTTGGTAACAAATAAAGTCTCAATAAATTCCTCAGAATCAACATCATGGAGATCATGTTATCTAAGCTTCTAAATAATAAAGGGTAATGTGTTAATTAGACCAGATGTCTTCCAGACTTCCTTCCAGATGAAGCCGGAGCTGCGAGGGAAGCCTGGGTCCTGGCTGCCAGAGGGAAGCATGCCGGCAGCCGGGGGAAGGAAGACTCTTGCATGAATTTTGTGCATCAGGCCTTTACTAATATAATAAAATGTAAAATCAACCCAAAGGATATATTTTTAAACCTTATAAGTCCAAAAACAAAATTGTCATACTATTGAACAATCATTAAAGAGGAAATTATAAGAAAAATTATGAAATATTTATAACTAAGTAGTAATAAAACATTAAAAAAAATTGGTATGCAACTAAAGCAGTACTTGAAAGAAAAGTTACATGTTTAATACATTTATTTGAAACCAAGAAAGCATGAAAACAAGTGAGCAAAGCATTCGAATAGAAATAAAACCAGAAAGAAAGAGCAATAAGTAAACAAAGAGTTATGTAGAAAGAAAATCATAAAGATAAGGACAAAATCAATGAAATTAATCATTAGAAAAACAAGTAGTGAAGTTTAATGAATCAAAAACTGGTCCTTTAAAAACATTAATAAGATCGATCAGTCAAGTTCTGATAAACTTGATAAAAAATAAAATAAGCAAAGTGCAGAGTGAAAGGGGAAAACTCAGACACTAGATATTTAAAAAATATAACAGTGTTAACAACAATGTGGTAATGAATTAAGAAAACCTAAACAAAAGGGATAATCTCTGAAAAATTATGCCACAAATGTCACTAGAAATATAGAAAACTTGAACTTAAGTTTAAAAGAGCTCACTTTAGACAACACAAAATGATTGTGCTAGATTAAGAGAAATCAAAATCAAAAACGGCAAAATCAATGATGAAATACTATTTAGAGCAGAGGTTCCCAAACTTGTTTGTGCCGTAGACCCCTTGCCATGTTTTTCGGTTTTGGGTAGACCCCCTACTTACCTGATATTGATTTTTTTGTAAATTTCTAACTCTAGTGAAGTTTAGTGTTAAAAACTTGAAATAAAAACACATGTTAAGTTTTATACATTTATTTATTGAATTTAAATTAAAACTACTCAAAATAAAATTTTGTATCTGTTATATAAAATATATGTAACATAAAATTTAATAAAAAATAATGTACCTACTTTTCTCCGGCATTCTCAAACAAAATAACACTGATTCACTATAATTTGTATGATAAACTACCAGTTTATATTTTTTTAAATGTTTTCTCAGCACTTTCCTATTCAAGATTCAGGAAACGAATGAACGTATTTTTCTCACATTCATATTTATAGAGTGACGAATTGAACAAGTCGGTGCAAGTTCGCGAAGCTTTGAGACAAAAATTGGCAAGAATGTTTACTGCGCGTATGCTTGTAACAAGATGATACTGGTATATCATTATGTGCAGGTTTTTATCCTACAACTTACACAATTTTATAAACATATATAATAAATTTTTTACTTCATAGGTACTTTTATAAATAATTTATATGTTTTTATATTATAAGGTAATATGATGTAAGTAAATAGGTACTATCAGTGTATGTTGAGATCCACTATCGTGGACCCCCATTTTCATTTCATGGACCCCCAAATTTTTTTTTCACTGACGTAGACCCCTTGCAGGTTGTCATAGACCCCTGGGGGTCGATATAGACCACTTTGGGAATCACTGATTTAGAGCAATAAGAAAGCAGTGCTAATCAAGGGCAGGGGGAGGGAGAGGAGAACAGTCCAAAAAAAAAAAGGCAAAAGAAATGAATTGGTAATCCACATGAGAGAAACCAAATGAATGCTTGAACTTACTAGGAAGAAGAAATATATTAAAAAATATATTTTTGCCCACCTTATATTCTTCAAATTGTTAAAAAGAGAGAAAGTTACAAAATGCCACATGTGAACACACATGGGGAAAAGGAAATTTTCAGTGCTGGGAGTATAGGTTGGTGAAGTTATTCAGGAAAGAAATTTGGCAGTGCTTTCTGAAATTAAGTATGCATAGCCTAAGATCCAGCAAACCCTCTGCTGAATACATATACTCCTCTAAGGAACCCAGATGTAGTTCCTCAATGGTGCTTGCACAGGAATCCTCCCTGCAGCCCCTTTGTGAACAGATTGGTGAATATCACTCATGGACCCATCTCTACTGTTGTGAGTACGTAATATGTGGTGGGTGAATGCTATGAAGTAATGCACTAGAAATGTATACAGTAATATGGACTGATGATAAATATATATATATACACACACCGTATTTTCCTGCCTATAAGACGACCCCCTAATTTTACAGTTAAAACATAGGTTTAGGCCTATATTCGCTGTATAAGACTAACCCCCACTTCCAAAGCAACACCAGTTCTTTTTTTAATAGACTGCCTCTCTGACTCTGGCCAATCTGAGCCGGCTTTTTTTCGTTTCAAAAATCGTTTTATATTCCGGAAAATACGGTGTGTGTGTGTGTGTGTGTGTGTGTGTGTGTGTGTGTGTGTGATTATATATATATATATTGTTGAGCCCTAACCAGTTTGGTCCAGTGGATAGAGCGTCAGTCTGCGGACTCAAGAGTCCCAGGTCCAATTCCGGTCAAGGGCACGTACCTTGGTTGTGGGCACATCCCCAGGGGCAGGTGTGCAGGAGGGGGCTGTTTGATGTTTCTCTCCCATTGATGTTTCTGACTCTCTATCCCTCTCCCTTCCTCTCTGTAAAAAAATCAATAAAATATACTTTTTAAAAATAAATAAATAAAGTGAGCCCAGTCTTGCAGGAATGAAGAATCTGGTGCTAACTCCAAGTAAGTAGTGTCAAAACTGAATTGATTTCTTGGATACCCAGTTGGTGTTGGAGAATTGGGGAAGTGGTGTCAGAGGGAACAACAGAATCAGCCAGATCATTCATTAGTGGTTAGGGAATGAAGGGTTTTCCAACTTCCTGCGATAATCGCCTACTAAAAATACTCTGATATTGTTTTATGTCAATCCTATATATTAAAGAAACTCTGGACTATAAAGCAATGGTGTGTATTGAAGATCTCTACCAGATCCAAGTATGCAACACAAAGATGTAATACACACCAATGTGAGATAATCTTAAAATTCTGATTCCCTTCCCTTTGTGGCAGCAACAAGGGGCCTAAAAGTTACTTATTAAATAAAATACATTCCCAGTTCCCCAAATCAGTTTTCACTGGAATTGGCAGGATTTTCTTCTGATCAGAAATTTTACTCACACACTGTTTTACCTGCATACTTTCCACTGGATAAAGAAACAGAAAACATTAGCGGGTCTAGTGCTGATAGAGTATTTGGTTTGTTTTTACTCAAGCTGCTTTCATAATAACAAAATAGGCTCTCCACATCTTGTTTTGGAAAACCTGGTCTTGGCCAAGATTTGTAGATTTACTTAATTACCAGGTGTGCTGAAGCCTGCTTATTCAACAGTGAACACTTTGTGGACTGCCATTATAACTATAAAGATTCTTTATCCACCTAGAAGTTATGTCCTCTTGTAACTCCATGGGAATTCAGTCAATAAGAAAAAAGAAAACAAATATTCTATACAAGATATGAAATGCAGGCCACAAACACAGGTGTGCAAAATACAACATTCTTTATTATTCCATAATCATTTTGTTTTTGAATTTGGGCTCCCAATTCTTAAAATTAAACTCAGGGTTGTGTCTAAATTCTAGTATAAGGTCTTAAGAGAGGGTCTTGGCAGCATTGGCTGCGATTCGATTGGCTGTCGCACCCGGGTGGTGGCGGGGCCTGTGTTGCACTTGGAGGAAGCCGAGTATTGCTTTATCAACAACAGGTCAGTGGTGCTGTTTTTCTGTAAATGGCCAGTGCACATCACGGCAGCTCCTGTGTTGAGCATCTGCCCCCTGGTGGTCACTGCATGTCATAGTGACTAGTCAGACCGTCGGACACTTAACATACAGTATTAGCCTTTTATATATATATAGATATATATGAACATGAACAAGGAAACATGTGCTTCTACTTCTATTAGCAGTCACCTTGTGACTCAGAGCAGCCAGCCAGAAGTAAGTCACATGGGGAGAATGGGGCATGATACAGACTTAGACGTGGAGGCCCTGACCATGCTGTGCCTTCAGCCTACACTTCCACTCTGGACTTTTTGCTATGGAAATTAACAAATGTCCTAATTATAAGCTTGTTTGAATTAGGTTTCCAGTTACTAGAACCTGAACATATATTGACAAATCTAGTACATTTCCTAGAACCACAGAGGCAGTATCTTTCATTCTAGCCTAATTGGGGGGGTCACTTCTAGAACAGGAAGGGAGTCAACCTCATTTAAATCACATGACTAAAATGTCCAGTCACATGAAACATTATTTGATCATATTTTTTTAATTTAGAGAAGGAAAACATGGACTTGGAAAAAATACTTATTACAGCATATCCAAAAACATTGGGAGTAAGAGAGGTAACACTATTTTATTCTATAAACTCTTATTCAAATAACTAATCTAGTTTATCTCTTTAGGATTAGTACCAGATGTGTCAAAAAATAATACATAGAGTTAGTGCCTTCATTTTCATAGATAAAACATCTGTTTTTCTGGCTACTTACCTAGGAAAGGACAAACAAAGCAGTAAAGCAGCTGTTTAATGGCAAAACAAACTAATCAACAAATACTGGGCCACCAACAGCATATTTGAAATAACGCAATGTGGCCCCATCCTCAAGCCACTTGTCCCTGTTGAGGCATAGAATGAGGTTTAGGGGCTGCCAAGCTGCTCTAGAAAGAAAGACCCAGCAGAAGCCACAAACTAGCCATACACAGATGAATTCAGCCCACAGATATGTCTTGTTTTACATGTTCAGCAAGCATTTCAAATCCAAAGGCTAACATGGGCCACATAAACAAGGTTTAAGTTTATGCAGGCCACAAAAAAACAAAAGCTTCCGTTTTCATAGAAACGTATGTTTATTTTGATAGAGACATGCTGAATACAAAGGGCTGAAATAAATGAGTAATCGTGAACATAAAATAGTAGAACATTTTAATAAAAATTAATATTTTTCTTGAACATTAACTTACCAGATACCGAGTAACTGCACAAATAAGAATAACACAAACAAACCTATTTTTCTTGTTCTCCAAAAGCAAAATATTTCCTGTTGCACACACCAAACAAGTCAGTCCAAGACTAATGACCTGGCAGTTGGAAAGGAATGCCACACGATTATAGTAATCAGGCATTAGCGAATATTGTCATTCGTTATTAGTAATTATGTATAACAGGATATTGTAAAAATTAAGTTAGAAAATGTTATTAAAACATTTCTTACATACTGTTATATTGGCTGGGCCACAAAAATATTTGATGTAGGCCGCATGCGGCCTGTGGGCCATGAGGTTGACATGCTTGGTGTACAGTATATGTTATTAAAATTATCATCGATACTACTGATACCACCTTTAAAACCAGGCTATTTCACGTAAAAATCTGGATTTCTTATTTTCTTTAAAAAATGGAAATTCAATTGTAATTGAGTCCCTATTTTCACATGATAACAACTGGGCAAAGTAAACACACAAGCTCCATTTTGCTATACCACCCACCAATCCCTAGTAACTCTTCTATAATTTGCCTTTTTTTTCTCTCTCTCTCTCTTTAGCCCCTTTATGCATTTGAGTTTTCATGATCTGGGTCTGGCAGCTGCTGAGTGGTTTGGGCCACTGCTACATCTCTGTGATGATGGTGAGAATCTCCTCTTACTCACAGGTCTGCTACCACATTTAGTCTATCACAGTTATCTCAGAACCCCTTTCCTTCCCTCTTAACCCAGCTGAATCTTTGCAGCATAAAGGTTTCTAATTACTATACTGAAGAAGATAGGTTACAAGAGCTGCCATGGGGTCTAACATATGGGGGTCAAGTTTCCACAATATGTCCCTCTAGTGCTGTGATGAGAAATCCATCCAGCCTGCATAGAAAGCATGTTCTAATCTCATCATTTCTGTCTAATACCTGGTGCTATAAGGGTATCTTTTCCTTCCCTATAACAACACAGATACTAGAAGGGAGATAATCACTGTTGACAGGAGGAAGCAGAGAAATAATCCAGAAGGACCAAACAAAATTATTCTGTACATTCAAGGAATAAAGTATGTCCTTCCTCATTTACCACATCAACTTCCCTTCCCTAACAAAATGCATGGAACCTTCCCTTAGAAGGTTTGGTTTCTCCTATTTTTGAGGGCCCATTCTATAGTTTTCACATTTATTCTTTTTATTTTAACATGGAACTCTGTAAACAATCAAAGGCAGTGATTATTATCCCTTTAAAAACAGTAATTTTGGGACAGAGTCATCAGTTGTTTCACCCATGACTCCATTTCTTAGTAGGTGAGGCTATATCAGAAGTGGGTTCTATAGAATCTGATTTCATTGCTCTTCCCACTGAATCATATCTTGCTACTCACTCTACCCCCGTTAGATAGAACTACTGTACTGCCACAACTGCTTTGTATTTAAGTAGTGACAGTGAAGGAAAAAGAAATATGATTTTTAAAAGCAAAGGCTGAGAAGAACTAAAACCTATCCTCCTCTGACTATTAAAAAATTCAAGAGGAAGGCACACTTCTAAACTCTTTCTAGTGAAGCCAACATTATCCAAATTCCAAAACCACATAATGACACCACAAAGGAAAAGAACTACAGGCCAATATCCCTGATGAACATAGATGCTAAAATCCTCAACAAAATTCTAGCAAGTCATATCTAGCTTTACATCAGAAAGATCATACACCATGACCAAGTAGGATTTATTCTGGGATGTTAGGCTGGTACAATATCCACAAATCAATAAATGTGATAAATCACATAAACAAATTGAGAGATAAAAATCACATAATCATATCAACTGATGTAGAAAAAGCATTTGACAAAATCCAACACCCTTTCTTGATAAAAACTCTGAACAAAGTGGAAACAGAGGGATCATACCTCAACATAAGCCATATATGACAAACCTACAGCCAACATCATACTCAATGGGCAAAAACTAAAACCATTTCCCCTAAGAACACAAACAATACAGGGATGCCCACTTTCATCACTCTTGTTTGACATACTACTGGAAAGTGCTAGCCATAGTGATCAGACAAGAAGAAGAAATAAAAGGCATCCAAATTGGAAAAGAAGCAAAACAGTCATTATTCATAGATGATGTGATACTATACATAGAAAACCCTAAAGATTCCATAAAAAAAAAACCTACTAGACTTAATAAATGAATTTGGTAATGTAGCAGGATACAAAATTAACACCCAGAAATCTATGGATTTTTTTATACACCAATAATGAACTCACAGAAAGAGAAACTAAAAAAAAAAAATAATAATAATAATAATACCATTTACAATTGCACAAAAACATTTTAAGATACCTAGGAATAAACTTAACTAAGGAAGTAAAAGACCTGTACTCAGAAAACTACAGGACATTGAAAAAAGAAGACATAAACAAATGGAAGAACATACTGTGTTCATGGATTGATAGAATCAACATCATTAAATATCTATACTACCCAAAGCAATCTATAGATTCAATGCAATCCCCATAAAAATGTCAATAGTATATTTCACAGACCTAGAACAAACTCACCAAATATTCATTGGCAATTTTAAAAAAAGACCCCAAATAGCCACAGCAATCCTGAGAAAGAAGAACAAAGTTGGCAGGAACACAATACCAGATATCAAGCTATATTACAAAGCCACTGTTCTCAAAACTGCCTGGTATTGTCACAAGAACAGACATATAGACCAATGGAACAGAAGGGATAACACAGAAATCGACCCAAGCCATATGTTCAATTAATATTTGACAAAGGAGGCAAGAGCATACCAAATAGAGACAAGACAGTCTCTTCCATAAATGGTGCTGGGAAAATTGGTCAGATACATGCAAAAAAATGAAACTAGGTCACCAATTTATACCATACACAAAAACAAACTCAAACATAAGGTGAGAAACCATAAAAATATTAGATTAATCCATAGGCAGCAAAATCTCAGATATATGCCATAGCAATTTCTTCACTCATACTGCTCCTAGGGTAATGGAAACTAAAGAGAAAATAAACAAATGGGACTACATCAAAATAAAAATCTTTTTCACAGCAAAAGAAACCATCAACAAAACAACAAGAAAGCCGACTGCACGGGAGAACACATTTGCCAATGTTATCTCCGTTAAGGGTTTAATCTCCAAAATTTACATGAATCATACAACTGGACAAAACGAAGATAAGTAATCCAATCAAAAAATGGGCAAAGGACCTAAATAGACACTTTCGAAAGAGGACATGCAGAAGTACATGAGACATATGAAAACATGCTCAAAGTCACTAATCATCCAAGAGATGCAAATCAAAATACCAGTGAGGTACCATCTCACACCTGTCAAAATGGCTATCATCAACAAACAATAAGTGCTGGAAATGATGCGGAGAAAAAGGAACTCTCATGTACTGCTGGTGGGCTGCAGATTGGTGCAGCCACCGTGGAAAACAGTATGGCATTTCCTCAAAAAATTAAAAATGGAACTCCCATTCGACCCAGTAATCCCACTTTTGGGAATATATCCCAAGAAACCAGAAAAACCAATGAGATAGGACATATGCACTCCTATGTCCGGACATATGCACTCATAGCCGAACAATTTATAATAGCTAAGGTTTAGAAACAACCTAAGTGCCCATCAGCAGATGAGTGGATTAGGAAATTGTGGTACATCTACACAATAGAACACTATGCTGCTATTAAAAAGAAAAAATTTTTGCCATTTGCAACAGCATGGATGGAACTGGACAGCATTATGCTAAGTGAAATAAGCCAGTCGGAGAAAGATAAATATCACATGACCTCATTCATATATGGGATATAATGAACAACATAAACTGATGAACAAAAATAGATCCAGATACTTTAGCATAGCCCATGGACATGAATACTAGGGTGGTGGGGGCTTGTCCTGGGGGGGGTAGGAGCGGGGTTCTAGAAGGTAAAGTGCAGAGGCAAGGGAAAAAGGAATCATATGTAATACTTAAAACAATATATATATATATATATATATATATATATATATATATATGTGTGTGTGTGTGTATGTGTAGATATAGATATAGATATAGATATATAGATATATAGATATATATAATAAAAGTAAAGAATGATATAAGTATGCCTTTTTTTCTGAAATGCCACTTGATTCAATAACAAACACCAAAGTGTATTTATATGTCATCCTTGATATATGGAAATAATGCTCCTGAAACATTTTATGGGCCAAGTGCTTTAAGACACATTTTTTATTAATGTTGTAAAATTTGCATTGACTTAGGCATTCTATTCTGCCTTATCAGAGGCAATGGTATGGCAGAGTTTAGGGACACTGTTTAATGAGGAAACTGACAATACCAGCCCTTTAATGATATAATAGACTTGCCCAGTCATCAATGTAACATTGAGCAAATTTCTAAGCAATGAAGAGTTAGAATGAGGAGCAAAATTTAATAATATTTATTTAAATCTAGGGGGGACTTAATAGGGGGAGAAAAAGCAGTCATTCACATCAACATTTGCACAGAACTTTGATACAATTACTTCCTACCACTGGAATGATGGCTACATGGACCACGGAAAGAGGAGAGGCCACTGAGAGAGGTCAGAATCTAGGTCTTAGATTTCAATTATATCTCAGTCACACTGTCATTTTACACGGAGTGGAGGGCATTGGCTGGAAATGACTACTCGGTTAAAGATTAATTCTAATACAAAAAAACTGCCATAGAATTAACAAACTATCCAATTTTAGCTATGATTTCTAAGACAGTTTCCTTCTGTGATACCACATTCAAAGATCCATAAAGCAGCCTTTTTTTGGATTTATTTCACATTTCTCTAGCAGATCCCACAGCGTTCAAAGAAGCGACAGCCAGAATTGGCACAGTGGTTTCCAGTATTTTCCTTGTATCTGAGGGGAAACAGGTTGTAAAGGGCTAATCAAATGCTGTCCTTGCAGGAGCAAGAGACAGAGACACGGGGAAGGAAGGCACTTCCTGCCAGTCTCCACTCCCCCTCCACCAGCCCTCACGCACCTGCAGTGACCCCCAAACCTCAGAAGCTGGAATCAGCATGGAGAGAACCCAATTAATATCTGTAAGTAAAGAAAGTAAAATCTTCATAAAAACACCAGAGCAACCTGGATGCATGCTTTTTAGCGGGGGAAAATTCATTAGGATAATTGACTAATATATGACAAGCTGCAGCTGGTTTGCCTCCTGCTGGATCTTGGGTTCGCCCCGTGCAGAGAAGACCCCAAGAACTTGTTCAAATGTGTCACTCATCCCTCTCGTGACAGCTTTCACTAAATAGTTAGGGTAGAGAGGCTCTGAATGGTGCTTTTATTTTTTTCCCCCATCAAATCACTCTGCATTTGCAAAATCAAGTTATTTTCAAGTGAGTGGATTTTAACTTTTTACTAAAAGTCAGAGGAAGCTATGACCTGGAACAAATGTAACTTCCCCGGAATTAGTCTAGCAACCAAAGGAGTGTGCCATCCAGCCCTTTTCACACCTCTTTAGATACAGTGGAGCCTCTGGGAATAAAAAGTCTGGAGTACAGAGGCAAGCTCAGAGTTTCCCCATAACTATGAGCAAAAACTAACAGGACATGCAGACCTGAGGCAAAGGGCAAGGCTATTATGGCTTTAAAAGGCATAGAGTTGAGTGTGTACATTAAAATAATGAAGCAAAGGGAAGGGCAAGAGTAACAGTGGGGTATCGAGGCCCTGTGTGAATTCAACTAAAATACAGAAGATTTCCCACAAGGTCCAAAATTTGGAAGATTGAATGCATTTATGGAAGTAGAGTAAAGAAAAAACAACCCGTAGTGCCTGACCAGCGAAGTAAGGGACCGAGTATGGGCATAAGCTCAGAGTGCTGCAGTCCAGCCTGCCTTCACACACTGTATGGGAAGAACTGAGCTAGGAGTGTCCTTACAGGGAAAACTTTCTTAAAATGTGCAATCCCCCACAGATGGATATGTTTATGAAATAAAATTTAACATGAATTATTAAAAAAAAAAAAAAAAAAAAAACAATGATGTGCCTAGGTGCAGTGCCAATGCCAGATTTCTGTGAAAGCGTGAAGTGCTTGCTCTTGACTTCTCGACTGACCTCATCTCGGACCATAATACGTAGTTCAAAGGTGGGCAGTGGCCTGTGTGTCACACTCTGAAGAGCACCGGGTTACTCTACAGACACTGATCACAAAGGATTCCACCTGCAAATGTATCTCTCAACTTGGCAGATGTGAGCTTTCACAGAATGACTTTTCAAAGGCAAGAAATCCGGGGTCCCAGCGACCCATAAAAGTCTGTGTACTGGCAACAAAAATAAAGCTTTAAAGTTGGGGGAAGGTGGTTGCAGAGAAGGTAAATGCAGGTATAAATTTGTTAAAAACAGAAATGATGCCACAGAAAATAGTTAAGTGATCCAATGATGCCCCTAGAGGTACTAAGGAGAGCAGAAAAGAAGCATTTAATCCTAAAATGTATATGAAACCTCATAAGACCCGGAATTGCCAAAGCAATCTTGAGAAACAAGAACAAAGTTAAAGGTACCATGCTCCCTGATTTCAAACTATATCACAAAGCTATGGTCACCAAAACAATATGATACTGATTCAATGAACACATAATTCAATGGGACAAAATTGAGAGTTCATAAATAAACCCAGGTTTATATGATTAATAATCTACAAAAAGAGGGGCAAGAATATAGAATGGAAAAAATAACAATTTGTTCAATAAACAGTGTTGGGAAAACTGGATAGATACATTAAAAAAAATCAATCTGGGCAACTTTCTTATACCATACACAAAAATAAACTCAAAATGGATTAGAGATTTAAATATAAGCCCATAAAATGCATAGAAAAAAACATCGGCAATAAATTATTTGACATCAGTCTCATCAATATTTTTTTGAATATGTATCCCCGGGCAAGGACAACAAAAGAAAAAATAAGAATATACCAAACTAAAAGCTTTTGCAAAGGAAGCCATCAACAAAATGAAAGGACAACCACTAAATAGAAAAAAAAATATATTTGCAAATAACATATCCAATAAGAGATTAACTTCCGAAAGACATTTTAAAAACCTCATATAGCTCAACATCAAAAATACAAACAATCTGATTTTAAAATGGGCAGAAGGCATAAATGGACATTTCTCCAAGCAAATACAGAGGTCCAAAAAGACACAAAAAATGCTCAAGATCACTAATCACCAGGAAATGCAAATTAAAACCACAATGAGATATCACCTTTCAGAATCTCTAGTATCAAAAAGATAACAAATAACAAGCGGTGGCAAGAATACAGAGAAAAAGGAATCATCATGCAGTGTTGGTGGGAGTGTAGAATGGTGCGGGCACTATGGAAAATAGTATGAAGACTCCTCAAAAATTCAAAATAGAACTATCAAATGACCCAGTAATTCTACTTCTGGGCATTTATGCGCAGAAACTAAAAACACTAATTCAAAAAGATAAAGTACCCATATGTTCATTGCAGCATTATTTACATTAGTCCAAATACCTGCGTATTCATCAACAGATGAATAGATAAAGATGTTTTAATACAATGGAGTATTATTCAGGCATAAAAAAGAATGAAATATTGCCATTTATGAGGACATGAATGGAGCTAGAGCTAAGTGAAGTAAGTCAGACAGAGAAAGACAAATACCATAGGATTTCACTTATGTGTGGAACCCCCAAAAACAAGACAAAACAAGCACATTCATGGATACAGAGAACAAACTGATGGTTGCAAAAGAAGAGGGCTGTAGGGTGAAAAACGTAAAGGGGCATGAGCACAAACTTGCAGTTAAAATAAATAAGTCACAGGGATACAATGTACAGCATGAGAATTAGAGTCAATAATGTCATCATAACTCTGGACTGTGACAAATGGCTCCTGGAGATGTGCTGATCCCATTGTAAAGTATATAACTGTGGAATCACTAGGTTACATATCTGAAACTAATATAGTATGGTATTCCAACTATATATATATATATATATATATATATATATATATATATACATTTTTTAATATATTTTATTGATTTTTCACAGACAGGAAGGGAGAGGGATAGAGAGTCAGAAACATCGTTGAGAGAGAAACATCAATCAGCTGCCTCCTGCACACCCCCTACTGGGGATGTGCCCGAAACCAAGATACATGCCCTTTACCGGAATCGAACTTGGGACCCTTCAGTCCGCCGGCCAACGCTCTTTCCACTGAGCCAAACTGGTTAAGGTGCCAACTATATTTTTAAAAAATAAGTTAATTTTTTTAGAAAGCATAAATCATGAGTAACAAGAAGAGTGCCTATAACTGTGGAGGCAAGAGGCAGATCATCATGGATACTGCCTGGTGGTGGTTTTGTGTAGTACCTGACCTGAAGCCGGAATCTGAGCCTCCTTGACTCAGAGCAGGACAGCATTGCCCAAGGCTCTCTAGAAATGAGGAGGCCATGATAATACCTGCCAGGAGGCTGGAAGAGGACTCAGCTTATTCCATTTATACAAGAAGTTACCCATCCTTGCCCTGTATCTATTTTCCTGATATCTTGAGTCACGTGTTGTCTCTTAATTTTACTTATGTGTTTTGAAAGCTTCGCAGCATCTCCGTTTATTAAATCTTCTTTCTGCTTCTTCCCAGAAGCTCCTCTTTAAAAACACATAAACAGTTCAATGTGAAAATTAGCTGCGGCTGATTTATAATTCATTTTGGAGGAGCGGCTTTTAAAAAGACAGAGCGAATTACGCTGAGAGTTGGGCTTGAGATGTGCGTGCCTCCCTCGGCTTTTGAATTAGATGAGTTTAATGGGAATGTGGACACGAGGGCTGTGGGTAGAGGATAAAAAGCTATTGACCCTGCTGATACTAAACATTCCAGCTGAGAGTGGAATTCGTTTTGGAATACATAACGTGAGTGAGCCTGGGCAGGCTTTGAAGCACCATTAAAAAGACCTGGCCTCTCTCTACCTTCATAGGTCCACCAGGTGTCTCTTCTGCTGAAACACTGCTCTTTCTCAAAGGGAAGCTCATATCCCAAAGCCCTCCATTGTAGCCATCCATAGAAAGGAGTTTTGAAATTCTCATTGTAGTCCCTCCCTGTTGAGGACCAACACTCCCTCCAAACATTGGCCAGTGGAGTTTTCTACCTGGGTAGCAGGTGGTGCTCCTGCAGCCCACAAGAGGAGACCCTAGCCCCAGGTGGAGAACATGCATGGAAGGATCCCAGAATTTAAAGACGAGAGATGGGGAGAGTCTGCATTGTTTCTTCATCTACATTGTTTTTGTTTTTGTTTTTTTTTAATATATCTTATTGGTTTTTTACAGAGGAAAGGAGAGAGAGAGAGTCAGAAAGAAACATCGATCAGCTGCCTCCTGCACAACTCCTACTGGGGATGTGCACACAACCAAGGTACGTGCCCTTGACTGGAATTGAGCCTAGGACCCTTCAGTCTGCAGGCCAACGCTCTATTCACTGAGCCAAACCGGTTTGAGCTTCATCTACACTATATTAAGTGGTGTTAGCAGAAATCTGTTCTGAGAAGGGAAGTCGGGCTTGAGACAAGAAGGTGAAAGGAATGTCCAAAAAGCAACTTGAAAGGATCTGCTACAGCAATTTAGCTTTGGTTAGAGTAAAAATACTTCCCATGGCTATGTAAGGCAGTTTCTGACAAATTTATTTTACTTTTATTAATTTTTTTTATAAGGTGTGTCCACCCAGACAGAACCTGTGACTGGGATCTTTTTTTTTTTAATATATTTTTATTGATTTTTTTACAGAGAAAGAGAGAGGGATAGAGAGTTAGAAACATCGATGAGAGAGAATCATTGATCAGCTGCCTCTTGCATACCCCCTACTGGGGATGTGCCCGCAACCAAATTACATGCCCTTGACGGGAATCGAACCTGGGACTTTTCAGTCCACAGGCTGACGCTCTATCCACTGAGCCAAACTGGTTTCGGCTATTTTATTTTTAATAGATTCAAAATTATTTCAGAAGATAAAATCAGTATCCATAAGAAGAGGGGGGGAAAATCCAGCTCCTAATAATAAGGTCATGCCATCATATCTTTATTTCAGAAGAATCGCCCCAAAAGATGTTGCGGGTCATGCAATCCAGGATTCTGAGTTTGACAGTGACCCTCATCAGAGACATGCCTAAAGAGCTTGGATGTGCTGTGGGAGGTCACCCAGAAAGGCCAGGCTGCTCCCAGCTTCTCTAAGAAGCCTCAGTCACTGAAAGAAGCCTGAACACTCTACTGGAGTTCATTATCACCCTTTGGTGTTTCACATATTTAAAACATTATTTTCTGCTCTTATTCTTACTCTTTTCTGCCTACATTACTAAATTTTTAGATTTAATAAACAAGCCCGTTTTTGTATCCCTTTCCAGAATTTATAAATTTAAGCCATGTCTCTTTAAATTTTAAAACCTTCAACTTTCTAGGATTTGAGGAAAAAATAATTGTTTTTAATTTCTTCACACATGGCATCTGTCTTCTCATTTTAGTTGCCCTTTTAAGCAACCTTTTCTGGTTCCAGAGTTCAGAAATTAAAGATACGGTTTAACGTTGTGACCAGACCTCTTATTAGCTGTATCCGTTAGAGCAGCTCTAATTCTACAGAGCCGAGGACTCCCTCACACTAGGTCCTCATTTCCTTTAAGCAATTTAATCCTTCCGCTGAGTACTTTACTTTCCGGTGTAGTAAGATAGTAAGATCACACACACACACACACACACACACACACACAGGAGTGCATGCGCACGCAAGGCAAGGCCCTGTACTTGGCATTTTTGCATATAGTTTCTCTTTTTAATCCTCAAACATTACTGTCATGCATATTTTACCATCCTCATTTTACAGTCAAGAAAATTGAAGCTCCGATGGGCAAAGTAAATTGAGCAAATCTATACCACTAGTAAGTGGTGTAGTCACAATGTTAAACAGTCTTCTGGTCTCTTCACTTACTTTTTGTTTTCTTTATTGTATCAAGGAAACACATATAGTGTAATAAATAACTATAGAAATAAATAACTTGTCATGGTAAAACAAGCCAGATAAACAATAGAATACTGCCCGCAACTCAGTGAAGCACTCCATGTGCCCTTACAATGATCACATTTTTTTTCTCCAGAGGTAATACCAGCTTGGTTCCTACATTGATACTAGAGGCCCGATGCATGAAATTTGTGCACAGGCCTTAGCCTGGCCTGCACCCTCTCAGTTAAGGACACCTCGCTCCTTGCCACCCCACCTGCTCACTGCTCCTTACCACTCAGCTCACTGCTTTTAAGCGCTGCCACGGAGGCAGAAGAGGCCCCCACAACTGTCACAGCACTCACCAGCCATGAGCACTATCTTTGTGTAGTTGTCTGTTGGCCAACTGCTCTCTTCCTTCTCACTTAAGGCTGAGCTGCATGTGAGGGCAGAGTGCACTGTCATGGAATGCAGAGGGCTACCCAGAGCTGTGGGGAGTGGCCAGACCCATGGGGTGGGAGGTGGACACCCCATTGTGTCCACTTATCTCACCCAATTGTAGGGCGAGCTGTCCAGCTTTCATCTGCCTGACCCCATCCAGGGAGGGACCAAGCAGGGTGTCCGCCTCTCCCTGCTGTCTCCCTGCTTCCTCTTCTGCCTCAGTCTGCTCCTGACACAGAAGCCAGCGGGTCCTCACCTATAGCCCCTGCATGCAGGGGACGCCAGGTTCTCACGGGTCCTCGATCCCTGCAGGATATGCCCCCAACCCAGCCTTGACCCCCTTCCACTTGGCCTATTCCTCATCCTGCTGCCCCTCTGCCTGATGCCCTTCTCCAGACCTCCACCTGGCTCTCCATCCATCCACTTCCCCTCAGTAAGCCTCCCTTTGCCCCTCCCTGTTGCAAGCAGGCACTGCTCCATTTCTGCTTAGGCAAAATTCTTTATTCCTGCCCAAGTGAAATTTTCATACTTCATAGTTGTTCTGAGCATCATCAAGAAAAAAATGAAGAAGATGGAAAAAATAAATAGTTGAATGCCAAGAACACCCCCAAAGGAAACAGCCATTCTCTTTAAACAGGAAAATAAACAGCATTTTTACAACTCAAAGCTCTAGATAGTTTCCCCCTTTAGGGAAAGACAGCAAACTGTAAAGCACTGGGGCTGGCAACAAATTCACGCATCACAATTACCTGTTTCCTTTGGATATTGGGTCTGCAAATTATCCACCAGAGTTCAGATTGGACAGCTGCTACCTGACTTCATTTAATAGCCAACATGGAATGCTTTTGGCAGAGAGCTGGTTTCTCTTTCCTCACCACAAAAAATCGAAAATGAATTGGAACTGTCAAAGGTTCAGAAATACCCAAGGTAAAAAAACCAACCAATGAATCGCTGAAGTGGTGATTAGTAAAAATGTATTGTGCACAAACTAAAAAGACGATTTGTAAACTGGGAACACTCGAACCAAAATATGGGATGAGGCTCAGGGGTGTATTGTTATAAAGCAGCTTATATAGTGAGAAGACAGTGACTGCTTATTCTCTACAGCGATTGGTTGCAATGTTAGAATCTGCAGTGGTTATCTCATATTGACCTTGAGAAACAGCTCAGGTTTTGCCTACGATTTCCAGAGGTATTAAGCAAGCAATGACCAAGGTCAAGTTAGTCTTGCAAAAGAAGCTAAATTAAGCTTTATTTGTATGACTAAATAGTGCTGTCTGCTCAGGAAAACTTTAAGGTTGGCCTACGTTTGTTTGTTTTTTTTATTTTAAGAGAAGACTTTACTAAAAATTATTAAAACATTTTTTTTAAACTGTATCTCTAAATGTTTGTGTCTTGAATTAACTGCTGAGTGTTTAATTACTGGGTCAAGGAAAAGTGCTACTATATAAGTGTATGATTAGTTCAAGGTAGATTAAAAATAGGAGAACTGATCAGTGAGGAGTAGAGATGTTAGCTGATTAAAAGAATAACTCGTGTGTGTGTGTTTTTTAAAAAAAAATCTGTATTTAATTTTGGCTTATATATGAGAAGAGACATATGGAACTTGCGTTTTGTTGAAATTACCAGTAGCATCTGTTCATCCTTAGCTTACCCCTTAAATCAGAAATAAAATACATCGTATTACAGATATCTGGGTAAAATAGATGAAAATATGCTATGTTCTATTTAATGTGAAAGTATAAAATAATACTACAATAATTTCTAATTTTAGCTTGCAGGTTCTATTCCTAGCCACTAATTAAAATATGATTAATAAATTCCTTCATTCTCTATGTAACTTATTATTTATGATTGATGGAAGTATCAAATATAAAAGCTTTTCTATTATATTTTTATTCTAATAATTAACAAGAAATAGAATGAAGAAATAGAAAAAGTTTTCTACTATATTTTTATTCTAATAATTAACAAGAGAAAAAGCTAAGTAACTTGGAGATTTGAGTCATCAAATGCCCAATCAGCTGTATAGAAATTAACCTAATTTTTTTTTAAATCCTGAAAATATTTAAGATAATTAAACCACACAAAATCCTAAAACAAAAGGATTGGAGTTTATAAACCAATAGTGGGAGAACACTAAAGGTGTATGTCAGTTATGAAATTTCACTTATCACTAGTGGAAAATATTGACTTCCCTTAGTAGAAAAAGTAATGTCCATGAATGCCAAAACAACCAGTTGATTTAAATCATAATAGTAAATCATTTGCATGAAGAAAGAAACAAACTTTTTGTTGCAATAATCCTATCACCATAAAAACAACTGAAGAAAGACAAAGTAGAATATGCAGCATTAATGATGTCCTGACAGCTGTATACAAATCAGCAATACAACAGCAACATCTAAGTGACCCCTCCTCCCTCCCTTCCTTCCGATTTTCCTTCTTTCCTTCCTTCCTAAATTCTTTTCTTCTTTTCTTCTCCATTTGATTACTTTCTTCTTTCCTTCTTTCTATTTTATGACATTTTAAAAATCAATTTTACAGTATTTTTTTTAATTTCAAGAAACAGTTTTCAGCCAGTTATAGAATTTTAGTGTTTCATATTTAAATAGTCCCTCTCCATTGTTTCATAACTGAAGAACTTGTTGCAAAGCAATCACCAATACATGATCATTAATGCTGAGTTGTTCATATTTTATTTTTAGAAATTTTTATACATATGCATATATAAATTTTTAAAATTGTTTGTTTTCCAGAAAGTTCACACTTTTTTTCTAACAAAATCAATAATAAAAGTATGTTTAAAGTAAAGACTAACAGAAATATATATAAATACATATATATATATGATATTTGTTTGCATCTTCCCAATGTTGAGTCATAGTATAGACATTTTGTACTCTTTTCTCTGCTGTTTGCTTTTTTTCACTTGACAGAATACCTGGATAGCCCTACAGAATATGTGCATGTGTCTATACATTTTTAGAATTATGGATATAAATATATCATTTTTATATTAAAGGATAAAATCATATGTAAGGAATTTTTCAAACCAGTATTTCTTTCTTTTTTGTTTTTGTTCTTCTATTCTTGCTTGCACTTCTCTTTCAATAGACACATACACACACACACATTTAATTTACCACAAAATCACTGACTTTGATACCCAGTGATAAAGTATAATTATTTGCAAAAAAAAACCAAAAAACTTTAATACAAATTTAGAAAGAGAGCATATCAAAGATTTATTTAATTCATTAAAGAGAAAACTAGCAAGATAATAAAGCTGCTTCAAAGATAGAATTCAAGAAATAGGTTTACACCATCAGTTAGGAAAGGACATTAAAATGAATTTTCTCAATTAAAGGAAAGAGTAGTTAGTATCCTGCCAGATAATAAAACCACAAACTTTGGTGTCTTTACATAGTAGAAATCATATTCTTCTAATAGATCAAAATTTTCAAGTTAACAAGTAACTTCACAGTGTCTATGTCCTAATCCTATATAATAAAAGCCTAATATGCAAATTGTCCCCTCCACCAGAGGTTCAACCAGGAGTTCGACCATTTGCTATGACGTGTGCTGACCACCAGGGGGCAATGAGGTGACACAGAGCTGGCAGCAATAAAGGTGCTGCTGGCCCCAATGAGCCTCAACGAGAGTAGGACCGCAGGTAAGATGGTGAAGCAGGTGAGTGGGCAGCACCAGGCCAAGGCGGGTGTGAATGGGGAGTGGGTGGGGGCTGATCACCCCACCGATCACCCTGCAGATGCTGACCAGCAGCGGCTCTGACACTTTCATTACAGAAAAAGGCCAAATACCCTGTTTCCTCGAAAATAAGACAGTGTCTTATATTAATTTTTTCTCCCAAAGTTGCGTTAGGTCTTATTTTCAGGGGATGTCTTATCTTTCCATGCGCTAGGTCTTATTTTCAGAGGATGTCTTATTTTGGGGGAAACACAGTAGCAATACTAAAATACTTCTTCTAATTATTTTCCTTTCAATGTGCACAAAACCGTGCACCGGGCCACTAGTCGATAATTAAAAGTGTTAAAAAAGACAAAACACAACCATACTCAACTGAGTAAATGTGAAGATCTAACTGGCTTACTCAACAACTCATGAGTTGGGCATCATAGAAAGGAGCCCTGAGGCCTGGTACAGCACAGAAGGCTTTTATAGGTAGAAGGAGGTGGGAAACAAAGGAAGCTTCTAGCAAAGAGGGGATTATCTCAGCCAAAATCGCCTTCCTTTGGGGAAGGGAAGGGTCTATCAGGTAGATTCACTAGTGCTAATCAGGTAATTCCATATGGACTGGCTAAAGGTCACCTTCTTGCGAGAGGCTATAAGTACAATTAAGTCTTGGTTTGTAGCTGGGGCTTAACACATGCAACTCCATTTTGGACCTGTTGTTTCTTTTTTAACAATAGAAAGTAAAACAATAGTACATCTCCTCATCTGGGCCTAGTAGGTAATGCTTTAGTATGACATTAAAAGGACATGCAATCATCCTGTTTCCTTATTTCCTGCTGTTAAATAATTTTTCTTAACAGCAGGGTGACATCAATAGACTATGGAACTGGGCCAAGCTTGAGTCACACCCTAAGAAAATTTAGATATTCCTCAGGATGACACTTCATGTTGTTCCTCTTCCTGTTAGTCATGATGACACTCCCAGACCTGTCTTTTGGTACTTACATAAATACCAAATTATATAGATTACTATACAAAAGCCAAATCTTTGCTTGTTTCCATTAAGACCATGAGCTCTTCTGTTATCTTAGTGAACATGAAAAGAAATTGTTCTAAATACTTCATGTAAAAGCCTTTATATAACTAATGAGTTTATTATTACTGAAAATAAATCTAATAGTTACAATAATCTCAAAAGTTAATGTTAATTAGTATTTCTCACTGACCAACATAAAAGAGCTTTCTGACATGGGTTTATATTTCAAAGTTGTACTTAACCCACTGCATTTCTGTAGCGAAGAGTAAATGCTCAGACACTTTTAATGTATAAATGTAATGATTTTCTCCTCTTTCTCATCTACACTAGAAGGGTGGAATCAAATATTTCTTCTCACTTCCCTGCCCATGAAGAGAGGTAGTTCTTAGTTTGCTAACAATTTGGCTTTTGTGTTCAAAGGGTATTGGCAGTCTATTGTGAAAGATCAGAAGAGATGACAGCATAAGGTAAAGGAATCAGAAAAGAGAAATGCCTTGGGCTGGAAGGGAATTAAGAATGGCAGTGCCGCTGAAACCGGTTTGGCTCAATGGATAGAGTGTCGGCTTGGGGACTGAAAGGTCCCAGGTTCGATTCCGGTCAAGGGCATGTACCTTGGTTGCGGGCATATCCCCAGTAGGGGGTGTGCAAGAGGCAGCTGATCAATGACTCTCTCTCGTCGATGTTTATAACTCTCTATCTCTCTCCCTTCCTCTCTGTACAAAATCAATAAAATACATTAAAAAAAAAAAAAAAGAATGGCAGTGCCCCTTGCAAGCAGCCAGCCCTCAGGGTGATTAACAGCATGCACTAAGATGTGTGCATTTGCCCTGCTTTGGCAAAACTGACCACAGATGCAAAAGTGGAGGAACAGAGAGCTCCCCAATCTTGACACCAGTACCTATTTGAACAATGAGAATTCTTTAGCTACTATGACAGACTGGAAATCAGAAACCCTTCTCATGAGTTGTAGGTATCACATAGACCTTCTGAATTCTGAAGCAAGAGAAAAGAAGAAAGGTAGAAGGCTCAAGTAATAGCCAAGATAGAATGTCCCATCTGTCCTTCTGGATGGGGTACCAAATTCATCAATCAAGTTGTGTTAGATTAAGGAGTGATATTTTCCCCTTGGTTTGGCTCAGTAGATAGAGCATCAGCCCATAGACTAAAGGGTCCCCATTTTGATTCCCAGTCATGGGCACATATCTCAGTTGCAGGCTCATCCCTGGCCCTGGTCAGGGTGAGTGCAGGAGGCAACCAATCAATTTGTCTCTCGCATTCATGTTTCTCCTTCTCTGACTCTTCCCATCCCTTCCACTCTCTCTAAAAATCAATGGAAAAATATCCTCCTTGGGTGAGGATTAACTAAAAGGAGGAGAAGGAGAAGGCTGTGGAGGGGGAGGAGGAGGAGGAGATGAGATTTTTTTGCACACTTCAGTTTACTGAGATTCAAATCTGTCCTTTTTTTATATATACAGATGAGTATGGTGGCTCCCAATAGTGAACCCCCACAGTCATCTATAACTCATCAGAGTCAACCTCAGAATTTGATTGGTTGGTCCCAAATCATATCTTCCAGAAATCTTTTTCTATTAAGGAAAGTAAATGAGAATCATTCCTCTGACCCATATTATATGTCCACACAAAAACTTGTACATGAATGTCCACAGAAGCATTATTCATAATGCCCAAAATGTGGAAACAATCTAAAGGTGCATCCACTAATGAATGGATAAGCAAAATGTGGTGTATCCAAGCATTGTAATATTATTCCACAATAAAAAGAGAATAAATTATTGATATATGTGACAGGATAGATGAACCTCTAGAACATTATGTTAAGTAAGACAAGTCATAACAAAGGCCATATATTTATGATTTTATTTATATAAAATGTCTAGAAAAGGTAAATCCACAGAGACAGAAAATAGATTAGTTGCCACAGTCTGCAAAGAGAGAAGAATGGAAAGCAAGTGTTTATAGGCTTAGGGTTTCCTTTTAGGGTGATGAAATGTTCTGGAATTAGATAATGTTAACAATGGCACAACTCTCTTAGCACACTAAAAATTGAATTGTACACTTTAAAGCTGTACATTTATGGTATGTGAATTATACCTCAATAAAGCTATTATTTAAACAGTTCATTAGACAAGGAGGTATGAAACCTGGATTCTAACCCAAATGCTGTCCTATTTTTATAGCATGACTGCAGGCATCTTTTACTCCTTCTGGCCTCAGTCTCCTCATCTGTGATATGAAAGTGATGCATAAGTGCCCTCCCACTTCTGATGATTTATGATTCCATACCTCCATTGCCTCCTCTATAAAACAGTCCTTTGTCCACCTACCTAAAGGTGATCTCTCCCTGCTTTAAACGCTCATTACATGGACTACCTTATATTACTATTACTTGTGCTTCATCTCATCTTCTCTGCTAGAAGTGTGAGCCACTTACAGGAAGACTCTGGACGATCTAGGACACGACAGAGATTTAATCACTATTTAAGATGACTAGAAATAAAAAATATATATATTTAGAAGACACTGTAAGAAATGAAGCAATCAAAAAAATTAAATTTTTATTTCCATGTCACCAAAATAAGGGATTGATAATTATCCCTAAACTTGACACTGATTTAATGTAAATTTTGCCATAATAAAATCATAAATGTAATTGTTTGACATACCATACTAATCCCCTTGCTATCCTGAATACAGGGGAGATTCTGCCCTATTTTAAAATAGATTGCCTGTACCAGGGCAGCTTCACTAATATTGATATTAAACATAATAAAAATAATCCAAAAGAAAAGAAAGAAAATGCTTGAAGCAGTGTTGTTTAATTATAATTAATCAAGTGTTTCATATTCCAGTAGGTGTCCTGAACATCACTGCTGTTTTTGAGCAGTGAAATCTTACCAATGAGAGACCTCTGCCGAGTACACTATTATTAAATCAGGACCACAGTGTTGAAAGGTTAGGCCACTGTTTTCCAGCAATCATTGTTGAGCTTGCAAATTTTTAAAAGATATGGGCCTTGCTGCTTTGTATAATTTTCCAAAATGTATGTTTGACAAGCTAAAATTTTTAGACAGAAGCAAGTTGAGTGAAAATGTAACCACTACTGTCCTGCTTCTTTTTCTTTACATACACACAAAAAAAACACAATTATCCAGAAACTAATCTTCAATTTTGCATTCATTCTTCCACTGATGAGCTACATAATTTAACTCAAAAACATTTATCACTCATTAATAAACATACAAATGAAAAGTTAGTTCTAGCCTACTGAGGTTTAACTATAACCTTATAATCCCAGCAAATTCCCTTTTTTCTTCATAATTGCCAGTTCAGAATACCTGAATTCATTCCTAATGTAGAGTTTAGAAAAAAACCTTTGTAATTGATAAGAACAAACTAAAGCAGCATCAAAACATTTAAAAACCTATGCAAAATTAAATTACATAACTAGTAACATCTGAGAACATTCTTTGTTCTACATTTTGTTTTGCATATGAGATGTACCTGAAATCATGTTTTATATTAAACACTAGGGGCCCAGTGCACAAATTCATGCACCTTGAAAGGAACTGTGGGCCGCTAGGCAGCAGTGGACACAGGGCCAGATCTCAGCCCATCTCTACACCCCCGCCCAGCCCGGCTCCTGTCCCATCTGTTGGCAGCCACACTCCCACTGCCACTCCCACATGCTGCTATGGCCGGCCCCACTTGCACCCACTGATGCTGCGGAGCAGTTGGAGCCAGTGCCAGCAGTGGGTGTGAGCAGGCCAGCGCCATCAGCAGGTGCGAGCAGTGGCTGCTGCCCTGATCTCCCCCCAGGAGAGGGGGAGGTGGAGAAGCCTTCAGGGGTGATCAGGCTGGCAGCCCCTGCTTGCACCTGCTGATGGCGCCAAGCGATCAGACTGGCACTGGGCACTGGGTGAGCAGGGCCAGCACCAGCAGTGGGTGCAAGCAGCAGCTCTGGTGCCAGCAGCAAGTGCCAGTGGAGCTATCACCAGCAATGGTGCGAGAGGTTGCTGCCAGCCCCAATCGCCCCTCAGGATTAGGGTGAGTGGAGAAGCCCCGAGGGGTAATCGGGGCCAGCAGCCGCTGCTTGTACCTGCTAATGGTGCCAAAGATCAGGGCTGGCACCAGACACTGGCAGTGAGTGCAAGCAGCGGCTCTGGCACCGGCAGGGGGTGTGAATGGGGCCAGCACTAAGCAGCAGGTGCAAGCACCATGCAGGACCACAGCAAGTAGGAGCAAAGAATTTTCAGTCACCACCAGAAGCTCCCCCCATTACAGCAACCAGCACCCTGTCTTGATCTGGCACCCCGGCTCACCTGCTCCACCATCCTGTGCGGCCAATACCCACCATATTCCACATTCTGCTGACTATTGCCAATGTCTGCCATGGTATATTCGCGCCCCCTGGTGATCAGCACACATCATAGTGACCAGTTTTTCAGTTATTCTGCCGTTCGGTCTATTTGAGTATTAGGGTTTTATATATATATTATAGATGTTTTCAGCAAGTACCCACATCTCTCAAATGTACTGCTTAAAGCTTCTATATAGTATTCTTATTCTTCATCTTGGGCATAATAACTTCTATCTGTACTATCATTTTAAATTTGTATTTAATGAACATTCATTGAGTACTAACTATTCTGCCAGTAAAAATAATAATAATCACACATGCAAAAAAAATGAGATTTATTGAGTGCTTAGAATAATACCAGAACTATACTAAATTTTTTATAATCTTATCTCAATCGATCCTAACAGCTATTCTATGAAATGGTAGTTTACTCTTGCTATCCACATCTTACAAGTGAGAAAATTTAAGGTCAATAAGATGAAGTAATTTTTCCAAAGTTACATAGTTAATAAGTGTTTCAGCTATGTTAGATGGTTTAAGGATACACAAATGAAAAACATCCAGGTGTCCTAAAAGAACTTATAATCAATCTAGTGAGACTGTCAGAGAAGGAACCAAATAATAAATGTGAAGTAGGTTGTAAGTGATGACTCATGATTAAATATGAAGCTAACCAACTTAAAGATTTTAATTTAAGAGAGATTTATTTTATGGAATTGACTCCCGACTATGGTGATCTAGGGAAGAGCCAATGTTATTGTTCAAGTCCAAAGGCCATCTGTTTGCAGAATTCCTCTCTGCTGGGGGAGTTGATTGTCTTTGTTTTATTAAAGCTTTAACTGATTGGATAAGGCCCACCCAAATTATGGAGTGCAATCTGATTTATTCAAAGTTAGCTGGAGTAAATGTTCACTTTTATCTATAAATATTCCAGCCCAGAAACATCCAGAATAATGTTTGACCAAATATATGGGTACAGTGGCCCAGCCAAGTTGACACATAAAATTAACCATCTCAGTGCTTTAAAGTTATATTAAAAGTCATAGGTTAAATACCATGCCCTCTGGTAAAGAGTCCTACAAATGTATCTTCTCCAACAGAGCTACACACCTGGTGCTGAGGGCTGCATTATATTTACTATTTATTCCCAGTGTGTATCACAATGAGAGCCATACAGAACATTTTTAGGAACTCTTGCTGAATTAATATTAGTAGACTCTGCTTGAATTAAATTGAATTAAATTCAGTTTTTGGCCTTTTAAAATGTCTAGGAAAAGAAAGTGTCTTCAGAATAAATATCATTGATAAGTTCAGCAGTTTGGGAACTCATGACTCTATCAGCTTCCTTGGTTGCCCAAATTGTGGCAAAAGCTATGTATGAGTTATTTACTGCCAAATCACAAATTACTACAAACCTAGCAAATTAAGCCAACACACACCTATTATCTCAGAGTTCCTGTGACTCAGGGATCCTCTTGGGACAGAGCAAAGTGCCCTGCTTCAGGATCGCTCCCAAGGCAGCAATGAAGGCCTGGCCAGGGCTGGGGTCTCCTCTGAGGCTGACTGGAGAAGAACCTTTTCCCAAGCCCACATGGTTATTTTCATAATCCAGTTCCTTGGCTCCTTGCAAGCTGTTGGCCAGACACAACCCTCAGCTTCTTCACACGTGGGCCCCTCCCTATGGTGGCTTACGTTATCAAAGCCAGCAAGGAAGAGAGTTGATATGGAAAGTATACAGTAAGTATGGATATTACCATCTTGTGTCATTATGGAAATAACATCCTATCAGCGTTGCCATATTCCATTGGTTTGTAACAAGTAACAGGTGCCACTCACATTCAAAGCCCAGGGATTCCACAACAGCATGAATACTGGGACATCGGAATAATTAGGGGACATCTTTTGTTCCCCGCACAGTTCTCTTAGGATTAGACTTGGGGTAGTGTTTTCAGAAATATCAGCACTGTAGCTACATAAACTATGAGTTTCTTTTAGGGTAGTCATACAAATGTTCAGGTGCTTCAGGGGCACCTAACTGGATCACATTGGGGGATGGCAGTCCAGACATGATACTTAATGATCTACCCTACCTCAAAGGAAAAGGCTGCACACAAACCAGCCATCTCACTCCCATTGCAAGAGGATTCCTGAGCTCTCCCTGACACCAGACACCACCTTGGGAAGAAAGCGCCTAGGGGATTGAACATTACATTTTCTAAAGACTTACTTTAAAAAAAAAAAAAAACTATTTGAACAGGAAGAATGTGATTTCCTATTATTTAGTAAAGTAGATTTGGTTCATTGATCAAGGGTGTGTGTGTGTGCGCGCATGTGTGCACATGCGTGTATTTTACTCTTCTGAAGAGTGAAGCACTTGGAGGGCAATAAGCTCAGTTACAGGAAACAAGAAATGAGTTTCTAAATTTAGTGTGGTAGTCACTTCATCTATCTATCTATCTATCTATCTATCTATCTATCTATCTATCTATATGGTTAATGTGCAGCATGTCCCTGCAGGAGTTCAACTGGGAGACTGGGAATTCTATCGCTGACCACCAAGAGAAAGCATGGAATAAAGGAAGGCCCTGGCCGGCAGCTGGGGAAGGGAGGCCCCAGCCAGCAGCCAGAAGGCCCCGATCAGCCCTGATCGCTGGCCAGGACTAGAGACCCTACCCTTGCATGAATTTTGTGCACCAGGCCTATAGTAACATATATAAATGTCTTCAAATCATCGTATTGTACATCTGAACTATATTTTATGTCCACTATACTTTAAAGATTTATAAAAGAATTTGTGCAGTGTGAGTGAATTTTCAACTCTGTAAAATTAGAACTGGCTGTACCTAATGAATAATTAAGTGATTATACCCATAGGCTGCCACAGTACAAAAATCCCAATCCATTTTTATAGGAGACCGGCAAGGAGAATCCTGGTCTTGTTACTAAAAGGCCAGAGCTACATGTTTGCAGTACCGAGGAGTAGTCTGGGAGTCTTCCACAGATACAACAGCAAGAGTAATGAAATAGTTACCATTTGTTGAGCACTCATTATGTAGCAGAAAATGCTCTTTCCAGTTTTCCCAACATTTAATTTGAATTTTTTTTTTTTTTTTGCATCTACAGAACACTTTAAAATTGTAGTACAATGAACATGCTTATACGGTTTGCCTTGATAAAGCAGTTATTAACATTCTTCTACATTTCTCTAGATAGATAGAGCATAGATATAGATATATAATTTATATGTATATATACAAAAATCACTATTGAATTTATACAAATTTAACCATTCCCAGTGTCTATCACAATTAAGGACACAGAGAAAGTTTTTTAAAACTCTTATAATTGGATTAAGTTAACTTCAGTTTCTGGCCTTTTAAAATCTCTAAAAAGGAAAATATATTCAGAAATAATAAATGCCACAGATAAGCCCAGAAGTTTAGAAATATATGTGCTATAGTAAAGTATATAGTACATAGTATATAGTATATAGTATATAGTATATAGTATATAGTATATAGTATATAGTATATAGATAGTAGTATACTATGTATAGTTATACGTACACACAAAACTTTTTTTGGCTAATCTATTTAAAAGTAGATTTCAGAGATCGTGTTACTTTGACACTTTTTACGTTCCTTGCAATAAATTGCCCCAAGTTTGCAAAGCTGGTTACAGCTAGTGCTGAGCTTGGAGCACTGACAGTCTATTTGGAGCCCATGGTCTCAATAGCTGGATCATTCTTATTCAGTTAGGGAAAGATGAGAGAGGTGAGACAGGTGGAATAGATAGAGTTCCTGTCCACCACAATCAGAAGAAAGCAGCGTGAGAGAGGTTGGGGCGGGGGAGGGCATGGAGGGAGAAGACGGGGGAAAGGTGATGGATAAAAGGTCAGAGAGAAGGGAGGGGAAGGGAAGAGGAGGATTTTTATAGAAGGAGAGGTGACTATTAAATGAGAAATGCCACTAAAACATTATCTCCCTTTTTTTTCCTTTGATCTAGGGCAAGTGTGTGTGTGTGTGTGTGTGTGTGTGTGTGTGTGTGTGTGGCCAGATTATTACGACCACCTGACATTTGTAGGCAAATTAGCCATACACTGCATTGTATGGGATATGGAAGCTGAAGCCCAGTTCGAACATCTTTGTTGTCTGCAGTTACCAAGATAAAACAGTTCCAATTCCCACAGGAACACAAGGATTGGACAATTGAGCTTTGGAAAAAAAGGCATGTGGTCCAATGAATCACATTTCCAGTTGCATCATGCAGAGTGAGAATTTCACTGAAACAGCATGAAAGCATGCCCCCCACATGCATGAGTACAACCCTTCAAGCTGGTGGGGGCAGTGTTATGGTTTGGGGCATGTTTTCCTGGCATGATTTGGGCCCTTTAATTCATGTGGGACAATGTCTGAATAGCACAACATACTTAAGTATCATTGCTGATCAAGTTCTTCCTGTCATGTTGATGGCATGTTCCAATTGAGATGGCTTCTTCCAACAAGGCAATGCACCATGCCACGGTGCTCGTATTGTGCAGGAGTGGTTCCAAGAAAATGAGGGAGACTTTACCTTGCTGAGGTGGCCCCCACAATCACCGGATCTCAATCCAATTGAGCATTTGTGGGACTAAGTTAACAGAGCCATCAGGCAGCTGATTCCACAACCATCATATCTCACAGAACTGGACAGTGCTATTCATCAGGCATGGTGTCAGATTCCTCGCATCACCTTTCAACATCTCATGGAGTCAATGCCAAGAAGAATCGCTGCATTATTGAAGGCAAAAGGTGGCCCAACAAAGTTCTGATGGGGTGGTCATAATAATCTGGCCACTCAATATATATATATATATAATTTTTAACTTAATATTTCAAAGTATAAGCTCCCAAAGGGCAGAGAGTAGGTTCTGCTTGCTTCGACGTGAGTCTAGCAGAGTACCGCGAGCAGCCATGTATCTACCCAGTCAGGCACTTAGTCTGCTTGTGATGTTAATGGGCTTATATCTCTGAGTCATTGAAGTACCCAGTCATTAGGATTCTATTTAACATTATATGAACGATACGCCAATCCTCATGAAAGCTTTTAAAATGTATCTCCTTAACTGTCATGAATATAGCCCTGGGGATCTATAATATAGGGACAATTATAGAGGGCCCATTTTATAGCATGGATATGCATTAACCCTTGCTCATAATAGCTGAAAAAGGACCACCCAAAGACATAAAAATAAAATCTTCAAATTTTTTAAAGATTAAATTCACAAAATTATGCCAAAGGGTTATTCCTTATGATGAAGATCAAGAAAACAATTCCATCACTGTCATTAATACTCAACATAGTTTTTGGATCCCTATATAAATAGATTATAACTCTTGAGAAAAAATACTAGGTGAGGGAAGGAGACAAAACAATGTTATAGATTTACCTAATAATTAATAAGTATTGATAAAAATGAATAAAAATAAATCTTGCTTACATTACACTCTGCTACCTTCTCAAGGCTGCCCATTCTATTCACCCACTTGCCTGTGACGGCAAGTTTCAATGTTCTTAGTCTTTAAGGCAGGGGCTTGCAAACACATTTCATCATGGCTTATGGTGAGAAATACAATTGGACATACACACAAATATATTTATAGAAACTTCTGTGTTTTTAAGTACTATATTTGTATATATACTTTTTAAAGCTCGTTTTTTCAATATTTTTCAATTTGATTAGCAACCTTGTAAAGGTCACAGGATTGATTTGGTGAGTTTAATCAACATTTTAGAAAAAAATATATGTATCAAAAGTGAATTGCAGGGAATATAAGTTTTGTTTTATTAAAATTTTGCTTAAACTTTGCATGTTTGAAGGTATATGTTCTGGACATGAAATAAAATGTATTTCTCACAGTGGGTTTTTGTCAAAAATGTTTAACACTTCACTGAAATGTCACACAATTACAATGTTGTGTAACATTACAGTTTGAAAAACATTATAGTCTTAAAGACCCCAATTAGCTGCTTTTATCTTCAAAATGCTCTGTTGTAATATCCATAATGTTGTAAGTTTTCATTATGTCACATCCTAGTGTCTTACCGACTGGCCTAGGGAAAATGGGTTTGAGAATTGTGACTTAGCAATGTGTTGCTACACAAAGGATCATTTGAAAGAATGGAACAAAGAAACACTGAATCAGGATGCTCTGCTCCATTTTAGTCCCCTGACACAAAAACAATATAGTATAGAAAATATATATAAAAAAAAAGGCACCAATGGTCTAAACACTTAAAAGTGCACTTATAAAGAACTACTTATGGGTACTGAAACTGATATAAATGTTAATAAGATAGTAATATTTTCTATATTTGACTGAAATATCATAATTAAACATCATAAATTCTCTCAAATTTGATATAAAAAATGCACAGTTCTGGTGCATAGGAAGAGTGCCTGGCATTTTCTTTCAAAGCTACAAATGAATCCTGGCACTGAGTGGTAAACCAACCTCTGGTAGAGCTGAAAGTCAGCTTTCAGAGCTGCTCTTTCACTGGCTGAAATACAGAGCAGAATATGCATGAACTCTTAAAAGGCATTCTCATTGGTATTTCTACCCAACATCACCTAACTATGGAATATAACTCCACACAGAGGAAGGGCGTATAGACAGAAGGAGGGAGGGGGAGACATGGCAAAGGAGATTCACTGTACGTGGTAAAACAAGAGATCCAACTTCATTGAAGAGCTTCTAAGAGAGAATAAGGAAATCCATTGCCCAAAATTTATTGCCAATTTTTGCCTTCTGTTATAAAAACAACTACAAAACAGGATGTTGAGTGGCCAGGCTTTCTTCTTCAGCATTCTCATAGAGCGAAAACAAAAAAGAATGGAAATTCCAAAGTGCTGTCCTTCCCATAACTAAAGTACGTTCTTTTCTATCTTCCCCAATATTTCTCCTCCAATTAAGTTTGGTATACAAGAACCAAAGTGCTGCAAGAATCTTCCACATAATTTCCAATTACTCTTTAGCTAAGGACGTTTCAGCTTTTAACAGTGTTTTAACATTTAACGAGACATCTGGTCTAATTAGTATATTGTGCTTTTGTTATTATATATTAGGAACACCCATGCCCTTCATTCTGAGGGACCCCACCAGTGCATGAATCCATGCACCGGGCCTCTAGTTTCTTAATAAGCCCCTTTTCACACACCTAGATACAAATGCACACAGCAAATTTCCTTTAAAACCACAACTTTAGCCCTAGTCAAATAGACCAGGTAGTTGGAGTGTCATACTGTACATCTGAGATGGCAGATTTGATTCCAGATCAGGGCTCATACCTAGGTTGCAGGTTCAATCCCCATTTGGGGCACATATGGAAGACAGCCAATTGATGTTTCGCTCTTACATTGGTGTTTCCCTCTCTCTTTCTCTCCTTCTTCCTCTCTCTCTGAAAATCAATAAGATCATGTCCTCTGGTGAGGATTTAAATTAAAACATACATACACACACACACACGAGAAAGGAAAAAAAAAACTCTACCTTTATTACAGTCAGTTGTACAATCTGCCTTTTCTAGACACTACAGATCTGATATCACATATTTTCTTTATACCATATTTGTTTAAAACCACAATGCCAGGAATAAATGTTGACTTAATTGTGTACATTTTGTAAAACAACACCATTTGCCACTGATACATGGTCTTTACAGGGAAGGGATTCACAAGATGTAAAGTCTCCAAAACATTAAAGTGTATCTAAATTATTAGGAGGAAACAGAAGGGAGAGGGGGAGGTACAGAAGTAGGTACTAAGTTCTAAATGTATGTAATTTACAACAGCACTTTCTTAAAAATTGTTTTAAATTTTTATTGATTTCAGAGAGGAAGGAAGAGAGAGAGAGATAGAAATATCAATGATGAGCCAAAACCGGTTTGGCTCAATGGATAGAGCGTCGGCTTGGGGACTGAGGGGTCCCGGGTTCGATTCCGGTCAAGGGCATGTACCTTGGTTGCGGGCATATCCCCAGTGGGGGATGTGCAAGAGGCAGCTGATCGATGACTCTCATCGGTGTTTCTAACTCTCTATCTCTCTCCCTTCCTCTCTGTAAAAAATCAATAAAATATATATTTAAAAAAAAAGAAAAAAAAAGAAATATCAATGATGAGAGAATCATTGATCGGCTACCTCCTGCACTCCCCACACTGGGGATCGAGCCCACAACCCAAGCATGTGCCCTTGATCGAAATTGAACTGGGGTCCCTTCAGTCTGGAGGCTGACACTCTATCCACTGAGCCAAACTGGCTAGGGGAACAGCACTTTTAATAGGATAAAGATGTTATAAATATAAGTAGTATCATAGTAGCAGGAGAAGCAAACAAACAAAACAAAACAAAAAAACTAAAACAAAAAAACTAAAACAAAAAAACAGAAACAGGCAGAGTTATACAAAAGTCCAGCAAAAGCATTCTATTCCATCAGAGACTTAGTGGAAGGGATGAGGAAGAGGTTGGGTTTGGAGGTAGTACGTTAAAGAGGATGTGAAAAGGGGAAAGAAAAAATAATGGAAAGCTGTGTCTTCCCTGACCTTCTCCCAATCTTCTAGAAATTAGGAAAATAAAGTAAGAAAGAAACCAGATGGCCTTCCTTTCTCTCATTCTCCACATCCAGCACCAAATCCCATCAGGCCCCAGGGAATATTGCTCCTTACTGCCCCCCACACCTGTGACCTCAGCTCCAGTTCTCCCTCGCTCTGAGCAGCTCTGGCCAGCTCACTGCCTCTGCCTGGATCACTGCAGTCACCTCCCATCAGGCTGTCGGCCCCAGGCTCCCCCCACCACCGCCGGTCCATTCTTCACCAAGGAAGCCATCATGATTCTCCAAAACAAGCAAGGAATCTCGTCATCTCCATCTACACCTTTAAGAGAAATTGCCACTCCTTATCCTGCCTTGTAAGACTCTTTCCAGTCTCTTCCGCCCTTCTTCTCCCACCTCATTTTTCGCATTGGGGTGGGAGGTGGCGGGAAAGTTGTATCTTTGTCCGTAGTCCTGACATGAGTTGTATCACCTGGATGGCACCACACTCTCCTCGCATTCCTATACCTCCTGCCCCTGGCTCCTCCTCCTTCTCCCCCTCCACCTCTTACTTTGCCTTTCACTTTGCTCAGACCAGTGGTCTCCAAACTCATTAGTCAGCAGAGCCAAATATCAACAGTACAATGATTGAAATTTCTTTGGAGAGCCAAATTTTTTAAACTTAAACTTCTTCTAACGCCACTTCTTCAAAATAGACTCGCCCAGGTCGTGGAAGAGTCACACTCAAGAGGCCAAAGAACCGCATGTGGCTCCCGAGCCGCAGTTTGTCGACCACTGGCTCCGACACTCCCCTGAAGTTCCAGTTCCCAAATACAATGTAACAAGTCAGAGAAAGAGTAGGCTCCAGTGAAGAATCTCTTACGGGCAGAAGCAAAATGGAAGTGTATTTGAGGTCCACCCATGTATATAGGCACTCTCTTTGGGATACTCATTTCCTCCTTTGTATCAATTACATTCTCAATGAAAGGCATTAGATTAGACCTCAGCCCCTGGGGGACGAGCATCTGCATGGCATCCTGCCACACACACACACACATACACACACACACACACACACACACCAGTCCATTGCCGAGGGCCCAGCCCAGCCAGCATTTCCTGACAAAGGGGCTAAAAGCACAGACCTCCACCCAGAGTCTGACAACCTGTCTCACTGTTGAAAAACAGTTCAAGGTAGCACTTGAGACCAAACGTGTCATTTCCCTTGTCAAAATGAAAGCTGTAAATTTTAAACCTAATGCTTAATGTATCCAGATATTGAACACAGGGACTTTTATCCTCAGCTTAATGGTCTGTCTAAAAACATCAAAAAAGATTACTTAAAAACTCTGGGCCTCAGAGGTCCTATAAAATTACATGAAGCAACCCCCCTCCCACCTCCTCCAAGATTTAAAAAATTTATTAGAAAACACTTATGCAATATATGAACTCATTTTTGCTTAGCCTTAGATACTAAGACTATATGCTTGATTGCTGGGGGTGGGGGTAAGAAAAGCAATAGGATAAGATGAAATTCTATTAGATTACAATCTAAAATTTTAATAGGGTTTCTGCTTCTGGGAATGGATGGCAAACCTTATTCAGCATTTTCTTGAACATGGAAAATGTAAAAGCATGGCTTTCCTCCTTTAATATAATGTGACAAGAATGCCAGAGCTTTTTAATTTCTTTAAAATTCAGATATTTGTAGAGACCTGATTAGAACAGAGTGGCAGGAGAAGGTAAGTGAAAGCAGTAGAAAGACAGTTAGAATGCAATAATTTTCTCCAATAAAAAGAGAGTTGGAGTAGAGGGTAATTGCTGAGATTTTAGGCATGGAGAAATTGTAACACTGGACCTCAGTAGCTTTATCAAACACTCACCTAACAGCATTTATTAAAAGCCTTAAAAATTCACTCCACAGCCAGCATATCTGTGAAGCAGTGATGTGGCCAAGTTACTTGGAGGTCTTACGGACACAGCCCTAAAAACTCTTTGTTGACCCAAACACAATCTTTATTGCCTTTAGGCTATAAAGAGATAGGGTGTTTTGCATGCAGTCATTATCTTTCAGCCCCGAGAAAATTATGAACCATGATATTTAGAGAGATCAAGACTGCTTTCAACTGTTGGATTAAATCTAAGACATCATACTGTATACCGCTGCCTGTTCTGGAGAACAGAGCTGCTAATTAGAGGGACAAGATGTTTGGGAAAATATAAAGCTTCCAAGTTCCTCCTAAATTCAAAATCCCCAATATTTTTAAAGCACTATCAACTCAGAGATGGTAATAGTATCATTTGCTTTGCCCGCCTTCAGAGTGCTCTCTGATGTATCTGCTTCTGACATAATAACAACTCCATTACAGGCCCACATTTAAGGTTCTTACTTTAATGCCCCAACATTTTGGTGTGTGTCTGGCTCTCTTACAATGCAGCAGCCTCATTAAGGATGACTCCTAGGCTAAAGCAGCATCTAATGGGTTAATGAGGCTGGGCAGTCTGGGCCTGTTAGCAGCTGCGGAAGCAGCAGGCCAGAAAAGCTCTGTTGATTTTCATTCTTCACTGCTGAGTGATGAAGAGCAACCTAGATGCTAAAAGTCTAGTCAGGCCACAACCTGACTCATGTTCAAAAAAATTCAATTCCATCCATGCCCCCCGGTCAACAATTACTGCATGATATATGGTGTAAGGGTAAAGTCAGTGCATTTGTAGTGCGTAAGGGGCAAAAACCAGGGGGCTTGGGAGGTTAGCCACCGTTTTGATTATCCTTGACTGTGAAAATTGAGACTCTATCAGATCAGATCTTGAATCCAAATAGTTCTTTGATTGCTGATTATATATAATACATCTTGATTAATGCTGGCGATGCTTACGGCAATAATAATTCTTAGCTGGTCACTTTGGGTCTCTGAACTCATATTGGAATATAAAGCCCAAAACGCCACTAATAAGCATAGTGCACAGATTTCTAACAAAAAAAAAAATTATAAGTTCAAAGATGAAATAATCTTTATATATAAACAGAGAGTCATCACCTACTGTTCACTTGCTATATATGAAGCGCCTCCTTCGTTTGGCTTCATGGTGTGAAGAATCACTGAAAGTGCTTGTTAAAAGACTCCTGAGGCCCATCTCCAGAGATATTGCCTTATTTAGTAGATCTGGGGCAGGGTCTCAGAATCAACATTTCTTAAAAGCTCCCAGGCAATACTGACATTGCAGATTCACCAACCACCTGTGAGGAACATCATTCTAGAATAGCACTTCTCTCAGTCTCCTTTGCTGGATTTTCCTCTTCTGTGTGACCTTTAACTTGGTTTGATCCATGGCTCAGTCTTATACCTCTTCAACCTTCCCTCCTGAGGCATCCCTTTCAGGCCGTGGTTTTGTATCATGTCTAAAAGCTGATAAAACCTGATTATGCCCCAAATTTGTGATTGCGGACCTACTTGCTGTTCAGCATCTCCTGATTCTCTTTTCAACTCCCAAACCTTGTCCTCTCTAATGTTCTCTAACTCAGCAAATGACACCAACACTTGCAAAACTATTCAAGCCAAATGCTTCATCGGCTAACTCATCCCTTTCACTCAGATCCCACTCCAATCTATCAGTAAATATTGTTGTCTCTCCTTTCAAAATATATCCAGAATAGGGCCATTTCTTATTAACTCTCCTGACCAACCCACCAGCACCTTTGTCAGGGTTATTGCTATTACTTCCCACCTGATCTTCTTAATTGTCCCCCTGCTCCTTACACCCCACTGTCTTCACAGAGAAAATAGGCATGTTCTACAATCCAATTCACTTCTCCTCATTATTCTGTCCTAAACCCTCTCCAAATAACTCAGAACAAAAAGCTGCAGGTCTAGCCCAGCCAGTGTGGCTTAGTTGAGTGTCGTCCCATGCACCAGGAGAGGTCACTTTATGATTCCCAGGCCAGGCATATGCCTGGGCTGTGGGCTCAACCCCCAGTAGGGGGTGTGCGGGAGGTAGTTGATCAGTGTTTCTCTCTCTCTCTCTCCTCTCTCTCTCTCTCTCTCTCTCTCTCTCTCTCTCTCTCTCTCTCTCTCTCTCTCTCTCTCCTTCCCTCCCTCCCTCCCTCCCTCCCTCCCTCCCTTTCCTTTTATCTGAAATAAATAAAAACATAACTTTTTAAAAAATTCTTAAGCTAGAGGTCTAACTGTACCCCGTAAATTCTACATGATCTGACCACATTCCCCCATACTTTTCTCATCTCCTATGCCACAGCTCCTCCCTCCATCACGCACTCTGGCCATACAAACCTCCTCGCTCTTGTTCTTCCTTTCATACACTAAGCCTGTTCCTGCCTCAGTGCTTTTATACAAGCTATTTTCTTAGCCTGAAATATTTTCTTCTGGTTATCCACAGGGCTCAGGTCTCTACTTAGATGTCTACCAAAGGGGCTTCCCCAGCTCCCTAAGAGAGCACATGGCCCGGATAAATATCACTCTCCAGCTTTGCCTTGGAGCTCATCCTCCGATGACTTCTTACTTATGTATTTGTTTATTGCTTGTCTTCCTCCACCAAAATGCAAGTTCCATGAGGGAGAAAATTATTTTTCTACCCATTGCTACCTACCCAGTACCAGAAATAGTGTCTGGCCTGTTGATAACTATTTGTTGACTGCGTGAATAAACTAAATCTTAGTCTGTCAAAAACATTAATTTTTTTTCTCTCTTGAGTTGATCATTTTCCTTAGCCTTACTCGCATTAGGATGCAACATTTTTGCAATATGTATAACAGAGAAGTTCATGGATAAATTATTTAGGTAAAAATTATCCAAAGGACAGGTTGCACAAGTTGTCATGTCACACTCCCAATAACATTCTGAAAATTCTCATTCCACTCCACCTTTGTTCCCCCCACACCCATTTCCCCTTGAGTCCACGATCCCCAAGAGCATTAGCCTCAGTGTTTTGAGTGACCCTGAGCACAGAGAGAGCTGCTGAGTCTATATATCAAATGGACTGGTCACAGGTGGCACAACGTTGGACAAAGAATGTAAATTTTTAAACACTGTGGTGACTGCACAGAGCAATACTGCCTTTTTAAAAAGCTACCACAGCTAATTAATGCAGCCCAAGAGTTCTCACAGTTGATAAATACAGGAGATGGCAAAAGTCTGAGAGTTAGGTAAAGGAACCAGTATGAAAATAGCTCTGGAAAAATACACCGCAGCACACAGCCCCCATTCATCCCTTACACTGAAAAATTGTATTAGTGCTTAAAATGACTCCTCTCACTAACTTTCCACCCAACTCAATTTAATTTAACTCAATTTGGGCTTAAATGCTTATACTCTGAACTCGATCGACCGTCTTTGAGCCTTTTAAAAGAGTAATGACATTGATAGTTGAACCTGTGGACCATGTTGCATGTTTTCCTAATGTTAATTGTTGGACTGAAGCTTGCAATGAAAAGCAGCTATTAAAAAAAAATAAATGCGTGTGGAGATTAGAGTCCACATTTTGAAATGTCAGTAAATACAGTATTTATGCGACAGATCAAAATGACTTGTAAAAGGCAGCCATATGTGTATCAAGCTCTCCGTCTTCCTAATGTTTTTTTTTTCCCTTTAAGAATCTTTTATTTTTAAATCTGAAGAAAACAGCACTAAAAGAGAGCTATCTTTCAGATTTTTTGAGGAATTCAGTCCAAACCCTGACATCCTCAAGCCTGCAGATTTCTACTTTTCAAAGAGACACCAGAGGATCATTTCCAGTTTGTGCGCAACTGTCATATAACGCCATTTAGGGCACTCGCAAGATTTAAGAAAAAGAAATCAAGGGTAGAACATTCAAGTCAGTTCCTTGGTCTTTAATGTACTGTTTCACTACTTACCAGTGCCTTAAGGTAGTTTGCGGGTGTACTTTCACAAATAGCACCATTAACAGAATTTTACATGCCTAGGTCACTTTCCTTTGATCCCAAAGAAGTCTTAAAACATTGTACAAACAACAGACTTGAGGCTACACATCTCTGAAAGACAGCCACTTCTGGGGAGAAGTGGTCCCTGAAATAGCAACGGAACATGCAGGACAATTTCAAACAAAGAACAAAGATGAATGATAGTCCTTCTGAAAAACACCAAGGATCTTAAGTGTTTTCAGAGAGTGGAATCTAACACAGCAGCATAAGGCCAGTGGACAATTTTCATAGGAGCTAGAACCTCTGTTTAAAAGTGATTAAGTAGTGAATGGCCATAACAGACCTCCAAATTTCATCATCTCCTATACATACTTAAACCATGTCTCCAAATACCCTGAAATTATATCTCAAGCATAAGCTTTCTTTTGTTCTGAGACCAATTTCTAAGGGATCTTCACATGAACAAAAGCTTCTGTCTTTGCAATAACCATCTTTCTTTAGAAAAGGCAAGCAATACGCTTCTGGGATGCCAAATTGCACAACAGAGGAAACCCAATAAATCCAGCGAAGTTTGACGAGTCCTCAACAAGTCTGACAACAATTCTAGTCACCTGTCACTCAGGAAGTATCTTATAAAGGATTGTGTGGCATTGCTACTGTCTATTACCTGTGCTATTCCTTTCGGTTCACTTGAGATTTTTTTAAATGTATAATAAATGCATTCAATAATTGTTTGAATTGAGGCTGTGCATTCTGTCATAAATGGTTTATGGATAACCATCAATTGGTTCTGCTCATCAGTCTAACAAGTTCAATGTACTACTCAGAGCAAAGGATGACTATTTATTTAACAGCTCTTGGCAGAAAAATTTGTTGCATGCCACAACTTTACAAAGAACATTAAAATCAATGACAATTTATAAACCAAAGGCTGGGAATTATGCTTTGGATTCCCATAATTCATCAGAATAAAGCTGTCAGATACCTTTTATTATAAATTAATAGCATGTTGTCGAAGAGCGCAGCAGAATGGATGTTTTGCCAGTTCAGTACTGACATCTAGTGGACAATGAAAAATATTCCGCCATCTTCTCCCAACTCTGGATTGTCCCTTTCCCAAAAGATGTTTGTTGCTGCTGTGCCAGTCAGATTTTTATCGGACAAGAAACTGTATTTGAATTGAAATTATATGTATTTTTATTTGAGATAACTAATATGTCACAAGTTTTAACTTTTAGTGATAAAATTGGCAACATGTACTTAACATAATTTAAAACCTATTGAGCTACCCTTACTTTCTTTTTCTTAAATCTGTTTCTATAATGTATTTCAAACTTCTTAGTGCTTTTCATATTTGTGGATTTCATTACCTCTAGTTATCTACTCTAAAATTAACAATACTCTATTAAATCATTAAACTTACAACTCTAATGTTCTCATGTTCTCATAAAAAATGGAAATATAGTCCTAAATATAATTCTAAAATAAGCATTTACTTAAGTTGCATACAATAAAAGTTAGTGTTTGACTTTAACTATCATACACTTTTCTCTCCACTTTAATATGACTGATAAATGGCCAACAGAGTGAGAGAGAGGAGGAGGCTAAATGCATTGTTTATAGATTTTGCCTCCTTAAATGAAGTTTCTAGGTTGGTCTAGGCCAGTGGTCGGCAAACTCATTAGTCCACAGAGCCAAATATCAACAGTATAATGACTGAAATTTCTTTTGAGAGCCAAATGTTTTAAACTTAAACTTCTTCTAATGCCACTTCTTCAAAACAGACTCACCCAGGCCGTGGTATTTTGTGGAAGAGCCACACTCAAGGGGCCAAAGAGCCGCATGTGGCTCGCGAGCTGCAGTTTGCTGACCTCGGGTCTGTTCATTAACATTCCATGGTCATGAACATGCTCAAAAACTGGGGGGGGGGGGGGGGAGGGGACACACATTCTAATGCACCCTGGTAACTTCTCGAGTACAAAGTCTTGGCAAAGGCATCACCTGGAGCAGACTGGTGTGTTTTATGCCTCAGGTAAGGTATAAATCTGAGGCTTTCCAAGTGTTCCAGGTTACCTGATCTGGACCCAGGCTTTGCCTTTCCAGCGGATTATAAAGGTCCATTATCCTGAGAGCCTTTTGGAATTTAGTGTGCCTAAAAGTGAATAAAAGAGAAATAAAACTAGTGTTTATTGTGCACATCTGTTTTTGTGTCTGGCCCTGGGATAGGCACTTTACATAAGAGGTTAATGGAATATGGCTCAGGGTTGAAAATTATTGATCCAGTTTTATATGCCTGGAAGGGACCAGGAATGACATGACCTAGGACTGGCTTCATGGTGAAATTTCTAGGAGAGAAACAATGATATCTGTTTCTAACTTGATTGTTACTGGGAGACAACTGGTGAAATTCAGCCCAAATCATAATCTGCCACACTGTGCTTTACTGAACCATAAAATGGTGAAAATGATAGGAAACCACTTTATAAATTTTGTGAAGTTTATAAAATCTATTTTAGATTACTTGGAACACTTATGTGATTATTGTGAAGGTGAATAAATAAAACAAAACATAATATCCTCCCACAATAAAGAGAAACCAACTTCGGGAGCTCTTTGTGTGAAAGTAGTTGGTGAACCTGCTTAAAACATAAACCCACAGTTCTAATAGAATAATGAAAAGGGAACTATTTCAAGATTTTCATGGTTAAGAAACTCTACAACCTACTCCCAATTTTCAAGTTGCTGTTTGAACATCTTCCTAAGCAAGCTTTTTGTAAGTCAGTAAAATACATCCATTTAACCCACATCACAAATGCTGATATACAACTATCACATTTTTTAATATTTATTGTTGAAAGTATTACATATGTCCCCATTTTTCCCCATTAACCCCTTCTAGTCTACCTCTACTCCCCACCCCAGGCCTTCACCATCCTATTGTCTGTGCCCACGGGTTATGCACATGTGCATACAAGTTCTTTGGTTGATCTCTTCCCACCCACCCACCCACCCACCCCTTCATTCCCTCTGAGACTCAACAGTCTGTTCCATGCTTCTATGTCTCTGGATCTATTTTGTTCATCAGTTTATTTTGTTCATCAAATTCCACATGTGAGTGAGATCATGTGATACTTGTCTTTTTCTGACTGACTTATTTTGCTCAGCATAATGCTCACCAGGTCCCTCCATGCTGCCTCAAAGTATTAGAGATCCTTCTTTTTGACAGCTGCATAGTATACCATGCTGTAAATGTACAACAGCTTTTTATCCATTCATCTCCCGATGGGCACTTGGGCTGTTTCCAGATCTTAGCTATTGCAAATTGTGCTGGTATGAACATAGGGGTGCATACATTCTTTCTGATTGGCGTTTTGGGTTTCTTAGGATATATTCCTAGAAGTAGGATCACCTGGTCAAATGGCAGTTACATATTTGATTTTTTTTAAGAAACTCCATAATGTTTTCCATAGTGGCTACACCAGTCTACATTACCATCAGTAGTGTACTAGGGTTCCCTTTTCCCCACATCCTCACCAGCAACAACTGTCACATTTAGTGCAGACAAGTTGGGACCAAAGAGCACACCAGAAGAGCCAGAGTCCCACAAGGCTAACTTGCTCCTTGTTAGCACAGGGTCAAGTTCTTACAGTTACAGTAAGTTTTATTAAAACCTTCCCCTCATCCTTATTATTGTAGGTTGTGACTAACGTAGACAGAATCATTACACAATTGATCTGGAAGAAATCTTAAAGAACCTAACCCAACTCCTCAGCTCCAAACAAGGAAAAGAGCCTCAGAGAGTATGGGTGCTGCAAGTCAATAATGCAGTTACGGAATACCATCACATAGCTGGATAGGAAGCCATCAGGCTGTGACTGTAGGAAGTCATCAAGCCCAGGAAAGACTCTGAGTCAAGAGGATGAGGTAAGACTAGGAGTAAGTACTAGAAGATAAACACAGGAACATGGAAGATCTGTCCCAGAAATGTATGGTCAGGCAGGGAGAATTGAAATTCCTGAATGAGGGGAGTAGCCAGGAACAAGAATACATCCAGGTACCAAAGACAAGAACAAGGCTTAGTATCAGAACTCAAATAGGCAAGCTAGAAATCAAGTCAAACAGCACAAGAAAGAAAAACAAAGTAAGACTGATGAGTAAGAACCCATAGTTCCACAAAGGGAAAAGGATAGTCAAACTGACAATCAAAGCAAGACTTAAGCTCCACTTTCTATCTACTACCTGGGAAGGGCTTCAGAAACAGGTAACTCTGACTTGGGCTCAGGTATTCTGTTTGTTCTGTGAAGTAGGACTCAATCCAGCCCAGATAACTTGACAGGTTTGAGTTAGTCATGGTTAGGTGATGAATATATGGACCTTAGGTAACCAGAATCTCAAGATTCTGGTTACCTAAGAGAACTCATGTTAGTTGAATGTGCTATACATATTAAAAATGGCAAATCAATAATATATCTGAGTTCCACATGTGCACAAGTTAACATTTGCACACACATGCAGAGACCACAACTTGATAATCAGAAGACCTTTATCCCCTTATTTCTTCTCCATTCAGTGTGCAGTCATCTTACTGTTTGTCTTTTCACCATGGATTCCCCAATGCATTTTAAAATTATTTAAAAGTTTATTTATTAAAATGTCTACTTTACAATGTCATTTCCTAAAGAGCCAGCGTACATGTGTATTTAATAAATGTTATACTTTTTTAATATTCCTTAGTATTTATTTTGTGTCCAACTAGGGGCTCAAGAAAAAGACATACTGTGACTTAGTTTGTTTTTCAACTGAGAACTTTGAATCTAAAGATTTTGAATTTTACCTAAACGCACTAGAAACCATCTTTTTACTGTGTATTTTTTAAAAACTGAGTAAATTTCAATTAAGAGGCATTTAAGTAATGTTAAATAAATTTACATCAATAGATTTACATCGATAGGCATTTTAACGGAATGATTTTTGGTTAATCAGACAATTGCCACAGGAAGGAAGCTGGGTGGTTTATAAGTTAATGTATTTAATTAATGATTTATACTTTATTTACTTCACTAAGTCCCCCCTTTAATCTGTCACTAAGACCTTTATCTTTGAATTTCAGATTTTAAAAAGCCAAACTATTACTTGGAGAAATGGGTGGAGGTGGAGAGCCTATGGAAAACTCCAACCGTTTTCTGTCTATTCCTTTTGATATTTTATTAGTAAAATTTTAATAGTTACATGAGAACCACATGTTGATGTTATGTGATAGTCCCAAGCAGAAATATCAATGACTACAACTGATGAAACAACTAAATATCAACAATAAAGGGACCTCCAAGATGGTAAAAAAGAACATCACAGAGGGGGGATAATGAGTTGCTGGTCCACATGTAAACAAGAATTTGCCTCTGTTTATGTCTTCCTTCCTTCAGATGTATTGGAAAATTGCTCTGTGCCTTGTATCTCTCATGGTCCAATTTAACATCTTTCTTTTTTTTAGGAGGTGGTTTATGCAATTTATAATTTATTAGAATATTTCCAGGAAAAGAATAAGGAGAGAGAGAGAGAGAGAGAGAGAGAGAGAGAGAGAGAGAGAGAGAGAGAGAGAGAGAAAAGAAGAAGAAGAAGGAGGAGGAGGAGGAGGAGAAGGAGGAGGAGGAGGAGGAGGAGGAGGAGGAAGAAGAAAGAGAGGAAGAGAAACTCACAGAAATATAAGGCTCAGTACATAATATCCTTGGCAAAAGCTTTCCAAGACCCCCATTTATATCTTAAATTCCATCTATTTTGTTATGACAGATCTTATCACAATAGTGATCCTTGAGAATGAAAATCCCTATTTTGCCCCCAAATCAGTATAACAGAGAAAGAGCAGTGGTAATTTCCCTGAACTCTTGTGTTTACCTTCAACCCTGACTTAATCTCCCTCAAGGTCCCCAAAGCTGATGAAGAGAATTTTTGATGTTCAATAACAAAAGACCTATCCTTTTAAAGATTGGCAATGCCTCTCCCATAGTACGCTATAGCAGTGGCATTGCTTGGATATGTTCTCACTGATTGCAAAATAGAGAAAAATGATTGGGAAGATGGGTGTTCAAGCCCCATGTATGGTCACCATATGGTGCATCAAGCCAAGGAATCTGCCAGGACCCTTTCTGCTACAAGGACAGAGTTGTGCTCCCTTGTTTCAGTCTGCAACCAGAAACCACTGCAGGCCCTCAGACAAGCAGCAATGTGAGTTCATATCTATCTCTTCCCACGCTCTCCTCCAGTTAGTTAGAAAGAGTGGGAGTGTACCAGCTAACTTATCATTGTCCTTAGAAGATAAGTTGCATTTTTCTACATTTATAATTCTTATATCTTGATAAAATCCCTCAGTTAGTGCTCTCCAATAGAACTTTCTGCCATAATGGAGATGTTCTCTATCTGTGCTATCCAATATGATCACCACTAGAAGCATGTGGCCAGATAACTGAGGAACTGAAGTTTTGTTTTGTGTTGTTGTTGTTTTTTTTTTTTAATTATTATTCATTGGAATTTAGATGGTATAGACGTAAGGAGTATTGAAGATCATCAGGCACTATTATACATAGATACAAAATATTGGAGGGTCTGTTACACCTCAAATGACAATGTATAGATAAGTACCTATACCATTTTGCCTATGACCAGCCCTGGCATTCTTCTTTGTTACAAAGAAATGGTTTTAAAGAACTCTCTCAGTATAAAAAGTGTAATTTAATTTATAAATGTTGTGCTTTTAAACAACTTTTTGGGGACCCAACTGGATTAAATATATGACATCTTTATTTCTCTTTCTATAGTATTGTGTCAAACTTGGCCTGGCCTGTGGGATTGGGCCAAAACCAGCTCTCCAACATCCCTCGAGGAGTCCCGGATTGTGCGAGGGTGCAGGCCAGATCAAAGGACTCCACTGGTGCACAATCAGGGCCAGGGAAAGATTCGGGAGGTTGGCCAGCTGGGGAGGGCCTGCAGGAGGGCTCCAGGACTTCTCTGGCCCATCTCACTCAGTTCCAATTGGCCAGACCCCAGCAGCAAGCTAACCTACTAGTTGGAACATCTTCCCCCTGGTGGTCAGTGCATATCATAGCAATTGGCCAATTGGTTGACTGTCCGCCCCCTGGTGGCCAGTGCATGTCATAGTGAGTGGTTGAACAGTCTTAGCATATCATCAGCATATTACACTTTGATTGGCTGAATGGCCAACCAGTCAACCAGACACTTAGCATATTAGGCTTTTATTGTCCTGTAAAATAAAAGAGGTAATATGCAAATAGACCATCACTCCAACACACAAGATGGCTGCCCCCATGTGGTCAAAGATGACTGCCACCATATGGACACAAGATGGCCTCTACAAGATGGCCAACCCCATGTGGACACAAGATAACCACCACAAGATGGCCAGCAAGGGGGGGCAGTTGTAGGTGACCAGGGAGGGCAGTTGGGGGGAGCAGGCCTGCAGGGGAGGGCAGTGGAGGGTGACCAGGCCTGCAGGGGAGAGAAGTTGGGGGGGACCAGGCCTGCAGGGGAGGGCAATCAGGCTGGCAGGCAGAAGTGATTAGGGGCAGGCAGGCAAGCAGTAGGGAACCAGCAGTCTTGGATTGTGAGAGGGATGTCCAATTGCCCTTAAGGGGTCCCAGATTGGAGAGGGTATAGGGTAGGCTGAGGGACACACACACACACACACACACACACACACACACGAATTTCATGCACCAGGCCTCTAGTATTGTAATAACTACAGCATATATGGTGTTAGATAGGTACTAGATTTATCAGGGTAATCACTTTGTGAGTCATATAAATGTCTAATCGTGGAGTTGTACACCCAAAACTAAAATAATGTTGTCCACCAATGGTAACTTTAAAATAAAATAAAAAACCTATAGAGTGCTAATAAATATTAAGATGACATCAGTGTAATAGTAGTATAGTAACAATAGCATTCTTCTCAATTACTCAATTATTGATTAAGAATCCAAACCATAGTAATTTGATATCCAACAAAGGAGAACACACTTTGATTTTTAAAAATAAAATATTTCAACCTGAGCAGCATGCTCAGTGGTTGAGCTTTGACCTATGAACCAGGAGGTCACAGTTCAATTCCCAGTCAGGGCACATGCCCTGGCTGTGAGCTCAACTCCCAGTGTGGAGAATTATGAGGCAGCCAATCAATGACTGTCACTCAGCATTGATGTTTCCAGCTCTCACTCTCTCTCCCTTCCTCTCTGAAATCAATGAAAATAAAAATATTTCAAAGTGTTTATTCAGAATGGGTTTTTTAATACCCACAAAAATTAAATAGAAAATATGTCCTGTGGTGTTTTCAAAGCAGTTTAGAAAGAAAATACTAAAATTGACACCAGACTTGTGAAGTGACTAATCTAGATTAGAATAGATTTAAAATAAAGAAATGTTCATCATTGAAACCTTAGAAGGAGAAAACTCCATTCATACAAGTATAATAGAGGAGGAGAGAGAGATTGCCTAATTCTTATTCTAAAAGTTCTAAACTTAGGTACTTAAGTGTCTGGATAACATCTAGTCCCTCAAACCAAATCATCAATCCCAACTCTATCTATGTCAGCATTATATGGGGCCAAAAAATGGGTTAAAAAAATATTGCTAAAAGCAAAATGATCAAGCACCTCCATTCCCTATAGCTCAGAGTGCATTCAATGTAATTGAAGAGAGACAGGAAAGTGGGTTAAAAGGAGTAGGAATTTGTTTTTCCTCTTAAAAACATAATTGAGGGAGTTTTTCACTTCTGAACTAGGAAGAATAGAACCAAATTTACCTTACCTCTAAAAACAACTTAAGAAAACACATAGCCAAAACCGGTTTGTCTCAGTGGACAGAGCATCGGCCTGCGGACTAAAAGGTCCCAGGTTCGATTCCAGTCAAGGGCATGTACGTTGGTTGCGGGCACATCCTCAGTACGGGGTGTGAAAGATACAGCTGATCGATGATTCTCTCTCATTGATGTTTCTAACCCTCTACCACTCTCTCTTCCTCTCTCTGTAAAAAATCAATAAAATATATTTTAAAAAAGAAAACACATATAAAAATACATGAAGCAATGTTTTCTAAAACATTGGATGTCCTAAACAAAGGACAGAGAAACCTGTAAGATAAGGAACAAATGAGGTGAACCCCACAGTTAAATTTTCAGTTTTTCTTAAGAGTCTCCAGGCCACAACCCAGAGAAGGGGAATGCAAGAAAAAGTTGACAGTTTGCCTGAGTTGAAGAGACCTTGCTGAGAGTCAAGGATGGCCAAGCAGCTAGAGTCCCCTGGGCAGAGAACTGTGGAGGGGAAAGCTGCACAATAAGAGGACTTAGGGTATCAGCAGAGGAGTCTCCTCCTGACTTCAGCAGAGTACTGACCAGAATGTGCATGTGAGGTAACGACCCAAGATTAGTGGGGCGGGGGGATTAAAGGATACAATCCTGGGAGGTACTTGAGAACTGGAACTAGTCCCTCTTCCCTCCAGCCAGAGTAGAAAAATTCATAATTCAGAGGCATCAGGCAGAGGCATCAGGAAGATTTGCTTCAGCAAGGAGTCCAAATTAGCTCTACATTATATGCAACTTTACACCCACCTAAGAAAGCTCAAGAGCAAGACTGAAGAGGATCAAATGGTTTTCTAGTAATTTAATTGCATCCCAGCACAAAGCACAAAAATACTGTAGAAATACCAAAAAATACAGAAATTAAGATGATACAATTTTCAATGTCTAACAAATAGAAATGACCCGACTGTAAAGAAGGAAAAAAATATAAATGCGTAATAAGGATAAGATTAATGAATTGAAACAAATTCAGAAATGGCACAGATATTAAAACTGTAAGCAAAGGCATTCAAATAATTATGACAACTGTATTCCACATGTCTTCTAGCTTTCTAAACATGTTAAGTAGAGACATAGAAGATATTTTTTTTAAAAAAAAATGTCCTAAACCAGACTTATGAGAATGAAAACCACAAGGTATGAGATGAAAAATACACTGGCTGAGATTAACTACTATTTATGCATTGCAGGGGGGGAAAATAGTGAACTTGAAGGCACAGGAATAGAAACTAAAATTAAACTCAAAGAGAAATATAAATATATTAAATGAATAAATCATCAGTCAGCTGCAGAACTTTAAGCATTCTAATAAACATATGATTGGAATGCCCAAAGGAAATAATTCAAAAGTTTTTTTAAAAAAATAATGGCTGAATGTTTTCCAAATTTTATGAAAACTAAACCACAGATGAACTTAAAGCACAAGGAACATAAACATGCACCATGCCCTGGCCAGTGTGGCTTAGCTGGTTGGGCGAACTCCAGTGCACAGAAAGTTCTCTTGCTGGTTCAATTCCTGGTCAGGGCACATGCCCAGGTTGCAGGCTCCATCCCCAGTAGGAGGCATGCAGGAGGCTGCCTATTGATATTTCTCTATCCCATTGATGTTTCTTTCTCTCTCTCCCTCTCCCTTCCTCTCTTTCCCTTAATAAAAAATGATCTTTAAATTGTCACATGATCTCACTTAAATATGGAATATAATGAACAAAATAAACTGACAAATAAAATAGAGCCAAACAGATGGAGGGAGGGGGGAAGGAGGTTAGTCTAAGGGAAAAGGGGAAGGGAAATATCTGTAATACTGGCAACAATAAAAAATATTTTTTTTAAATAAGGTATTCTGGGATTTCATGGATAGTAGGTTGGCAGAAGCAGTGTAGGCAAGGAAAGAAAATCAAAACCCTGAGTAAATATTTATTCCTGCCCAAGCAAAGTACTGGCCCTTTCATGATACAAGTGGTCCAATGTAATCAACCTGCCACCATGTCACTGGTGAATCACCCAGGTAATGACGCCATGTCAAGAGCTCAGTGCTGACCTCTGCACTGGTAAACACTGCCCCTAAGGGATCTGAGCCACAATCATCCCACATGTCTGAGATTTCCATAAGTTTCTTTTCATTTTCCCCGTGGGCGTGGCTTCTTCTTTTATGGAGTTTTAACTAAAAGCTAATATGTAATGACCAGAAAGAGACTAACACACAAAGACCCCAAGAACGAGTGGACCAAAGGGCAAAAAAAATATTTAGAACATGTAGTTTTAAAATAAAATTGAAAAGAATATTTCAAGAAGAAGGAGGTGATCAAAAGACAAGTAAGATGTTACTGGGGGGAAAAAATCATTTGGGTTTAGCTCTGTGAAGGCCTTTGGTCACTTAATAAGAGTTGTTTCCATGAAGGGGATAGTCAGAGAAATTTTGCATTATATAATGGCTTTTGAAATACAGTAATCCCCCCTTATCCATGGTTTTGTTTTCCACAGTTTCAGTGGCCTACAATCAACTCTAAAATACGATATATACTAGTGGCCTGGCGCTCCAAAAATATTAAATGAAAATTTTAAAAGTAAACAATTCATAAGTTTTAAATTGCCTTCTGCTTTGAGGAGCATGGCGAAATCGTGGGCTGTTCTATCTCAGCCAACATATGAATCATCCCTTCGTCCACTGGATCCACCCCAGGTAGGCTCCTGCCCATTAGTCACTTAGCAGCCTTCTAGGTTATCAGATGGACTGTTTTGGTATCACAACACTTGTGTTCAAGTAACCCTTATTTGACTTAATAGTGGCCCCAAAGTCCCAGAATCATGAAGCTGACAATTTGGATATGTCAAAGAGAAGAAGCCATAAAGTGCTTCCTTTAAGTGAGAAGTCTAGTACAGTACAATAAGGTATTTTGAGAGTAAGAGAGTGAGACGACATTCACATAGCTCGTATTTCAATATAGTTACAACTGTTATATTTTATAGTTACTGTTGTTAACCTCTTACTGTGCATAATTTATAAATGAAATTTTATCATTGGCATGTGCATGTAAGAAAAACATATAGTTCAATACTATCCATGGTGTCAGGTAGCCACTTCTTAGAATATGCCCCCTGTGGATAAAAGGAGACTACGGCTATTAAAAAGAAAATCACAGTTCTTTTATGGCACAGCCCTTCCCTCTGGATGCACCACGCTCACAGTTGGGTATGACAGCTACTGTAAACCCTACAGGAATCCTCGGGTTTAATTTGCTCAGTTCACCCATCCATTCACTGCACAAGTGCCCCCTATTCTCTCTCGTCCCACCAACCCCATAGAGTTAAGAATTCTGGTGGGATTGAGTGACATCTCTGCCATTCCAATGGCTGAACAGTATGTGAGGTGAGAGGACTAAGCTTACAAATTTGCAGGAAAGGCTGCACCTAGGGAGGGATCTGGTTATATAAAACATGTGAAAAGATTTTTCTGTTCAAAAATCTAAATCCTTACATAAATTTGAACATTTGTGTTTCCTTTGAACCCAAAGCGTATTCATGAAATTTCTTCAGAAATAATTAAAGATAGAAAAATTCATAGGCATTATTCACCTTTAGTGTCTCTGGTTATCTAGCAATTAAAGCTATTGCTTAATTTACAGACTTTGTAGGAAAGATAATCATTAGCTTGCAAACACACAGCTGGCAACATGGACTTTCAATCACCATGGTGTGGCTTCAGCATCATTATTATTTTTGAATAAATACCCACACTTTGATCTATCCTTTTAATGTAGGCTAATTTTTTTTTCCTTTGAAGAAAGGCAGTATTGATTTACAGGTGTAAAAATGACACAGTAAAACCTACAAAACAATATTCTAACTAAATAAAAATTTGTATCCTGCTACTTTCTACTTTAATGAGAATAGGGCAAGTAAGTAATACAAATGGCTAACATTCCCTGGTGCTTTCTATGGGCCAGGTTCTGAAATAGTGCTTTTTATAAATTAATTTACCTATTGTTTCTATGCTACTATGAGTCGAGTGCTGTTGGTCACCCCATATTATAGGTTAGAAAAGCAATACTTTAGGTTGCTTAACACACTTTTTCTTAAAAAGCATGAAGTTGCATGACATAGGAAGAAGTGTTGCATAACTATACACAGTTTCTCTCTACCATCACCCCCAGGGGATGCAAATCAGAATGACTGATCCCTATGGTGCACACTGACCACCAGAGGGCAGACGCTCAACGCAGGAGCTGCCCCTGGTGGTCAGTGCACTCCCACAGGGGGAGCGCTGCTGAGCCAGAAGCCCTGAGTCAGGCTCATGGCTGATGAGTGCAGTGGCAGTGGCAGTGGCGGGAGCCTCTCCTGCCTCCATGGCAGCGCCAAGGATGTCAGACAACCCCATGGGCTCCCAGACTGCAAGAGGGCACAGGCCAGCCTGAGGAATCTCCCGTCCCCCAGTGCACAAATTTCATGCACTGGGCATGAATTTTTTTTTTTTCATGAATCTATACTAATAAAAGTGTAATATGCTAATTAGACCTAGAGACCTTCCCTATGTCCTTTCAGACAGAGCCATGGTGGTGGGTCCAAGACAGAGGAGGTTAGGGATGATAAGGCCAGGAGGGGAGGGCAGTTGGGGGACAGCAGGCCAGCAGAAGGTGGGGGGGCAATCGAGGGCAAGCAGGCTGGCAGGGGGAGGCACTTGGGGCAAGCAGGCCAGCAGTGGGGGGCAGTTGGGGGCAATCAGGCTGGCAGGGGGGCAGTTAGGGGTGAGTAGGCCAATGGGGGGTGAGGGAGTTGGGGGCAATCAGGCCAGCAAGTGGGGGAAGTTGGGGGCAAGAAGGCTGGTGGGGGGCAGTTGGGGGTGAGCAGGCCAGCAGGCAGAGTGGTTGGGGCGATCAGGCAGGCAGGCAGATGAGTGGTTAGGAGCCAGTGGTCCACAGGGATCAGGCCTAAACCAGCAGTCGGACATCCCCCGAGGGATCCCAGATTGGAGAGGGTGCAGGCCGGGCTGAGGGATACCCCCATTTTCGTGCACCAGGCCACTAGTATATACCGTATTTTCCGGCGTATAAGACAACCCCCTAATTTTACAGTTAAAACATAGGTTTAGGCCTATATTCGCTGTATAAGATTACCCCCCACTTCAAAGAAAAGACTTACTTTGCCATCAAGCTTTGCAGGTAATTTTTGTGCAATTTTGGTCTTTTGCCCCCAATTTTCGGTTGACTTTTTTTCTTTTCAAAAGTCGTCTTATACGCCAGAAAATATGGTATGTATATATTCTTTTGTAAAGCTTTCCAAACTGCTTAATACTGAAGACAATTCATTTCAGTGAAACATATGCCTATTTTTATCATAAACAATATATTTCACTGTGTATGTGATAGTGAATTGCTTACAATATATGTCATAAAACAGGTTCTACCAAATTTCACATCTTATAATAGAAATCATTTGACACATCTTGTAATAGGAATTATATTTATACCATATCTCAATGTTGGATTTAAAGGATATTTTTAACCTCAGTATTCTGCAATAAGACATATTTTATAATGCATATTAATATGTTTATTTCATACAAATGTAATATATACATTCCTGTTTCTTTAAAATGGGGGGGGAAGGCTTTCTAAAGGGTACTAAGACATATGTTTTAAATGAAATGCATGCTGGTGTCCTTTGTTTTATTTTAACATGCTCCCTAAACTTTCCTACCACTCCCATTACCCAATCAGATATTCTTCATTTTTAGTGTCCTCCCATGTTACCCCCACTTACTGACAGTTGGCCAGATTCTCACAGACTTGCAGAACTGACGAAACATACTGTGAAAAAATGTCTTAACAATGTGCAAAGTTTTTCATGTATTTATTGAAATGTGTGCATATTACTTATAATACTGCTTAATAAGACATAAAACTGGAAAGTGTTCAAAAGTTAAAGCCCAGGCTGCTGTCATCTTCATTCTTGTGAACTTCAGTTACTTTTGTTGAAGAAAAAGGAAAAATTAAATAAATTTGGGATTCACAAAATATCCCTCCTTGATACTAAAAAAAGAAAAGAAAAGACAGACTTCAAATCAACCCAAATTACAGATTGGGTCTTCTTAAAAATTTCTTGAACAGCTATCTAGATATGACAATGTCATTATTTTATGGAGAAGACTCCTTCACAGTATAGATTACTGTTTATATAGCATGAGAGGCCCTAAGATAAACTGACTCTTTGGTCTTATACTAATACCCAAGAAATAGTATACCGAAGGAATTATAGACTTCTCTGTTAGACTTATATCTGAATTCTGATTCTGCCAGATTATTATTTGTTGATCCATTGATAATTTATTTAAATTTTATTACTAAAATTTATTCAAATTTTTTTCTCATTTGTACAATAAGAATAATACAGTCAGCCCTCCATAGTTATAGTTTCTGCATCCACAGAGTCAACCAACTGTGGATGAAAAATATTCAGAAAAAAATGTTATTTCATTATTGTTGTATACTTTGTATGCCTATAAGGGTTGTACCTGTACTAAATATGTACAGACTTCTCCCCTAACATTTTTTCTAAATAATACAACTATTTTCATAGCATTTACATTGCATTCGGTATTATAGGTAATCTAGAGATGGTACGGAAGAGTGTGCATAGGTTATATGCAAATACTATGCCATTTTATACCAAGGTCTAGAACATCCACAGAGTTTAGTATCTGCGTAGAGTTCTGGAACCAATTCCCTGCAGATACTGAGGGATGACTATAATTCCTACCCTATCAGGTCATGATAAGATTTAAAATCAGGTGAATTTTAAAACACAATGCCACTCACAGCAGAGGCATTCAATCATGTTAATATCCTTGCCCATTTTCATATAGAATAAAGGTATTGAAAGTCCTCTATTGAAATGCAAGTGTTGGCTGGCAATTGATTGAGTTTCCAGTAACACCAGGGGGAATGGGTAGAGGCTAAAATGTAAAGAGGCAGAAAGTATGGGGTTTAGTCAGGCCTGTTTGAGGACCAGGAGCAGGAAACAGGAGGCTTGTACAGTCCTAGCAGCAGGTTCTAGCAACTGTTGGCAGAATGAGTTAAGAAAAGAGATACTTAAGATAAGGCCCTAAAATAAGATAATAGGTAAATCCTCACTGTTTATCAAATCCCTCCCAACACAAGCTTAAACAAGAGAACAAGAATTTAGCTTTATAGGTACAATATATTCCTTAAGGTTTAATTCAAATAAGAACATTTTCTATGCCACATTCAGACTATCAAGATATGAAAGTTTGGAAACTGCACTCAAAATTTCTTATTTTGTTAGCAACCACTGGGCCATGATTTTACACTGGTTTTTAAAAAATAAATGGTAAGAGGGCTTCTTACATGCTTTGCTATGAAACAAATATTATTTCTCTATTCAAAAGAAATCTCCTTACATGCTCAAGTAACAAGAGGGTCAAATAGCATATACTTTGTAATACAGAACTTTCTGGAATGAAGAAAAGAACTGAAAGTTCTTGTATCATGTGAGTGGCACAATTTAATTACCAAACTCCAGCATTCCTTTTGACAAGTTGGTCTTTTTCCAATAAATATAATCGGCATTTATAGGCATTGCCAGGATGGTAAATTCTATGACTGGAGGGGTTTTAGGCAGGATTTCAACTTGAAAATAAAAATGTAACTTTAAAAGAAATTAAATATCCTAAAAATATATTGTTGAGTATTCATTTAGATGTCCTTTTCAAGAGACAAGAGGGGGAGGGATGAGAGGGCTTTGATTGGAGTCAGAGACTGAGAACATTTTTTATAACTTCAATCCTACCTTACTTTTGTGTGACTTGTTCCAATTTATTCAACTCATTTGGTGGTTTTACAATATTTTGTGAAATCACCAAATTTCTCTGGGTTACTAAAAGTATCTTACCTTTACTAACTCAGAGAAATGTTATTAGAGTAATAGCTATAAAGTGATTTAAGGGGTTTCATTTGAATGCCACATTTTATCAGAACCTTTATTTATGCATTTGGGCTTAACCATACCTAGAAAAATGTAGACCTCTAGGCTTTTTGAGTTAACTGAAATCATTTTTTTCCAATAATATTTAATAGTCTCCATTTCTTTTTGAGGAATAATACTGCCATGAGCATTTTTGTGATATTTTATCCACTAAAGTAAAAACTTATGGCAGTTTAATTCCTCAAATAAAAAGGGGCTCCTATAAACTTAACTGAGCTACCAGGAAGCAGATGGTTTTAATTATCTATATAAAAAGCTATTTATATTGGGAATTTGAAAAGAAAAAAAAACAAACAATCTAGAAACAATACTCATTGTAGAAACATACATTTTAATTAATTTGGGCTTTAAAAAAAGTAACGAGTGATTATTAAGTGTTAGCTAAAGTCAAATTGTCATTAAAGTCTAGATATGAGGGCCTCTGTGGTAAGCCTCAGAGAATTGCAGCTGCATATGTAATTGTATATTTGATCTCTTATGAATAAATTGAGGGGAAGAGAATTACTTTCACAAGCCCACTTGGGCGATGATGTACAATAATAGCCTTGTTTGAGAGGGGAGGGAAAAAGTGCATGTTATATACTGTACAAAGCATCCCAAATTTTGCATCCAGAAATACTTATTGAGACTTCAGAACCAAGGGTAAGTCATGATGTATACTTTTTCTTCCTCCTTCTCTAAAATATATATATATATATATATATATATATATATATATATATATATATATATATATATTTTAATTAGAATATAGCAAATGATAACGGTAGCACCAAACAATTTCTGGGTGAGGGTTGCCAGTTATATCAATAAAAATACAGAGACATATTTAAAAATTATTTGTTATCTGAAATTCAAATTTCACTGGATGTCCTGCATTTAATTTGGCAACCCTATCTAAGTGACAATTCTATCTCAGTCACCTGCTAGCTATGTGAATTGTGGCAGGTTACTTAATATCTCTGTGCCTCTGTTTCCTTATCAGTATCCTGAGGATAATACAGTACCTGACAGGTTTGTTTTGAGAAGCTTGAGATATACAGCAAAATTGGAGGAAAGGTGCAGAGAGTTTTCATATATAACTATCCCCATACAGGCATAGCCTCCCCCTCTACATTGCCCACCATAAAGAGTGGTACATTTGTAACAACTGATGAACATAATATTCACCCAAAACCCACAGTTAACATTACAGTTTGCTCTTGTTACAGCTATATTATATGGGTTTGGACAAATGTATAATGACATATACCAGTCACTGTGGTATCAGAAACAGTGTGTTCACTGCACTCAAACTCCTCTCTGCTACACCTCATCATCTCTCCCCAGCCAATCCACAGGCACCACTGATTTTTTTACTGTCTCCACAGTTTTGCCTTGAGAGTCCATTTTTAATAGTTTCTATAATTCTCATAGCTACACTACACTTTAGGTATAACATACCTACTCTTTAAAAATGGCAAAGTTGGAATAGGAACATTGGTCTTACTGACATGTACGTACATGCTATTTCTTGGGTATATTGCCCCCCAATCCTTCCCCATATATTGAAGAGTACTTTTCTTTTTTTATTGATTTCATAGAGGAAGGGAGAGGGAGAGAAAAATAGAAACATCAATGATGAGATTCATTGATCGGCTGCCTCCTGCACACACCCTACTGGTGACTGAACCTGCAATCCCGGACATGTGCCCTTGACCGGAATTGAAACCCGGATCCTTCAGTCTGCAGGACAACAGTCTACCCACTAAACCAAACCAGCTAGGGATGAAGAGTACATTCTGAATATGGGAATAGCCTCCAGCTGAGCATCCATAATTCATTTGCCAACCACATCACTCTTTATCCTTGCAGCATGTAACACAGTGTTACATACTCGGTGCATACTTGGCGCGCCTTATCAATAGGTGACGACTTGTTGAGATAGAAGTGAAAGGTCCAGCAGCAAACCTGGGCTGACGAATTTAATGGAACCCAACTCAATACGTAGTACTAAGGATCTCCTATTACTAAACAAGCTGTAAACTTTTGCAATTGTCTGAAAAGTTCAATTCAATAGAATGATGACATTTTCACAGTAAATACCTACCGTCTGGCCAGACAACCTTCAAGGGCTAATATTTCTGACTCAGAAAAGTATCTTTTCCTAAAAATGCAAAGGAAGCAACAAGAAAACAGCTGTGTTGATTCAGTTTCAGTAACAAGCCCATGCTGTTTCAAATACCATTTAAGGTAGACCATATGAAACTCGGGATTTATACACAGCAGTGCAGACTTTGTGGTTATTAATATAAAGTGCCATGACTATTTGAATTTCACAGGCTATTCTCCACTCCCCCATCAAAATAATGTTTTCAACTAACTCTTGGTTATTCAAAGTTAGTTTATCCCATTTTCATTTGCTTCTCTTCCTCCTAACTAATCCTAATGATAACTATGAGTTTCCTAGTCAAGAATGTAGGGACACAGAAATAGAAAATAAAATTCAAACCAGACAATTTGAATACAAATTGGCAGTCTATATGCAAAGTTTGGTAGAGAAAACAACCACCAACACAAAGTAAAACACTGACCAAAAGTTGTTTTTGGAAATTCCCAGATGTTTCGTTCCTGCAGTCTCTCTCTGTGCCTTGGTGCTCCACCCCATCATGAATTAGAAGAGCATTTCACTTTTGTTCTTACTAACCATATTGCAGATTAACAACATTTCATGGAACACCCATTTCCTCTCTGACACATCCCACGCCATCACGACTACCCCCAGTCCCATGTAATTCTGGGAAATACTTGAACAGCATTTTTCTGCCACTGTAACTTCCATGATTACATACATCTCAAAATTTTTAAAGTCTGTAATAAAATCTAAAGAATACGTTCTGTCCTGTTTTAGATACTGAAGTACAATCATGATGTAATAGTATTATTCCACAGGATCATGGTTTCAGGGCTTTGCTTCCTATAACTTTTTATGAACCAAGTCAGCTGTATTCCTAAACCAGGGATAGCCAGACTTTTCCCCACCAGAGATGTCCACGTCCTGATACTGGAATACGCTCCTTTACATGGCAAAGGGATTTTACAGATGTGATTACTTAAGCATCTTGACGTGAGATTATCCTGATTTCCTGGGCAGGCCCTGTGTAATTATGAGGATCTTTATGGGAGGGAGGGCCAAGGATCAGAATCAGAACAGAAGATGTGACTGTGGAAGCAGGTTGTGGGAGTGAGGAGGCAGGGAATGCAGATGCCCTCCGGAAGCTGGAGAAGACAAGGGGCACATTCTCCTGGATAAACCTTGGGTGTTAGGGCATCCCCAGTGCTGTCAATCTCAAGGTTTATCCGGGAAAGAATCCTTGAGTATTTGCTACTTTCCGGGTGTAGCATATGCAAAGAGGAGGAGTTGTCTTATCCATTGAAGAGAGTCCTGGAAGGGTAAGCCCCCACCATGTACCAGGAGGAACACAACACTTGGTTTAAGACCCATTTTGGACATCTGACCTCCAAAACTACAAGGTAATAAATGTGTTGTTTTAAGCCACTAAGTTGTAGTGACTTGTAAAAAGTAGCAACATTTTATATGAACGCTATATTTTTAACAAAATATTAGTAATTTTTAAAAAGGTATGGCAGGTGGTTTTAATTGTCATTTGTTTCATTGCCAAGGTTGAGCTTAGAGTACCTCACAACAAGCTATTCAAAGAGCCCTTAAAACTCTCAACTTTCTAAGCCTACCACGGGAACTATGGTATGGACTAGATCCCAAGATATGAACCTCTTCAGCCTATCCCCTTTGTGGCACACTTACGATCCTATATATTAAAAGAGTAATATGTAAATTAGCCATCACTCCGCGACAAAAAATGGCGGCACCCATAGCAGATGCTGGCAGCATCGCCCAGGCAACAGGAGCCCAGTATCTGCTCCTTGGCCGTGGAGGGTGGAGAGGGGTTTCTGGCCAGCACTGGGAGCGGGACACTGAGCTCGCATCACCAGTGGCCTGTGGGGCCTCAAGCTCAGTGTCCCTGTGACAAGGGAGGAACCAGAAAAATGGAGCTTTCCAGTTCCTGATGCTGACAAAGCCCTTTGGGTGCCAGAAAATTTTCCCAACCATATTTTCATTTGTTTTATCATTCACACCGTCCTTACAAATTCATTTTAGACTTAGATGAGGGATTTTAAAAAATTACATACAGGTGCCATTTGAAAGGCCATTTTATAACGTACATTTGCTTGATTTTTTAAGGAGATATAAGTCAATGATTTCTAGCTACAGGAGATTTTGCCACTCGGGGCACACTTGGCAACGTGCAAAGGCATTGCTGGTTGTCACAAATGGGCTGATACCACTGGCATCTGGTAGATAGAGGCAAGGGATGCTGCTCAATGTCCTACCTCCCAAAATGTCGACAGTGCCGAGAAACCTTAATTTAAGCTGATCTTCATAGAGAGGGTTTGTTTCATTGTTTTAAAGCATAGGAACAAAGTACAGCCATAAACTGTAAATTATATATTACAAAATGAGCTAAAAATGACATTTTGGTCTTAAATTTTAGTCCAAATCTTAATTTAAGAATTTTTTTCAGGCTGGCTTTCATTTAAGGTGTATGCTATATTACAATGTTTTTATCAAATGTTACAAATATCCCATTGTTTATCTGGATCTAATCCTTCCTTTTCTTTATCTAATCCACTTTTATCCCCTACTGTTCTGAGAGTGTATATGCTGCCAACTGCGTAAATGCTTCTCCCATATTCATCACATGCTTATTTTTCAAGCAACTTCTCAAAGATGTTCCTGCACGGATACTCTCCTTTCCACTGTTTACTGCCTTCCGACATAAATAACAGCTTGCAGTTGTGATATCACTGGATCTGGTAGGGAGGAAAAACACCAATAACAGTGTTCTGTTTTGTTTTTCCGTCTGTCTATTAGCATTACATGCGCCTTTCCCGGGAGCCATTTTTGCCACCCATTACCACAGCTACCAACCACTGAAATCATCTCTGCTTTTAAAAACCCTGGCTGTCATTTATTAGGTTGGAAAACTGATTTTCAGATTAGATATGTGGCTTTAGATTTATCCTTCCCATGTTTATGGAAACAAACTCATTATGGTCTCCAGTAAGTTGTCACATTCTCAAACTTCATAGAATTGAGAATGAACAATTGTACTGAGATATATGTATCAATAGATAGATAGAGAAAAGATAGTGATCAATAGATAGATAGATAAACAGATAGGTGATTGATAGATAATGGATAAATAGAGCTTGAAAAAAATCTCTCAGTTTTTAATTCCAACAGTTCAAAACCCCTTTACTTTAAAGCTTAATTTTTTCTGACTTATGTATAATTAATTCAAGACATAAAATCATGGATATCCAAGAAGCCTATGGAGCATGTTTTTATCAGCCTGCATCTAATTCTTGGGATCTAAATGTCATAGTGCCGAGAGGACCTCTTACGTAAAAAGATTCAATTCCCTTCTACAAAGAAGGCCATATGGCCCAATCCGCTGAGCAGCACACATAATTCCCCAAGGCAAGACTGGCCTTAAAGGTCAACCAGACAATGTCTAGAGTGAACTTCCTATTTTTTGAGGGTGAGCAGCAGCAGCGGGCAGCCATGAACACCTTCTTCCTCTCCTCACACTTAAAATTACTACCCTCCTTTCGTTTTCCTTCCTCTCCCTTCCCTCTGGCCTCTCCAACAGTTTATGTATTGAATAAATTATTTTAACTTTCTTGCATTTATTCAACATAGGGTCGGGCAAAAGTAGGTTTACAGCCGCTCATATGGAAAAATAATACAATGATTAATAAATCATAATACAAGAATAAACTCTGTGCTTTGCATACTCACAACTGCAAGCCTACTTTTGCCCCACCCTGTATTCAACCAAATTAGTTTTGTATTCTGTCTAATGCTTTTTGCCGCAAACTGGAAGTGTGGAGGCTGCTATTGTTCATCCTGGAAAGGGTTTAGTTCTTTAGTCAGAGCCATAAAGACGAGATGAATAGCAAGAAACAGACACAGATAATGAAACACTTCCACTCACCCAGGATTCATCAACTGCTTCTATTTCTGCTGTTGGCATATGCCTTGCTACTCATCCGCTATAGATTGCAGAGCAAGAAGTTGCATTGCTATACTCCAGTTTTTCTTCACATTCAGAGATTTTGAGTCTTGTGTAGAAGGAACGCAGTTTAATTAAATCATTTGTATCTAGTCTCATATGTTGTATGTGAAATCTCTCTCACCCTTCCAACTCCTATTTTCTGTTCAGAATTACTTGTGATTGATTAGTGCTCACTTGCCTCTTTATTTATAGGCATTGGCTTTCCATTTAATATTTCTTAGTGCACTTATTTTTTTTTTAACTGCTGCTGCTCTGATTTTTTGGCATACACAGTCGTGCCTTCTGGACTGTGCTAAGCTTTGACAAGACTGAAGAGGAGGCCCGATTGAATTTGTCTAGTACAGCTAGCACTCCACTCAAAATAACTTTTCCTTTAAAAAAATCTATTTTTACTGGTTCAAGCCTCGTCTAGTCTTTCAATCACAAGGTTGAACTTTGCATTTTGTTTTAAGTGACAATAGAAAACATTTATAAGTAGGAGGAAAATGATTTTTAACTCTGTACGTTTAACATGGGTTAATTCGATAAAATTAAAGCTGTTGTTTGACTCTTCCCGAGCTGATCAGCTTTGCACGGCAAAAATATCAAACATTTGGCCTTTTCCAGTAAAATATTTTATAATGAAAATCTTTTTTTCCATTTTCCAGCTCTTGAACTTTATATATGACACGAAGCACTATTCCAAGTGCATAATCAAGTAAGAAATTATCTAGCTTGCCATAAGATCGTTTATAATAGAACTTGTTTAACACAACTGCCTGTCCATTGTGCATTTGTACAACTGATGCTAAATTAGTACCATCTGAGTTATTTGATTTTCAAGGAAATAGGGTTATCAAAGGAAATTAAACTATCAGGAGAAAAAAATCTTTTTATTAGTCTCATTTGCTTGTGGCTGACCAGAGCACTTGGTCACCTCCTGATGGGCTCTGGATTCATTATATTCTCTGAAGCTTTCTGGGAAATTAATAAAAAGTTGAAAATAGAAAATGACAAACCAAAACTAATTCAAGAAAAATAACTCACTATTTGTAACTTTCCATGATCATGGAAAGATTGTAACTATTGATTCAAGAGACTGAAGAATTTTGTGTCATTTCATTTTTGAGTGTGAAATAGATATATCTGGCTATAAATTAAAATATTAAGTACAATGCAATAAAAGACCTTACTCCTATTCTGCTTCTATCTGCCATCTTCACCACATGCCACTTCCAAAGGTAATCAACTTTATTAGTTTCTTGTGTATGTCTTTGGTTTCTTTATGCCCTGGCTTGTTTAGCTCAGTGGATAGTTTCAGCCTGTGGACTGAAGGGTCCCAGGCTCAATTCTGGTCAAGGGCACATGCCCAAGTTGCAGGCTTGATCTCCAGTAGGAGGTGTGCAGGAGGCAGCTGATCAATGATTCTCTTTCATCATTGATGTTTCTATCTCTCTCTCCCTCCCCCTTCCTCTCTGAAATAAAAAAATATTTTTAAAAGAATGAAATGTAAATTTATATTTCTATTCTTTCCACGTTTTTATACAAAATATAAAAAATTGTTTACATTGTTCCAGACCTTTTAATTTTTTACTCTTTAATACTTCTGAGAGAATTTTCCATTTCAGTAGGTAGGGAATGTTTTTCTTTTTTAGAATTACCTAATATTACATTGTAGACTATGGACCAAATTTTTTTTTAAGTCAGCCTCTTATTGATGGGCACTTGGGTTATTTTCAACCTTTTGCTGTTATGAACAAGGTTACAACAAATAAACTTGTATATAAGTCATTCTTTTTTGGGTGCAATTTTATCAGTAGGATAAATTTCCAGAAGTTAAATTGCTAGGTCCAAGAGAAATGCATTTATAATTTTGATAGATAATGCCAAATTGCACTTTATAGAAATGGTATCATTTCAAACTGTTAGGTGAAAAATTGCTTTTATGCTATAGGTGCAATCAGCATATCTTACTATGCATATTTTGAATATATTTTAGAATTTTTAAGATACAGTTGTATGTCCTTTTCTATGATATTATTTATCCACTTTAAAAAACACATCTATGCCGAAACCGGTTTGGCTCAATGGATAGAGCGTCGGCTTGGGGACTGAAAGGTCCCGGGTTCGATTCCGGTCAAGGGCATGTACCTTGGTTGCAGGCATATCCCCAGTAGGGGGTGTGCAAGAGGCAGCTGATCGATGACTCTCTCTCTCATCGATATTTCTAACTCTCTATCTCTCTCCCTTCCTCTCTGTACAAAAATCAATAAAATATATTTTAAAAAAAACAAACATCTATTCTTTTACCAACCTCTAGAAACTCTGTATATATTAGGGATATTAATCTTTTATTCATATGAATTACAGATAATTTCCCTAATATATTACTTTTTCTTTTGATTAGCTTATTATAGTTTTTACACTGAAGTTTTTGCTATATATGTAAATTTTAATTGGTCAAATTGTTACTCTTTTTAATTCTCACCCAAGGATATGTTTTCATTGATTCTAGAGAGGGGACAGGAGAGAGAGAAAGAGAAATAGTGAGAGAGAGAGAGAGAGAGAGAGAGAGAGAGAGAGAGAGAGAGAGAGAGAGAGAGAGAAAGACAGAGACAAAAACTGAGGCAAAGACAGAGACATTGATGTGAGAGAAAAATACGGATCGGCTGCCTCCCATATTCACCTTGACCAAGGATAAAACTTATAACCTGGGTATGTTCCCTACTGGGAATCAAACCCACAACCCTTCAGTGCACAGAACACTCTACCCAACTGAACCACACTGGCCAGGGTTCAGTTTTTTTTTTTTTTTAATATATATTTTATTGATTTTTTTACAGAGAGGAAGAGAGAGGGATAGAGAGTTAGAAACATCGATGAGAGAGAATCATCTATCAGCTGCCTCTTGCACACCCCCTACTGGGGATGTGCCCGCAACCAAGGTACGTGCCCTTGACTGGAATCTAACCCAGGACCTTTCAATCCGCAGGCCGTCGCTCTATCCACTGAGCCAAACCGGTCCCGACTCAGTTTTCTTTTATGACTATTTTATTATCCTAATACAGTACCATTTAATAAAGTTTATTCTATGTTTTTCCCACTAATAATGCCCCATAATTTTGTAAGAAAACACTCATGTAAGATTTAGTAAATAAGTTGCTAGCTTTTAACTAAGTACTCAAACAATATTACCATATATTGTATTTTAAATTCGCTCTTCCTTGAAATAGAGATAGAAATAAACAGCTCAGTTTTAAAAAGGTGATCCTTTGGCACAACCTATAATGTATAAAGGAAATCACTAAATTCATTGAAACATTTTTTAATACTTCTTGACAATAGCTTTATGTGGTTATTCTCAAAAAACTATTATCAAAAGGATCATTAAAATATATCTATACTAATAAAAGGGTAATATGCTAATTAGACTGGGTCAACCAGCCATCTTCCAGATGTCTGACTTTCTTCTGGCAAAGCCATCATGGTGGCTACTGGTCATTCTGGTTGTTACAGTGTTCCAGCCGCTGGCTTTTTATATATATATAAATTTCCTGTGGGAATATCCAGTCATCTTCAAAACCATGTAGAACTATTCATTTGTCTCCTTCTCCCTAGGGCTTTCCTAACTAGCTCCCTCTTTCAGCTACTCAGCAGCTGCCTCCATCAAGCCCTAGCCAGACTTAGAACACACCTTGGTAACAGCCCTTGGCAATTAACATTACCCCGTTTCCTACCGATGTCCCAGCTTCACTCACACACCATTTTTCAGCGCCATTCCCACCCACACTCCAATTTAAAGGTACTGACTTATTCACATTTATGTCCAGACTCAAACCTGGCACTACGAGTACTCATAAGTATTTGCTTTATCAAATAACACCTTAAATGATCTCCTGATTCCCTTTCTAAACTCCACCTTGTTTCCTGGAATGCAACCCTTTCTCCTTCCCACTAGCCCCCTGCCCCACCTTTAGCCCTATGCCTTCATGTTGCTGACCACCAAACCCCCACCCAGGCAGTGTCCTGTGACGAGATTATTCTGTGCTTCAGTAATTCTTCCCTCATTTAATAAGATCTTTATCTCTGTTGTATGCTGGTCTCAACCAAATGGCCCTGAGTGAAAGTAAATTAACTGATACTGTGAGCGGACACTAAAAAGCCCAAAGTGTTGGTTACCCAAATGAAATCTCATTGTAAAAGAGGCAAAGCTAAACCAAAGAAACAGACTGCTAATACAGCATTAGAGGAGTGTGGGTAGAGGAGGAAGATGCCCACACAACTACCTGTTCTTCACACCCCCATCTTAGATATAGATATAGGCACAAAGTTTAACAAAAAGGAAACCAAACCCCACACCATATTTTGAATATTTGAGATTTATTTGTCATTGCTATAGTTCCTATTTTCCCATTATCTTCTTCCTATGGTGAAGGCAAGTGCAGACATTTTTTTAGTTAATTCAGGGTTCATATTACAGTCAATTTTAGGTATAATTATTTATCACTCAATCTCACTGTTTTCTTTGTAGTTTATGAAACCCCACTGAGAGTTTTACCAACCTACATAGGCTCATTTGTATCTAATAAGTTTTTGATTCATTGATACCATCAAAAGAGCTTAAAAGAATCATTAATTCCTGCATATGACAATTTTTCTGGCATATTAAATCACTGTTGCAGTTCATTTGATTCATCATATTAAAAAAAAAAAAAAACTAAGAAACAAAAACTGCATGGCCTTCTCAATAGATTCAGAAAAGCAATTAAGAATATACCGGAAATTCTAAAACCTCATAAGAGTATCCATAAAAACCTACAGCTAACATCATACTGAATGGTTGTATTAATTTGCTAGGCTGCCCTACTAAATACTGCAGACAGGGTGGTTTATAGAAATTTATTTTCTCCCAGTTCCGAAGGTTACAAGTCCAGGATCCAGGTGTTAGCAGAACTAATTTTATTCTGAGGCCGCTCCTTGATTTATAGATGGTCCTCTCTCTGTCTCCATGTGGTCTTTCCTCGGTACTTGTTCATATCTGTGACATAATCTCTTCTTCTTCTAAAGATTCCAGTCATAGTGGAATAGGGCCCATCCATATGACCTCATTTTACTTTACCTGTTCCTTTAAGAACCCTATCTCTAAATCCAGTCACATTCTGAGGTTCTGGGGCTAAGGATTCAGACATAGGAGATTTGGAAGCACACAATTCATCCCAGCACAATGGTGATAAAGCTTTTCTCTAAAATCAGGACCAGGCAAGGATGTCTGCTTTCACTGTTCTATTCAGCATTGTACTGGAGCTCTAGTTACTTCATTAAGGCAAGAAAAAAAAAGTGGGGAGGAGGGAGTATCCAGATAGGAAAGGGAGAAATAAAACTATCTTTCTTCAAAGACAACATGATCATCTAACTACAAAACCCAGTGATATCTTCAGAAATAACTATTAGAACAAGTGAGTTAAAAAGTTTTAGAATAAATGGCCAAAATACAAAACTCAATTTTTATATGCTGCTAATAAACTATTGAAGTGATATTTTAAAATATCATTTACAATAGAATCAAAAAGCATAAAATACTTAGGAGTAAATCTTATAAAATATGTGCAAAACTTCTATAACGAAAACAAGGAAACATTACTGAAAGAAATTAAGGAAGATTTAAATAAATGTAGACATACACATTTTTCATTGGTTAGAAGACTCAACATTGTTAAGATGTTAAACGTCTCTCCCCACCCCACAATTGATCTATAGATTCAACTCAAACCCAATCAAGCCCGGCCACCATGGTTCAGTGGTTGAGTGTCAACCTAGAACCAGGAGTCCATGGTTCGATTCCCAGTCAGGGCATATGCCCAGATTATGGGCTCAATCCTCAGTGTGGAGTGTGCAGGAGGTAACCAATCAATAATCCTCTCTCATCATTGATGTTTCTCTCTCTCTCTCCATCTTCCTTCCTCTCTGATTAGCATAATAGATGTCCTTCCGGATAACCTTCTGTACAACCTTCTAGACAAAGCTGGGTCTGTAAGGGAAGCCTAGGTCCCCGTTGCCTGCTGGCAGCCGGAACCCAGGTACCAGAGGGAAGGAAGCCTGTGTCCCAGGTGCCAGAGGGAAGCCAATACCAGCAGCCAGGGGAAGGAAGGCCTACTCTTGCACAAATTTTATGCATCAGGCCTCTAGTATATATATGTAATCTCAGAAGGCTTTTCTGTAAAAACTAGCAAACTGATTCTGAAAATGCAAAGGGCCTAGAATAGCCAATATACTTTGAAAAGGAAAAACAAAATTGATGAACTAACTCTAATTTTTTTAATATATAGAACTATCTTTATTGACTAACAATATTCAAAAAAAACTAACGAAAGAGAACAAAAAGTTATAAATGTTCCCACCCACATATGGACAACCAATTTTTGAGGAGGATACAAAGATAGTTCAGTGGAGAAAGGATAATCTTCTCAATAAATGGTACCATTTTCAGCAAATAAATCATTTTTAAGAATGAACTTCAATTCATACCTCATACCACATAGGAAAATAAACTCCAAACAGATCACTGCCCTGGCCAGTGTGGCTCAGTTGGGTGTCATCCCATTCACCAACAGGTTGCCAGTTGGATTCTCAGTCAGGGTACATGCTCAGGTTATGGGCTCAATCCCTAGTAGTGGTTGTACAGGAGGCACTCAATGGATGTTTCTCTTTCTCTCTCTAAAAATCATCTTAGTAACTATACGTGATACCGCCTGTATTAAAAATGTTGGAGAAATAACAAACCTTTCAATAGGTACTTGGAAAACTTGTTGTTACACTTCCAAATTTATGTTCTTAAAAAATTATTCTGCCGAAACCAGTTTGGCTCAGTGGATAGAGCATCGGCCTGTGGACTGAAAGGTCTCAGGTTCTATTCCGGTCAAGGGCATGTAACTTGGTTGCAGGCACACCCCCAGTAGGGAGTGTGCAAGAGGCAGCTGATCGATGTTTCTCTCTCATCGATGTTTCTAACTCTCTATCCCTCTCTCTTCCTCAGTGTAAAAAAATCAATAAAATATATATTTTTTAAAATTATTCTGCTTTTGTTTCTGCAAGCAATTCTTTTTCTACAAATAGCTGCAAATACAAGCTTTCTGGAATTCAGATAAATACACCTTTTGTAAAAAGATATCTAGATTAGCAGCTTAATGTTATGGACTGTCTTTTATTCTGAGGAAGATGTGAGAAGGGAGGAGGAACTGATTGTATCCAGAGGGGATGGTTCCTCCATAGCAGTGCATAAATAAAGATGAGTGCAATGTTCCTAACTTATTTGAGGGGTAAAAATTGTGACTTAAACTGACATTCAATTTGTAGTAACTATATAAGTAACCAATTAAAGAAAACTATGATGTTAAAAAATATTTTTTTAAAATAGATCATAGATGTAAATGTAAGATAAAAAGTATGGAACTTCTTAAGGAAAAACATAAATTAGAATCTTTGTGAACTTAAGTTAGGCAAAGATTTCCTAGATATGAGGAGAAATATGAATATAACGATCTATAAAAAGAAAAGTTAATAATCTGGAATTTATCAAAATTAAGGATATATGCTCATCTAAAGGCACTATTAAGAGAATAAACACATAGCCACAGACTGGAAGAAAGTATTTTTAAATCCCATAATCAGCAACGGATTTATATCCTAATCTTCATCAAAATTTACTCTGCCTTTGCTTGTGCTATTCTCTCAGATTAGGAAACTCTCTCCTTTCATTCCCTATCATTCTACCTCTGTCTATTGAAATTTCTCTTGCTCTTCGAATTCTAATTCAAGCCCAAATAAAATGCCATCTCTCTGCAACGTTGTTCTCAATATTTCTAGTCAACATAAGCTGCTCCTGTCCTTATAATCTCACCTTATTTCATTTCACCTTTGGAATAGTTAACTTTTCCATGCTCATGAGCTGTACTACACTGAAGGTTCTTTTAGGAAGGGGCGGTTATTACTTTTTTTAATTCTATTTATGGTCTAGCAGAGGTTTTGATTATAGAAGTACTCTGCAACTGCTTTAAGGGTGGGTGCATGCATGGGAGAAAAGAACAGAAAATAACATATCCCATCCCTTAGCTCAAGTGTTCTTCTAGAAGGAACTTCTATTCTAATAATCCAATCAGTGCAGATGTGCTTAATGGCGCTCATGTGTTATCTACACATGGAGCTCATTTTAAACATGTCTCCCTGGAGATAACCTCTTAACCCAAAGGAGCTATTCTTGTGGCAGACGTTTCAGACGTTCTGGAAGGCTGGTGGGAAAAACAAACATTAAGAAGAATAAGACCTTACAATGCCCTTATATGATCCCGGATGGCAGCCCGCCCTTGGAACAGTGGTGCAGTAAACGACTCTCACCAGCTGAGCCAATAGATTTCTTCAAGACTCTTCAATGGACTCTAGGGAGTAGCTGTGAGACAAGAAAAATCTGACTTTCTGCTTCTATCTTACCTAAAAGTTAGATATTCCTATTATATTATGTAGTCTTCATGATAGGGATACTGAGGGACAGTGGGATCCAGAGATCACAGGATAGTTTAGAGACAAAGCATATTGTTATGTATTTCTCTTATGCCCAGGTCAGGATGCCTTTTAGGATCTCTTAGATCATGTTGCTTTACTACTTTATTAAATACTGGAAAAATAGTTGAGATGTTACTAAAATTGCTATTCATCAATACTAAAAGAAATTCTGACAGTTGAGAAACACAGATTATTTATGAGAGTCCAATAATATTTTTATTGTTGTCTTAATTTAAGAGCTATTTCTTTTTTTACAGGCTGATCTATTCTACTCAGAAAGAAATTAAATAAGTATTTAGTGTAGAAGCAACTAAACAGGCTGCAAAGACTATGGAAAAGACCTTTAGGTTAAAGTTATGAAATATTAGCTCCATGACAACTCATAAGCCCTCAGAGTATAATAAATTATGCACTTTGTTTGCAAGATTGTAAAATCCATAAGTGGGAGAATTATGTCTTGCTTTTTCACATGTGCCCATTCATTCATTTATTTACCATATATTTTCTGTGTGCTTAATATATGAAAGACTATTTTGATCTAGGGACATGGTAACAAAGAAATAGACAAAATCCTTTTTCTCACAGTGTTGATATTCTAATGGGAGTACACAAGCAGAGGATGATAAATGCTCTTTAGAAAATTAAAATAGGACAAAGTACTTGAGAGTTACCAAGCAGCCACTAGATTGGGTAGTTGGGAAAGATCTGCTGATGAGGCAACATTTAGACTGAGAACTGAAGGAAAGAAAGAAATCGGGCATACAAAGAAAGCACTTCCAAAGAAGAGGAACAGTCTGTTAAGGCACAAAGGAGTTGGAATGTTCCAAGAAAAGAAAGAAACATAATGTAGCCAGAGCATGAGTGTGGAAAAGAGAATTAATGGATGATGAGAAATACACAGGCAGGGTACAAGTTAAGAGGACTTTGGGAGAAAGAAGAAGAAGATCAGATTTTGTTCTAAGTATGATAAGAAGTCAACAGAGGGTTGTGGCCATTGGAATCCCATGACCTGATTTATATTCTTAAAAGATCCCTCTGCCTACTGTATGGAGAGCTGGCTGTAGGGCAGGCAAGAGTGAAAGAAAGGAGACTAGTTAGGATAGTATCATAGTAGTCCCGGAAACAATGAATAGTAACTTGGACTAGGGCTGTATTAGCAGCAATAAAAAGAAATGGATAGATTTTTTGCAGGCTGTATCTGCAATTGACAAGACCTGATGCTAAACCAGATATGGCATTTATGGGAAAGGATTCAAGGATAATACCTAGATTTTTAGCTTGACTAAGTAGATTGCTATGACTTAATAGGTACTAAAAAAAATATCACTGTTTAATTAAATTTTAATTTATTTAACCTCATTAGACCAATATTAACATAAAAATGTAGAACAAAAATTTTAGACACTTTACAATCCAATATTTTACAAATGATAAAAATGAATTCACACCAAGTAGTTAAGAGACTTGTCCAAAGTCAGATGCTAGTGAGTGACAGAGTTGGTATTATGGCACAGATTTCTTTGGCTTACAATCCACTGCTCTTTTAGTGATGCCAGGCTAAATACAATACAGCCACAGAAGTTACTCCTACCGCCTCCAGACAACAGGACAACATCAGACAATATGAGCAATGTTGCAATGAATGGTCTCTTTTCCTAGAATGGTCTCTTTCCCATTGTACATGGAGAGCCAGGAACATGAGAGACAGTCAATGCCTGTCCCTCTCCGCCTGCCATATTCAAACAAGTAATAAGATCTGTTCATTTTACCTCTTCCATATCTCTAATCCAACAGCTTTAATCCATCTCCTCTGCTACTTTTCTAGTCCATACTCCCTCTTCCAGGCCATTCCCAGCATTGACTAATCTTTTTAAAGATTTCTAAGTCCCTTAGAAATGTCATGTTCCTCTCTGCTCAAGGAGACGTGTTCACCTACTCCCTGTAACCTCTCTCTTTGCCCAGCCCACTCTCTTTTACTTGGGCCTGGTTAATTCACATTCTCCTTTTAAAGCTTTGCTCAACTTTTGTTTCCTCGAGTACATTGTTGTTGTTTTCCACCACCACTGCCACCCTACAACTAGATCAGATATTCTTGTTATATTCTTTACAGATCATTTTTAATTTTTTTAGAACTTACTGTGTTTCAATAATTAAATGTGCAATTAGTTGTTCAATGTCCATCTTTCCTGGTAGTTGAATATCTGCCATGCCTGCTAGAATCTCTGGTTCATGAAGATTCAGACTGTATCAGTCTTGTTTACTCTGTATATGCAATACCTACAGAGTGCCTAATATACCAAGGCAGTTAATTAATATTATATAATTAAATAAATTAATGTGTATGTCCTTTTTGGTTGTAGACAAGTGATGTTTCATATTTTATTATTACTAGAAAGTTTTATAAATGCTAATTTCATATGACTATATTTGTCAGGAAACTAAATAGTTAAAAGATAGTAAGCATTCACCATAGCTAAGATTTGGAAACAGCCTAAGTGCCCATCAGCAGATGAGTGGATTAAAAAACTGTGGTACATCAATGGAATACTATGCTGTGGTTAAAAAAAAAAAAAAAAAAAAAAAAAAAAAAAAAAAGGAGTTCTTACCATTTGCAACAACATGGTTGGAACTGGAGAGCATTATGCTAAGTGAAATAAGCCAGTCAGAGAAATATAAATATCACATGATCTCACTCATTTATGGAATATAATGAACAACATAAACTGATGACCAAAATCGATCCAGAGACAGAGAAACATCGATCAGACTGTCAAACCTTAGAGGGAAGGTAGGAGAGGTGGGGATAAAGGGGAGAGATCAACCAAAGGACTTGTTTGCATGCATATAAGCCTAACCAATGGACACAGACAACAGGGGGGTGAGGGCATGAGTGGAGGGGATGGGGGAGTATTGGGGGCATAAGGACACATATGTAATACCTTAATCAATAAAGATTTGTTTTAAAAAAAGATAGTAAGCATGGTTAACATACACAGAAGGAGAAAAAGTGAAAAGGAAACAAGGAAGGCTTGGGTGAGTACAAAGTTAATCAGTGTTACTTGAACATTTACACAGTATTTACTTTTGCATAAGTTATATCACAGAGTCCTTCCCTCACCACCCTATCAAAAACAGTCCACCCCATCACCCCACCCTACCACTCACCACCCATGGCACACACTCTCTAATTACTCTGCTTTATTTATCTTCATAGAGTTTAATTACTACTCACTATTATATAATCTATTTGCTTACTTGTCTGCCTTTCTCCCTATAATATACGCTCTAATGAGGGCAGGGACTTTGTATTATTTAATAAATATTACATTCCTACTAGTAACTAACACATGGTGGTTTATTCATTCAACAAATATTTATAAATATTTGTTGAATGAATAAAAGACAACATTGAGTTATCTTAACCAGGTAACAAGGGATTATTATTCCCATTTTGCATGTCACAAAACTATTCCTCTAAGAGCATGAATTACTGCATGCTCAAAATTACCTAATTTGCAAATGAGCAAGCCCCAATTAAAATTCAGTACTCCAGGGCAGAATACTTGTCCACATTTGCTAAAAATGCTTGAAGCAGGAGGATAATTTATTAATTCAGAATGATTATTCATTTAGAGTTATATTTCTGATTGTTGGGACCAAGTTATGGGTGAAATACCTGAACTAAGCTTCCAGCTTCACAGACAAGCTAATTCTGGATGATCAACCAGCAAGGCTTTGCTTCTTGTATCCTGACCAGATTTGATGGTGATAGAAGAGGAGTTTATTGAGAACCTGGGTTGAAGATGGGTAGTACCAGAGATTTGGGGGGAAATAGGAGGGACAGGCTTCCAATAAACAAGGTTCCTTATGGATACTCCACCATTATCTGACCCATGAATAACACCCCCCTATCATTGCCACTGTCATTTCTCATCTGAGGAGAGATTTCCAGGAAGCAGACCCAGATCTACCTGCATCAGAAATAGTTGTACTATTTCAGTCACTGGCAGATGACCAGGTTGCAGACTCAATTACTAGTAAGGGGCATGCAGGAGGTAGCCAATCAATGATTTTCTCATTATTGATGTTTCTATCTCTCTCTCCCTTTCCCTTCCACTCAGAAATCAATAAAAAAAATATATTTTTAAAAAGAAAGAAATATTGATAGTTGTACTGTCACGGCCAGTATGTTTGAGTGTCCATCCATGAAGCAGAAGGTTACAGTTCAATTCTTAGTCAGGAGACATGCCCACGATGCAGGCTCGATCCCCAGTAAGAGGGCATGTAGAAGGTGGCCAATCAATGATTCTCTCTCTCATCATTGATGTTTCTATCTCTCTAACTCTCTCCCTTCCTCTCTGAAATCAATAAAAATATATTCAAAGAAATAGCTGTGTTATTTGTTAAAAATGGAAATTGTGGTACCATACCCAGAACTTATGTATCCCAAACTCTGGGGTAGGGTCTACCAATGTACCTTTTTAACAAATCAGCATCTGGCTGATTTCTATATATATGAAAGTATAATCACCACTGATTTAAAAATTGGGATAATTAGCATTTCAACATGATACTTAGACACATTCAAGAGCATAAAGGATGAGGCTGATATAAACACTCCCAGCCCAAAGTTAATTTGGTTAAGAAAAAAAAATTAATGAACAGTATATCTGGTTATAATTCTGTTTTTACACAGCTGAACACAATCAAAGTAATACTCCCCGAAATGATTTTGCTTTGATTTTTTCCCCTCTTCAGTCATCATGAAATTTTCTATGAAAATAATCAGTATGAAAAAAATTGTCACATACCTATGAGCTGATTATTATTAGTGTTAAGGATAATAAATAAACTTGTTTGCTTATCAATTACTAAGTAACTGGAAGCAATTTTCACTTTAAATTTTGGTGACTACTTTCGTGTTGTTTTTTTTCTATTTATTTGGTTTATTGGCATGACTGGGGACACTAGGTAACAGATTCCTGGGCAAAGTCTTCACACTAAATCTACGTAATTATATATGAGAAAAACAGTAACTTCCTCGAGGAGCTTTTATAAGAACTTAATGAGGCACCATAGCAAAAGTTCCCAGCCCGCTTGTAGAAACTCAACAAATGGGAACTGTTATTACTATATTTCATTCCTAAATAAGATGCACCTATGTACAAACATAGAGGAGGCAAAGTTTTTGAGGTTTATTTTACTTCTTTAAAAGATCTTCTAAACTATTTGGAGACACACTACTATTTTGGATTTACCCCTCTTTATTATTAACACAGGTAATAATAGCCAGCCACCATTCTTGATGTAGACAGTGACAGACCCTAACAACTCACCCTTCAGGAATAGAGCTCTGGTCCAGAGGTGACAGCCCCTCTGTTGGCCCTGATTCCAGATCCTTCCTTGACCTCTTCTCCCTGAGATGGTGTGGTCATCTCTTCAGGCATGTGACTTGGTCAGGTCCCTTTCTTTACCAAGAAGACGTCGAACTTGCCTCCCACTAGTGATTTATTGATCATCAAAAAAGAACATTTGATTCCCAGCTATTTTCCAGAAAGTTAACCTCAAATTCTTCATCACAATTTAATTGCCAATGATATTATTTTAAAAACTTGGCTAAAGGGTGAACCACCTGTCTACTTCTCAAAACATTCCACATTTTATCCTTAATGAAGACGGGCACTCAAAGAGCTACCCACCTGGAAGTTTTGGGCCCTCGTAGAGATACACTACAGGGCATGACCATGAATAGAAGCAGTACCACCATGCTCATGTTCAGGCCCACCACATCCTGTGGTGTCACTTGTACCAGAACTCAGAGGAGATAATTTTCTCTCAGTCCCTGAGCACCTAGGTGGCTCAAGAAAGAGCCCTCTAAAATCCTAGGACTGAAATCTCAATTCCCCAGCCTCAAACTTCTTTTTGTCCTTAACAGAGCAAGCAGGGAAAAAAAACCTGTTTAACTATGTAGGTCACCTATTCTAGCTTTTTCTCCATTTAAAGTATGTTAATTAGAACAGAAGACAGGTTTTGTGCCAATGTTATAGCACAAATTGAAACATTTGCCTTTTGGAAAGATCATCTTGGTCTACAAAGTGGAAACTTACCACTGAAAATTTCCTTCAAGGTTTTGAAAATGAGAAGCTATGTTCTCTGCAGGTTAATCAGTAAAACCCAAGATGTGAGTTCTGATCATTATTTCCAGACAAGTTGCAAAGTATCGGTCAAGCCTACTACTTGCATTCATTTTAAACTAACCCTGACTCATTTAGACAGAAAAGAATTCTTTTTAAGGATGCTGGGTATGTACAGGTAAGAAAACTAGAGAATCAAGCCTAGAGGCCTATCAATCTGAAACCGTACCTAAAATCATGGAACCACCACTGCCACTCCCAATGACTGGGACCCTTGATTGTTGTGATGCTCTTCTTTGTGTCTCTTCTTTCCCATCTACTTTTACTCCTTGCTTGTCTTTTTCTTTTCAAGTCAAAGTTAATTCCTTTAAGGTTCCTTTCTAAAGCATGCCCAGAAGCATTTTAGTTCTATGATCAAAATTCATAAGAGCAATGGCCTTTTCTTTAAAGTGTTAGAGATAGATAGTTCGAGGCTCTTCAGAATTCAAAGGATTCAAAACCTCCCTGGGGATATGAAACGACTGTATTGGGGGGCGGGAGGAGGAGGAAGCCTATGTGAAACCAAAAGCCTTAACAAGAGCCAGAGCTACACAACTGTCCATGTTCCAAATACTGAATGGAAAAAAGAAGGTGGGCTTTGAAGTCCTGAGGCTGAATTTAAACTCGAAGCTTTCTGGCTATGTGACATTTAGGCAAGTTGCTAAAGCTCCTGAAATTTAGCTTTCTAATGTTTAGGTGCACATAAAAGCTGCCTTGCACTTGGACTATAAGGACTAGAAAAATGTTTGTGACATTCCATCTTCATAATGGAGACTTTAAAGTGGTAGCTATTACTCCATTATTTCTAGTTCAATTACTGGTACTTTTAGAAATTAAAGTATTAACTACAAGTTGGATAATTACACACAAATAAAATATTGCTTAATAATGAAAGCTTTGAATGAAATCGTTTTGTTTTTCTGAAAAGAAAAAAAAAGGATATCCTGCCTTATATATTTAAAAACACACAATTATTGGCCTTGCTTGATAACTGCGGAAATACTTGCAGTCATCCTGATCCTGTCCTACAAGGGGGATGATCAAAGTGTCTCTCTGGTGATTCACTGGCTTCCTCTTCCTCTTGCCACAGAAGAGTATATGAAAACTATATATGAAGAAATACCAAGTAGTTCAGAGTGCCTTCTAAGGAGGGGAGCGGACAATCTGCAAAAGAAAGGCTCTTTTATTATCTAATTTTAGTTTTCTAAATGTGCCTTACATTGTCATATGTTAACCAAAAGCACTAAAATCAACTGGTTTCAGACACTCTGCATCATGACGAGAATCTGAATATCTGATGACCAATTAAAATACAAGTTTTCTGGCCTGGCTGGTGTTGCTCAGTGGTTGAGCTTTGACCCATGAACCAGGAGGTCATAGGTTTGATTCCCAGTCAAAGGCAATGCCTGGATTACAGGCTCGATCCCCAGTGTGGGCTAGGTAGGAGGCAGCCGATCAATGATGGTCTCTCATTATTGATGTTTCTATCTCTCTCCTTTCATCTCTGAAATCAATGAATATATATTTTAGAAAAAGAAAAGACAACATTTCTAGATTAGGGTTCTTGAGAGCCTGTGAAAGAAGAAGTAAAATATCAAATTTAATTGTTTCTGGTAAGATGGCATCAAGTGAGTGAGCTATCATCTGTTATCTCATACTGGTCAGAACTTTTGAGTATGATTTACTCTATGTACATATTATTAAAGTAATAGAAAAACAAATCATCTTAACAACAGTGCCAAGGACAATGTTTAAAAATAAGGGATCTGTGAGAAAAAACAAAGCCTATTATTTTGGGGGCCAAATTTTACAAGACATTAATCTGTCCTATTTATCTAGTACTAAGAATTTTGTTAAACTATAACATTTTCTCAGCAGCCCTTCCCACTGCCAACATCACAGTATCTGAAGGGAGGATCCGGTAGCCTGTGATTTCTTGGCTGAGCCTTTATGTTCTAGGTAACATCAGACAGCTCCTAAGCCCCTCATCAGCCACCATTGCTGAACAAATGATCAATAACCACAACTAAAAGAATTAATGTATTTTGTAAATTAAATGCATTCTCGTGTTCTCCAGAACTACATAATTTATAACAAAAAGTCAATTAGTAAAACTCATTCAGTATTATATATTCACAGAATTCCTCAAGAGCTAGAAATAAAAGATATTGCCCTAAAGCATTCTAAGACCTGTTAACATCCAAATACCCCATTGTAAACCAAACTAATTATCACAACAAACCTGTTTTAATTAACTTTATTTATTTATGTGCCTCTCTTAATTGCATTTCCCTTACAAGGCTCATACCTTTCTCATACTGTATGGTAAGATAAACCATATGGCTGTCTGCCAAAAATGAATTCTTACTGGACAATGGCTAAGGAATTTCTTCTATCAAGATAAACACTGGAAGCAATTTCCTATTGGTAAAATGGATTTTTGAAATGTGCAGCCAATCATCTCATCGCTCTGTAGGAAGAAATAATGGAGACACAGAACTGCTGAGGCTATCTGTGTTTAAGAAGTAAAACTGGCCCAGCTGGCGTGGCTGAGTGGTTGAGGGTGGGCCTATGGACCATGAGGTCATGGTTCGATTCCTTGGCAGGGCACATGCCAGGGCTGAGGGCTCAATCCCCAGTGTGGGGCATGCAGGAGGCAGCCAGTCAATGATTCTCTCTCATCATTGATGCTTCTACCTCTCTCCCCCCCTCCCTTTTTCTCTGAAATCAATAAAAAAATATTTTTTTAAAAGAAGTAAAGTTGGCTTGAGAATGGAGGACCCCATGAAAATGCAATCATTTCATTTGAGGATATGTACAGCCAGAGTTGGGAAGATCAGCACTCTAAGAAAATAGATTCCAAAATGATTAGTTGGGTAGTATTTCTTGGACAGAAACTCTGGGAAAGGAAGTACCTCAAGAGGGAAGGAAAGCTCACACTCAGGAAATTCTGACAACACAATGTCAAATAACAGCTGAGAAAGAGAAAAGAGAAGACATGACAATCAAAGGTAGGCAAACCCCAGACAAGTGTCATGGAACTGAAAGTACAGTGTCAGGCAGGCTAAAAGCTGAGAACAGGAAAAGGCTTTTAAAAATGCTAACAATCAACAAAAAGGGCTTTTTTCTTTGAAGCAGCAGAAGAGATACAATGCTGAGGGCCACTGAAAGTGAAGAAATGATAGAAAATCCAGGATATAAATTCCTGTTTTGTGTGTATCTCTGTCGAGGGAAATGCTAGTAAGCTCAGAAAAGCAAGAAGGGATCTCAGAAGGTGGAATTAAAGACCAAAATTGTGCTGAATCATGTTCAAATGCCAGGCAGTTTTATTAGATGAACTAAACACTTCTGACTAGGTGAATTCCATTTCCGGCTTCTGGGGGGGAAAAATCACAAAATTAAATGGCTGAACCCCACTGGAATTTGCAGGGGGGAGGAGGGGACTTGGAAAAGAGAAATGGCACCAGCAGATAGAGATGAACTAATATTGACTGAACATACTTAAAAGATGAGGAATGAGAAAGAGTTTCATTAATTGAACTCGTAAATTCTGTGTTGATTCGGGGTAAGGCAAGAGTTGACAAAATCAAATAGGACCAGTATGGAGCCAACAAAGATTTGTGATGAGCAATGCAAGCCAGACCGAGTCTTTTCTCTTTTGATAAAATTACTAGGGCAGGAGACAAGAAAAATCCTTTGGACGTATGTGTCTGAACTTCAGCAAGGCATTTGACAGGCTCAGAGTATTCTCCCAATATGTGTCTGCAAAGAACAGACTTCCACAGGATAGTCATAGGTATGAAGGGAGTGGGGTTCATACACACGTACATATGGAAAACATGAGTTAAACAAAATGTAATTTTTGAAGAGTAATAGGTATCATAGTGTGCACTGTGGCTCTCCAGGAAGAAAATGTAGTGTGCAATATCTCCTAAACATTGTTAATGTGGCATCCAATTTTGATTATGTACAACTTCTTGAAACAAAATTTGGAAACTGGTTTATTAAGACCAAAAAAAATGCAAAATTTGCATTTAGAAAGTGTCCTAATTATTTGATCAACCATACCCATAAACTGACCTGAAGAAAGGTCTCCAATGGGGAAACACAAACCTCTGTTCTTAACTTCAATATCATTGACTTGTTTGAAGAATTGGGTAGCACTTTTCAAAACTGTAAATGCTATAGAATAGGAAGAGATAACCAATATGTCACCTTACAGAATCAAAATCCAAAAAGATTTCAAGTATATGGAACCATGAGTTGATCCTAATAAGATGAAGTTGAATAATAAAATATAAAGTCCTAAAAGTAGGGGGGAGAGGGAAGGACAAGGGCAAAACTGGGTAGACTGAGGAAGGAAAAAGTTAATAGCTGTGTATATTTTAAAAACACTTCATATTTTGACATAAATATCATTATAAATCAACAGTGTAATGTAGCTGACACCAAAAATGTTCTTATATTTCTTAGACATTAATAGAATTATAGAACCCAGCTAAGAATGGAAGCAACCTTGGCATCCATTGACAGATGAATATATAAAAAAGATACAGACACACATATACACACACAGAGGAATTTTACTCAGCCATAAAAAAGAATGAAATCTTGCCCAGCCAGTGTGTCTCAGTGGTAGAGCATGGAACCATGAAGCAAGAGGTCACTGTTCAATTCCAGGTCAGGGCATATGTTCTGGTTGCTGACTTGATTCCTAGAGGGGGCATGCAGGAGATAGCCAATCAATGGTTCTTTCTCATCATAATGTTTTTATCTCTCTCTCCCTCTCCCTTTCTCTCTCTGAAATCAATTTTTTAAAAAAACATTTTTTTTAAAAAAGAATGAAATCTTTCTATCTGTGACATCATGGATAGACCTAGAGGATATTATGCTAAGTAAAATAAGTCATACAAAGAAAACCAAATACCATATTATTTCACTTATATGTGGAATCTAAAAATAAAAAACAGATTCATAGATACAGAGAATGAACTGATAGGTGGGGGTAGGAGATGGATAGAAAAAGGTGAAGGTGAATAAGAGGTACAAACCTCTAGTTATAAAAAAAAAAAATAAGCCATAAAAATACAATATACACTTAAGGAAAATAGTTAATATTACAGTAATATTATAACTTTGTATGGTGATAGATGGTTATTATACTTATTGTAGTGATTACAGCATAAGAAATATAAATGTTGAATCACTATGTTGTATACCTGAACTAATATAATATTGTATGTCAACTAAACTTTTTTTTTTCAGAGAGGAAGGAAGAGGGAGAGAGAGATAGAAACATTATGATGAGGAAGAACCATTGATTGACTTTCTCCTGCATGCCTCCCACTGGGGATCAAGCCAGCAGCCTGGGCATGTTAACATATAAGGCAGAAACTAGGACCGTCTGCTTTAGCTACAGAAGGAGGGTTGAGGGGGTCACAACAGTTGTCTCCAAATATTTGTAAAATTATCCAAATATGCAAATGGGACAATATACTTCTACAGAGCAAACTATGTTGAGTAAAGGCTTTAAGATGTACAGTTTTGCCTGAACCCATCCTCATAATTAGAGCTGTTTAAAGATGAGTTGACTCTGACATTTGTAAGCTGTGTTCAAACAAAGGCTTGACAAATGGTTAATGGAAATATAGTAGAAGGAATTCATATGGGAGTGAAACGGACAATATGGTTTTTAGGATTATTTTTGTTTTGTTTTGTTTAATTATATATTTATTGTTGAAAGTATTACATGTGTTCCCCTTTTTGCCCCATTGACTCTTTCTAGCCTTCCCAGACCTCCTCACCCCAAGCCTTCCCCATAGGATTTTTTTTAAAAACTTGAGTTTCATACTTTGGGCTAGGGACAGAGTATGGCAGTCCTCACCTGATGACTTAGAGCTGTTGTAGAGAATGAAGAAGTCAGAAATACTAGGACAAAATAAAGGAGACCTTGGGTTCTAAGGTCTCAATCTTTTGGTCTTAGTTTGGAGTTTGAGGACAGACAGTCCACTCTTGAAGTTAGGTGGAACCTCAGCCTTTATGGCAGAGTCACCAGATATTAAGCTTTAATGAAGACTTTGAGTTTGAGGATGTAACTGGCCTCAAGATATACCTAGTCCCACCACCAGAACTAGCCAAGCAACTGAAACAAAACTGTGCCTCTTGGAGAGGAGAGGGCGAGGACGGGGAATGGAGTAATGGATCCTTCCAACCATGAGAAAAAAGATCAGTGGATGCTAGGGAATAAGTCTATGACTCAGAACTATTTGTAAAGAATATTATCTCGAATGTTATAATATAGATTAAACAACAGTAGATACTTCCTATTTCAACTGTGAAGAAATGGTTCTTGCCTGGCCAAGATGGCTCAGTGTTAGAGCTATCGACCTAAGAATCAGAAGGTCGTGGTTCAATTCCTGGTCAAAGCATGATCCCGGCTTGTGGGCTCGATCCCCAGTGTGTGGCATGCAGGAGACAGCCTATTGATGATGCTCTCTCATCATTGATGTTTCTCTTTTTCCCTCTCCCTACCTCTCTGAAATCAATACAAATATATTTTTAAAAAAAAGAAATGGTTCCCTATTTGGGTATAAAAATGAGCTTGCATATAAATATTTGAAAAAATCATGGAATATATAACTATAAAAAAGAATAAATGGATTGATGATGTGGCTACATCATGAAGAATACATTAAAATTAAAAATAACCAAAAAAATCATATTATCTAACATAATTTTTTAAATAGAGAAAGTAATAAATAATGACAATGATGGCAAATACTGTTTGTCACACACTTTTCTATGCAATATACTAGTTTATCTATGAACAACTTTTATTCCTACAATCCTGATATAGTTACTATTATAATGTCATTTTTATAGAGCTAAACTGAAGCATTGAGAAATAAAGTAATCAAGGTAAATACAATAGAAGAGTAATATATTTAAGCAGAAAACAAAAAAGGCACAAATTCAAATAAAAAGCCAAAAGAGAAAAAGAAGGGAATGCTAAAATCCAGTGATGCTAAGGGCATAGGAAAGCAGACATCTCATATGCTAATGGTGGGAGTATAAACTGATATAGCATTTCTGGAAGGGAATTTGGCAAAAGGCATAAGAAGTCTTCAAAATATGCATTCTTTTGTTCAATTTCATAATTCCACTTCTGGAGCTTTTCCTAAAGGAAAATAAGTATGTGAACAAATGTTTCTCCACAAGATTATTCATCAAGTCATTGCTTATAATAGGAAATAAATTGTTTCAGTAAATATCATAGCTAAAAATACTAAAATGCAATGATATATCTGAAAATGATATAATAAATATATCTATACTCATATCAAGGTATTCCTAATATTTTCTGAGTTAAACAAACAGCAAATTTATTCTAGAAATGTATGTATCAAAATAAAAATGATAGTTTAACTGAATAATGGGTCAATCAGTCAACATTATTTTCTTTTGTTGGAGTTTTCTGTATTTTTTAGACATTGTGACAAGAAATCCATATATGGAAAGTACTTAAGAGTGCAGTTAAGAGTGGGCTCTGAAGCCAAAATACCAGGCTTCAAATCCCAGCTTTACTGTTACTCAATGTGTGATCTTTAGTAAGTTACTTAATTTCTTCATCTGTAAAATGAGAATTAAAATGATATATCATTAAAATGATATATACTTTGTAAGGTAGATATAAGATTTAAATAAATTAACATATGTAATGCATTTAGAATAGTGCCTGCACCCTGGTAAACACCAAAAGAATTAGTAAATATTATTATCTGTAATAATAAAAGCATAATATGTTAATTAGACCAGACAGTCAAATGACCTTCCAGACATAATTCCAGATGAAGCTGCCACAATGGGTTAGGGATCAGGCAGACAGGAGAGCTATTAGGGGTGATCAGGCAGGCAGATGAGCTGTTAGGGACAATCAAGCAGTCAGGCCAGTGGTTTAAGGGTGATCAGGCAGGTGAGCAGTTAGGAGCGATCAGGTAGGCAAGCAAGTAGTTAGGGGTGATCAGGCAGGCAAGCAGAGTAGTTAGAAGCTATCAAGCAGGCAGGCGAGTAGATAGGTGCATCAGGCATGCATGCAGAGTGGTTAAGGGCAATCAGGCAGGCAGGTATGCCAATAGTTAGGAGCCAGCAGTTCTGGATCACGAAAGGGTGCAGGCCAGGCTGAGGGACCACCCTCCCATGCAGGAATTTCATACACCGGGCCTCTAGTCTATATATAAATAGACTGAATGGTGGCACAACTGAAAAACTGGTCGCTATGATGTATGGCTAACCAACGGGGTGTGCATGGACCATAGCGGGCATTGCCAGCAGGTAGCAGAATGTGGAACATGGTGGGCATCGGCCATGGAAGGATGGTGGAGCAGGTGAGCAGGGGCACCAGACCAGGGAAGGGTGCCAGTTGTCATAGGGGTGAGTCTCTAGTGGTTATTGAAAATTCTTTGTTCCCACAGCCACAGTGCTCACACCCACTGCTGGTGCCAGAACCATCACTTGCACCCACTGCCTGCACTGGAGCTGCAACTTGCACTTACTGTTGACACCTGGTACTGGCCCCAAACACCTGGTGCCATCAGCAGGTGCAAGTGGCAGCTGCCAGCCCCTATTGCCTCTGAGGACTTCTCCACCTCCTGCTGCTCCTGAGGGGCATCAGGGAAGCAGCCACTGCTTGCACCTGCTGACAGCGTTGGCCCCACTTGAACCGCTGCTGGCTTCGGGACCAGTGCCATCAGCATGTGGGAGCAGCGGCAGTGGGAGCAGGGCTGCAGGGAGACAGGGGACCGGGAGCCACATCAGAAGGGGGCATGGAGGATAGGCTGAGACCCAACCATATGCCCACCACAACCTCATGGCCCACAATTCCTTTTAAGGTGCATGAATTCATGCACTGGGCCCCTAGTTGTTTACAACATTAAATAAATTCTCAATAGGCAGTAAAAAAATAATATCACCAGCCCTGGCTGGTGTGGCTCAACAGTTAGAGAGTCGGCCCATGCACTATAGGGTCTTGGGTTCAATTTCTGGTCAAGGGGCTGTATGGGTTGCAAGTTCGATCACCAGACGGTTAGAGAGACAACCAATCAATGTCTCTCTCATATCGAAGTTTCTCTCCTTTACTCTTCCCCTCCCTCACCTTCTTCCCCTCTCTCTAAAAACCAATGGAAAAAAATATCCTCAATGAGGATTAACAACACCGAAAAAAAACTATCACCAACCCAATAATATGATCAGAATAGAAAATCCTCACCTTTCAACCTATTCGTTCATGAATTTTCATAGATAAGAACAAAGCAGCACTCCACTTCAAAAGAAAGTAACCATCAACTTTGTTGAGAAGAGATGGTATAGGTGGTTACACACATTCATTTTAGTCTCAGAGAACACCTGTTTGTTGTGTCTGTGTCTGGTTTTTGAGATATTTTATACTTTTAAAGCTATTATTAGCCACATCATGTCCAGTTAAAAAGCAGTAAGTTTAAAGTATAATATAGAAATAAGAGGCATAGGATTATAATGAAAATAAAAAGAGAAAAAAAATTAACAAAGTAATGGGAAGATGATGAGAAGTTACACATACAGGTGACACTTGAAAAACGCCAGGTCTATCTGATCTGTGATAATCAGCAGCAGATGAAGAAAAGTGGATAAGGACAATAAACAACTTTGAGGATACGGCCAGATGATGAGCATCAAAGCTGCACATCTGGCAACCTAATGGTCATTGTAACTGACTATTTGTTTGAGAACTTAAATGCCACACGTGTTCAATGGGCTGCAAATGAAACCTTTCTTACAAACCATGGATGAGTCCATTGGCCAAGGCCTTGTTTGAATCTGCCCAGTTTCTTTATGGAGTTGAAAGGTGGTAAAAAATCCACCTGAAGCACTAAGGAGATCTCCCACGCTAATTATGGAGAGAATCAGGGGGACAGCTTTCAAAGGCCTCAATAGATTTGCAATGTAGACAAAACCCATATTTGGGGGGAAGATATCTGATAGGCATGGATAGTTTCAACTTTTCAAGCTTACATTCTGTGGGAATGCACTTGAAAAAAATGAAGCTTAAGCCCTTCTTCGGAATACTACCATGGCTTTATTTTTCATTTTATAGCTAATCCTATAGCCTGTGTTATTATTTTCATGTTTGAAGTAGTGTAGTGTCATTTTGATTTATGCGCAAATGGACTTAAAAAAAAACAACTTTTTTTGTAAGTGGAGGGACTTCTAAATTTAGCCTCACTGAGGTGCTCAGAAACATTGGAAATAAAAAAAAGAAGACCAGGTAATGCATAGTTATGCAAAGTCACCTGAAGGACTCAGCATGGTTCACAGGCAAACACTCAATTATCACTATATTAACTATTTTAACGTATCAAAGAAAAGAACAAATTAGACCAGAAGCAGAGTTTAGCCTGGAAATAAGAGAATTATTGAGGCAAAGTCTGGCAGAGTCTACCTTGACATTGTCCAGGAAAGAGGAGATGAGACTAATGGATTCTGAGTATTCTAGCCATGGTGATAAGACCAAGACTAATAGAGAGATAGCAAATTGGCAAGTAACCAACAATAACATCTTATGTTAGGCTGATTCCATTAATAGGAGATATATCTAACTCTCCTACTCTGTTTACTTAATAAGCAACCAACAAATTATGATCTGGCTTCCTATGCAGAAATCCCTACAGAGACATAATGCTACGTTGATGAAGCTCATGATAAACTTGGTCCTTATGACCACAATTTCACATTGTATATTGTTAAATTGGCTAATTGCCATTTTGCTGTCTAGCTGGACAATAGAGAAAATCCATGTGAACCCTGTGTCCATGTGTGTGAAGCCATTTCTCACGGAAATTTTTTAAACTGGCATTCTTATTTTATAAATCATATTCCTAAACTTGGTTAGTGTGAGTCAGCACTAAGAAACTAGATCCACTTTCCTTTTGTTAGCAATGCAAGACTGAGGCGCCTGACTATGGGCAAAGGTAAATGAGGCCATCCTGTCCAATCTCTACTAATATTCCCTGCTAGTAATACCCCGGTATAGCTGTTCGTTGCAAGCAAGCATCCTACATTTTTAAAAGACACAAGTCAAGAATTCTCTCTGTATTCAAAGATGTTCATTTCCTGCTCCACCGAAAAACTCATGAATTGGGATGGTTCTAGGATAAAGCAACAAATATGATGCTTTGATTAACTTTATGTTTTAATCCTTGGAAATGCAAGGCTGAGGGAAAGAGACATGGTCAGAGCCATATAACTTCACAGAAGAATGCCCATAGCTAAGTCGTCTGTGGATGCCAATTACTGCCACTTTTAAATATGTGTACTCCGTGGCACTGGTTTAGGAGCACTGAGAATCTGACTAAATTTATTATGATTCCCTGCCTAATATATCATAGCCCTGCATGCTATCCATGTTATTGACTACATGGGAACTACTATGCCAAGTTATAAAATGCTATCATTCTCTTTGAATCGACTGCAGAAACTTGACAGTAAGTATCAGTCCCATAGTAATTTGAATGACTTAATCTACCCATAGAGATCTTTCATCCTTTCCTAGGCCTCCCTGAGATGCCATTTCTGATATGTTAACTAACAAGAACAACTGACCCTTTCATTAAGTCAGATTCTTTTCCCCACTGTGCGAAAGCAAGTAAACTCACGAAGGTTCCTCCAGAGGTTCACAGAGAGGAAGTAGTTAAATGATAAAAATGTGAAATGTTATGCAGCAAGCTGTGTACAATTAACTAGAATTCAAATATACACCTTGTTCCAATCCAAGCCATTTATCAGATAAAAATAGTCTGCTACAAGAATGTCATGATTAATGAGGTGAGACTCCAGCTAATTACTGTTTCCTCCAGAAGTAATTAGGTTGGCATTGCTAATCAAGATGAATGAACACTCTGACCCGCTTTTTTAAATGTAAAACTATGAGCCGCGACTGCAATAACATCATTTAGTTCAGGCAATGTAGTCTCTATTAGGCTTGTAGTTTGATTAAATTCTTTTGTTACACCAGGCTTTCCACACATGAACAGATGAATGCCGCGATGTTCAAAGAGTTTTTCACCCTTAATTAAAGACTGAAAAGGCTTGTTCAATTCACAGGGCAATACGCAGGACAGCTCTAAATTGATAGTCTTAAGTGGAGAATAACGAACAGAGTCTTAGGGCTTGTCCAGCTGTGAGAGGTTTCCTCCTCCCACTGTAATTCCACTTATTACAGCCGAGAAATGAATGTGAAATACTTTTATTATATTTTACTAAACAGCTTTTTGCATTTCATCCCGGCCTCTTTTTAAGAAACACAATGCTCAGATCTGTACTTATTTTTAAATGCAATTAATATAAGAGGGAAGGAGGATAGCTGTCGATACCATTAGCGGAACAGACTGCAGTGTGGAAAGCAACTCTATAAAAGCAGGCAGGGTCCGCGCTGCTGATTTCTGCAGGTTACATTAGAGTGACTCACACGCCAGACTAATGGCGGTGGTGACGTGAAACAATATTTTCTCGAGATGTGAGCATTATTTCATTTTCTTCCAAGCAGAGGGGCGAACTCCTTGATCAGCAGCTAAATTTACATCAGATAAATCGGGAATATGCTCTCTTATTCATCTTTTACCCAAAAAAACATCAGTATCGTTGCCCCTAAGTTAGTTTGCTGAAGACTTGTCTCAGATCTTGGCAACTTTTCACTTCTACCCACTTAATAGATTTTTCGCCCTCTGCCTCCCCCATCTTTACTTCTTCACAAATTTCTCTATAGTTATCCCGAAAGGGTGGGAATATCCTCTCCACGCTTCCTATGCCAGTTGGTTTATATTTCCACTTGCCAGGTTGGGAAATCCTATTTTTATATCTTCTACTTAATTATATTCCCAGCCTAGAATGTGCTGTCTCCTGTTTGATTGACGTGTTTGGACCTCCTGCTGCGTTGTTTTTCCCTGTGATTTTGTATACAGGAGGATAAAAAAATAATAATAATCTCAAAAGTTGACACCTTGTCTAGACCTAGGAGTCCGTTTCTTTTTGGGGCGGCTTTTCCTTGTGAATTTTCATAAATGCTTGTCATATGAGTAACTTACATTTTTTAAAAAAAAATTCTGTGTTCATTTAGAAAAATACGAAGGCGCTGACCTGCGGTCCTCCGGTGTCTGTTCTCCTGACCGCCTTTTTTGACAAGTAACAGAAGCCAGCCACTCTAAGCCCCGTGCCCCACAGAGACAGGGAGAGGGGAAATGGGCCACAGAGGTGCACAAAGACTCATTGTGCTCACAGAAAGCCCAGGCTCCAGCGCCCGCAGCACCGGGATAGGTAAATGTGTCAGGACGCGCCCCGCTGCGCGAGGGTAATTGTCAGGGTGCCATTACACACGACACTTCATTCTCTTCCCTAATTTTCCAGTTGGGTTTTGAATTTGTCATAGTTCCGTGCCATTTACTTTACTCCATCATTATTCTACACCAGGCTGCCTTGATCAAATGCGGCTCTCCTCGCATCTGCGGCTAGCGCTAGAATTCATCCGAAGATGTTGTATTAAATAGCTCCCAAGCTTTTTTAGACTTGTCTCTCGGGTTCTCTCTTTTCCTTGGTGCCTGTCTGTTTAGCACAAGGATAGCTCTCGCTCCGCCTGATAAACCCAAGCTGGTATCTTGTGCTTTCTGCCATGTGTTATTTAATTAAAACATGTAGTTCTTTCTCGGTCTTCTAAATTGTTCTGGCACCACAGTAGCTGCTAAGACTTGGGGCAGAAGTAGGACTTCACCCTGGGCTCTTGACCTTGATCTAGCCTTTTAGTTCCTTAATTTTGTTTTTTGTTTTTTGTTTTATTATATAGTCTCAAATCCCTCGTAGGAATTAAGGATAAACTTTTGAATATAGGTCATGCCAGGGATGTCCAACATATATTTCTAAGGCTACAATAGGTACAAGAAATTCTTATTGCTCTTAATGTTAGATTTTTTTTTAAGCCTCAGAAGAAGTTTTCTATGAAAATATAATGCCTTTAAGCTGTGTCCATCCCTGAAGTATGGGTTGAATTTATATAGCAAAAAAATGAAGTTAAATATTAAATGTTTAGCAGAATATCTAACAATAAAGTAATTCACAAGACTGCCCCTTCTTTATTCTTTTTAAATATCAACATATTTAATTGAATTATTCCCAACTCTATACTTCATTAATTTGTTTTGAAGATATTGCATTGCAAATAAAAGTTAATCTAATCTTTCTCAGGTTCCCTATTCATTTTTTTCCAGTTAGAGTTCCTTTGTTTCTAACCCAAGACTAAGTTTTGTGATTCAATTTCTTAATTATAAGCCAGGATTGTTTAACTGGCTTATCCTGAATTGATAATTTGTGTATAATTATTCACTAAAATAACAGTAGTTGAACCTGAGAGTCACAACCTCCAGGAGTGAGCAGGAAAGAAGGTTCCATTAAGGCAGCAGTGATAAGTTTAGAAAGTCTGAATCTCTTCTCTCACATTATTATTTTAGGGGTGGACTAAGAATAGACAAGCAGTGGTTTCTTGAGTAAAATAAGAGAGTGAGAAAGCCAGGAGTTTTGTGCAACACCAACTTACTGGGGCCAAGACATGAGCCCAGCCAATAGTGGGGGTTCCAGCAGTCAAGCAAGGCAAACATCCAGAAAGAGTGGTGAATTCTATCTTGATTTAGCCAACTGTCAGCACTAGGGTTGCAACAGATGGTACAAGGTCCTAGCACAGTGAATGGAATCCAGGGGACCCTTGATATTTGGAAGTTTTAAGATCAATCATTTCTAATCTAAGGCCATCTATCCATTTAATTACAGTCAGTGGGAAACAGGAAATAGAACCAAGAACAGTAGGCACAGCAAGGGCCTTATAACCTTGCTGAGGTTCAAGAGCAGGGCCCCAGAACTTTGGAAAGAGACTATAAGATAAGATCAAAGACACCACAGCATTAGCCCAGTCCTAGGCACTGGAACACACAGGAAAAGAAAAACTGTGACTTGCAGAAGTAACACAGAGGCCAACAGGCCTCCAGAGGCACCATAAGCATTAATTCAACAATTCTATCTAATAAAAGAGTAATATGCAAATTGACCATACCTCTGCTACACCCTCAAGCCACGTCCACCAGCTCATCAGGAGCAAGTATGCAAATTAACCCAACCAGACTGTGGCCATGGAGAGAGCAGGAGGCTTGGGTTTCCCAGGCAGTGGAGGAAGCCAAGCTTCCCGCACACCCTGGCCAGCCTTTGGACTCCACTCAAGGCTACAAAGTTTCAATTATAGAAGATAAATAAATTCCAACAAAAATGGTGGAAGCCACAGAGCTGGAGAGAGCAGGAGGCTTGAGTTGCCCCCAGCAATGGAGAAAGCCAAGCTTCCACAGCCCTGGCCTGCCTTGGCTTCCACTCAAGGCTAAAAAGTTTCAATTATAGAAGATAAATAAATCCCAAATACCAGGGCTTCTGCTTGGGTCGCCGGGGGACATGGCCGGCCTGCAAACCACCACAAGCCCCTCACCTAGGCCACCCCACACCCCAAGGGAACCCCCACCCTGATCCAGGACACCCTTCAGGGCAAACCATCTGGACCCCACCCGTACACCAGGCCTCTATCCTAGCTAATAAAGAGTAATATGCAAATTGACCATCACTCCAACACACGAGATGGCTTCCGCCATGTGGACACAAGATGGCCACCACAAGATGGCCAGCAAGGGAGAGCAGTTGGAAGGGACTAAGTATGCAGGGAGGGCAGTTGGAGGCAATCAAGCCTATAAGGGGGGGGGGGGGAAGTTAGGGGTGACAAGGCCAGCAGAGGAGGGAAATTGGGGGTGACTGGGCCTGCAGGGAAGGGCAGTTGGGAGTAACCAAGCCTGCAGGGGATAGCAGTTAGGGGCAAAGAGGCTGGCAGGGGAGCAGTTAGGCATTTATAAGGCTGGCAGGGGAGTGGTTAGGCGATGATCAGGCTGGCAGGCAGAAGCGGTTAGGGGCAATCAGGAAGGCAGGCAGGCAAGCAGTTGGGAGCCAGCAGTCCTGGATTGTGAGAGGGCAGTCAGACATCCCTCGAGGGGTCCAAGATTGGAGAGGGTACAGGCTGGGCTGAGGGACACACACCCCCATGCACAAATTTCGTGCACTAAGCCTCTAGTCATTTAATAATTCTCTACAATGTATACTACAAAAATGAGGCTTCTAGCCATCATGGAATTTACAAATGAGTAGTGAGAACAAAAAGTCACTAATAATAATAAAGTATGAAAATGTTATAATGCAATAATAGCAGGAGTCCTTAACCTACTGAGAAATGGGGAGAAGAGGGTGTCGGGAAAACCTCCCTGGAGGAATTCATGTTTAAACATATGCCAGATTCAGAATCTGATCTACTGCAAAGGAGAACCTTGGAGCAATTTGGAGATCCACATTCAACCACATCCACTAGATCCATAAAAAAATAGTATGATAGAGGAAGTTGGGAAAATACACATTATTTATTACAACTAGGAATTTGACCCTAAACAATTATGTGGAAATCTTGATACTAGTGAACTCATGTAAGCAGAGAATGATATTTCCTTCTTGGATGATAAGCAGAGTAAGCAATGCAGACTCAAACATGGCAGAATATGTCCCATGGATCATTAGCCCTATAGCATAATCAATGCCAAAAGGTTTGTCCGGTCAAGTGCCTTTGGAAAACTATGAATATTCTATTATCATCTCTTTGAAAATCACAATCCACACTATTAACTAAATGTATTTTATCTAATTTATTAAATTATTAGTTATATTTTTATTATATATCTAAATTCTTACACTAATTTAAATATATAAACAAATAAGGACATATTTAAGTATATATTTAACACATTAAAGAGATTTATAGTTGAAAAATGTGTTTGAATTGTATAACCAGGGTGATTTGCAAATTTATTTAACCATGGAACTTATTTTTAAGTAAAAACTATTAATATTCCTTGAAATTAGTATTCTATATACTGTACTTCAGGAAACTGTTCTAAATGGGGCATCCAGAAGCTTTTTCTATAAAGGGTCTTACAGAAAATAGTTTATGCTTTTGGGGGCTGAACAATCTCTGTTATAACCAACCAGTTGTGCCATTGGAGTGAGAAAGTAGTCACGGACAATATGTAAACGAATGGAAGTGGCTGTTTCCCAATAAAACTGTAGTTACAAATACCAGCATTAGGCCAGATTGGGTCCTCAGGCCAGAGTTTGCTGCACCCTGTTCTTGACAATGACTCAATATCATATGCCCCTCACCAAAGTTTTTCCTTAGCCATCCAGTGGCTCGTGTGCTAACAAGGGAAGAGTGATAGCCAAGCTAAGTAGAGACAATCTTAGATCTATATTACCCAAAGGGAAAAATTCAAAAAAAAAAAAACTCAACAAGTAAGAGAAAGCCCATTAAAGTATTTGCTGAACACACAATAGCTCCACCACTTAGTACCATGGACTAATCATGTCCTTGCCAGATCCCTTATCGGCATTTTCCTGGGCAGTGTGAGAGGGCAAGAAAACAAAGACTGGGGAGAAAGCAGAGTATAATGAAATTGATAGAGTCACAGCACAGATCATTTCCATCATCACAAGAATCTTTGCCTCAATGCACTCTTACAATCACACCCACTTCTCTCCTAACCACATCTCCTCCTTAAGTCTGTTTTCCAGTTTCATACTTTTGTAACTTCAGGAATGTTATATAAATAGAATCATGCAGTATATAATTGTTGGGATATTGGTTGTTTTTACTCAATTTAACTCAGGAAGTTTATCCAGGTTGTTGGATATATTAATAGCTTGTTCCTTTTCATTGTTGAATAATAATCCATGGTATAAATGTACCACCGTTTGTTTAGCCACTCACATTTTGGTTAGTTCAGTTCCTGGCTATTACAAATAAAGGTGCTGTGGACACTTACATAGAGGGTTTTTTGTGTGAATATAAATCACATGGTCTAACTTAAAGCCAAGAGAGAAGTCCCCCCCTCTTCCCCCGCCCCAGTACACTTTGAACTCTGGCAAGGGGCTGGATAGAACACACTACATTTCTACAGATGAATGAAATTTAGAGAGCAATAATTCAATCTACCACAGAGGTGGTGCCTCCAGCTCTCAGCTACCAAAAGAAGTGGAGAAAAAAATCTTTCCTCAGTGTGTTGCCCTATACATTTTTATAGAGTTCCCAAAGGATGTGTACCAGAGGCATGCTTCCCCACACACTGCCCGGCTGCTCCACAAAGACCATGCCTGTTAACACTCCCATAGGCACCATAAGGGAGTTCTGGTCTCTTCCATTCTTGCCAACCCTCCATATTTACTCACCAGTGTTACTTTTTCTTTTCTCATATATGAAAAGTAGTATTTCATTGTTGTTTCAATTTGAATATCCTAGATTACAGATGAGTTCATAAACCTGCTACCATTTAAACTTCATAGACTGTATATTGTCTGTTCATATGTCACCCACATTTTTTGTTTGTTATTTTTTGTCGATTTTCATGAATTCTTTCTATGAATGTATATTAAATCTTTGTCAGTTTAAGATGGTATAAAGGTTTTTTTTTCCCCATCCCATCATATCTGTTAATATTGTCTGTAATGTCCTTTACTGAACAGAAATCCATAATTTTGTATTCCCTATTTCACTTAAACCTCACTGACTATTTTGCAACAATCAATTTGTACTTCTTGATCCTTTCACATCTTTCATCCAGTTCCCCAAGCCTCTGCCCTCTGACAAAAACCAGTTCATTTTCTGTGTCTGTGAGTCCATTTATTTTTATTTTGTTTGTCCATTTATTTTGTTCTTTAGATTCCACATGAGTGAAATCATATGGTATTTGTCCTTTTATGACTGACATTACATTGAGCGTAATACCCTCTAGGTCTATCTATGTTGTTGCAAATGGTAAGATTTCATTATTTTTTATGGCTGAGTAATATCTCATTGTACACTTTTTTATCCATTTGTCTGCTGATGGGCATTTAGATTGCTTTCATACCTTGTGCTATTATAAATAACTAGAGGCCTGGTGCACAAAATTCATGGGGTGGAGGGTACCCCAGCCTAGCCTGTACCCTCTCCAATCTGGGACCCCTTGAGGGATGTCGGACTGCCTGTTTTAGGCCCAATCCCCTAAACAAGCAGTCAGACATCCCTCTCACAATCCTGCTGGTTCCTAACTGCTCACCTGACTGCCTTCCTGATTGTCCCTAACCATTTCTGCCTACCAGCCTGATCACAACCTAACCACTTCCCTGCCAATCTGTTTTCCCCTAACTGCCCTCCCCTGCAGGCCTGGTCTCCCCCAATTGCTCTCCCTGCAGGCCTGGTCACCTCCAACTTCCCTTCTCTGCTGGCCTAATCACCCCTAACTGCCCTCCCCTGCAGGCTTGATTACTCCCAACTGCCCTGCCTTGCAGACCTGGTCCCTCCCAATTGCCCTCCCCTACTGGCCATCTTGTGGTGGCCATCTTGTGTCCACATGGAGGCAGGATCTTTGACTACATGGGGGAAACCATCTTGTGTGTTGGAATGATGGTTAATCTGCATATTACTCTTTTATTAGATAGTATAGAGGCCTGGTGCATGAGTGGGGGCTGGCTGGTTTGCCTGGAAGGGTGTCCTGGATCAGATGGGTGTTCCCTTGGGGCACAGAGTGGCCTGGGATAGGGGCCTGTGGTGGTTTGCAGGCTGGCCATGCCCCCGGAGATCCAAGTGGAGGCCCTCGTATTTGGGATTAATTTATTTTCTACAATTGAAACTTTGTAACCTTGAGTGGAGGCCTGGGCCCACCAGAGTGTATGGAAAGCTTGGCTTCCTCAATTGCTGCGGAAACCCAACCCTCCCTCCTGCTCACTCCGTGGCCGCAGCCATCTTGGTTGGGGTTAATTTGCATGCTCTCTCCTGATTGGCTGGTGGGTGTGGCTGGTTGGTGTGGCTGGTGGGTATAGCGGAGTGATGGTTATTTTGCATATTTCTCTTATATTAGATAGGATGTTGCAGTGAACATAGGAATGCATATATTCTTTTGAATTCATGTTTTGGGTTTCTTCGGATAGATCCCCAGTAGTGTAATCACTGGGCAAAAGGCAGTTTCATTTTTAACTTTTTTATAAACCACCATTATGTTTTCCATAATGGCTGCACTAGTCTGCATTCCCACAAACAGTACACAATGATTCCCTTTTCTCTACATTGTCTCCAACACTTGTCATTGTGGATTTATTGATGAAGCCAGGCTCACAACTGGTGAGCACAGTGGCAGGAGCCTCTCTCACCTCCATGGCAGCTCTAAGAAGCAGTGAGCCGAGTGTTAGGAAGCCTGCAGCTAAGGAGCAGTGAGTCAAGTGATAAGAAGCAAGCAGATGGGTGGTAAGGAGTAAGGGATCCCAGACTGTGAGAGACCACGTGCACAAATTTCATGCACTAGGCCTCTAGTTTGTAAATAACAACTTTCTTTTAAGCCCTACTCACATACACTTTTCTTGTCTTGTAGAATTAAACATAACTTCCAAAATTATGTTAAATAGTTGTATTGACAGTCATTACATTGTCTTGTTAACTTTAATGAACATGTAGCTGAATTATGTATATTTTCTAAAAGTTTTTAATATACATCCTTTATCAAACTAAAGAAATCACTTCCATTCCTGAGTTTATAAGATTTTTTAAAAGTTATATGTCAATAGTAAACTTAAATGCTTTTCCTGCATCTATTAAGATGACAAAATTTTTCTTCTTTTTCTTCTTTTGTTTCAATATATGTTGTAAATTATACTGTGTTTTTTTATAGTAAACCATCTGGCTTTCCTGAAATAAAATAACAATAATGTAGTTGGATATGTTGTTGGATTCAACTAGCTAATATGTTACTTGGGATTTTTACATCTATGCTCACACACTAAATTGTGTGAAGACTATATATATATATATAAAATGCAGTCTTAAAATTAAAAGGAAATAAATAAACAAACAGAACAGAAACAGACTCATAGATACAGACAGCATTTTGACGGCTGCCAGATGGAAGGGGGTTGAGGAAATGGGTGAAAAAGAAGGGATTAAGAAGTACAAATTGGTAGTTACAGCATAGTCATGGGGATATAAAGTATAGCATAGGAAATATTCAATAATATTGTAATAACATGTATGGTGTCAGGTACTAAATTTATAAGGGTGATCACTTCATAAGTTACATAAATGTCTAATCACTTTGTTGTATACCTGAAACTAATATAATACTGTTTATCAACTGTAATTGAAAAATAAATGTTATTTTTAAAAACTAAAGTCACCAAGCACTGGGAAAACAGCATGGGGGAAGAGATAACCCTGGTGGAATAAAGAGGGTGAAATGGAGACCTTGCAAACCACAGCCTGAGCTTGAATCAACTCAGCCTTCTAACACCCACATTGAATGGGGAGTTTGAATAAACCACAATGGTGCTTTTAAAAAAATTAAAATAGAATCCTATGTAATCCAGCAGTCTCACTTCTGGGTTTATATCTGAAAGTAATAAAAATAACTATATCAAAGAGATATCTGCACCCCTATGTTTATTGCAGCATTATTTTCAATAGCCAAGACATGGAAACAACCTTGGTGATCATCAACAAATGAATGGATAAAGAAGTTGTTGTATATATGTACAATGGAATATTATTCAGCCATAAAAAAGAGAATCCTGCCATTTGTGACAATGTGGAAGAATCTTAAGGGTGTGCATTATGCTTACTGAAATAAGTCAGACAGAGAAAAATACTGTATGATTTAATTTATATGTGAAAACTTAAAAAAAAAAAAACCTCAGAAACAGAGAGTAGATTGGTGGTTGCCAGGAACAGGCATTGATTGGTTGAATGGACGACCAGACACTTAGCATATTAGGCTTTTATTATAGAGGACTGTCCAAAAAGTTCATCTTCTGAACTTTTTTTTTCCCAATATAATCTCTTCTTGAGTCCTAAAGCAAATCCCAAGAACAATATAAATTTCCCTTTATTGATTCTGTTTCTTATTCTTCTTATTTTGTTTTTACTTTTGTTTCTGGGTGTCATTTTGTCTGTATTTTGACCAGTTTATGGTTTTAGTCATGTCTTTTTTCACCATCCAACCCAGAGAATCTTACCTAATAATAGACAAACATGTAAATTGACCATTCCTCCATTACACCAACAGCCAATCAGGAGTGATATGCAAATTAACCCAACAAAGATGGTTAATTTGCATCACAGGCGCTGAGTGACAGTGGCGGGATGCTTGCATCATCGCCATGGTGATGACGCAAGCATCCTGCCCTACCCTGCCCTACCCAGGACCTCTGGGCAGCATGGAAAGGTGGAGCCAGAGTGGAAAGAGGCAGCTCCCGGGGCCAGAGTGGAAAGGCAGTGCTGGCAGCAAGGAAAAGGAAAGCCCATTCAAGTACGAATCTTCATGGATCTGGCTTCTAGTAGTAAATAATGGACCAACAAGCCACTCTTAAGTAGTGTAGTCTAGAAATTATCCTGCATATCCATATATAGTATCCATATATGTTATATCCGTTGTATCTCTATAAAAATGACTTTTTTGGCACATGTTCACTTTATATTTGAACAGTTCATATTTTTAAATTTTTGAAACATTTAATTTGACAAAGTAAAATCATTGGCATTCAAGTTTTAAAAGTCAAATGATCACACATAAAATTTTGGTTGTAAGCAGAGATTGTCACAGATTTTGTCCAAAAAGTTATTGTGTGTTTTTAGACTGATGTAACCTTAGACAACTTCATGCAGTAGCTGATTTCATGAGGCAAACAAAACCTGGATGTATAGGATTAAATGCTGCTTTATAAGTCATTAAAACCATCCTAAAATCAATTTAAAAATAGACTAGAAGCCATTGCACTTTGCTCCAAAGAGTAATAACATGCTGAATAAGCAACACAAATGCTACTCACTCTTCTCCAAGCTGCAGTAACCTGCTGGGTCAGCACCGTTACAATTTAAACTCTAGCAGACAATGGCAGTAATAGTCAAATCCAGCAAAACCTACTGAATAAAAGCCAAAATACTGGAAATTTTATTTTCTCTGTTGTTAGTAACTATTAATATAAGGTTCTATAAAAAGCATAACAGTATATGGCATAAATCACATACAAAAAAAAACTGTTCTGAAATACACACTAGAAAGCTCTCACAAAAATAAGAAAAATGCCATAAATTCTCATACATTACTTGACATTGATCAAGAGACCTAACCTGAAATTGATTAGAGATTTTGACTTCAAAGGCCTGCAATAGCCCTGGGAACAGAAACAGCAGCTGTTTCACCAAAGGTGATGGCTTATTCACACTACTCTTCCCTATCTTTTTCTGAAGTCATCAGAATTAGTTCTTCTAGGCCAGTGGTCGGCAAACTCATTAGTCAACAGAGCCAAATATCAACAGTACAATGATTCAAATTTCTTTTGAGAGCCAAACTTTTGAAACTTAAACTTCTTCTAACTCCACTTCTTCAAAACAGACTCACCCAGGCCATGCTATTTTGTGGAAGAGCCACACTCAAGGGGCCAAAGAGCCACATGTGGCTCGCGAGCCTGTCGACCACTGTTCTAGGCTCATGTAAATACACTAAGGTCTGCTGCAATTATATCCTCGGGGCCCTCACCCTGATGTTACTATAGATAAATTTTTTGAAGAATTCTTTTGTTATCTCCAAATATTAAACAGGCTTAGCTGGATCTGATAAATAAGTACAATCATTTCCTGCCCTTACCCACAAAAAAAAACACACAAAAAACAAAAAAAAACCCACACATTGTTGAAACAAGTAAAATTCCAGAATATGCCATGTCATAAAGGGAGAACCATTGCTAACTGAAGATGAGATGAATATATAAAAAACAATCTGAGAACATGAAACACTAAATACTCTCAAAAAATAATTTTTTAAAACAAAATGCTCTGAGCACTAGTTAAGTATACAATTTTACCTATATGTTCCCAAAAATTCTAGTTTAACACTTCTTAGTTGGGATTCAGGAATCTGTATTTTAACAACTCCACCAGGTGATTCTCATCATGAGAGAAGTTTGGGAAACACTGAATTAGAGGATATAACTTGGAACAGCCTCAGGGAAAAAACGTTCTTTGTTAGTGTTGTGTTTTATTTTAATAAATCTATTATGCTGTGAGTCTATGATGTAAGGACTATTATCATAGCCCCAACTCCTAGCCACATGTAGTGCTATAGTAGGCACTGTATAATACTTGTTAAAGACATGATAAATTTAACTAATTAATGGACTATTTTTTATTTTTTTAAATATATTTTATTGATTTTTTTACAGAGAGAAAGGGAGAGGGATAGAGAGCTAGAAACATCAATGATGAGAGAAACATCAGCTGCCTCCTGCACACTCCCTACTGGGGATGTGCCCACAACCAGTGTACATGCCCTTGACCGGTATCGAACCCGGGACCTTTCAGTCCGCAGGCTGATGCTCTATCCACTGAGCCAAACTGGTTTCAGCTTAATGGACTATTTAAAAGTTCTGTGATGATTAGCATTATTTACAAGTCAGATTTCAGGTAAGGTTGGATATGAAGAAGTGTTTGAGGCCAGAGCTTCTCAAACTATAATGTTCATACAAATCACCCAGTTACCTTGTAAAAATGTAGATTCTGACGCATTAGCCTATCGTGATTCAGACTGAATGTGGAAGATGAGTTTCTCCAGGGAAGCTAGTCGATTTATCTCCTCCGCAAATGTCCCTGGCACTTTTCTAGCTGCTGCTCCAGTGCTGGACCTCAAAGCAAGAGAGTTTCTGAGCAAGTGAGTCTCTGCATGGGCCCTTTAAGAGAAATGTCTGGGACTCCAAAAGTCCTTTGTCTCATTCATAGCCCTTACTGCTTTTCACAGCCAGGTGTTATGGGTATTTCTCTTCTTAACTATAGAACCCTGAGCAGGGAGTCCAGTGTGGGATTAAGATCTCCACTCCTCAGGATGGACCTCCACACCTGAGATATCATCCCTCCTGTTTCTTTTTTATTATTTTATTTTATTGTTTAAACTTCAAATTTTAACATTTTAGCCAATTCAGAAATACATTTACTTTTTCTCTCAGAAGAACTAGAAGAGGTCATCTTTAAAGGGGCATAAACTAAATAAAGTGTCTGTGCGAATGAGGCAAATAAGCGTGGTGATCTACCAGGACATACTTCTCCTTTTTTTTTCCCCATGACCTTTCCCAGCCTCCCTACCCCCTGGCACATGCCCTCACCCCACCCAGTGTCTTGTGTCCACTTGTTGTGCTTATATGTATGCATATAAGTCCTCCAGTTGATCTCTTACCTCCCCGCCCCAACACCCCCCAGCCTTCTCTTTGTAATTTGACAGTCTACTGGATGCTTCTCCGCATCTGTATCTATCTTCTTATTCATCAGGTTATAATGTTCTTTATTATCAATAAATGAGTGCGATCATGCAGTATTTTTCTTTCACTGCCTGGCTTATTTCACTTAGCATAATGCTCTCCAGTTCCATCCATGCTGCTGCAAATGGTAAGAATCCCTTCTTTTTTATAGCAGCATAGTATTCCATTGTGTAGATGTTCCACAGTTTTCTAATCCACTCCTCTGCTGATGCGCATTTAGGCTGTTTCCAAACCTTAGCTACGGTGAATTGTGCTGCTATGAACATAGGGGTGCATATATCCTTTCTGATTGGTATTTCTGTTTTCTAAGTGGTGTTGGTTCTTAACCACCACACATGAGTGTGAAACCTTCCCAGTCTACATCTCTACCCCTCCTAACTAATCTTGAGATGGCTTCTTCTTCTTTACATCTTTAGTTATAGGAATTCTATTTAGCTAGCCCCCAGGTGATTCTCAGTGATGATTGTTCTATAATTTAGCTGTCATTCTGATGTGATTGTGGGAGGAAGTGAGACCAGCGGTTAATCTCTCTGCCATCTTGACCAGGAATAACCATAGATTAATAACAAGTGGTAGTGCTATGTGTGGAGAATGACTTTGAGCAAAATTTACTCATGTTCCCAGAAGAAGAAGTTAGATAGAAATATGAACAAGTTTCACTAACTCAAGGCTAAATAAAAGCCTTAGAAAAAGTCAGAGTTCTTTGGTCTATTCCTAATTTCTGGAATATGCTTTTACAAGTGGTCAGGCAACTGAACATCTGAGATCTAATTGTGTCATGTCTAACGAACTGATTCGATGTTCTCCTTTTAGAAGAGCAGATGGAGTAGTCTGTAGACTATGAGAAACCCCTGAAGAAAGATGTGACAGGCTGAGGGACAGACTGAAACTAATGTTTAAGAAATAAATGCCTTCATGAATTAGCACGGATTTTGCAACACAGCTCTAAATACAATTTTCATCATTCTTTAAACAATGCCAAAGTAATTCTCTGGTTTTAAAGAAGAAAAAAAATGACAAGAATTTAAAAAGTTAAATAAAAAAGTACTTGCTTAGAAAGAGTTCAGCATGAATGAAACATCAAGAAAAGTGACTTTAGACAGTTTCTTTAAAATTCAGGGAAGTGCAAAAAATATAAAATAAGCCCTTGCTTTATCTACTATAAGTTTTAAAAAATGCTAATATTAATATTTTGTCATACTTGCCTCATATCGATTTTAAGAGAAATAAAACTCGACATATAAAGTTGAAGGTTCCTATAATCTTCTTCCCAGTATAATTAACCTCCTTTTCTCCCCAGAAGCAAACATTATTATGAGTTTTGATGTGTACTATGGCTCAGTGGAAAAAATCTCAGCCTTCAGACCAAAGGGTCCTGAGTTTGATTCTGGTCAAGGGCACGTACTTCGGTTGCAGGCTCCTCCCTAGCCCAGAGCCTGTCTGGGCGCATGCAAGGAAGCAAAAAGAATATAAAGGAATTTCAAAGGTGATGATGCAATCAAAAATGCTACCAAGAAGCTCACATTTTATAAATTTCAAATTAGAAGTGAAAGAAATCCAAAGAGATTTCAAAGGTGAACCCAGGTCTATAAAAGATAATGGTGGTTCACTAAACGCTCTTCCACACAATGCTAAGCTGCTCTCTGGGAGTAACTTACACAGCTTCAGAAGTTACATTAACTCTTCAAACCTCCAGGGTACGGTCCAGTAAATTCTTATCTGATTACTAACTTTCTTAGCACCTAAATCATTCTCCAATGCCAGCTATTCCCTGAGATTAAGTTATAGCCTCCATAAGCCATATAGCTTTCTGATTACATGAGTTCCTATGACTCCCAAAAGTGCTCAACTTGTTCACAGAGATCATGTAAGCCACCTATAAAATCCAACTAAACAAATGAAATTCACTCTGATGCCACTGTGTCCACATACTTAAAGACAACAGAGTGGAAAAGGTCAACCTGACATATGCCAACCTATTAACGATGGAATCTACTGACAATACAGTCCATCTAAATGGCCCTTGTGATTGGCAAGCAAAGCCATTTAAATAAAGAATGCTTCACTTACTGGTTTTATGTAGTCAGAGATTTTGTAATTTATAAATGCTCCGCAAGTTTGGCTCTCCATCAGACTTCTTGGGATGATTAGCAGTCCCCTGGAAATTTTATCAGAAAGGAGTATCGATCCCAGTATTTCAGCCAAACTCAAATTTACAGAATTATAGTCTACCCTCCCCAAATGTCCTCAGATTAAGTGATACGTTCTGAGAGAACAACCACCCCTATCTTCTAATGTGCTTCTCCCAACCGCAAGCCTCTCTCTAGAAGCCAAAATACACTCTCTTTGGCTCAACTCAATAACACAGAAACTTTGATGGGGTCACAGAAGCCTCTTCTCCTACCAAAGATTTAACAAAAATATGTAATCCTTGTTTAGCAAGAGATGTGTTTTCAGTTATTCCATTGGCACAATCAGCTGAACAGGATGTGGGCAGCTATTTTTTTTAACAACTATCTAATTTCTCTACAGACCATTCCAGGAGAGACAGAGAGAAAGTAACATTTAAGGATCAGAGTTGTGAGCTTTGAATCCTGCTGGAAGAACAGGCAAAAAATAATTAAACTTATTGCTATTCCGCTTGGAAATAAACATGGGCCTTCCTGGTTCAGAAATGGAAGTTGGACACCAAACAATTTTAATATGTTAGCCAATTCAGAAATACATTTACTTTTTCCCTCAGAAGAACTAGAAGAGATCATCTTCAAAGGGGCATAAACTAAATAAAGTGTCTGTGCGAGTGAGGCAAACGAGTGTGGTTATCTACCAGTCTTCAGTATAACTTGGGATGGGAAACCACAGACTGGATGGTTTTTTTTTAATGATGATCAGCCTTCCAATTTTGTCAATAGGAAACTAAATTATAGAGTATTTGTTTAATTTTATTTGGAAAAATTAGTCAACTTAGTGAGAAAAAAATGAATTATTGTGATTTGGCATCACATAAGTTTTAATAGTAATCCCGTAGGCAGTAACGAGTGGAAAGTATTAGTTTTCATGTGCTTGTATCATGTGTAGACAGCTCAATAAACTCTAGGGAGAGATTTCTTTGGACATAAGGTTAACGGCATTGTTACAATGGGAAATAATAAAAATGACCATAGCTCAGAAAGCATTCATGCCATTTAAACTGCAGCATAGTTGGCTGTGAAGCAGAAATACATTTAGTTAAAGCATAAGTGTATACTGAGGTTCTAAAAAAACTCATCTTTTCTCTTTTTAAGCAGTAGTGACACTCATTAGCACCTTTGAATAGAATTTTATGCAAGTTAATTTTTATTTATAAAGCTATTTCCAGGTGTGATTATTATTCATCCATCACAAGATATATTTTTAAAAATAAAAACTGACAGCATTAATTTTCAAAATTTATGTGTGCTGGTAGAATACTCTAATTATACAACAAAGTAATTTTATTAATGTAATTTTTCGCATTAGGTTATACACTCCCTAAAGATGTTTTCAAAATTTTAAAAATGTTGAACTCTAAAGTCTCAGTATTTTCCATTAACACGATTCACTATCTCCTTGTGGATTATAACTATGTAATTCAAGGTGATGTCTGGTAATTTTTACTCAATTTTGGACAGGGATAACAAGCATCTTTTGATATAATTGTAGGATTATTATTACTAAAACAAACTATAACAGCAGAATATGAAAGCATTACTTTAGAAGGAAGGTCTTAAAGGTGAGAAAACTCAGGAAAACTTCACACAGACTTCATCTATCTGTGATATTTAGCAACAAAAGTCTAACAAATTACCCCAGTACTAGAGAACTCCAGAAATGTATTCCACTTTAGATTATTTAGGCATTTCACTGCAGAGATAAAGTTGCAATTATTCATTCATTCAATTTTCAGAATTTATGTGTCCTAGTAGAATACTCTAATTACACAGCAAATTATACAACTCTAATTATTGAGCACCTACTAAATGACAGGTAATATACAAGGTGGTGAGGATCCATGGATGGAAAGGATGGGTTTCTACTCCAAGCTAGTGGGAGAGACAGATACACAAGACAGTTGTCTGTGGTGATAAAGACTGAATGTAAGAAGAATCTTTAGGCAGCAAAATAGCAGACATATGTCATAGCAATATCTACCAATACAGCTCCTAGGACAATGGAAACTAAGGAAAAATAAACAAAATAAAAAGTTTCTGCACAGTAAAAGAAACCATCAACAAAACAACATGAAAGCCCACTGCATGGGAGAAATATTTGCCAATATTATCTCTGATAAGGGTTTAATCTCCAAAATTTAAACGAAACTCATAAAGCTTAACAAAAGGAAGATAATCCAATCAAAAAATGGGCAAAGGACCTAAATAGACACTTTTTGAAAGAGGACATACAGAAGGCCGAGAGATATATGAAAACATGCTCAAAGTCACTAATTATTCAAGAGATGCAAATTAAAACGACAATGAGGAACCAACTCACACCTGTCAGAATGGCTATCATCAACAAATCAACAAATGACAAGTGCTGGCAAGAATGCAGAGAAAAAGGAACCCTCCTGCACTGCTGGTGGGAATGCAGACTGGTGCAGCCACTGTGGAAAACAGTATGGCATTTCCTAAAAAAAAAATTAAAAATGGAACTCCCATTTGACCCAGTAATCCCACTTGTAGGAATATATCCCAAAAAATCCTAAGGTTTGGAAACAGCCTAAGTGTCCATCAGCAGATGAGTGGATTAGAAAACTGTGGTACATCTACACAATGGAATACTATGCTGCTATAAAAAAAAGAAGAAATTCTTACCATTTGCAACAGCATGGACGAACCTGGAAAACATTATGCTAAGCAAAATATACCAGTCGGAGAAAGATAAATATCACATGATCTCACACATTTATGGAATATAATGAACAACATAAACTGATGAATAAAAATAGAACCAGCCGAAACCGGTTTGGCTCAGTGGTAGAGTGTCGGTCTGCGGACTGAAAGGTCCCAGGTTCGATTCCGGTCAGAGGCATGTACGGAGGTTGCGGGCACATCCCCTGTGGGGGGTGTGCAAGAGGCAGCTGGTCGCTGTTTCTCTCTCATCGACGTTTCTAGCTCTCTATCTCTCTCCCTTCCTCTCTGTGGAAAATCAATAAAATATATATTTTTTTAAATAAAATAAAATAAAATAGAACCAGATACATAGAAGCATCAAACAGGCTGTCCAACCTATGAGGGAAGGCGGGGGATGAGGTGGGTAAGAAATCAACCAAAGGACTTATATGCATAAATATATGAGCATAACCAATGGGCACAGACAGTAGGGGGGTGAGGGTATGTGCTGGGGGGTGGGAGTGGCCGGGGAGAGGTCAATGGGGGGAAAAGGAGACTCATGTAATACTTTAAAAAATAAAGAATTTAAATTTTTAAAAAAGATTGAATGTGGAAGATGAGCTTCTCCTGGGAATGAAGGGTTTTTCGGGAGAAACGTCAATCTGGCCTGCTTGCAGGAAGACAATCATGTCAGAGAACAACAAAGAGCAAAAGGTACTGGCCTCAGGGTTCCTCCTGCCGAGGCATCAGAATCTGCCAGCAGAGCCCCTGTGGTCTCAGGCGTAGAAGGTCCCCTTGCATTCTGAGTGCCCACAGACAGCGTGTCCTATAGGACACTCCCGACAGTGGGACGTAGTGGGACGTTCTGCCCACTGCACTGCTTGTTTTTCTTTTCTTATAATTAAACCTTCTCCTAATCCTACCAGGTAATAATATTTGCAAATGGAGAACACCTGGCCTTCCAACATGATGAATTTTCCAGGCTCCTGGGGAAATAGTGCTTCAAGCCAAAAGAAATCTAACACACCCCCAGAAAGTAACCTGAGCCTTTTCTAGTATGAATACACAGGGTTAAATGAATATTAAGCACAGAGAAATCATGAATATTTTGCCTGTGTGTGTGTGTGTGTGTGTGTGTGTAACCATAGAATTCTAAGTTTGTAGGGTGTGCTTTATATCCATATAATATGTTATCCAGATACCAGTTGTATATTATAAGCTGCATATGCAATACCATATGGACACCATAAAATATCACATGTGTTTTCAGGATAATTTTACATTGAGTGCATGATTAAAATGTCTCATATTAAATACCTATCTTTTCTGCGTGACCATAGATTTGTCTAACAAATTGCTTTCATTATCAGCTTCAGGTATAAATCAGAGTTAAAGCCTCTTTACTTAAATTTAATAAAAAGCAATGTGGAAACGTGAGTACAGTTTGTTTTCCTTCACTAGATCTTTCTGCCACGCAGCATTTAACACCGCGCAGCTGTCAATACCCATTCATCTGCTATCGGGCAGCTTTCTCCTTTCACTCACTGTGACATTTTTAAAGTGGCAAAAAAAAAAAAAAAAAAAAAAGCTTAAAACAGCATATTTGTCACTTTTTTCTTTCTAGTGACCTTTTAAGCAGTAGGGAAAATTACCCTATAAGTACTAAAACCCTTTAATCACGACACGTACATTTCACAATAGTGCTTATAGAGGGGTATCATGTAATTAAATTTAAGAAATTTACCATGGACGTGCTGCTGTTCACTTAATTATTCACAAATTTAAACATGAGGAAAAACCTCATCGCTCTTAGCTATGGCAACCATACAACTTATATTTATAGTTTATATTAAGAATCCTTTTTGAGTAGAATTTCAGAAAGAACGGGTCCACACCCTCAGTTTCCAGCTTTTAAGTTCCAACAAATAGCTACCTGAAATGCTTTTCTTCGGTAAATTAAAAAAGATATGTAGGTGAAAAGGCATCACAAGGAAAGTTTTAAGAAGGAAGATGTAAGATTCTCAATCCTATTTGGGTCAGCTGTGTGGCTTTGAGGGCATCATTATGTATCTCGGATTTGCACCTTGTATCTCATGGAGTCAAAACAGGGTACAGATAGCTACTTCTCCCCATTACAGTTGATAGTGAGGACCAAGTTAGTAAGTACTTGTGCTTACACCCTGAAGTCTATAAAAATGAAGGGTAATATGACTTTTAGTTCAAAAACAAATACGGTCTGCTTTCTAGAATGGTGGAGAAGAAACTTAAAGTTCTTATAACATCCCAGAAAGAAACTGCATGGTTAAAACAAGCTAAAATATCGATGTTAGTAATACATTTTTTTAAAGGCTGGTGTCTCTTCCAAAAAATAGAAACAGAAATACTGCTGCACCTGCTATAAAATGACATTAAAATTATTTTTACCAAATAATTCTGGATTATCCATGTAGCCTCACTTCCATGCTTATTACTTTCACTGTAATTGAGATAGCTTGAAACTGTGGCCAGGTCTTTTTCCTCCTACCCTTTCTCCCATGAGCCTCCAATAACAAAAGGCAAATTGACGTCACACCCTAGGACAGAATATCTACTTTACTTCACCGTCTATGAGTTAGTCACCAACAGGAACAGCCTCTCAAAGTATCAGCTTCCTATTCTCTACAAAAAAAAAAAAAAAAAAAAAAAAAAAAAAAAAAAAAAAAAAAAAGAACATAATGCCTTTCACATAAATAAGGTTCTTATCTTAGGTGGGTCATGACTTGTGTTATATTCAGCACCTGGTCCATAAGCTCTTGATAAAGAGTACTCATCATTGTTCTGGCAATAAACCTCTTACCACAACTTCCTGATCCTGCAGCTCCACGAGAACCCAGCCAGGCCTGGAGAAGCAGGGCTCCCCATCCTTCAGGTAGTCCTCCTGGAGCACTCCTCACTGGGCTCTGGCATCCTGTGGCCACAAGGGCTAGGGAGGACGCTGTTGGTTTGCAATCTCCGGCATCTGGCTGGAAACCTGGGTGAAACTAGAAATCGGCCTCCTTACTGGGAGGGCAAAGAAGCAGCCGGAGAAAGGGAGAGACCACTCCAGGTAGACAGGCAGCAGGTTGGCAGAGCAAGAGGACCTGCGTGGAAAGCTTGATTTGGGGCTGCTGCAGGATGAGTACATGTCCGCTGCTGCCCATGGGAATCTGCAGTTTATACACAGAGGCCTTAACTGGGTTCCATCCCGTATATTCGGGGGCAGGAGGCCCCAACAGCACCTTATGCTCTCAGGACTGTCCTTGAAATACAGTAAGTAAATGCCGACATTTCAACATTTCAGCCAACAGAAGCCTGCATCCACTGCGGTGGTCCCAGAAGACTGCAACCGAACTGAGAAATTCCCATCACCTGGTGAAGTCTAGCAATGGGGATTTGACGTCATGACGTCATGACGTCTAGCTGTACTGATGTCCAGCTGTGGTGTGAAGTCATAAGGAAATGTTCTGCTCACGTGTTTGTGGCGATGCTGATGTAAACAAGCCTGCTGTGCTCCCAGTGGTGTGGACATTTGCTGTAAGACAGTGCGCCGGCCCTGGCCAGTGTGGTTCAGCTGCTTGGAGCCTCCCCCCATACACTGAAAGGTCACAGGTTCGATTCCCTGTGAGGACGGGTACTCAGGTTGCAGTTTCATCCCCTGTTGGGGTATGTGCTATAGGCCAGTGTTTTTCAACCTTTTTTGGGCAAAGGCACACTTGTTTCATGAAAAAAATCACGAGGCACACCACCATTAGAAAATGTTAAAAAATTTAACTCTGTGCCTATATTGACTATATATAAAGTAATTCTCTTGAATAGGAATCAAATAAACACAAAGAAGGTATTTTATAATTACTTTATTATGAAATATTAAGTAAACAAAATAGTGAAAAATTATAAAATTCTTGTCTTGTCTGCACCTACGGCACACCAGGCAACATCTCGCGGCACACTAGTGTGCCACGGAACAGCGGTTGAAAAACGCTGCTATAGGCAACTGATAAATGTTTCTTTGTTTCCCTTGTTTTCTCTAAAATCAATAAACATATTCTTAGGTGAGGGTTTCTTTTTTTAAAAGGACAGTATGCCATGTTATGCTGGCAGCAGCTGCATTCATCTCATGTTCACTGCATCTCTTGATTAAATCATTTTCTCTTGTTCTTGATTTAATCTCATGGTGTGTGTGTGTGTCTGTCTGTGTGTGTGTGTGTGTGTGTGTGTGTGTGCAGTAACATGCTATACAGGCTTGTGGCCTAGGAGCAATAGGCTATACCATTCAGCCCAGGTGTGCAGTAGGCCATACCATCTAGGTTTGTAAAAGTGCACTCTGTGATGTTCACACAATGATGAAATCGCTGAGAATGTGTTTTTCAGAACATACCCACATCCTTAAGTGGCACAGGACTGTAGCTCCTGGTGCGGGACCCGTAAGCAGGATGTACATTCCAAGGAGAAGGGTGGGGGTGAAGGACCCCACATCTAGGTCTCAAGTCATCCAGCAGTCACATTCTCTCCATGGTATCCTCCAACAATCATGGTGCCTTCCTCCTGTCCCTGCCAGTCTGCTCATATAGACAGGGATGTGCTTGGTGATCATGCGAATGTTATTTGTGGACCTTGATGCTTTTCTCCGAAGGACCTAGACAAGTGTCTCACAAGTGTGCAGCCTCTGTGCCCGGCACTGAGAGAGCTAAAATGGCTCACCTTCAGGGAAATCCTAGCACCTCTATGTCAAGGGGTGCATTCCAGTTCTCCCATAATTCTTTCACAGCGTTCTTCACTCATCTACTGCTCCTGCAGGCCACACTGAAGATGGAGCCACAACAACCCCCAAAACAATAAAGATTTTTTTTAAAAAAATACCAACTTGAATTTTAATGGTAAGAGATTCTCAGGAAGTAATCAAACACCAGAGAAAACAAGAGAAGGGAGGCCCTCTTGCAATCCGGGCCCCTCCAGCGATGTCAGACTACTGATTTCAGCCCAATCCCCACAGGCCAGGCCAAGGGACCCCACTGGTGCATGAATCTAATATGCATATAAGATCTTTGGTTAATCTGTTCCTGCCCTTCCCCTACCCCTCTTCCCTCTGAGATTCATAAGTCTGTTCCATGTTTCCATGCCTGTGTGTTAAGCATCTGCCTCCTGGCGGTCAGTGCATGTCTTAGCTACTGGTCAAATAGTTGAACAGTCACTTAGGCTTTTATATATATAGACTAGAGGCCCAGTGCACAAAATTTGAAAGTGGGGTCCCTCAGCCCAGCCTGCACCCTGTCCAATCAGGATCCCTTGGTGGATGTCTGACTGCCGGTTTAGACCCAATCCCACAGGCCTAAACTGGCAGTCAGACATCCCTCTCGCAATCCAGGACCACTGGCTCCTAACCACTCACCTGCCTGCTGGCCTGATCCCTCTAACTACTCTCCCCTGCCAGCCTAATCCCCCTAGCTTCTCTCCCCTATTGGCCGGATCAACCCTAATCACCTCTGCCTTGGCCCTGCCACCATGGCTTTGTCTGGAAGGATGTTTTGAAGGTCATTCAGAAGATGTCTGGTCTAATTAGCATATTATTATTTTATTAGTATAGATAGTAATGATTCCTACTTGAAACAATTGGACAGCACTAGCTAGCTATTCTGTCTTTTCTCACTATGTCCTCTGAGTTAAGTATTATCCTGGCCATTTTGCAAGTGGCAAAATTAGAATGGCCACATACACAAGCTAATTCTGGGACATTTGGAGAAAACAGAAATTAATCCTGGTCTTCTGATCTCTTCCTCTCAGTCATTCTGACTCTAGGCACATGTTGTCCATTTGGTAACATGAAGATAGCATAACTACAATATCCTTTGAACCATATCTATGCTTAAGCTTTTATGCACATGAACTTCCTTTAACGTAGTTGAAAATAGTGGAACGTCTATTTAATTTACTTGAATTCTAGCATGTATTTTTTTTAAAAATCAATATAAGCTACAAATAACTCCATATATTTTCTCCTTAAATATTTTTTTCTTTTTTTCCTTTATAAAGCTGTTTTATTGAGAGGTAATAAGCATACAATAAAGACAGAATGTGTATAATGTGATATTTTGATATATGTATGAACCCACAAAGCCATTACCACATTCAAGATAGTCAATAGCCCATAACTCCCAGAACTTTGCTGTGCCTTTCATAATCTCTGTCCTCTGTCCACCCTACTACCCTCACCCCCAGGAAACACTGATCCGCTCTGTCCATACAGGTAAGTTTTCATTTTCAGTTTATAAAAAAGGACTCATATCGCATATACTCTATATCTGACCTCTTTCACTTAGCATAGTAATTTTGAGATATATCTATGCTGTGATATACGTTAATATTTTTTTCATTTTATTACTGAGTAGCATTCCATATGCCACAATGTATTCATTCACCTATTGAAGAATAGTTGGCTCTTTTCCAGTTTGGAGCTATTACAAATAAAGCTGCTATATAAACATTCATGTAAAAGTCTTTGTAATAGACATATTATTTCTTTTCTCTTAGGCTAATGCCTCAGAATAGAATGGCTGGATAATATGTAAGTACATGTTTAGCTTTGTAAAAAAGAAAAACCTGCCAAACTTTTCTAACGTAGCTGTATCGTTTTATTTTTGCTCCCAAAGATGCGCTAGGTCTTATTTTCAGAGAATGTCTTATTTTTCCATGAAGAAGAATACGGCACACATTTATTGTTAAATGAAAATAAAGGAAATTTATTACCTGTATTCGGTACGGTAGTACAGTGGTTGTCAACACAAACCAGACAAACTGTGAATCCTACAGTATCAAAAATTTACTCATTTATTCAATGACAATCATGTCATCATCTTCTGGAACATTATCATAACAATCCAATTCCTGAATTTCCTGGTGAATTTCTTGTGACTCCATTTCTTTCAGAATCAGTGGACCAAATCTCTCATGTTTAGCCTGGGGGGGGGGGGCTTATTTTCAGGGGATGCTTTATATTTCACTCAGAAGGAAACCTGCAAGTAGGTCTTATTTTCAGAGGATGTCTTATTTTCAGGGAAACACGGTAGTGGTATCTCATTATGGTTTTAATTTGCATTTCCCTAATGAATAATGATATTAAGCATCTGTTCATGTGTTTATTTGCCATCCATACAGCTTCTTTGGCAATGTTTGTTTTAAATCTGTTGCCCATTTTTTAATTGGGTTATTTTCATATTATTGAATTTTGAGAGTTCTTTGTATATTGAGGATAGCGGATATATGCTTTGCAAATATTTTTTCCCAGTCTGGCTTGTCATTTCATATTTTTGACAGTTTTCATTGGAGAAGAAAAGTTTTAAATTTTGATGAGATCTAATTTACCAATTTTTATTTAATAGATCATACTTTGGATGTCATATCTAAGAAATCTTTGTGACCTAAGGTCACAAAGAATTTTATTTATTGTTTCTTCTAGACATTTTATAGTTTAAGTTTTCACATTTAGATCTGAGATCTATTTTTGAGACTTTGAGTTAATTTTTGCATAGGGTGGTAGGTTTAAAGTTTATTTTGTTTTACATTTAGATATCCATTTATTTCAAAACCCTTTGTTGAAAAGACTATTCTTTCTCCACTAGATTGTCTCTGCACCTTAATCAAAATTAAGTTGTCCATATGTGCCACATATGTGCATTTCCATATTGTTTCATTTATCTATTCATCTATTCTTATACCATGACTATAGCTTATTGATTATTATACAGTTATGTCTTAAAATCAGGTGATATTAACCTTCTAGTTTTGTTCTAAATTTTTAAAATAATTTTGGCTATTCTAGGTCCTTGGGGTTTTCCTGCAAATTTTAGAATCAGCTTATCAATATCACACACACACAACACATATACACTCACATCTGCTAGAACTCTTTTTTTTAAACCAGTAGAGATGTCCCCCATTTTCCTCCCCTTTGCCCACCTCCACTGAGCCCCTGCCCCCTCCTTCTGGCCTTCACCACACAGTTGTCTGTGTCCATGACACAATGCATATATGTTCTTTGGCTAATTTCTTCACCTTCTTTCACCCAATCCCCCACCACCACCTCTCCTCTGACAGCCGTCAATCTGTTCCATGTATCCATGCTTCTGGTTCTATTTTGTCAGTTTATTTTGTTCATTAGATTCCACCTATAAATTAGATCATGTGATATTTGTCTTTCTCTGACCGACTTATTTTGATAGGGTTTAAATCACATTTGTATTGAGTCTATAAATCAACTTGGAGAGAACTGATCATTGTATTTCTGTACACATGCGACACTCAAAAATTAAAAAATAATGCTACTTACAATAGCATCAAAACATGAAATAATTCAAAATAAGCTTGATAACAGATGTGAAAGACCTGTTGACTGAAAACTACAACGCACTGATGGGAGAATAACTGGAGCAATCTACCTTGTTATAAGTCAGAAGACTCAATGTTGGAATGGTTTCCTCTTCCTTTTAATAATAGAAGCCACTGCACTTTTTGCTTTAATTGGTAGTAGATATGGACCTGTGACTATGTCCAGCCTAAAAATAATGTAGGCAGGAAAAATATGTGTAACCTCTGGACCATCTCTCTTCCACTTTCTGTTTTTCCCCTTCCCTGGGCTGGTGAGGATGAGGACAGCACTCTTGAGCAGCACCTTCTCGAGGGCTGACCCCTAGCCCACAGTATCGGCATCGCCTGGAAGCTCATTCTCAGTTCCCACGCCAGAATCAGAACGCCCAGAGCTGGAGCCCCACACTTTGTGTTTTAAAAAGCCCTCCGGGTGTTCCCAATGCATGCTCCATTTGAAACTGCTGCCCTTGGAATGCACAGCATCAACTAGGAACTGGTTGGCTGACATCCTAACTCCTCTGGACTACCAGCCTACCTCCACCCTCTTATAGAATAGAGAAATAAACCTCCCTTGCTTGACACTTTTGTAATTTTTGTCTCTTTGTTGTGCCATCTTAAAGTATCCCTAAGTTATATCTCCTCCCTGCTACTATGTAATATTAACCTGCCCTTGTGCTAGGCAAGATTCTCTTTTAGAGTGCATTGTTCAACTCTGTGATAGGTGTGGCTCAGTGGTTGAGTGTTGACTTATGAATCAGGAGGTCACAGTTTGATTCCTGGTAGAGCACACGCCAGGTTGCGGGCTCGATTCCCAGTCTGAAGTGTGCAGGAGGCAGCTGATCAGTGATCCTCTCTAATCAGTGATGTTTCTTTTATTTCTCTCCCTTCATCTCTTTAATCAATAAAAATATTTTTTTTAAATAGTATCAAGAGCATTGCTTCATTTGAAGGAGTGTATTTGCAAGGATTATACCCTAGTGGGGAGGGCGGTACATCACAATAATAGGTAGTACTTTTTCTATATAAAATTTTGACAATTTGAAAAGTTGGTAAATAATAAAGTTACATAATATGCTGTATTCAAAGAGATAATTTATAAATTGTTAGAAACAAATCACTCCTAAAATATGAACCATATTTTCTGCCATTTTCCCTCTTTGCATAATTTCTTTTCTTTTTCTCGAACTTTGAGGAGGAACCTGTGAGGTTTTTCTTTTCCCTCCAAAGTAGTGCCTTTTTCTAGTCCACTCCCATCATAAAGGTCCTTTAGTTGTCAATACCAGCAAGAATTACTCCTAAACACTTTGCTCAAAGGAATTGAGAAGGTATAACTAGTTCTAGTTGCTAAAAGAGAACTAATATTTGAACAATATTCACACTTGATTTTCCTAATAAAGTCTTCAAGCAGAGAAAAAAATTATAAAGAATTGTGACCTGGAAAATTTTTATTTTAATCAGATAAATAGATAAATAAAAGCTTTTCACTCCAATATATATTATATATGCATGTGTACATGTATGCATATATAAAAATGCTTCCCAAAATATAGTAACAAAAGTACAGTCCAATAGCTCCTGGTGGAAATTTTTCAATTGGTCATCATGAAGCACTTCTTATGATGTTTGAATGAGCCTGTCAAGTGACTTGAATACTTCCTAGTACAGAAGATTTAAGCGTTCACCACTCATTCAATAGTCTACTTATTTGTTAAGTACCTATCAAGCAGCCTCTTTAATTTTTGAACAGCTATAATTGTTTAAAAGTTCTAACTCACATTGAGATGAAATTCTCTTGTAAATAGCTTCAACACAGTTCTATTGCACAAACACACTGTGCTAGGGGCTTGGGATATAGATACAACTGCCTTCAGGGAGCTCACAGTGTAATGAGGGTAGGGAAAAGGGACCTAAAAATGGGATTTTAAAATGCCAATACACAAATGTACCAAGTGCTTTGAGAAGCAGGAGGAAGAAGCACTAACTCTGCTAAGAAACTGATCAGAAAAGACTTCAGGGAGAACATGATATTAGAGAGAGTTCTAAAAAAATGAATAGAAATCCAAAGAGAAAGAACACTATGAGTACAAGTATGGAAGCTTAAAAGAGCATGATATATTTATGAAACTTCGAGTAGTCCACTATGTCCAGAATAAAAGGCTGTGAGGTAGAAGAGGATAAGGATGGCAGAAATCTGCAAGAGGCAAATGGTACAGCATGATAAGGAGTATGGACTTTATTCTCCAGGCAATGGGGAATCATTAAAGAATATAAAGTGAGGGAGGAACATGATAGCTTTCTAATTTTAACAATTACTCCGACGTATAAATAATGAGCCAGAGAAAGAGCAGAGAGGAGACCTGTAAATAGTTTATAAGTTCCTTCACCTTTCTTCCCCTACCCTCTCGCGGTTCCCTCTGAAAGAGGAACAAAGGTAGTAGATGTGAGGATGCAGATGAAGCAACAAATTTGAAAGAAAAGAAGATATGATCATTATCAGTATTTGATGAACAATTCAATATGGGGATTGAAAGAGAGGGATCTAATTCTACCCCTGGTGCATCACAAAATTCTTCCCTGGCGTAACTCTTCAATAATTTGAGAATAATGATCACATTCTTTGACTCACCACTCAACCAAACCAATCCTCCTCTCTTCAACTTAATGAATAAATACCATTTCCCAGTCCTACTGCCCACCAGTGTTTAGTTAAGTAAAGAGGGTGCCTTATCTAAAAATTTTCAGCTCAACTATATACTCAAATCTCACTAAGTAGACAAATGCATTTCTCTTCAGTCTGTAGGTATTTAGACCAGCCAAAACATCTCTCTCACTGTTCAGTTGTCAAGAAAATATATTAGTGCTTCTAAAATAAGAATAAAAACAAAATCCCTCAGAAATAAAGTTTAACATTTCATGCTTCTGGCACTTAAAATAGTCTTCTATTTGTGCTATCCTAGCATGAGTATATGATTTGCAAAATGAAGTAGCCATAAATCAGGCTACTATAACACCTCTCCTCCCAGACATTTGTCGGGAAAAATAATTAGTATACTGGCTAGGAGAACACTAATAAAGTAGCCCATTGCATTGCATTTGGTTCTCATTCAACGTTGGCAAAGAGTTCCAAAGCAAAAGACAAAGGAAATTAGAATTATCATAATCCTATACCCAGCCACACTGATGAAGCATATTTCTTGATGCTGGCAAAACTCCTGGATCTAATCTTTATTTTTTAACCTATTGATCCTTTTCCATTAGCGACAGACTTGTTCTGCCACAAGAGATGTTTCCAAATTGGCCTGAAGGAGGCATGTGGGTTAGAAACAATATTGTCATTGGCCTGGTTTTGGCAGGATTGGTGGAAAATCAGACAACTGTTATGTTTTGGACTTGTAGGCTAATAGTGCCCTCTGTTTTCCATTTTTGCTCCCATCAACAGAATTACCAGATGGCCAAGAAGCCACTAGAATGGAAGTAATGTTCCAATACAGTGGAAAAAGACCAATCCAGTAAACATGCTAACTTCTATCTTGTGGCTTAAAATAGCAATCTAAATGCTTAAAGATGAAGAAAAACAAAGAAAACATAGCAGAAACTCTCAAAGCCTTGCTCCTCTCACCAGCATACTTGATCTTTTTAGAACAATGAATTCACTGTAGATTCCAGCACCCTCAAAATATCTCACCCATCTTCACAAATGCCAAATTACACAGCCTGATGGACTACAGATTTGTAAAACTCTTCCTAAATCTCTCAGAGATTCTGTCAGTGGGTCCACAATAAAGCATAAGAATCTGTAATTTTTTTAATTTCCAGATGATTTTGATAGTTACATTGGGAAACCATTTAGAAGAGTCAAAAGACCTATGAGAGGAATTTTTAAATAGGGGTGCTAGACAAGTTATCAATTGGGTAACTTTTCAGTTTATATTCATCCTCTGATCCCACCTCCAATTGTCTTCCATGTCTCCTCCTAGTGGATAGAGATTATAGTACTCAGTATATGAGTATGATCCCCAAGTTGGCAACCAACATTCTATAGAATGAAAAATCAAGAAAGTGCTTAGAGAAAATAAAAATATTAAAACCTCCTCTCTGAAAGTGTGAACTAGTAATAGGGTGGGATCATAAAACCAGTGTCTTCACCAATGCCCTTATTCTTCGATCCTTCTATGGGGCTAGTTCTTCCTCTGCTCCTGAGAGAAATTCTGGGAAGATGAAAATGGTTTTTCCAGGCCTTCTCAGATAATAAAGTCAATTTTTTCTAAAACTGTGTGTCACTTTATAGTTAAAAGTAAAATCAAAACTACGAAGTTTAAAGTTACAATTTCTCTCCTCCCTCATTTGGACCTGCCCTCCTACTTTGGGCCTGCACATTCAACCTTTTCACAATTTCCTCTCTTGCTTCTCCCCCTCCTCCACCTCCAACCAGTCAGTTTCCTCTCCCACATGTAAGAGTGAAGGTGGGATGGGGTCAGAAGAGAGAAGGTAAGAATACAGAGGAAGGTCTTGCTTGAGCAAAAATTGATGCAATCTGACACCAATTCCCTCAGGCCGGCTGCTGTAGAAAGCTGACTCGCACTCATGAAGTGCACTAAGAGTCCTTTGAAGAGCTCCTGCCCTCACTGAAACCTCTTGCCTGCAGAACTAGGAGAATTCATTTGCTTTGGCTCACGGCTCACAAGCCCTGCCACTCCTAACTTCTACCATACACTTGCAACCTTTCCTGATGAGCTCTCCTTGCCCTCCCTACCCTAGGTACTCATGCAGAATCTAAGGCAGCTTAAGGCCAGTTTCTTTCTCACATGTGGCCCACATCTGATCCACAGAAAAGAGTCCTGTGTCATTCCCTGTCCCACCGTCAAAACAGGAAGCTCTAGGCAGAGCGTCTTGCTTTTAGGTGCATCAAACCAGTCTCAGACACCAGTCAACTGTGTCCTCCAAGAAGCAGAGAACCATATCGGAGTCTCCATTTCATCCCTTTGAAGCCCATTTATTTGACTTGAGGTCAAGAAGAAGCCTCTCCTCTATTCCATCCCTACGAGGAAAGGAATGAGCAGCATACTAAAAACTCTTTCTAAAAAATCCTCCCGGATCTCCCACCCACCCTACTAGATCTCTCCAACTTATTTCATACATTGGAGATAGATGGTCTGCAAAATCAGTTCATAGCTACCATCTTCTCAAATGTGTTTTCAGTGATCTTGCACCTTCCTTGGCTTGCTTCTATTGTCTTTAGGCCTTAGATGAAACAGGGATTGAAAGAGTCCCATTTTGCAATCGGGTGGCTAAAATCCTAGTCCCTTCAACTGCCAAACTGAGAAGGGCAATGGATTTCCATTAGAGGATCTGAACATGCCCTGCATTCAGCTGGCTCTTTGACATTTGAAGTCTGGGCAGATTGGCAGGTCCCATTTGCCAAGGAGCAATTACTTCTGTAGTAATTATGTCTGAAATCATGTTGCCTCTTTGAATCAAAAGCAGTTATCTGCACAAGATAACATTCAGCCAGTGCAGACACAGAAGAGTAAATAAACAGCCTATGTTTCTTCAACCAGGCACAGCACTGAATTTCATAACAAATGACGATTCTGAGATTATTAAACATTACAAGACTATAATCATAAGGATACCAAAGAGATTTATTACTGAGAGCCAAAATCTGGAAACATAAACTGAAGCTATTATTTATATTATAATAGAAAAGAACAGAGAGACAAAGCGGTGAGGGGGGGGGGGGGGACTCTTAAATGATAAATTAGAAAGTAAAAATCATAAAAATTAGATATACCAAGGAATCTAAAGATCAACTAGTTTAATCTCTGTTTTACATAAAATGATAACAATAGGAATAGGAAACCCTATTGACTATTTACTATGGTTATTTTGTGTGTGTATGTGTGTGTGTGTTTTTAATATATTTTATTGATTTTTTACAGAGAGGAAGGGAGAGGGATAAAGATTTAGAAACATCGATGAGAGAGAAATATCAATCAGTTGCCTCCTGCACACCTACTGGGAATGTGACCGCAACCAAGGTACATGCCGTGGTCCGGAATTGAACCTGGGATCCTTCAGTCCACAGGCCAACGCTCCATCCCCTGAGCCAAACTGGTTAGGACCATTTACTATGTTTTAAGCACTTTATATAGTTTATGTCATATAATCACACACTTCTCTCTGCTGTGTAACCTTATAGTGCCCTCTAGGGGACAGGGGTATTTTTCTGCCCCACTGGTGTTGGATGTGGCCAGGTGACTTGCTTTGACTAATGAGTCGTTAGCATATGTAACACAAGTAGATGAACTAAGTGTATTTGTGTCATTTGATTTGTCATCTCACATTCTTAAGAATGGTGCTGATGACAAATAAAGCTATAATATGTGTATGAGGTATATGTGCATGTGTGTGTTGTAACCATGTCAGTTATCACTAATGTGTACTATATATTCAATTTCATTCTGATCACAATCCAGTAAGGTTTTATAAGACATGAAAAGTTATTTTTAATCACGTGTAGATTAACAGATGGATAAATAGATAGGTAATTATGTGACAAAGCCACATAATAAAATATTACTTGTAGAATCTAAGTAGTGGGCTCATGGATGTTTGCCATGAAATTCTTTCAACTTCTTTTTCATTTTGAAACTTTTCATAATAAAATTTTGAGGGGAATCATATGGAAAGGTCAAAGGCCAAGAATAGGAAGAATTAGGTACTTTAACACACAGGAAAAGTTTGAATAAAAGTTATAATAATTTGCCGAAACCGGTTTGGCTCAATGGATAGAGCGTCGGCTTGGGGACTGAAGGGACCCGAGTTCGATTCTGGTCAAGTGCATGTACCTTGGTTGCGGGCATATCCCCAGTAGGGGGTGTGCAAGAGGCAGCTGATCGATGACTCTCTCTCATCGATGTTTCTAGCTCTCTATCTCTCTCCCTTCCTCTCTGTACAAAAATCAATAAAAAATATATATTAAAAAAAAAGTTGTAATAATTAAGAGAGTATGGTATTAGTGTGAGACCAGGAAAATGAGTCAATGGAATAAAATAGCAATCATTTATGAAAGCCTGATTTATGTCATATCTGACATCATAGATCCTGGGTGAAGTATGGGCCATTAAATAAATGGTGCTAGAAAAATTGTTTATGCATATGGAAAATAAAAATATTAAGGATGGAACTTTAAAAAAAATTTTAAGTCAAAGAATATTTTCTAAATATTTTTACAAAGGAGAAGTTTTTAATGATAAAAAAAAAAGCATAACTAATAAAGGGAAAGACTAATAAATTTCATTACATTAAAATTAAAAACTTCTGGTCAATAAAAGAAGACATTAAGAAAGCAAAAGAGCCGAAACCGGTTTGGCTCAGTGGATAGAGCATCCGCCTGTGGACTGAAAGGTCCCAGGTTTGATTCCGGTCAACAGGATGTACCTTGGTTGCGGGCACATCCCCAGTAGAGGGTATGCAGGAGGCAGCTTGTCGATGTTTCTCTCTCATCGATGTTTCTGGCTCTCTATCTCTCTCCCTTCCTCTCTGTAAAAGATCAATAAAATATATTTTTTTAAAAGAAAGAAAAAGATCATTCTATAATCTGGAAGCAGTTATTTTCAACTCCTATAACTGAGAAAAGATTAATATCCATATTTTATAAAGAACTTTTATAAATATTTGAGAAAAAGATAACCTCAATGGACAGAAAGACACAAAATGGGCAAAAGGCACAAAGATCTCATGGAAGATGAAGCACAAATAGGCCACACATATATTAAAGAATGTCCAAATAATTAGTTACAGAGGAAATATAAGTTGAAACCACAATAAAATTTTTGTAAATAGATGATATATATGTAAATGATCATTTTATTAATATTTAACTGGATACATATATACTATTTTATATATGATATAATCTATCATATATGTTTTAACATATATTAAAGATATATGTCTTAATTAAACAAAATATTTAAGTCAAGTACAGAAGAATTCTGAAAAGCCCAATAAGGAAGTAAAAATCTAAAAAGTTCATCAAGGTGAAAAGACAGAAGTCCCTTAGATATCTTAACATTTTAGTGGCCCTCAACTTTAAAAACATAAGGCAAGACAAAGAATAGCATCCTATCTAATAAAGAGGGAATATGCTAATTGACTGCCACACCCTCACATACATGAAAGCACCCACAGCCAATAAGGAGGGAATATGCTAATTGACTGTCACACCCTCAACTATGGTGACATCCTCAGCCACAAGATGTCAGTACCCAGTCCCTTCAGTCCTGCTGGGGCAGCAGGTGCACAGCACAGCCAAGTCCAGCCATACCGCGCACCTGCCTACAGAGTCCCCCAATCCCCTAAACCTCCCCCCACACACACATCAGTCTTCCAGGGCCAGCCCGAGGCACAGGCAAACCTCAGATGGCAGCTTCCCAGACATCCAGGGCTGGCCTGAGGTGCAGGCAAGCCTTGGATGGTGGCTGAACAGCCACCCAGGGCTGCCCAAGGTTCAGGTAACCACGGCTGGATGACGCTTGTGCTCCCAGCAGTGACAGCAGCACAGGTGTGATAGGGTGTTGCCTTCCCCTGATCATCAGGTCTTCTCTTGTCCCTGAGGGCTCCCGGACTGTGAATTGTGACTAAGTCTATCTTTCTGTTCTAGGAAAGAGAACACGAACCCAGCTGGGATGGTTCAGTGTTTGAGGGTCAACTATGAACCAGGAGGTCATGGTTCAATTCTCTGTCAAGATACATGCCTGGGTTATGGGCTCAATTCCCAATGTGGGATGTGCAGGAGGCAGGCAATCAATGATTCTTCTTATCATTGATGTTTCTATCTTTCTTTCCTTCTCCCTTCCTCTCTGAAATCAATAGATACATAGATATAGATAGATATATAGATTTGATATAGATATATAATAGATATAGATATAGATATAGAGATAGAGATAGAGATATAGATATATAGCTATATAGATAAAATATATCTATATAGATATAGGTATGTATTTTAAAGAGAGTGAGGGACTAGAAATTATGACCAAATATACCTTTTTCCTTCCTTTCTTTTTTCCTTCTTTACTTCCCTTTCTTCCCCCTTCTCTTTCTCCCTTCTTCTCTTCCTTCCTTTTTCTTACTTTCCCCTCTTCCTTCCATCTTTTCTCCCTCCTTCTGCATTTCTATTTTTACTCAACAATTACAAAATAATTAGCTTAAAACAAAACAAATGTACTATTTCACTGGGTGTATGGCTCACAGATGAACTGCGTCCTCTGCTCAGGGTCTCTCCAGGCTGAGAGCAAGGTGTGGCCAAGGCTATGATCTCATCTGTGACTCAGGGTCCTCATCCAACCTAATGCAGGTTGTTGGCCAAATTCACATTCTTATTGTAGTATTCTTGCTGGCTACTGGCTGGGGTCACTTTCAGCTCCTCCAGGTTGCCCTCAGTTCCTAACTATACATGTCACTCCTACAACATGCAGTGTACTTCAAAGCCATCAGGAGAATCTCATGCTTCAAATCTCTCTAACCTCTTTTTGTTGTTGTTGTTGTTGTTGTTGTTGTTAATCCTCACCCACAGATATTTTCCATTGATTTTTAGAAAGAATGGAAAGGTCAGGGTGAAAGAGAAATATTGATGTGAGAGACACATCGATTGGTTGCTTCCCAATTCCAGGGATTAATCCTGCAACCAAAACCTGTGCAACTGAGGCCTGTGCCCTTGACTAGAATAAAACCTGTGGCCCTTCAGTCCATGGGCCAATGCTCTATCCCAGCGTTTTTCAACCGCTGTACCGCGGCACACTAGTGTGCCGCGAGATGTTGCCTGGTGTGCCGTAGGTGCAGACAAGACAAGAATTTTATAATTTTTCACTATTTTGTTTACTTAATATTTCACAATAAAGTAATTATAAAATACTTTCTTTGTGTTTATTTGATTCCTATTCAAGAGAATTACTTTATATATAGTCAATATAGGCACAGAGTTAAATTTTTTAACATTTTCTAATGGTGGTGTGCCTCGTGATTTTTTTCATGAAACAAGTGTGCCTTTGCCCAAAAAAGGTTGAAAAACACTGCTCTTTCCAATAAGCCAAACCAACGAGGGCTCTCTATCCTCTTCTAAGCATTCACTAATAAAGTCAGACTTTCCTAAAAATAATCTCTCTTTTGATTAACACAAATTCAACTGACTGGGGACTTTAATTTCACCTGGAAATCATAAGTGATTTAAAGATGTCTGAACCATAAAGTGACAAGTGGCACTGAGTGGGAGAAAGATAAATAAACAAAGGCTAAGTCACACAGGACTTTGTAAACCATATACGAAATGTAACTCTCGTCCTAAGAGTTAGAAAACCTTAAAGGACTGAAAGATTATAAGAACAAAAAAAAAATGTTAATATGAAATGGTCAGATCTGCCTTTTAGAAGGATAGTTCTAGGGGCAGTAAGGAAGATAAAGAGGGCAATTCTTTGGAGCCAGCGTGTGAGAGACAAAAGTAGCAAAAATAACCCTAGACACTCCCCCCAACACGCTATGACAGACTCCTGAGATTCTCCAACTAGAAAAATAATTACTGAGCATATATTGTCTGCCCAGGAACAAAGCTTATCACCACAAAAAGATCCATACTCCCCCTTCCTCTAGCCTACCACACACACACACCCATGGCCTTTGATAATATGGTTGGATTAACTATTGCTGAATTCATTTATCAAAATTAAAACTAGGCTTTCCGAATGCTGCCCTCCAATTCCCAAGACACCCTGAAAGATTAACCTTTCACGGAGCCTTCCAGGCTGGCCGCCAGTGGGTGACATCAATGCGAGTGATTAATAGTCGCTATCTGAGGTCTGCGGGAGGTGCTGACAGGCACGTCCCCCGAGTCACGGCACCAGTCATCTGATCAAGCTAAGAAAACACACCCTGATACTCCCATGCTAGCCCCATTTCCGATTAATATGTCGAAAATGCATAGGAGTTCTCTTTCTGCACTAGTACTAGAGGTTTAGACAAGTGTAACAGACCTCCTTCATGTTGTGAAACAGACTTCATTCATTCGGATTTTTTTAGATCATTCTAGAAGCATTCGTCAAAAGCAGCAGAAAGGAACATCAAGTCCAAGATTTTCCTCTGCTGGGTTTTGTTTGTTTGTTTGTTTGTTTGTGTGTGTGTGTGTGTGTGTGTGTGTATTATTTTTTTATAGAGAGGAAGGGAGAGGAATAGTTAAAAACATCGATGAGAGAGAATCATCGATCAGCTGCCTCCTGCACACCTCCTACTGGGGGTGTGCCCGCAACCAAGATACATGCTCTTGACCAGAATTGAACCTGGGACCTTTCAGTCCATAGGCCGACACTCTATCCACTGAGCCAAACCGGTTTCGGCATGTAATGCTGTTTTGAGCTAACATTTTTAACTCGCTGACCCCGGCATCGTTCGAGCCACATGCAGCCTCTCTCCTCATCATTGAAACGCTCGCTCCTCTTGCCTTTCTCCCTTGTCTATGTACAGCCTGTGCCGCTATCTTGGGGCCTTCGAGGCATTTCATCTAAACATCCACATGCACACAAAATGTCCCAGCGCCCTCCCAGCACCATCCTTGGTGTTTTCTCCTCCCTCCAAGGCACACGTGCTGTGAGCCTGCTCCTTCCTGCCTGGCAAATGGCAACTGGGTTGGTGAAGGTTCCCTCAGATCAGCTGCTGGGGTGTGAACTGGGGCCCACGCCACCCGGAGAGACCCCACCTGTACGTGAATTCATGCACTGGGCCTCTAGTTATAAAATAATGTTAACTGCTAGTAAGAGTAACTGGAAATTTGAACAAATGGATTTTGTAACATGAAGGAATTAAGGAAGTTAAGAGTAATATTGGCATGTGGTTATGCTCAAGGGTCCTCATATGAGAGACAGACACAGGACACAGTTACACACAAACTTGCTACAGAACTGGAACTCGCTGTAAAATAAAATGGGGAAACATGTAACAGAATGACATACTTCGGGGGCAGGGGACGAGGGCAGGCAGGAGCAGGTTGGAGGAAGTAAATGGGGGATAAAAGTGGGACATCTGTAATACTTTTAACAGTAACAACTTAAAAATAAATTAATTAATTAAATAAAAATAAAATAGGAACCTGGCCGGGTAGCTCAGTTGATCAGAGCATTGTCCTGATATGCCAAGGTTGCAGGTTTGGTCCCTTGTCAGGGCACATACAAGAATCAAACAATAGCCAAAACCGGTTTGGCTCAGTGGATAGAGCGTTGGTCTGCGGACTGAAAGGTCCCAGGTTCGATTCCGGTTGGGGGCATGTTACGGGCATATCCCCGGTAGGGGGTGTGCAGGAGGCAGCTGGTCGATGTTTCTCTCTCATCGATGTTTCTGTCTCTCTATCCTTCTCCCTTCCTCTCTGTAAAAAAATCAATAAAATATATTTTTTTAAAAAGAATCGAACAATGAATGCATAAATAAATGAAGCAATAAATCGATATTCCTCTCTATCTCTCTCTTCCTCCTCTCTCTAAAATCAATCAATCAATAATTTTTTAAAAGAAAAGAAAATGGGAAGCAAGAAAGCAAGTGGAGATATAATTAAAACAAAAATGGACAAGAATCGATAGCTTTTCAGTGGGATAATAGGTACATAGGGTTTTATTTTAGTATTCTGGGTACTTTCATGTGCGTTTTAATTTTCCTTTTATAAATTTTGGTGAGCGTCAAAACAAAATTCTATCCTCTGAATAATGAGAAAAAAATTGAATTAGTTATAACAAATGTCCAGTTAAGGAGATAAGCTGAGGAGGGAAAGATAAAAAGAAACAACAGAAAAATTAAAAGGACTGAAAAGTAGAGAAATAAAGGCATAAATACAAACAGGAAAAAAGGAAGTAACCCAAGTGAAAGACAGACTTGTGAAATGACATTACCACCTTGTGGTCTTTTAGGATATTGCCCCTAAATACTCAAACCATGATGTTCTTTTCACACCTACAGGCACTTGTGGGGATATTGTGCCTGCACTTGCACCTGGTGTAACTGAGATAAAGGTCATACCTAAACTTTCATAGGGAAGTTCCTGATTTGTGAGTTAAACTTTGACTTTCTTAATATTTTCAGAGGGTACCTCCACTTGTTGTCACAAGGTATACTTACTAAGCTTTATTGCCCTAAATTTCCCATTGTATATATTCATGGTTAGCCCTAATTTGGTATTTCAGAACTTGATTAACAAATTCTTGTTCACCTCATCCAACCAAATCCTTAATGATTTATTTTTGTAAAACAACTTTATTGACATATAAATGATACACTAAACTCTGAACATATTGAATGAATATAATTTGCTGAGTATGGAGATATGCATATACCCAGGAAACCATCACAGCAATCAAGGTAATAAACATATTTTTTAATTCTTTATTGCTTAAAGTATTACATATAGTATTATATGTCTCCTTTTTCCCCCATTGACCCTCCCCAGTCACCCCCACCCCCAGCACATGCCCTCACCTCCCTAGAGTCCACATCCATTGGTTATGCTTATATGGGTTAATCTCTTACCCCACACACACAACCTCCTCTGCCTTCCCTCTGAAGTTTGACCGTCTGTTCAACGCTTCTATGTCTCCGGCTCTATTTTTGTTCATCAGTTTATGTTGTTCATTATATTCCACAAATGAACGAGATCATGTGATAGTTTTACTATCTTTCTCTGGCTTATTTCGCTTAGCATAATGCTCTCCAGTTCCATCCATGCTATTGCAAATGGTAAGAGTTCTTTCTCCCCTCCAAAAAAAAAATCTAGGAATCCAAAATGTTCACAATAGAAGCTTAACAAATTGTACTACTATAGTTTCCCCTCATGGTTTTGCTTTCATGGTTTCAGTTACCCATGGTCAACCACAGCAGCATAGTATCCCATTGTGTAGCTGTACTAATAAACATATTCTTCACCTCCATTTATTGTATCCTTTTTTCACCATTATATCTCCAACCTAATTGTAATTTCTAACTCTTCCATCTCTTTGAGCAATTTATTTACCTTATCTTATCCAACTCCATATAAGTTATTTTCCTCACAGATTGTGGCAAAGCATCATAATGTATTCATACAGGAGTGGCACCTTAAGACAAAGAAGAGGATTGGGAATGTGGATTCTATTGCTAAAATGACCCCACTATTCAGCCAAATGACCCAAGTCAGAACATTACATCTCTCTCATATTGGACAACCCTAATAGCCCAAATGCTGTTATCATCACTGACATTACCATTGAAATTCTCCATCCACATTCCTCCTGTGTGAGTTTTGCTGTGTGAGTTCTCCAGGGAACAAAGGCACTGGACTCCTACCTCGCCTCCCATCACTGAGCTGGTAGTTCTTCCAATTAATCCTCCTCACAGCATCCAGTTACTTCTCCAAAACACAGACCTAATCATGTGACTCCCTGCTTAATATCTTCCAGGATTTCTCACCACCCACAAGGAAAGAATTCTAAATGTTGACAGCCAACCTCTTCATAACACAAATTTGGTAGCTTTCTACTCATACTCCGTGCAGTTGCCCCACCTTATTCACTCTGCCCTAGCAATTCCAGGCCCCTTACTGCTTCCAACAAGGCAATTTCAAAAGTTTCAGACTTTCTTGCTTGGCACAGATTGTTTTCATTGTCTGAAAACTCATTTTATACCTGGTTAACTACTAATCCTTCTTGGTTTGTCTTAACTCAGATACTGAGTTTAACACTCAGACCTAACACTCACATCTGGCTTCATTTTCCAACTGAGTGTTCCCATTGCAGTTTCACACTCTTACCCTTCAATCACTTACTGTGATCCCAAGGTGTTTACTGGTCTCTCTAAACCCCACCTCCAGGCCCCTTACAAACAAATGTAAAGTAACTGGAACTGTGCTGTATTTGTTTAAGCTGCACCAGAACTTAGCATGATGCCCAGTATGGCATGGGTATGGAATAAAGGTTGGTTGCCTTCTATTCCGCATCTATTTGTGGGAACATGACCTCAAATAGGGTGGATGCCAGAGCTCTAATAAAGAAAAGGAGATAGTGTTTCAGGCTTATCAGATTGCGTATCTTTTTTTTTTTTAATATATTTTATTGGGTTTTTTTTACAGAGGAAAAGAGAGGGATAGAGACTTAGAAACATTACTGAGTTAAAAACATCGATCAGCTACTGCCTGCACATACTGGGGATGTGCCCACAACCAAGGTACATGCTCTTGACTGGAATCGAACCTGGGACCCTTCAGTCCTTAGGCCGACACTCTATCCACTGAGTCAAACCAGTTAAGGCAGATTGGGTATCTTTTGATGATAAATAGACAGTAGTAGCAAGGATTCTCTCTTAAATTTCAGGTAGGAGTAAAACAGTGCTCAAGACTTCTGGAGGTAAATACATATGCATCAAAAATATACACATCAGACCCAGAATTTCACTTGTAGGGATTGAAATTTTTAATATGCACAAAGATTTTGACATAAGAATGTTTGTCACAGCAGTATTAATATAGTTTAAAAAGATCTGGGAACCCTCCCCTCCAAAAAATAATCTGGGAATCCAAAATGTTCACAATAGAAGCTTAACAAATTGTAGTATTATAGTTTCCCCTCATGGTTTTGCTTTCATGGTTTCAGTTACCCATGGTCAACCAGAGTCTAAAAATATTAAATGGAAAATTCCAGAAGTAAACAATTCAAGTTTTAAACCACATGCCATTCTGAGTAGTGTGATAAAATCTCATGCCATCACTCCCCATATCCACACTATAAATGTTCCCCACCTGTCAGACACAGTGGCCATCTCGTTGACCACACCAACTGTCTCAGTATTGCAGTGCTTATGTTTATTTTGTTTAATAATGGCCCCAGAGTGCAGAAGTAGTGGTATTGGCAATTTAGATATGCCAAAGAGAAACTGTAGAATGCTTCCGTTAGTGAAAAGGTGAAAGTTCTTGATTTAATAAGAAAAAATTCATATGTTGAGGTTGTTAAAATTGATGGTAAGAATGAATCTTCTGTCCTTGAAATTGTGCATGAAATTTGTGCTAGTTTGTTAAGACAAACCATATTCATGTAACTTTTAATTACACTATATTATAATAGTGTTCCTGCTGTCATTAATCTCTTATTGTTCCTAGTTTATAAATTAAACTTTAACTTTATCACAAGTATGTAGAGATGGATAGGGGAAAATCATAGTATATAGTGATTGATGGAATCCATGGCTTCAGGCATCCACTGGGGATCTTGGAACGTGAACCCTGTGGGTAAGAGGAGACTACTGCATAATTATATAATGGAATTCTAGGCAGTCATTAAAAATGATATAATGTGAAATTAAAAATTATTCTTTTGAAAAGCAAAGAACAAATGCTGGTTATGAAACAATTGTGATCAATTTTATGTGTGCGTATGTGTGTGCTCATATGTCTATAGTGGACTAAATGCAATAGACTTATATACATACATTCTTTTATATTTATTCATAATAAAAGCTTGCAAATATATATACCAAAATGAAATAGATTTGTATATTAATTATTGGTGTCTATATTTTCTGATTTTTCTATAGTAAGTAGATATTATCTTTAAAATAACAAGGAAATAATAAAGGTGTCCTTTTTTCTTAAGAGAAACAGAAGAAAAGGAGGCTGAGTCCCTGAGGCCATTAAAGGAAGAACATAGGTAGCTGGCCTGAATTTAAAAGACCATCTGAATCTTAAAAATGAAAAGACCACTAAAGTTTACAGAAGGTTAAGCCAATTGGTCATGTGTGCCTTAATGTCAAGTTCTCTGATCAATATGTGCTTGAGGTCAGTGCCAGTGAAAGAAAATGATCTGGAGAGGAGGAAGCTTAGGAGAAAGAGGTGATATCTGCCAATATTATGGGTCAGAGTATTCATATAACCCTTTTCTTGGTTGTCCCACCTCCACCCCTTCACTATGCCTCCATCCTTACTACAGTAACTTGGACAACACTAACAACTTCCTCCATTTATGCAGAACAAGAGGATATCTGTGGAAGTAGTACACAAAGAATACCTAGGGTTAAAAAAAAAAATGCCTAGGGTCCTATCCTGCCCTGTCTACCTGGATCTGCTTCATTAAACTTGGTCTTCTCTCCACTAATCAGAGCTCAGTGGACAGATAGATCCTCTTCCAAGTGCTTAAAATTTATTTAAGTTTAGGTTCCATCAAAGAGCATACTGATTGATTTACAAAGAAAACCAGTAAAAAAAAAAAAATCTTTGCTCTCATTAGACAGCAAATATTTACTTTAAACATTGTTTTGTAGCAACAACAAAAACAAACCACTAAACCTGTAATAGATGAACAGAATTATTGAAGGTTGTGATGGCTAGCCATCTCTGCCAGGGCTAGTCCTTAGGTGTGTAGGGCTCTGAGCAAATGTCTTGAGGCATCTGGTTGCCTTATGTAGGACAGAGGGCCAAAGAGTTCTCAAAAGGGAGAAATGGGAACTGGATCCCAGAGGGCCCTTGTCCAGTCTTAGGGTATCCTGCCTGGATGGCCGTCGCAGTCCAGCTAGTCATAGCACCAGAGGAAGACTTTAAAAAAATCACCAGGGCCCAATCTGGTTTGACTCAGTGGATAGAACATCGGCCTGTGGACTGAAGGGTCCCACATTCGATTCCATTCAAGGGCATATAGTTGCAGGCACACTCCCAGTAGGGGGTGTGCAGGAGGCAGCTGATCGATGTTTCTCTCTCCTCAGTGTTTCTAACTCTTTATCCCTCTTCCTTCCTGTCTGTAAAAATCAATGATTGATATATATATATATATATATATATATACTTTTTTTTAAGTCACCAGAAAAGTACTCCACAGTAAGGCCTCTGCTTGCTCACACCTAATGGTGAAGGGGATCTCCATATATTCTGAACTGGTCAGAATATGGAAATTCCAGATCATGGGGCAGACCTGGCAGAGGCTCTGTCACATCAATGGAGAGTCCCTTGGCTGCTTCCCCATGTTTTTTGGTTACTTTATAATTATGCCCGCCTGGGTTTTGGCACTTCATCACCACCATTTGGCCTCTACTCTTCGGAGCACTATCACCATCCTTGCTGTCACTGCAACAAGTTCTGTGGTAGCTTCTCTGAACTCCTTGATGATGCTGGAGACCCCTTCAGCTGCTCATGCTGGATGGTCATGGTAAATGATGTGTTCTACATTTAAAACATAATCCTCTGGTGAGTCTTCTGGCCTCAAATATCCAATTTCAGTATGTCTACTCTCCTGACCCCCAAGAACGCTTTTCCGAAGGCCGGTCATGGCAGTACAGGCATATCAGCTTCACTCCCAGGGGCCATCCTTGAAACAAGTTTGCATCGTTCCCTGGAGCCTTTACTAACATGTTAAATTGCACATCCCAAGAGAATGCCCCCAAGTCAATAACCCCTTAAGTTACCAGAGACTAGCTCTATTACTTAGCTTTCAGGTCATCTGTGAATTGACCTGCTTTTCATTATTCAATTGCAAGATGTCAATAAAACAACAATTCGGTTTTGTTATCTCCGTATTTGTCATTCCTCTTGTTATTTTAAACTCCTGAATAGACACATTGACCAACGCATTCCATCCATGAGCTCACTGTCCTAGGTCATCAGCAGTGAAAGTATTATCAATTAGTCAGCCATGTAGTGCCAGGATCTGTCCGTGCACCACCTGACTGCTGCTTTCTTGGAACACTCCTGTCATTAATTGATGCACATTGGGTTTCTCAGGAAACAGATGCCAAGAAAAAAGGCTATGAAAGAAAAGGGGAAGAGGCAGTATTTGTCAGGGGGAAATTCCAGACCACAGGGCAGACCTGGCAGAGGCTCTGTCAGATCAATGGGGAGTTCAAGGCAAGGACTCACCACTAGGGGAGTCCCAAAGGGGGCAGAAATGGCTAGGTCTTTGTATGATTGTATGGGGAGCTACCCTGGAAAGAGTGTGATGTCAGTTTGAGTGATGAGGCAGAGCCTAAAGAAGCTAACAGCTGTGTCAGCTAATCACACGCCACACAAAACAAGTTCTTTCTTGGCAATTTTAGCAGAGCTTTTCCAAATTTGTCATAGATATTGATAGATATACAATATTATGAAGTTCAATAAGTTAAGATAAATAAATATGTGCATGACTTGTAAATTAAGGTAAATCACCAAAATAATAGATATATATATAACTTTTAATCTAGCAATGGTAAATTTTATATCTACAATAGAAAATAGGGAGGAAAAGGAACGGGGTACAATACAATAAAATAGTGAGGTCAAATTGGTTTCAATATAATTGCACTAAATGTTTTAACTCTCCAATTAAAGGACTCTCAGATTGAATTTAAAAAATATAAAATGTTGTCTTTAATAGCCACTCAGAGAAAAAACACACACAAACAAAACCTCACAAAGTTGAACATAAATAGTGGGAAAAATACATATATCAGGCTAATATGAACCAAAATAAAGTCAGGAAACTTAAAGCAGCAGATTTAATATCTGAAATAGATGATAGATCTACATGTAAAAGAAGCCCTACTTACTAATAAAAGGGCCATTAGAACAATCCATAGAGCATTCTGGCACAAATTTGTCAAAATGAATAAATGACTCCAAAATTTTCCTTCTTGAATATGCCCCAGTGAAAATATTCTCGTATCCATTAGTATATATAATGAGGAAGTTCATTTATTGTATTATTGGTGGTAGCAAAGTTGGAGGCAACCTGGGTGTCCATCCTTGGGAGAAAAGATAGATGAAAAGTGTTGCATGCACATTATAAAATAGTATGCAACTGATAGAAACAGTACTTTAGAGGTACATATTCATATAGCTACACAAATTCATCTTAAATACTTGTAGAGAAAAGTGAGAACAAGAATGATATAAATAACACTTCATTGTGACTAAGGTGGTATCCTTAGGAGGAAGGCTGTTTCCATCTCAATTAAGAAGAAAAAAAATACCTTGTCAAAGTTAGTAGTTATATACTCTTATTCCTTAAACCCCAAACCTCTTCCCTGATGTACTTACATTACAAAAGGCCTAAGAGTCCACAGTCCCACCAACTGCATTAGTCAGCTCAGGATGCCATATCAAAATACCAGACTTGTTTGCTTAAATAGAAATTTATTTTCTCACAGTTCTAGAGGCTAGAAGTCCATGATCAAGGTGTCAGTTAAATGGTTTCTGATGAGAGCTCTATGCCTGGATTGTAAAGGCTGTTCACTCACCTGACCTTTACTCACTATTCAAAAGAAAGAACTTTCTGACATCTTTCTATAAGAACACTAATATTATGGAAACACCTGGTAAGGCTGAATTCATTCAACTTTAATTATTTCCTTAGAAGGCCCATCTCCAAATACAGACACACTGGAGTTTAGGTCTACAACACAATAAATTTGGAACATATTCCAAACACCATCCAAAAGTTTAGGTGAAAAAGGCCCCCATAAAAGGAGTAGCCACATAACATTTCAGAGATAAAAGACAGGAAGAAGTAAAAATCAAAGACAAAGACGAAGTAGCTAGTGTTCAGATAAGGGACTGTCAGCTAATGTGCCTTCTGAGTGAGTTGGAATTTTAAGTAAGGAGCATAACAAAGAAAAGGTGATGTGCCCAAGTGACTGAATGTCAAAGGGTCTCGATTTTTATATGAAATCTTTTCAAAGATTACTGTATTTTTGTTACTGTATTCTAGCATTTTAAAACTAGAGAAAACCCTAGAGCTAACTACTTAATCTGTACAAATGAAAAAAACGAAGCCACAAAACCCATGGTCACCACTAAACTTCCTGCCTTATATAATACTCTAGTTTATGGGTTTCTCCAAAGAGATATTCTGAGTTGAAAAAACAAAGAAGAGCAGAAACTAAACTCCTTTCAACTCCTTTACAAAGATTGGTGCTTTTAGCACCATCTTCCCCCTCCTAACCCCCTCATCTCCCCTACACACACACACACACACACACACACACACACACACACACACACACGGCTTAGTTTTCACTTAATTACAAAAGATAAATGAGTTAATGTTGTTATATAAACATACTAGAGGCCTGGTGCACAGAATTCATGGGGCGGGGGGGGGGGGGGTTGTGTCCCTTAGCCCAAATTGCACCCTCTCCAATCTGGGACCCCTCAAGGGATGTCTGACTGCCGGTTTAGGCCCGATCCCACCGGCTGTGGTTACATCCCTCTCACAATCCAGGACTGCTGGCTCCTAACCACTTGCCTGCCTGCCTGCCTGATTGCCCCTAACCACTCTGCCTACCAGCCTCATAAGCCCCCTCACCACTCCCCTGCCATCCTGATTGACCCATAACTGCTCCCCTGCAGGCATGATCATCCCCAACTTCCCTCCCCTGCTGGCCCAATCACCCCAACTGATTTCCCCTACAGGGCTGAGGGGACTGGGGAACTGAGGCTGGATGAGGCATGGCTGAGAGGACTAGAGGACTCTGGCTGGATGAGTTAGGGCTGAGGAGACTGGGCACCACCATCTTGTGGCTGTAGGCACTACCATCTTGTGAGGGCATGACAGTCAATTTGTATATTCCCTCTTTATTAGATAGGATATTATCAGATAACATAGCACAAAGAAATCTGCTTGCCTAACCAAGAAAGAAAACTTAGTGCCAAATGTGGTCAAGTGGTTACATTTCTTGTTGATTTTTCTTTTCAGAATATTTCAAAGCTGGAACTCAGAAATAATTTTTATCAGGATTGCTTTAGGTTCTTGTTAGGGATGTCATCAAGACAGCCTTTTACAAGGCACCTACACAGCCTTCTGCTTACATGTGAAAAAATACTGCAAGTGCACAATAAACTTTTAAATTTTTCCCAAGTGTTACAAAACTGGGGAAAAAGAGAACAGTTTGAGTTAGATTGTTAAAATGTTGTGAGATTAAAATCAAAGACAAAGACGAAGTAGCTAGTGTTCAGATAAGGGACTGTCAGCTAATTACTAAATATATAGTTTTTGTGAGATGAAATGTTTCAACTATTAAGATTCACAATATAGTTGAGAAAACAGACCATAGACATTGCAATAGAAACTAGCATATTTGACTCGTGATTGTGTTGAATTAAAATAAGAGTAGAAATACCTGTAACTGACAAATCTTTAGAAAACAGTTATTTCCTGCATAATGAATTATTAATGACTAAAGCCCCAGTACACAAATTTGGGCACAGGTGGGGTCCAGCTGGCCTGCCCCAATAGGGGCCCATTGGAGGTAGGACCAGCTGTGGGGAGGGGTCATGGGCAGTTGCAGGTCAGCCTTGCCCCCAACTGGGTTGTTGGGAGCCAATCAGGGTGGGGCCAGCCTGGGGGAGGGACCATGGGAGGACTCCAGGACTTGTCTGGCTCAGTCCCTATCTGCCAGACCCCAGCAGCAAGTTAACCTACAGTCAGAACATCTGCCCCTGGTGGTAGGTGCACATCATAGCCAGCAGTTGAGTGGCCTTAGCATATCATTATCATATTATACTTTATTGGCTGAGCGGAGATTTGGCAGTAAGTTTTCTTTTTTGGATAGGCAAGCAAGAGTTCTTTGTCCTATGTTACCTAATACTTTATGTTACCGGACAACTAGACACTTAGCATATTAGGCTTTTATTATATAGGATGGCCACTTTGCCTTTTTTTTTTTTAATATATATATTTATATTGATTTCAGAGAGGGAGAGGGAGATTGAAACATTAATGATGAGTCATTGATCACCTGCCTCTTGCACGCCCCCTACTTGGAATCAAGCCCACAAACCAGGCATGTGCCCTGAATGGAAATCTAACTGTCACCTCTTGGTTCATAGATCAACACTCAACTACTTAGCAGCACCAGCCAAGTAATGATGGCCACTTTAAATATTAATTTCTGGTATAAATAAATGACGATTGGCTTGGGCTTTATTGACGTTTATACAGATTTTTACTGAAACTCGTCTAGAGAGGAAACATTTTTTCACTGCTGTTTCAATGTTATGGACATACATTTTAAAAATAGGGCCTGACAAACTACTGGGATGCTAGATTATAAGAACACTAAATTCTGGTCACATCAGAAATCAATGGCAGTTAACAAAGCATCTACATACTTCTCTAAATTGAGATTCAACTAAATAAAAACAAAATATGCATAAGTATGTGGTAAAAAATAAAATGAATTTCTAACTTTCGAAGTAGTGAAGTACAGCTTCTCCAATGAAATCCTATCAACTCAAGTTATTCTAGATTGTCATTTCCAGGGTTTGTGTCTCTCCAAGATCAAATACTGCTTTCTTATTTTATTTTTAGCTTGATTGGCAGTAATTCTTAACTAATTTAATACTTCCACTTGCTAAACATAAAGTCCCATTACATACCTATGATACTATCAAACTCATGTTCTTAATGAGCATAACATCTACTCAGGAAGGCAAACTCATAAAGACAAATAAGATGAGATAAATTCACTGATAAGAGGTGATCCTGGCCACTGCAGTCAGGCAAGGGAAGAGGGCCAGAAGGGATAATTGGCCAAGAAGAGAGAGATGGTTTTCTGGAAATGATATTCTCAAAATATTTGAGCAAAGCTTTTTAAAGTTTTAACAAAGTAAAAATTGACCCGGTCTAAAAGATAAGCAGCATGAAAAAAAAAAGCAGAGATATGTACAAGATTGATATGTCTCAGAACTATAAGCAGCTGGGTGTTGCTCTATCTCAAAGCATAGGGCAGGGAGTGAGTCTTAAAGCTGAAGAGGTGAGACTGAACCAAGGAAGTCTTCAGCACTATGTTTGGGGGCCATTTTAAATAGTGAAACCACCAACAAAAACGAAAAAGAAAAAAAAAATGACACTAAACAAATGTACAGTGAAAAGGGCATCTGTTTACAGAATGAAAGCTAATACAAGAGGGCAGAGTCCACTTGTTCAGCCCTCGGTGAGAATGCACGTTTCCAGCAACACCAACGTGCATGTCCACAGATGACCACAAAAATGCCCCCAAGAATTGACTTTGAGGTTACAAATAAGTTTTAGTAAGTAGGCAAGTTAAAAAATATGAAATCTATGAATAATAAGGATAGACTGTGTGGTTGTGGATATGTGTATATAAAAGACTACACCCTGATATAGAGAATATATCTTCTTTTGAAACAAGCATGGAGCATTCCCAAAAGAGGATCACATATTAGGTCAAAACATCAATTTCCATAGGACAGAAATATTGTAAACAACACTTTGTGATAAGAATGAAATAACAAAATATTAAAAACCCAAACATAAAAAAGATCCTTCTACCTAAAAATTAACTTTCTATTAAACAAGCAATTCTTGGGTCAAAAGAAAATACAAATTCTGAAATATAATTAAAACTCTACAAGTTAAAATACATGGTATTTGTTTTAAAGAGGTACAATTTTCAGAAGCTTTAACATCTATAACAATTCAAACTATCCTACCCTATATAATAAAAGTGTATAGTATGCAAATTGTCCCCTTGACTGGGAGTTTGTCTGGGAGTTCAACCACGGGCTGGGGCCAGCAGAGGGGAGGGAGTACCCAGTTAGCAGCTACTAGGGACCCCACCAGTGCATAAATTTCATGCACTGGGCCTCTAGTCAATTATATTGCCAACTAAAAAAAGCTACAATAAAAAGGTTATACTTTGAGTGATGGTGTACTAGCTCATATTGTATCAGTGTTCTCATAGATAAAACTTGTGATATCTATATATATAAAAGCCTAAGCAACTGGCCAACTGGCAGACCAGCTGACCAGTAACTATGACGTGCACTGATCACCAGGGGGGCAGATGCTCAATGCAGGAGCTGCTGAGTTGTGGTGACTTGGCAGCTGTTGTTCTCGGGTAATGCACCCAGAACCAGAGAAGGAGGAGCCTGATTCCAGGGTGCATAACCCAAGAACTGCCCTCTCACAATCCAGGACCCCTCAAGGGATGTCGAAGAGCTGGTTTCAGCCTGACCCCTGCAGGCCAGGCCTAGGGACCCCCCAATGCACAAATCCGTGTATCAGGCCTCTAGCCCATTAGCTCCTCACTTCAGGTCTAGCTCCCAACCAGGCCTCTAGCCCATTTCAGAGGTCATGGGTCTGGCCCTTACAGAAACTTTTCAACTCAATTAGCTAAATGATGAGACGTGTAGGACCTACTGGCTGGGCCCCAACATCTGGTGCCCTTGCTGGCCCATCCACTCAATATCAATTTCCAGTGGAGGCAGCAAATTTTCCCACTACCACTATCGGCTGGGAAACCGGCTGCAGCTTCCCTCCCTCTGGGCAGACAGTAGCACCAGCGGGAGGGAAGGAGGCAAAGGAGCAGCTCAGGTGGGAAGGAGGTTCCTATTGCCACAGGACTCCACCTGGGTGGAAGGGTCTGGGCAGGAGCCTGACATTGAGCAGGGTCCTGCCCTAGGCCAACTAGATTCCAGGCTAAGTAAGTCCTATTTGCTAAATAAATGCATTTGCCAAAACCAGTTTGGCTCAGTGGATAGAGCGTCGGCCTTTGGACTGAAGGGTCCCAGGTTCGATTCCAGTCAAAGGCCTGTACCTTGGTTACGGGCACATCCCCAGTGGGGGGGGGAAGGGGGGTGTGTGTGTAACAGGCGGCGGCTGATCAATGTTTCTCTCATCGATGTTTCTGACTCTCTATCCCTTTCCTTTCCTCTCTGTAAAAAATCAATAAAATATACTTTAAAAAATAATAATTGCATTTTGCAGCTAAATTAGTGCCCACAAGTCATCAATTACTGCTAAACTTAGGGTAAAGTGAAAGAAGCAAGACAGATAGAGAGAAAGTGACATAATATTGGGAGAAGAGAGGAGGGAGCCCAATTCTGGGTGCATCACCCAAGAACCACCATCTGGGACCCAATCCTCGCAGGCCAGGTGGAGGGACCCTACCAGTGCAAGAATCTGTGCAACAGGCTTCTATAATAGTAATATATAGAACTACCTAAAAGCACTAGAGAGCAACCAACAGCAAAACATAACTAGAGCAGATTTTACACTTAGAAAAAGACAATAGCATTAAGTTGCCCATTTTGTTAACATTAAGCCACAAGTCAGAGGTTTATGGAACAGCTAAAACTCAGAAAACATACAGCCTTACTTGAAGAACTAAAGAACAGAGTTGAAAGCAACCTCATTAGCTGGAAAGTATGAAAAGAAATTCCAAGAAGGATCCAGAGAGAAATGGCACTAAAATCTGCATATGCATTGTCAAAAAATTTAGCTACTCCGCAACTAACAGCAGCCAGAGCATTTGAGGTTTGAGTATAGCCAAGATACATGCCTGTTAAAATAAACAAAATCAATAGTTTCCAGAGGATCATACCAAAATCAAGCATATCTACAATATATCAATCACAATGTCTATCTAGGACACAAAACAAAACTACTATATATACAAAGAGGAAAATGTATACGCAAAAGAAAATCAATAGAAGGTCCCTGAGATTGACCCAGCTGTTGAAAATAATAGACAAGGATTTTAAAGCACCAATCACAACATGCTCAAAGATATAAAAACTCTGCTCATCAGGAATTAGAAATTGGAAAAGCAAAACAGAATTTCTAAAAATAATCAAATAAAAATTCTACAACTGAAATAATTGGCAAAACATTCAGCTGGTGTGGTTTAGTGGTTGAGTGTTGACACATAAACCAGGAGGTTCAATTCCATCGGGGCCCAAGCCCAGGTTGTGGGCTTGATCCTCAGTAGGGGTTGTGCAGGAGGCAACCAATCAATGATTCTCTCATCATGGATGTTTCTCTCTCTCCCCCTCCCTTACTCTCTGAAATCAATAAAAATATATAATCACCAACTCATCAGAAACAGTGGAGGTAAGAAGAAATACAAGTTTTGAGGGGCAAAGAATATTTGTGTGCAAATTGCTCTTAAATAATTCACAGTAAGAAATAAGAAATAAAATAAAGCTAAGTAAAAATATTAGAGAACTGTGAAAAAGAATATATGTAAGTGTATTTAACTATTCTACTGACTTTTTTAGAAGTCTAAAATGATCAAAATAAAGTTACAAAAACAGATGGATCAGGATATATAGATACAGGTGTTATGTATGCTAAAAATTGTTACATGCAATTTCCTAATTTCGTCAAATGACAGAATTTAGAAGCAATGAATTTAGGAACAATGAATACACCTGGCACTAGATGTGTTTCTAAATATTCTCTAAAGATTAAGTGTCAGGGCTCCTTGAAGAAATAGTTGAGCTGAGAGTTGTTAGGGCAAGGAAGGAACAAGCCTAGCCAGGAATGTCTTTATGTTGCAGGAAAGGAAAGTGCTCAAAAAATAATGTGGGCATGATGAAACGATATAGCAGCCAAATTAAAGGAGCTCTCAATCACCAAACTGGGACAAACTGAGCAACAAAATGACTGTTACAGAGTTTGGCTCAAAGAATTAAATGCCTTTGTGTCCTTACTGATTGAGTTGAATAAGGAAGGTACGGCTTTTTCTTACAGTGAAAGTCCAGTTTATGAGTGCAGGAGTAAAGAGGGAATAGGAAATCAACATCCAGTAAACATCACAATGATTGTTGCAGGCAAAACTGCCAAATAGATGCTAAAATTAATTTTTAAAAATCAGTTTCAAAGTATCCCTTTCCACTAGATGCTTAATTAAAATGAGAAAATGGGGAGACACCACTTTAATCCAGAGCTAAGGGCACACCAATTGTATGGTATTCTTAACAAAAATACATATCTTTGTTATCAGAGTAAGAAAAAAAAATTATGAAATGGGAGGAAAGGAAAAACTGTGAAGTTGAATTAGAAATTGAAGTTGTCAATATGATCTCAATTTCTAAAAGATAAATTTACATAAAATGTAAGAGGTTGGGTGTTTTCTTGCTTTGCCAGGTAGGATCAGTGATATCTCAGGAACAATAAGCATAGTTTCTAGACCTAAGTTTCTGAGTACTATTCCCTCTAAAAAGAACTAGGCTCCTTGGAGAAATGGTTGATTCCAGGGCTCAGGAAGGAAAGGTATAAAATTAGAAAGTGGGGTAAAATGTGCAAAAAATATTGGTACATATCAAAATGTCACAGGAACCAGATCTGATAAGGTTCCCCAAAGCCAACTCTCATACAATTTTAATATCAATACAAATATGTCCAGTAACATAATCCACTGAAAATAGAAACCTGAGAGTTTATACTTAAAAAAACAGCTACATCAACGGAATATAATAAGTAGATTGATACAGTGTTTGGAGTATGGAGTAGAATTGAAAAATAAACATTTTTTAGCCATCACAATAAAAATTGGTTTAGGCAATTATCAAGTGTTGCTAAATCAGGAAAGAGGAAATGTTGAACAACAGACAAAACACATCAAAATAACTACATAATCTTAAAGTATCTCCTCAAAGGTTGCTTATTATTTACGAGGAAAATATTCAGTGAAAACACAGAACAGTACTTTCATCAAGTGATCAAAACTAGTATCAACAATGAGTTCCTCAGATGTGATACCCTAAGGGGTGTCGAACTCAATCAGAGAAGGGGCCAAAATCTAAAATCCAGCCTAAATCGCGGGCCGAATGGTTTACTGAACAGTCATAAACTGACAATGTCATAAACTGACAGCGGAGTGCAGTGATGACAGCGCGGTGCGGGCCACATTGCAAGGCCTGGCGGGCTGGATTTGGCCCGCGGACCTTGTGTTTGACACATGTGCCCTAAGGAGACACATCACCTTTCTAGTATTTTGGCTGGAAATAACCTCAATCCAATCATTAGAAACCACCACATAAACCCAAATTGGAAAGCATTCTGTAAAACACTCGCACACCCACACACAGCCACTCACTGCTGACTTTACTATGCAGAGAATTGATCTCATGATAAACATTATTGGAAGATAGAGATTGTATCTCCATCCAGCACATTACCTGACATTAATAAATGCTAGCTGAATGGATACTCCCTTCCTAGACTGTAGATGCTAAGTCCAAGACAGTGTCATGTTTCCAGCACCACCCATAGTGAAGACACAAAGTATAATGGTTAAAGAATAATGAATTTTTACACTAGGTAAACAGAATTTGTTTATAAGTTATATAATATTCTATACTCTTGTCTCAGCCAAATTTTTGTAACTTTTTAAAAATCTTTCAACACTTTATTATAAAATCAGAGAAGTAGAAACTTAAAAATGACTTCAAATAGTTATACACTAACATTAAAGTACTTTGTTTTTCCACAAAAGCAAACCACAAAAATTAGTCAAAAGTGACAAGATTTATGGAGACGCTGCAACTAGAACCCAACTTTATTGTTACAACCAATTTTTTATTTACAGAATATAAATCTCTTCAAAAAGATACATTCCTTCATTTAATCAATGGTAAAAGGTCTTATTAAACAGAAATAAAGCCTAAACATCACTTATATTTTAAACAGAAACACAAACAGCTTCATTAAACATTTACGAACAAAGAGCAAAAACATATTTTTACGTAAGCAGTTACATGAACGAGGCTGTCTTTTATTTTCTTCACTGGCAACCCCATTTTGTCCACAGAACAAGTTTTACTTAAATTAACAGTAGTAAAAATGTAAAAATTAAATTTTAAACATGAAAGTATGCAACAACAAACAGGAAGTATCTTCATTACCAAATTAACAAGTTCTCAGATACTTTCTGAGGCATATCAAAACACCTCCTTCAAAAGTTGCATTCGTTTGAGAGGTATCAATACATTTTCAGTGCTGAGACTATTTGTAGCACTTACAGTATATACAAAGCAGCATTATACTACTATGGTTCACATTTGATAAACATAAATTTAAGCTTTCTACCAATTTCCCAATTTAGCATACAATTATTCGCTGGGGTTTTTTCCTCCTGCATCTGAAATTATCATTTATGAACATGGAATGATGCCATATCTTCTTTTTTTTTAATATTTAAAATTCAAATATTTCACATCATGGAAACTTCTTCATCCAGCTGTACAACGGCTCCTAGATATAGTTTAAAAGTTTTCCCTTCGCAAATCCCACCAATTTATAGTTACTTTAGCACAAACAAAAGGAAACTTCTTCAGATTATTGGACAATAAAAATGTCAGTGTGTCACTACCAAAACTGAAGTAGCAGCACACCTCAACCATAGCAAGCAAATATTCACATTTTCTCCACCAATTTTTGGGGGTCTTTTCCAGGTCACATGAACTAATTTACATAGATACCATCAAATCTCAACCTAGCTTTGAAAGTTCCTGTTAGAGTTTTAATATTTATGTAACAACTTAAATTAGCCAGCTTTTTCTTATTCATCACTAACTAGTTTAAATACACTATGTAGCCTTTTCAATTTTTATAAGTATCTTATATTTGTTAAAATGATTAATGGGTAATTATACCTTTAATGGATTAAGATGTAAACAAAAATATTGAGTATTTTACACAATTTTTTTGTAACTAGAAAAGCTATAGGATTTATAATGAACACATTTTATTTTAACCAGTTTGATATAACATCAGTAGCACAGTAAGTGCATCGGTAAAAAGAGAAAGCAGATTTCAGCACAGAAATCTACTTAAAGCTTTAATTTTGGATACCCAACACAAATGGATTTTCTGTATAGTTTTTAATTGAAATAGTGAAACTTTCTATTTCAAGTTGTGATCCTGAAATAGAATTTTTAGCATAAAAGTTGTGTTCAGAAAAATCTAATTCATTATGTATCTTATTAATTTCAGTTTTCAAGATTTCAAGTAATGCAATCCAAAGCATTTTCTTTTATAGTAACATATTTTGGAGACTAAGCTTCAAAGATAGGGGGAGGTTCATTTAAAATAACTGATATGCTTTTCTGTCCAAAGATATTAAACCCAAAATGTAACGCTATAAGGTGTTATATAAGAAGAAATAAAAAGGCAGTTCAATATAACTAATTTCTTTAAGAAGAAACAGACTGCCTTATGTAACTAAGTTTCCAGTCAAAGGTCATTCTAAAATCTACTGAACAGAAGAAAAACCAGAGGAAATTAACTTTCAAATAAAGATAAAACTTCTTTAATCACATACTTATAATTCCATTTTCATCTGTGCATTAACAGTTACTAGCATTTGCTTTTTGTGCAAGTTGTGCAAGTTGCTGCCAATAACAAAACTCTCCTAGCACAAAGCACTATTAACTTTGTCTATCAACTGAAATCTGTATCACTTTAGAATGCATTATCAATGTTTATTAAAGGTAATTTAAAGCAGAAAATCAAACTGATAGTATTCGCATTTATATTATAAAGCAATTAAAAATTATATAGAAAGCTTTGTGTAATGAAATACCTGTATGATTAGTAAAGTGGAGATTTTTAACTTATAACAAAGTGTGTGGGGAGGCTTTTTTCTTTTACTCTGGAAGTTTCAGTAACATATTTATGAAGTTCAAACATTTTTAGTCCAGCAAAAAAGTAAATAGCAGTCATTAAAATATTACATCTTTTTGTTGTTTACAATCCCATAATAAACAACTTTATGTCTAGAGAAGCCACATGAGATATGCTTTGGTTAAACTAACAGCTATTATTTACCATATTTCTTGTACACATGGGATTTAGATTCTCATTGAGATATCAAAAATTTCATATTTTTATTTTAGGAAAAAAGTTAAACTTGAAAATAGGAAGAGATAATACTTCAGTTTGCAATCATTAAATTATATTTTTAATTTGTTTTAGCTTGAAATCATGGAATGAAATTCTGTGTATATTAATTGACCACTTGCAGGAATCTAACCTCACAAAAACAATTAAAAAATGAAGAAGTCATATTAGGCACTGAGAGGCTACATAAATAAGTACTGACATTAACAAAAACTGATAAACCCTATCTCCAGTTCCTCTTGTTATCCTGCTATGCAGCCTGAACTGCTGGCTGTTTCCAGTATAAAACCAAAGAACTGGATCAGTTCTTTACAGAAAATTTTCTTTAAAAGGGAAAATAATGAAAAACAATACACAATCTCATATGCAAGATACAATTCACACTAATTTACAAATTTTTATTTACACTGTTTTATATACATTCCAGGCAGACCTAGTTGATGAGTTTTGTGCTCATTTTGATCTAAAATGATCATGTGAACAGTGTGATTTACTACCACATCTCTTTGATTTCCAGAAAATGGTGGTAGCATGGGGGTTGGTTGTTGGAAGGTGGGGGAATCAAATATTACTGGTCAGGTAAGCTCTAAACAAGTATGTAAAGAACAAAGAGGGAAATAACTGTGGAATTCTGCTTGTTAAAGCATCCAGGCCACTATGGTCTATTGACTAACAATGAGTATACCGTATTTTCCGGCGTAGTACATGAATGCCACTTCTCTAACAATCAGTTTCATATTTACAAAATGAGCTTACGAGTTATTAGGTAAGGCATTCAAGTTCCTTAGCTTAACATAAAAAGGCAACAGACATGTCAAGAAGCCACAGGACACATTTTAGAGAGCTGTCTTTCCTTTAGAATTTTTTAAATGGTCAACAAATAGGAAAGCAATTTAGAACCCTAATAGCCTGCACAGCATTAATTTTGATAATTGATCCAAAAAAAAATCTGTACAGAACTGGGATCATCACATCTAAATCCTAACCAAAGAATGAGGGAAATATTTTAACTATCTGATTATGTTCCCAAGATCTACTAGATACTCCTAGGACTAGAGTGAGAGCCTTTATTAACCTTTACATTTTCTATATGACCTTTTTGAAATGTTTTTTATAGTGTCACAACTAGTATGCAGAGTCTATCAACAATGACTCAGTGAATCTCTATTCAAAATAGTTTGAAGAATATGAAATAAGGTAGAAAAATGACCTTCTCCCCTCTGATGTAGATATATAATGTTGCACTTTAAGTCAGAAAGCAAAAAAATCAAGAGTATTACATATTCTTCATCATTGAAAATAATATTCCAACCACAGATGAAAATCCCACCAAAAACAATTTTTCAAGTACACTCTAACATTATATAAAAAGGTATTCATTGTTTAATTGGTTCCATTCAGTCAATTAAGTAAAACTCTATTGATTCTACAACAATGTGGTTTATAAAAACAGAAGTGAACATTTTTAACATTGGGGAGGTAGAAAACAAATATTGGTCTAACACTGTTATAGATATAAACAGATTTTCATATTCTATTTATGTAACTAGAATTTACCATTTAAAATGGCCTGTAAGTGTTTCTACTTGATTACCTTTAAACATCTTGAGATAACCCAAGTATTTTAAAGCACTTATCTGAGAATATAAGTCATTTGGAATAATATATCAGACTCCTCAGAAGATTTCTCAGAGGATAATGTGTAGTTGCATATTCTGAATATGCAGATCCATTAAGCCAACTTTGTACATGGGCACTTATGTGACCAAAGTGAAAAGCTTGTCAGACTAATTTTCTAAGTAAAGACAACCATGACTACTCAGCTCCATATGGCAGTCTTCAAAACATGAAGCTTACTTATCCCAAAGATCTAACTCCCTTCCAAATAATTATCATCCTCACTTCAAAACAAAATAAAATAAAAAATACACAAACAAAATCAAGAGTAATAAAAACAGAATCCTTCCTACAAGGAGTATTTCTGCTTAATTCACATTTTGATATATCAGATTAAGTGTACAAGATCAATACCTTAAATGTTCCTTATTTAATTATTTTAACACTTCAACTTCTCTGAACCTACATGTATCTATCAAGCAATCATATGCTATCATTCCAAAGATATGAAGTCAAACTAAAACATGAAACCAAATGTAAAAAATGAATCTACAGGGGTAAAACAGAATTAATCTAACTGACATTTTCTTGTTCCCAAGTGTTCTATCTTTTTTTTTTTAATTAGCAATTGTTCTACTATTATTTATTAACAAAGACATAGAACATCTCAATATGTAAAACAAAACATTTGGTTAGAAAAAAACTTGATACACTAAAATCTTAAAAGTAAACTAGTAACTTAAATGACCACATTTAGTATATGAGAATATTGTTAAATACAAATTTTGGTGACACAAAATCTCATATCTATTCTAGGATTATACAGTAAATATTTATACTGCCAGACTCTGTAGGAAGAGGAGAATTAAATTCTAAGGTAAATTCCCCCCAACGAAACAGTTTCCAATATTCAGTTCAAAAAGATGTTCCACTACCATAGATAGTGAATGTATCTCACACTCCTAGACAGGTATTTTTCCAAGAACATCCTAAGTAATCTATATCTGGCATTTCAAGAGTAAATGATCTATTTTACTTACAGTGTATCAAGATAAAAAAAGTTACAATGAACATCTAGAACTTTTAACTAAAATTAATCTTCTTAAAGTAAAAAAAAAAAAAGTTTCTTCTGGAACATTTTCATTGCTTACACTTAATGGATGAGATAGATTAAAGCAGTCACAGAACCATGTCACATTTATAATAAATAATTCACATATAGCAGATTAAATTATCAAAAAGATTAAATTGACATCTTTATACCTATTTTGTAGATTTAACAAATTTCTAATGTACTGCATACTGACAGCAGTAGGTATATATATCTTTTTTACATCATTCAGTCCATTTAAAAAACAAATTGGTTGATAGAGGCATAATTTGTAAAGCAAGATAACCAAATTAAATAACAGAATCTTAACAAATAATTGGCTTTTCGGAATTTCTCAAGAAAAGATTCACAAGCATTGTTCAGCTACTTGAGAATAATTACATCTTTACTCAGGCATTTTTAATGCAGTCACTTCAGGCTTCATTTTAAAGTACTGGTTAAAACGAACAATTGCATACCTAGTGAGAAAAGAGAATAACAAAATTAGTCAGAGCTGAAAACTTAATCCTCCCCTTTATTTCCACTCACCCCTTCTCAACTAAATTTTTTTTTTAAATTTTACGATTTTTTCAAAGAATATATTTTTAGTTTATTGCACCATCTACTGGACACCTTTCTAATATTAAGTACATTTAACAGATTAAACCAGATTTCCTCTCAAACCATGTATTAAATGTATATAAACTTTATAACATTTGATTGAAAAGAATAACTACAATGTCCCCTATGAGTTCTCAATGTTAATTCAAAAGTAGAGATAAATATAATGCATACAGTAAAATTAAACTTACCCAAGGAAATCGAACTCAATAGTGGAGTATTTGGCTTGAATCAAAGCCCACAATCCCCAAAAGAAATGAGAAGCCTAAAAAGAAAGTCAGAAAAAACAAGAATTACAATAATTAATTTCCCTTTTTGATTTTTTTATTTCATTTTATATTTTTGGAAAGAGTGGAAGGGAGAGGGAAGAGAGATAGAAACATTGATGAAAGAGAAACATCAACATCAACCAGCTGCCTCTGCTACCAGGGATCAAGCCCGCAATCTGGGAATGTGTCCTGACCTGGAATCAAACCATTGCCATTGAGTTACACAGGCCAGGCGACAATTCATTTCTTTGTAAAACAAACGTCATATTTTTAATTTTTCTCTTTTTCATTAATCCATAAAAAATATGTTGATGCTTTTTTATATAAAATATCTAAAATAAGGTAATAATTGAGTGTACAGTCATCTAGATGGCTATAAATCACTTATATCTACACCATAAGAGGCTATAATAAACTACAGTCATTTAAAAACTGTAACCCAACTTCTATAATCTGTTTTATATAGGCAGAGTTCAGCATCAGCACTGATAGGTGTTGGTTAAGTGGTGTTTTTATTCAAGTTTCTTTTATTCTTTTTTTTTCTTTTTTTTGGCAAAGTGTTTTTAATGATATTAATTGATAACCTCTCATATAAAATACATTACTTGACATAAAAATATAAACAAAATAAAAAATCCAAATCTTAAACCAAAAAAAGAAAAAATTAATGTGAAGAATGTTCTAGGAGTAACAAATATCTGGAAACAATTTGTACTGATCCAACAATTCTGCACACCAATCACAACATAAAATAAGAGGTTATTTATGTCAGAGAAAAATGGATCTTAGGAGAAAACCAATAGCTGTGTAATTAGGAGCTGTAAAATCATTGTGTGCATGCTTTATGATCATTGTCAAACATGGTATTTGAAGATTCTGATAACACCAATAAAACTTCCAAGAAATACTTTAACTATTATAGAAATATTATTTCAAAAACTTTTACCCTAAAAAGATCTCCTTTAAAAAATGAGTTGTTGTAAATTATTTACCCAAATACATGTAAGTTTATTTCTGGACTCTTAGTTCTGTTCCATAGGTCCTTGTGTCTGTTTTTCAGCCAATACCCTGTTGTTTTGATTATTATCGCTTTGTAGTAAAATTTGAAGTTAGGAAATGTGATACCTCAGGCTTCATTCTTTTTTCTCGGGAATGCTTTGGCTATTCGGGGTCTTTTGTAATTCCATAAATATCTGATGATTTTTTTATTCTATTTCTCTAAAAAATTTCATTGGAATGTTGATAGGGCTTGCATTAAATCTGTGTATTGCTTTAGGACATATTGTTGATTCTTCCAATCCATAAACAAAATATCTTTCCATTTCATTGTGTGTGTTTTTCAACCTCTTTTAATGCTTTGTAGCCGAAGCCGGTTTGGCTCAGTGGTAGAGCGTCAGTCTGCGGACTGAAAGGTCCCGGGTTCGATTCCGGTCAAGGGCATGTGCATTGGTTGCGGGCATATCCCCGGTGGGGGGTGTGCAGGAGGCAGCCGGTCAATGTTTCTCTCTCATCGACGTTTCTGGCTCTCTATTCCTCTCCCTTCCTCTCTGTAAAAAATAAAATATATTTTAAAATAAATAAATAAATAAATAAATAAATAAATAAAAGTAATGCTTTGTAGTTTAAAGGAGCCACAAACATAAAATGGAGGGAAAAGACCTCTTCAACAAATTGTGCTAAGAAAACTTGAAAGCCACTCACAGGAAAGAATGAAACTACAGTTTATTCTATATACGAACATTAATTCAAAATGGATCAAAAACCTAAATATAAGACCCAAAGCTGCATAAAAGAAAACATAGGTGTTACACTTATGATCTTGGTCTTAGAGTAGATTTTATAAATTTGACCCAAAAGGCAAGAGAGGTCAAGGCAAAAATAAATGAATGGGACTATGTAAAACTAAAAAGCTTCTACACAGCAAGAGAAATAGCCATCAAAACAAAAAAGCAACCAACCAAATGGAAGATGTTATCTGGAAAACAACAGCTCCAACAAGGTGCTAAGATCCAAAATATATAAAGAATTCATACAGCTCAATACCATACAAACAATCCATTTAAAAATTGGGCAGAGGACTAGAACAGACACTTCTCCAAGGAAGACATACAAGTGGCCGAAAGATTTATGAAAACATGCTCAACTTCATTAGCTGTTAGGGAAATGAAAATCAAAACTACAATGAGGTAATGCCTCACACTGTTAGAATGGCTATTATCAACAAGACAAGTAATACCAAGTGTTGGAGGTATGGAAAAAGGAAACCTCATTCACTGCTGGTGGGAATGTAAACTGGTAAAACCACCATGGAAAACAGTTAAGAAGGTCCCACAAAAATTTGAAAATATAGTTACCATATGACCCAGCAACCCTTCTTCTGAATGTCTACCTGAAAACATTTAAAACATTTATTGGCAAAGATATATGCACCCCTGTCTATCCTTACATAGGGGTGCACATATGTAAAAAGCCAGAGATCCCAGAGAAGCCTGTATGTTCATTGCAGCATTACACACGGTGGCCAAGACATGGAAACAACCAAAGTGTCCTTCGAAAGATGACTGGATAAAAGCCCAAACCGGTTTGGCTCAGTGGTAGAGCGTCAGCCTGCAGACTGAAAGATGACTGGATAAAGAGCGATAAAGCCTTGGCCAGTGTGGCTCAGTTGACTGGGCCTTGTCCCATGCACCAAAAGGACGCAGGTTCAAGTCCCAGTCAGGGGACATGCTGGGATTGCAGGCTCAATCAATGTTAAGGAGGCAGCCAATCAATGTTAAGATATCACATGGATATTTCTCTCTCTCCCTTCATCTCTCTCTCTAAAATTCAAATAAATATAAGAGAGTGGTACATATACCCTATGGCAGTGGTCGGCAAACTCATTAGTCAACAGAGTCAAATATCAACAGTACAACAATTGAAATTTCTTTTTTGAGAGCCAAATTTTTTTAACTTAAACTTCTAATGCCACTTCTTCAAAACAGACTCGCCCAGGCCGTGGTATTTTGTGGAAGAGCCATACTCAAGGGGTCAAAGAGCCGCATGTGGCTTGCGAACTGCACTGCATGCTACTCTAACATTCTATGAAATTACGTAGAAAGTACACATAAAGCACATCTACTACATACCCAAAAAAATGGAGAGACTGTCTCAAGAAAAGCATTTAAATGAGTTGGAGTTATGAGCTCAACTTGCACATGTATAATGGAAAACCATATTTTACTTAAAACAACTGATAAACTAAAGTTATAAAACCAATAAACTTTTGTCATGTTAACATTAAGATGTAATGATGAATGCATTGTGAAAACCTCGTTTCCCATAAATCTGTCCTTGAATATGTTTTCATAACTAAGAAAAAACAGGACATCTATAATTATAAAAGCATAATATGCTAATTAGACCAGACAGCTGAACAAACTTCCTGACGAAGCCACGGCAGAGGGGCCGAGGCAGAGGCAGTTAGGGGCAATCAGGCAGCCAGACAAGCAAGCAGGCAGGCAGGCAGGCAGGCAGGCGAGCAGGTAGGAGCCAGAGATCCCAGATTGTGAGAGGGATATCCGACTGCCAGTTTAGACTCAATCTCATGATGGGGCCTAAATCAGCAGTCGGACATCCTCCAAGGGGTCCTGGATTGTGAGAAGATGTAGGCCGGGCTGAGGGACCTTCTACCCCACATGAATTTTGTGCACTAGGCCTCTAGTATTAATATACAAACACTAATTCACAAATAATCCTAACTGTAACTGGAATCCATTAGTTAAACAAATAATTACTGGGCACTTATCAAGTAGCCAGGCATATGGTTGTGAATAAAACAAAATCTTTGTCCTCAAAAATAAGATAATGGAAAAATTGTAAAGAATCGCATTTTGTCATTATTTTGAACAAAAATTCACAAAATTCAAAACAGAAAACTGTTTTTTAAGATGAAAATTTAAAGTTGTTAAATCATATGAAGAATCTTTTGTTAAAATTTAAACTTACCAAAGCAAACTGATTGACTTGAATGAAGAGTATTTCTACCTCCTTTTCAGTAACTTCAGTCCCAAAGCCTTTATATTCTTTGTAGGCTTCAAGGTAAGAACGCAGCCACTGGTCCTGTAGTTCTCTACTAGGGTAGAGACTATAATCTACATCACTCACACCTAAAGTGGGGGGGAAAAAGTGCAATGAAACTTTTAAAAACACATTTTCTTATATACTAGTATACCTTACTATCTACATAATTTTCAGAGAAAAAAATAAAACATCTGGCTAAAATACTAATCAGCATGTATTAAAATAAACCAATCATAATGTATTCTTAAGTTTGAATGCCCAATACAGTTGACCACCATAATCATTTCACATTGCTTCAATTATTCCTGTGTGAAGCTTGAACTACATACATCAGAAGCACCAAATCTTTTCACTAAGCAGCCCAGAAGATCCTTGTGAACATTAATATCTACAGTATTTCCTAGAACTGTGGCTCTAAATCTTTCTTGACTGTTACTCACAGGGTAAGAAAGACACTTTATATTGAAACCTCATACACACACCTGATATTAAGTTTTACAAATATTATAGTTACAGGAAGCAGCTGATGTTTATCTCTCATTGATGTTTCTAACTCTCTATCCCTCTCTCTTCCTCTCTGTAAAAAAAAAAAAAAAAAAAATCAATAAAACATGTTTAAAAAATAATGATAAGTACACTCATCTTGGAAGTTTTCTCCCTTCTTCCTATATTACCCTCCTTTCTATTCTATCTACACATGCAAATGCTACCTAACTCTCAAGTGTTACCATTTTTCTATGCTACCTTTCAACTGTTAGCTTAATTTCTTTTCTACACAAAATCTTACTAAAATCAGTAAAGTTTCCTCTTTCATATCCATGGCAGTGGCTTCCTTAATACTAACACAATGATTATTCATTATATAAACAGCTGCTTTCCCTTCCTACAGAGATGTAGAAATATGTCAAGTATATATGTAGAGATATGACATGCATATGATAAGCATAGTGTAGGGAAATTATTGAATACATGTAAACTGAAACTTTTTCCCCAGCCAATTACCTAAAGTATATTAAAATATATATATGGCTGGAACCGGTTTGGCTCAGTGGATAGAGCGTCGGCCTGCGGACTGGAAGGTCCCGGGTTTGATTCCGGTCAAGGGCATGTACCTTGGTTGCGGGCATATCCCCAGTAGGGGGTGTGCAAGAGGCAGCTGATTGATGACACTCATCGATGTTTCTAACTCTCTATCTCTCTCCCTTTCTCTCTGTACAAAATCAATAAAATATATTATAAAAAATAGAAAAAAAGAAAAAAAAAAGAAAAAAAATTCTAAAAGTGCCATATCAAAGTTACATTATGCTATTCCACTAGTTAAGCCCTGAATTTTACCTGCAAATTCATTGAAATGATTTCCAATATCATATGCCAGGTAGTTGTATCCAGAATATTCATAATCAATGAACTGTACATCACCTATGTGAGACACAAAAACAAAGACATAAGAAATCACATATAAGACCAGAAAATCCCTAAGCTATTTGTAATTAAATAGCTTTTAATATTTTGTCTCATTGTACGTGCTTGGTTACGTGCACTTCTGAGACAATACAGGGTAAGGCTGTGAATTTATGGCAATGAGCTTTACAAAATTCAATTATGTATCTTTGTCAACAGCACATTTATGAACATTAATATCCACTATAATTAAGATACATCAAAACACTGTATATAGTCATTCTCCAAATTCAAACAAAAGCAAAATGTTTTTCACCACATGGGGGCATCAGTTACTTAAAAATTCAAATTTAATTAGAAATGAAAACTAACTTTGGAAATTGTTATGATCTAAGCAATTTTTTAAAAAATCTGATACTTCAACAGTGAACTAACTTATATAGGAATCAAATATAAACTTTCAAAGACTTGAATTCTATGAATCCTGCAGCTATGCTATTAACATTTGCTGATCAACTTAACAATATCCCTAATTAAAGAATTTAGTTGCAATCAAGCTCTTAGATTGTCTTAGAATGCCATATAACATACCTGAGCAGCATTAAAGTGGTTGTTTTATTTTTTCTAAAAAAACAAAGGTACACTGACGAGAGAGAGAGAGAGAGAGAGAGAGAGAGAGAGAGAGAGAGAGAGAGAGAGAGGGAGGGAGGGAGGGAGGGAGGGAGGGAGGGAGGGAGGGAGGGAGGGAGGGAGGGAGGGAGAGAGGAGAGAGAGGACGCGCGCGCGCAAGTTCGAGAGCAAGAGCGAGAATATCAATCTAAATGGGTCACAGTGTCTACACCAGATATCACAAACTCAAAGGCTTACAAGGGCCAACATTTAAAATGGATACAAAAACAGAGACACTGTAAGAAGAGTTTGTAAGTTGCAATTGTGAAAATAAATAGCATTTGCCTGGTTACCCTGTCTTTTAAAGATAGATCATACTAAGGTAACAAGCTCCTGGTCTTATGCACTCTGGCATTTCCTCCCTCCCAAAAAAAGACCTTTTGAACTATAATGTCTTGATATAGATATATATATATATATTAATTTGGGATATATGTTGATCATATTTAAACTCAGAAAAACAGAATTTATGACAAAAAATGTCACAGCAAATGAAGTATTTTACATAAAAGTAAAATTTTAATGTAACTGTATTTAATACATCATTCTAAACTTGTATAAATAATAGTCAAGTCTAAAGTAAAGTGAGAATCTAAGTATCAAAGTTCAGTTATCAAAATCTAGATACATATTGACAAAATAAGATTTTAAAATGTTGGTAACAACAATAAATCACTGCAATTCAAACACCATAAATATTATATTGAATTCACATAAAAAATAATCCCATGGAAAGTCTTAAAGTTAACCAAATCACTCTACTAAAGTATAGAATGAGAAGACAGAGTGTGTTTCAACCAATCACTTTAAATTTTTTTCTGGTTACCATTGGGAATGAGAATGAAGATCACTATCATGATAAAACATTTTGCAGCCATGAAAAAGTTTTTTTTTCATTTTTCAAAGATGATTTAATGACCAGGAGAATTAGAAATGTTATATGAAAAAGATACAAAATAATAAATGCAGTAATCCAATTTATTAAAATATTATGCCTAAAGTGGAAAAAAGGAACAAATAATACATGGGGGAGGGGAGAAATGAATGGAAATAAAACCAAAATAAAATATTTCAACTGGTTTCATTACCAGTGACAAATGACCCTTTTTCCTTTATACTTTAAGTCCTTTACAATAAACATACTTTAAAGGGGGGGAGAAGGGGAAGGAGATAAAAAAATTAAGATGAATTCTCTACAAAACTATAGCTAGTTAAGAGACTAAAACACAATGATTTAGGAGATGCCTATCCACTTGGTCTACAAGTAATCAGGATTCAAGATTTACCAAGTGGCACAACTGAACTAACGAAAGTTTTAATACAAAAATGTTTTCACTGTAGCTGTTGATTGTTTTAGCTCTTTAACATAAAATTCTTGTAAAGCTCATATTAAACTGTTACATGCCAATAAAAATACACAGCCAGTCCTGAAGCTTACTTGCCACATAAACAAGTTTCTATTTCAATGTTCAAAATTATATTTAGAATTTGGCAAATAAGTTAAAATGGCAGGTAAAACATGCCTGCTTATAAATACAATTTAAATAAAGCATAGATCATTTTAACAACAGTTAAGATCTGTTTCAGTATGAATGTTTTAGCAATGACTTTTTGTAGTAGCATTAATTCATTAAAACTATCCTTTATTTTTATATGCTATGTCGAGTTTATAAATAATGAAATTTTAAAAATAAGAAAATGAAGCTAAGAAGATACAGATGAGGCTGTTACCAGGCTCCGTGCATGTGAACAAGTGATGCGATAAACCTCCAGTCAGTGCGTTTAAGAAGCACGGGGTGCGCCGCCACATGGCAGCAACAATGGCATACCTAATCTGTAGCAGATGAAGAAAATTTGGCAAACTCACATTTTACAAGACACAAAGCTTAAAAGGAAAAAAAATTTAAATCCGCATTAACTATTCTTTTTCAAACTATTGCAAACAAAGTGGAACTCAACCTTAAATTTAATCTTCTGCAACAAAGTAAAATTAAAGACGCCTGCTTCCCTTACTTTGGGTGCCAGAAAAATCAAATTACTACAAAATGTTTTCTAACAGAAAATATACTAAGCCTTTTTTCTTCTACAAATTTAACTTCTGACTTCTAAAATTTCCAATTATTTAGAGGAACATTGACATCACTATTAACAATCAATAGTTTATATAGCATGATTATCTTAATTCTTTAAAACAAATTTAATAGGATTTTAAGAATGAAAAAAAAATGAGAATACTCCTTAAATTTTTATAACATTTTATATGTATATGCATTTTCTGAGGGGATTCTCAAGTCTCCAAGGGATCCTTGACCTCTGTAAAGTAAAAGAGTATGCTTTAAAGGCTAAGACTACATATTATTTATCTTTATTAATTACCACACTGACTAGCACATAATAAGTAAAGCATAAGATTATTAAATAAAATATACTCTGAATTTTTAAAAGCTACATTTTTCATTACTATTTTTCTTATATATCTTCATAGTAATAAAATCCACACACTACCTAAACAAATTGTTCAAATTTCAGTATAGCTGAAAATAGCCCAATTTTAAAGTACTTTAAAACCAAAAATATATATATTATCTAAGACTATAATTCACATGACATTCATTTGGACTCCTTTATTTTGTTATTAAGAAGGAGGAAAGGTAAAAAATAAAATAACCAATGTAAGACCCTGAAAATCTTTCGAACTTACTCTACTTTGTCTGTAGTTTTATACATATAATATGTATGTAGTATGATTATAGTAATGTTAGCAACAGACTTTCTCTCTTACACAGAAAAAATGAATACTCTGCTCTGGGAAACTATCCCTCTAATATCCAGTAGTAGCTTTATCATAGCACTCATCATTCTGAATGTAAATATTTGTTTCATAATCTGACTCCTTCATCACAGGGCATATGGCTTCCTTAAAGGGCAATGAGTAAGTCCCTCTCATCTTTCATCATGCAATCCACAGAGCAATACCTAGCACACAGGAAGTATTAAAATGCTAGTGGAATAAATGAAGGTATTTCAGAGAATGATGGAGACACAATGATAACACACATTTAAATGAAGTGTGGGGAGAATAAGCATGAAAGAACAAAGGGTGTCATTTTTCACGTTCATATTCAAGTATATGATTGACTATACAATGGGACTGAATGTATGTACAGAAAACATTAAACTACTATTTTAGGTAGCTATTTTTACAATCCATTTAAGTTTTTTATTACCTAATTTAGGGATATTTTATTTTACGCCAATTATGATCTGAAATACAAGTTAAAACAAAGTTTAACTGTCCTTCATGAAAATTCCACCCTATAAATTCGTTGCCAAATACAAAAGTAAATTTATATTTAAATTTTAAAATAAAACCAAACAAAAAACTACTCCTCTCCTAAGTTATTTAAATGTAAATAAAACAACCACAATTAATGCTTTTTCATGAATAACAGAATGGATAGAATTTAGAGCCAATCAAGTGATGAAAGAATAGTAACTCACCCATTTTCAATTTTTACTATGTAAAACTAAAGAAAAACCTGGTTTACACTGTAATTCCCAGAAAAAAATCTTTTATTTCCATTCATTTGCATTTCCTTACATAGCTGTAAACTCAGCTTCTTATATTTTGTAAACATAGCAAATAAATAATAATTGCCATTCCGGAAACTTAAAATTATATATTAGATCTTTATGAGCTTTTATGAAGAAATGGGGAGGAGAAAATGAAACCACCTCCAGTTAACACTATGTATGACAAAGCAACAAACTAAAAAACTTTAGCAATTATTTCTAACGTGTCAGCACTAAATACAGCTTTATTTGAAATTAAAATATTAGATTTAAAATGAGGCAATAAGCATTATTATTGTTTATTCTACTTAGTATAAACTATTTTTAAATTAATTATTGATGAATTTAAAAGATGACTATGGACTGGTAAGTCTTATCTTACAGTTCAGGAGCAAGAACCACTGCTTTTGATTTTCTTACTATGTAACAATCCTATCATCATATCATTAAGTAGTCTTTTCTTACCTTTTTAAGAAGTCATGTCACTGAAGGCGAGAAATGGGCTGCTGTTTTTAAAAACCACCTAAATTCTGGGACTAACTTTTCAAAAATCTTGACAGCTACCATCAACTTCAGAAAGGAAGCTCACTCTTCTCTCATATTCCTGAGTCCTGTCAACTGACATGGTGAAAAGAGGCAGTGGCAGTATTTCTTCCTGTAATGCCTACCATTCCTTTAACATTCACAGGTGAAAATGCCTATAAACTGCAGGGAGCTCATAGTCTTTGTGTGTGTCTCTATGTGAATATGTACTTATACAGTATATACATACATACATACACACGTACATATATACAATCTTAAACTTTAAATTAATCGCTCAAGGTACAGTTACCACAGAATCTGTAAGTTGCACCGAAAGACAAACTGCATTGTCATCGCATACCTAGAAGCCAAAATTCTTCTAGTTATAGTATACATAATTAACCTTCCTACTTACAGTAACCATTTCAACTTTTTCACGGTCAGATACATTTTGTAAAATGGATCCTAGACACAAAATATAGGGGTTGGCAAACCATGTACGCTGAGGCCAAATCCGTCAGCCCATTGCCTGTTTTTGTAAATGAAATTTTGCTGGAATACAACCAGACATATTTATGTATTATCTAATGCTATATTTGCACTACAACAGAGTTGCACTGTTGCAACAGAGACTATAATATGGAATGCAAAGTCTAAAGTACTATCTAGCCCAAGCATGTCAAACTCAAATGCTAACAAGAGCCAAATAAACAAAGTTTAAATTTATGTGGGCCACATAAAAACAAAAGCTTCAATTTTCATAGAAATGTAGGTTTATTTAGATAAGGCGCCTGATGAATACAAAGGGCTCAAATAAATGAGTAATCATTAGCATAAAACAATAGAACATTTTAATAGAAATTGTTTTCTTAAACATTAACTTACCAGACACTGAATGACTGCACAAATTAATACACGTAAGGCAAATAAACCTATTTTTCTTCTTCTCCAAAAGCAAAATATTTCCTATTTCACACACCAAACAAATCAGTACAAGACTAATGACGTGGCAATCAACTGCTAAAATATTCACTGCTAGTATAAGTGGAGAGAAATGGCACACCTCTGCTTAAGACATGTAAGGAAAATGAATGCAACACTATTACAGTAATCAGTCATGAGCAGAAATTATAGTTCATTATTAATAATTATGTATAAGAGGATACTGTAAAAAAGTTATGAAATTTTTATTAAAATGCTTCTTACATACTGTTATGTTGGCTGGGCCATAAAAATATTCATTGTGGGCCACATGCAGCCCATAGGCTGTGAGTTTGACATGCTGGATCTAGCCTCTTAGAGAAAGTTTGCCAACCCCTCTTGTGGTATAAATAGCTGTAACTGAGTACCTAGTCCAGTACCTAGTCCAGTGCTATATACTTGATAAGCATGATCAGAAACCATCTGAAGTTGATTATCATCTAAGTTGAAAATGAAGCAAACTAAAGTTCTAGACTATCAACAATATAAGTACTGCCTGGAAATCTGTTAAGCATACAGATTACTAAGCTCATCTATAAAAATGTTTCTTTATTTGGTCTTGGATTCCCTCCCCCCGCCCCCAGTAACCTAGATGATTCTGGGACAGAACTGAATATAAACACTGAATAAGAGATAAAATGACTTCTTTCAGAGATGGGGATTGTCCAGCCCGGGGGCCGGGTATGGCCCAGTCAATGCATTAGGGGTGAGTTAAATGTTTGACTAAATATAGCTGGCTAATTTTTAAGGTGATAATTTTGTATAGCCCGCAAATGATGCTCTAAATATCCATATGGCCCTTTGCAGAAAAAAGGTTCTCCACCCCTGATTTATCTGATTTATCACTTGCTTCCATATGTGATTGAGAAAAAATGTGAACCAAGGTGTGCTAAGTTCCAAAAGTCTATGTTCTAACTCCTCCTGTTATAACTAAGCTGTAATATATCTGCTTTTAAGAGTTAACTTAAAAGATTTTTACATTATACAAAATCTAAGTTATTATGGTTGGAATATACATGTGGAAGCATCGATGATCCAGTTTAAATTCATAAAGTTTAACTAAAATTTGCACTTCTGCAATATTGAGGATCTAAAACATACAACAGAGATACTAAGCTTGATGATGTCAAGGCCAGTCCCTTGGCTTTCATCTTATTATTTTTAGATTTATATCTCATAGGTGAGTATAAAATGGTGAGGTCCTGAGCTCAAATTACAAATAATAATAAATCAAACTCATTTTGAATATAATATGCAGGTTAATAATTTATTCTATGTAAAAATTATTTTAACCCCAAAAGATTCAACACTCAGCTTTTAGATGCTGTACAAGGTGATTAGTTAAGGTAAAGAACTTTGAGATACATATTTCTCACTTTAATTATCCTCCTTTTGATTGCAGCTATAAGTAAATACTAATGCTAAGCTAAAGTCTGTTTTTGGCTATTAAATTTACTAAATTTATAGAATTTACATTTTTTTTGAAGCCAGAGGCATGGTATCTTACCCTTATAATGACAAATAAGTCATAGAATAATGTTACTTTAAAAAAATTAGCTCCTACTTTGAAACAAAATGAGATAATAAACAAAAAAGGCCAGAAATTCTTTCATGAGTTTTAGATTTTACCTGGACAAAATTCCAACCACATTTTCTTAATGCTTATCAATTAATCATATAAGAATTTATTTTTTTAAGTGGATGTCATGGAGTTCACACTAGCCTTTCTAACAAACACTATAAAACCATTGGTAAGGAAAAACAACAAAACTTCTCCATAACTAACACACAAATAAACTCAAAGACAAGAAACAAATGGTATATAATGGACTTCTAAAGGACAAACTATAAAATATATATCAAAATAATATTTGTCTAACTTTATTCTGTGTACAAAAAATTAGACATAAAAGTATGATTTAGATAATTCTTAGTAAATATAAACAAATGACAATTTTGAATTCCTAAAGCCAAACTGAAGCATAAATATTTATTTCAAAATATGAGAACTTTTCATATCACTGATCAATAGTTTAGATAGGCAACTGGTAAAATTAAAACATAAAAATGTACTTTAAAAACTAAGACAAAGTAATCTGATTTTTTTGGTCCCTTCTGTTTTAGTCTTATAAATAAATTGGTTCTATGAAATGAATATGCAAAAGAAACATAAAAGTATGAAAGTTAAAATTATATTCCAAAGGAAATAGACTCTTTGATTAACTTGCAGTTAAAAATAAAGCTGAGTGTCCACTTGAAGCGCAAGATGAAGTCCCTCACTTGAAATTTCATTACATAAAATAATGTGTTATTCAGTCTTACACTGAACTTAAAAGCTAATACATTCCCTTTAATGCACAACTAATACCTGTCTCACAAATGGAATTGAGATTTGGTTACTATTATATAATGTAGTACATATATTCTATGGCAATGATATATAATAAATGGACAATAATAAACTAAAGGACACTGTCAAGTACTTAATGTTTTAGGTACTCCTAAAGTTTTAAAAATAGAATTCTACACAAAAACTTCCAGACATTCAAATTAAAGATGTCAGCTTAGTATATTTTTAAATAAGAAAATCTCTAAACTGCAAAAAATAGCAAATATAAAAGTTACTTAAATGTTTTTGAAAATACATGCTTCAGGCTACCACTCTTGACAGTGTTCTTTACTTGGTTTTCTCAAGTAAAGCAAGTTACAAATATCCACCACCTCTTATTAGAATAGTCTCAACTTATAATCCACTAATAATGGTCACAAATATTAATGTAATATAACTATGACCATTTAATCAGAATTCTTGGGCTTTAGTATCTTTACAACAACACATTTTTTATTCAAAACAATCTTCCAACTATAATGATTATCTTCAAAACTGATTTTCTATAAAATTCAATAGCTTCATAGTTTCAAACAGACTTTTTCCATTCTAATCTTTCAATCAAAATTGTATTTTTAAATTTCATCTGTTTAGCAACCAAACCTCAAACCACTCTATCCAATAATAATACAACCAAGTGTTTCTTAAATATAAAAGAGAATTTGAATATAGATATGATCAAAGAAAACATTTCACCAGAAAGTATCACTGTCTATCTCAAAAATATATTAAAATTATTTGCCAGATCTTCTTGATTATTACTTTAGTAGGTACAAATATTTCCTCCATCTGTGGCCCTCTCCTTAGCATCAAACTACCTAACAAATCAGCATAATAAATAGGTAACAGAAAACCTGGAAACATGTTTTTAATACTGTTGTCCTTCATAATTCTGAGAAAATTTCTATATTTATAAAGCAGTATAGTATCAGTTGGTTTTTTTCAATAAACGCCAATATAAGCAGGTGTATTTTCAAACAATGAGTTATCAAACATGTTTTATAGTTAAATTTTATAAACAAGGCATTTTTATTATGTTTCATTTAAAACTCACTTAACAGGAACCAATCAGTTTTTATTAAATAAATTCTAGGAAACAGTTTATACAAAAAAATAGAAAATATATATTCCTAATTAGCAGTTACCATGACTTTATAACCTATAAGAAAATATTTAAAGACTTCATGCAAGTTTGCAATCCTTGCATTTAATTAAATTTGAGACAAAAATCAAAAGACCACAAAGAACATCAAAGAATTAATCTGTACTTACTGCTAAAGTCAAATACCTACCTTGTTTCTCATTGTAGATTATATTCTTACACAGTAGGTCATTATGGCAAAGCACAACAGGTGAGCCCAGGTTGGAAAGAATCCTCTTCATCCAATTCATCTCTTCCTGAAGAATCTGAGAGCTTGGAATATCACTTAGGAACCTTTTAATTTTAAAAGAGTTGTATCTTGCTTAGTTTAATGACATTTTTTTAAGTTGGATTAAGGATTAATAATTTAATAAGTTCTTTCCATTCAATAGCACAGACTTCTGAATTAAAACAAGCCAATTATTCCAAAAGCTGGAATAAAGAAAAATCTTTACAATGAAATTAAACATGAAAAGAAACTGAGCAAGAGTTAAATGGTAGGGCAGAAAAGTAAAAAATATCAATATATCACTACAAAATTGAAGAAAAAAAATATATGCTAACAGCTAACACTGTTTAGTGTTAGCTAAATATTTTATACTTACTTCATTTTATAGAGGGAAAATCAAGACACAAAGAGTTTAATAAAAACAGGTTTAAGTATATTAAAGTTACAAAGATAGTCCATTAAAGATCTAAACATTTACTTCAAGTTTGGAAGGGTAATTACAGTATAAATCCGTTAAATTCACATTTCAAACTCAATATATATTACCACCATAAATAAATGGACTCATATTACATGATATCATATGATCATTATATTACCATGTGAAAATCACACTATGGAGTTTTCATATTATTCATTATAGAAACTGGTTCATAGTAGTCAGACCAGGAAGGGTGAGAAGTAGTGTGACAAAATGGCCAGTTTAGACCCTCTCAAAATTTGGGACCGCTGGCTCCTAACCACTCACCTGACTGCCTGCCTGATCACCCCTAACTGCCCTCCCCTGCCAGCCTAATCGAGCCCCCAACTGCTCTCCACTGCTGGCCTGATCTCACCCCCGACTGCTTCTGCCTGCCTGATCACCCCCAACTGCCCTCCCCTGCCAGCTTGGTTGCCCCAACAGCCCTCCCCTGCCAGCCTGATCACCCTCCTCTACGGGCCAATTTGGTTCTGATTGATCAGTTTCTATGCCAGTCAGCATCAAAAACTCTGCCTCCAAGGCAGCCATTGGCTCCTTACATTCACCCAGATTTGGTTCTCATTGGTCAGTTTCTATGCCAGTCAGCATCTCTAGACCTATCAACAGGGCCTGATCAGAAAGGCAGAGCTGATTAGCAGCCCCAGTAAAGACCTGGAGAGAAATGGGGAGGGCACCTCAGGCCCAGTGGGATTGATGGAAATGTGGGGGTGGCATAGAAGTGATGCCAGAATTTCTGGTCACTTGCACACTGTGTTTTATACCACAGCATGTGGCAGCAGCTATGAAGGATGCCAGGGCAACACAGTGCTGACTGTAGGACTGACTTCCAGTTGGTCAGCCTTTGGTTGTGATAAGTCATTACAACCCTGGGCTTCTTTTTATTAGGATAATGAAATACTACATTTAGTTTGGCCCTACAAAGTCTAAGTAATACTGTAGTAAATGAATTTTCAACTTTATTATATGAGATTTCAATAGCCATAGTAAACTAAGATAACTCAAGCTTTTTCACATTCTAGTATTACCTCACTGCCCCAATGTAATCTCTAGCCCTATTCAAAACATCTTTGAACAAAAAAAATTTTTTAAAGTCTCAATGACCAACTCACACTATGCAAAAACATACCTATTCATAGTGACCTTTATATTTCAGTTACTTGCAAATAAAAGATCTATATTTATTTTTTGTTCCCTTATCTCTGCCCACTTCCCTACCCCTTTGCTTTTGTAAGATTTTGTTTTGTTTTGTTTTTGTTTTTGTTTTTGTTTTAACACTGAGGGAAGAGAGAGGCTTTTATTCTATAGTACCATCTGAAAGTCAAATGAATCAATGCCTATTTTATTTCAACGCAGAGATAAACCAAACCAGATTTTATATACAGAAACCTTACCTTTGAAAACTAGTATGTTGAACAAAGCAATGTAAAACATCATTTCAAATGTAAAAGTAATTTTAGTAATTTTAGTAATTTTACCTTTTATTAAGATCTTCATCTGCAAATCCTGTGGGAATGAGAGAGAAGTATTTCCTCATCTTCAGCCATAAATTAGATTTGGGAATCCAGCCATTGTGTGCATGAATAGCATGAATTTTAGCAAGCTGACGTGCAATTAGCCTGTTAAAAAACAAGAGCATAGAAAGAAAATGTTAATCATCATACTTCAGGTCTAGACACAGGTAAACTAAAACGACTAGTGAACATTTTTTATAACATAATTTATTTTTTACCATAAATGTGTAAGATTCAAAAAATAATTTGGCAAGTCAACTCCCACAAGGAGAGGAAAACAAATGCTTAAAGCATCAGAAGGAAGAAAATTACAATTAATATGACAATTAAATAGTGTCCAAAAGGGGTTGAGTATCTGAAAATAGATGGCCTATTATGATTATACAATGTTTGGAACTAGCAGAACAATACACAATTATAAATTACAGCAAGACACATATTAGAAATTAATCAGAGATACATACATTTGAATTATACTGAGTCACTTTAATTTTGAGCCTCAAGGTTAAGGGGCAAAAAGGGACTACAGTAAAAAGGTAACCAGGAAGATAAATGGGTTCTATGAGTTCATTTCATTAACTATTGTTAAAGACAAATTCTCTGAACAAATATTTGGATTTTATGATGTCACAATCAATTGTCAAAATAATTTGAAGTTGCATAATGTTGTGCCCATGCTGTTTGTCTCTGTAGAAACCAGTACAGCAAATCTGATGGAGGAATAAGCATATCAAACAGAAATTAGTTACTGAACAGCCTACAGACTAGCAGGCGAAAAAAATGACTTAACAATAATTCACAAATTAGCCGAAACTGGTTTGGCTCAATGGATAGAGCGTCGGCTTGGGGACTGAAGGGTCCCGGGTTTGATTCCGGTCAAGGGCATGTACCTTGGTTGCGGGCACGTACCTTGGTTGCGGGCACATCCCCAGTAGGGGGTGTGCAAGAGGCAGCTGATCGATGATTCTCTCTCATCGATGTTTCTAACTCTCTCTCTCTCCCCCTTCCTCTCTGTACAAAAAAATCAATAAAAAAAAAAATATATATATATATATATATATAAACAATAATTCACAAATTAAAGAACTTAAAACTGTCTAATTCAAAATGCTAATCATCTAATGTTCCTCAAATCAGTTCTACAACCTACAACATAGCACCATGTACAAATATCTGAGATCTACTCAATCACAATCTCTGAAAGTGGGGGCCCCCAACACACTTCATTTTAAACAACATCTCCAAATAATCTTAAACCACTGTAAAGTCTGAAGGGCACTAATATAATGCTCTACAGCTTGGCTGTGTACTGAAATCAAACTTTGCAACTTCAAAGAAAAAAAATACAGAGCCTTGGTTACTACCCCCCAGAAATTATGATTTAATTGGTCTGGGCATCGGGACATTTAAAAGCTTCCCAGATGACTTCAATATGCAAAAATGGTCGAGAACCACTCAAACTAAGGCACACAGAAATCTAACATTGTAGTAATTCTTCACCAATCTGTGATTACATAACATAATTTTATAATGGTTTTATTACTATAGTGAATATTTTTATCTACCCAGTTCTGATTTTTTCCTATGGAAAAACGTCCACCCTCTTCATTTTTAGTTCATGTGATTCATACAGAGTTTATCTCAATCCTGACTCCCTGTCCTGACTGCAACAGTAACTTGAGTAAAGATATGACACACATTTGCCCACGGCATTCCATCCTTTAGGCCACAATAATTGGTTCAGGGCATATTACCCAAGCTAGGCCAAAAGGACTTGATCCCAGAATTTTTGTTGAAGCTTTGACTTTGGTTGAAGCCTTTACAAAAAGAGGAATTCCTTACTCCACAACCTGGAGTGGCAATACTACTAAATAGGTAAGCCTGCAATTGCTGATCACTGTAATTGTCACTCTTAAGGAAATATGCTAGAAAATAAAACTTCTTCACAAAGTCCACCAGAAAAAAAGCATGTGCCTCAGTGGATGCAGCATCAGTCTGCACACGGAAGAGTTGTGGGATCCAGGACATGTAGCTGGGTTGAAGGTTTGATTCCCAGCCCAGTGGGTCCAGGCACATACGAGAGTCAACAGATTCATAGCTCTCGGTCTCCTTGTCTCTCTCTCTTTCCTCAATCCCCTTCTACTCTTTCTAAAAATCAATGGGGAAAAAATATCCTCAGTTAAGGATTAAAAAAAACAAAACAAACAAAAAACACAGAATTTTCTCAAAAAGAGAGTGATATTTCTATGATAACGTTCTAGAGCCCATGAATCCATCCATGCTTGAACTCATTCTCAGTTATACGTATCATTAAATTCCTTCATAAGTCAGTTTGAATTCTCAATTTATCCTCAATCAAGAGTACCAATGCATTACCAAAATATTAAAATCTGTAATCTTTTTAGGTATGTGTGCTTTGGTTCAACTTTACCAGTTTTACTTGCAACCCACAATGAACTAGTTTCAGTACGATACCCTCAGCACTATAAATCAGTGTTTTTTAATTACACTTCTTGAAAATGTACAAATTCATCTTAAAGTACATTTCTCCATTATGTCTGCTGCTGGGTAGTTTTTAATTAAACTTCAGCCAGGATTACCAGCAAGAGGCAAGTTTTAGAGAAATACCTGATAAGAGAAAATTCCTAAACACAATTAAATGTTTAAATTTTTAAAGGCCTTTGCAAGTATGATTGTTACAGAATGGTTCAAATAAAACAGATTGTGATAACTTTCCACAGTTGAATTACTAAACATTAAGTTGGTACAAGTCATCTTTACCTATCATCCCATTCCCTCAGCCTCCTCCAGATTCTGCTTCATCTTTTAGAGCCCAGTTTAAATGTAATTTCAGTGAAACACTGCCTAATTTCCCAAGTATACCACAGTAAACTATCTGTACTCTTTTGAAAACCTTTCCTTTATGCCGGTTACACCATTTCACTTTTTTCCTCAAGATTACTGTCTGTCACAGACTCTAAATTATTAGAAGAGCAGGGACTGTTTAAATTCATTTCCCTCCCTTAAACTAGATCAAATATAAACATATATTCCAACGCCTTTTATATTCAAAGTAGATATTCTTTGTTATAACCATAATATAGGAAGTAGATATGTCTGAATGAGTCAAAATAAACAGAGCACTGTGGACTTTGATCTAAGATTAAATCAACATTTACTGAAGCTGTGATTAATCAGTCCAGATTGTTGGCTGCATAGTAAGATAACCTAAAAACGAAGGCTTAAAATGTGACATCTAGGCCCAGGCAGATAGCTCAGTTGTTTAGAGCAGTGGTGGTCAACTTTTTGGACAACACAGACCACCAGTGGCCCATGGACTGACTACCGGTTAGTGACTGCTAGTTTAGAGCATTATCTCCATTTCTCAATATTGTGGGTTAGATCCCTGGTCAGGGCACATACATACAAGAATCAGCCATTGAATGCATAAATAAAGGGAACAATAAAATTGATGTTTCTCTTTCTCCTTTTCTCTTCCCCTCTCTCTCTCTTTAAAATCAATGAATAATTAAAAAAAATAAATAAATAAACAATAAAATATGACGTCTAACTAATCGCAAATTGGTAGTAAGAAATGTTTGAGTTAAGCACTGCTTTAAAAAATTAAGGAGCCCTAGCTGGTTTGGTTTGTTGGATGGAATGGTGGCCCCTGGGCTAAAAGGTTATGGGTCCAATTCCAGTGTGGGGCACATACCTCAATTACAGTCTAATCCAAAATCTCTTGTAGTTCTTTCTTTTGCAAAGAGTAAATAATTAGCAGGGCAGACAAATAATATCTTTTCTTTACCAAAAGAAAACCCTACAAATAATTGCTCAAAGAAAAGGCAGTTTTAACATATACCGTATTTTTCGGACAATAAGACGCACTTTTTTTCCCCCAGAAGTGGGGGAAAAAAGTCCCTGCGTCTTATGGTCCAAATATAGCCTACACATATACTGTAAAAAAGTTTTTTTACTTGCCCGGCTCTGTGTGGTCTCTGTGTGCTTGCCCGGCTCTAAAATGGTTCTAAATGCTGCTGTTTACTTTACAGGGTTGATTACATGTGTTTATGACTGTGATGTTGGGTTTTAATGCACATAAAATATTTTAGGACACTATTTGTTTCAGAATCTTTTTTTCTTCATTTCCCTTCTCTAAAAACTGGTGCGTCTTATGGTCCGGTGCGTCTTATGGTCCGAAAAATACGGTATTTTCTTAATGCACTTAATACTCCTGTTTTTCAAAAGGAAAACTTTTAGAAAAAGAAATGTACCTGAAAATGGCAGGGTTGCAGACATGCTTTGGATCCAATGCTTCTCCCTGTATAAATTCATAGCATAGTCCATTATTGAAGGTACAGTAGAGTTGTGGTGCACAGCCATGAGCCTGTAATACTCGGAAACTCTTCACTTCCTCATCCCGATCGACTAACAACTCAGTCTTATTGCCATAAATTCGCACCAAAACTACATCCTCCATTGCATTACCCACGTAACAGCCAATAAGTTTATTTGTGATTCCATCTGTGAAGACCTGCACACAAAAAAAAAAAAAAAAAAAAAGAAAGAAATGGGAAGAAAGGCATTATATACACTCAAAGAACTAAATAAGAGATAACATGAAAATAAATACCAATTAAAAGCAAATATTTAATATAAAAGAACTTTTGAATATAATTTTGCCTAACATGTCTATAATTTTAATTCTGGATTTTAAAAAATAGCAAGTAGAGGGAACACAAGATGGCGGCATAGGTAAACACACCTAAACTGCTGCCATGCACAACAATTTCAAAACTACAACTAAAAGACAAAACATCTATCACCCAGAGCCACGGGAGGGCTGGCTGAGTGGAAGTTCTACAACCAGATGGAAAAAGAGAGGAGCCTTCAATGCACAAATGCTGAAAAACTGAGGTACGGGGCACACAATACAGGCTGGCAGGCTGAGGGGATTGGGGGACTGTAGGCCCTGCTATCTTTGAGGGCGTGGCAGTCAATTAGCATACTCCCTACTTATTGCCTGTGGGCAACACCATCTTTGTGGGTAGGGCAATCAATTAGCATATTCTCTCCTTACTGGCTGTGGGCACCACCATCTTTGAGGGCATGGCAGTCAATTAGCATATTCCCTCCTTATTGGCTGTGGGCAACACCATCTTTGAGGGCATGGCAGTCAATTAGCATACTCCCTACTTATTGCCTGTGGGCAACACCATCTTTGTGGGCAGGGCAATCAATTAGCATATTCTCTCCTTACTGGCTGTGGGCACCACCATCTTTGTGGGCAGGGCAATCAATTAGCATATTCCCTCCTTATTGGCTGTGGGCAACACCATCTTTTAGGGCATGGCAGTCAATTAGTATATTCCCTCCTTATTAGAAACGATAATATCAATTATACTGTTTAATCTTGAACTTTTTATAGCATTGTCTTTAATTTGTGTTCCTTATGCAACTAGTATTTCTACACAACTTTTGATAGCTATTAATTACATCTCAGTCTACCTTTTACATTGCAAATGAATGTGTCTATATTCTATATTCTACATACACATACACATACGCATACACATCTTGATTCCAGTCAAGGGCACATGTCTGGGTTGTGAGCTCGATCCCCAGCAGGGGGTGTGCAGGAGGCAGCTAATCAATGATTCTCTCTCATCACTGATGTTTCTGTCTCTCTCTTCCTCTCTAAAATAATAAAAATTAAATTAAATTAAATTAAAATAAAATATTCATTGGTTACAATTCCCAGTCAGGGTACATGCCAGGGTTCCAGGCTCGATCTCTGGAAGGGTCCATGCAGGGAGGCACAGTAGGCAGCCAATCAATGCTGATGTTTCTCTCTAATTGATGTTTCTCTGAGTCTCTCCCTCTTCCTTCTTAAAAAAAAAAAAAAAAAGTCAATGGAAAAATATTCTTAGGTAAGGATTTTTAAAAATGTAGCCCTAACCAGTTTGGCTCAGTGGATAGAGCGTCGACCTGCAGACTCAAAGGTCCCAAGTTCGATTCTGATCAAGGGCATGTACCTTGGTTGCAGGGACATCCCCAGTAGGGTGTGTGCAGGAGGCAGCTGATTGATTGATGTTTCTCTTTCATCAATATTTCTCTTTCTCCCTCTCCCTTCCTCTCTGTAAAAAAAAAAAAAAAAAAAAAAAAATCAATGATATATTTTTAAAAGAATAAATATTTTTAAATGCAGCAGAACTGTATATTTTAAGTACTTTTATGTAATCATTACAAGTGAAAATTTGAATATTCATTCCAAAAACACTATACTAATTTTTTTCCATTTGTACTGTACATCAAAGTGGGAATTTCAAATAACAGATATATTGTTTGTTTTTTTGATTCAGGCATCCACTATATAATAGTACTCAATAGTGGTTAATAATTGTCATGAAAGGTAGCATTTATTTCATTCTCACAACCCTGAAGTAGAACATTTGGATCTATTTTATAACTAAGGATACTGAGGCTTAGGAAAGGTAAGTAACTTGACCAAGATAACACATCTAGTTAAGCAAAAAGCCTGGACTCAGAAACAGCAATATGTTCAAACCCCTGTTCTTGACCACTATAATATACTACTTATTACAAAATTAAGTTAATACAAGTACTGCATAGCAATTGATCTCATTGAGACACTAAAATAAGAAAAAATATCTTTACTTACAATGCCACGTAATAATTAAGGCCTTTCTATCCTAACCAATCTTTCCCATCATCTACTATAGGTACCAAGTTATCAACAGAAAAAAATCACGAGTTAGTGAAACAACCTTATCCAACATTGCAGAGAAAAATTCAGAAACCAGAATATTCCAAACAAGGTTTCATCAATTTTTTTAGAAGAAAAACAATTTTAAGAGTCACCCTAGAATTATTCCATTAGGCCGAAAAGATCTCACTTGATTCTTTATGCTTTTTTCAAGGATCTTCCAAAAAAAAATGAAGTCAAAACTCCACATCTTCATATAAGATAGGGAGTTGTTACATAACAAAAGAGAAGCTGAAGTGAATCCCTTTTCTAAAATGTCACAGGTTTAAAAAGTAATGCAAATTTATGTTTAGAAGAACTTGAAGCAGAATTTTTTTTTTTTTTTGGGGGGGGGCAAAGCTTTTATTTTTAAGAAATTAATCTTACAGAAATGGCTTCCTTGCCTTAATCATAAAATACAAACAAACTTGTCTTAATCAAAGAGCAGTAATTCATGAGTTCCCATCCCAGATATGCTACTTACAAACTGCAAGTTCAATTTCATGAACTATAAAATACATGTTAATAGTCTATATCTAACTCACAGGATTGTTGGGAAAATGTATTTGAAAATGCTTTATAAACAGTAAAATATTATTAGAAAGCACTGCACCTTAAACTTTTCAGATATTTATACTCCAAAAAGCTCACTACCCTTTTTGCACTTTATTATTTAATCTTATACAAGTAGAAAAACCATATCATTTGTTAAAACCCTATCTAAATGAGATGTATTGTTCCATGTGTCTGTAAGTTTTGAGCAAAGAATGAGCCCTCTATCATTCTGAGTGCATCAAAGTCTTTTTTGCTTGCTTCTGGATTTCTGGGTATGTACTGAATTGTTCAGCTGGCAGGAGTAAAACGAATATTACTAGAGTAAGTTTCTAAGGTGTGTGTAAAGCATATTTTAAATCATATAAGAATTTTAGAAAAAAATATTTGACAAGAATTGAACTATGTATATTACTGACATTGTTTTAATCTGTTGAGCACATGATACATACTTCTTCTAATTCTGAAATGTGAGGTATGATTTTTATTTTGTACCTCAAAGAAAATAAAAGCAAATTAAACAATATATATTCCCAATGAGACTTACTAGGGAAATCCTGAAGCATCACAAAAGAATGTGGAAGTCAAACCTAAATTGAGAGATGAATAACCATCAATTCAGCTTGATGATTCCAGCTTCTATATCAAAAGCTTTGCTTGCACAATGAGGAAATGTATTTCTAATCATCATCTCTACAACAAAACAAGTGGTGGTATTTACCTTCACTTACAAATAAGTATATTAGAGGTTTGGATTATGGCTCCAAAGGTCTTACTAGAGAGACAGAATGTTCAATCACAAGTACTTGCCCACAACAAAAAAGTTTGACGTCACAACATTTTTGTCCCTTTTTAACATATTTGCTGGTTTTAAGAGAGGGAGGGGGAAGGAGAGAGAGGGGAAGAGAGGACGAGGGGGGTGGGGGGGAGAAAAAAGGGAGACCCTGGCCCCTGTGGCTCAGTATATTGGAGTATCCTCCTGTACACCAAAAGATCAAGGGTTCAAATCCCGGTCTGGGCACCTACCCAGGTTGCAGACACTAATCCCTATTCAGCAATCCTATCAGAGGCAAGCAATAAATGTTTCTCTCACATCAATATTTCTTTCTCTTTCTTTGTGTGTGTGTCTGTCTCCCTGCCTCCCTTCCTCCCCCTCCCTTTCTCTCTCTAATATCTTTTTTTTTTAATTAAAAAAGAAAAATAAAGAGCCTATCTAAATGATTGTTTGGAGAATTAAATGGTAACAAATATAGATCATCTAACTCAAACCAGCACATAATACCTCAGGGTGTCTATTATTACTGTTCAACAAATCAGAAACTCCAGTCTTCAATGCTTCAAACTTTAAAATCTCTGCTTCAAAAATAACTAGTTTGCCAGCACCAGAGTTTATTAGGAGGTATCATGGCTTCAACTAATACCTGTTTAATTTATAACTGACTGACAGAATACAAATCATTTCAATAAATATAAAAACCTACAATAAACTACAAATAAGTTAATGAACAATTAACTAAAAAAGTCTGGGGTTTCATTAAGATATTCCTTAAAGGAAATATATCATTAATTTTTTTTTAAATCACACATGAAAACTATTTGGATTAACACTGTTCTACATAGTTAGCTAATAAACCCTCCCTTATAATTTCAAAATTTTTGCCTAACAAATTTTTCCTTATAATTTCAAAATTTTTGTCTAATAAATTTTTCCCCCAAAAACATATGAGTCTTTTTAATCTGCTCAAAAACTCTTCTAGGCAATAAGAACTGAAACTAACACTCAAGAAAGCTTGAGTGTCAGGAAGTGTGCTGTTCATGTTTTATTCATCTTTGTATTATAGATGGCTACTTTAGCAAAGAATCTGAGATACTGTCAACAACATCGTTGAATAAATTAGTCAATAAAACAAAGGCAGGTGATTTGGCTACTTCAACGGTCTTAAACCATACTGCTCAAATTTGAAAACAAACTCCGAATATCCTAGCCTTTAAAATGGTGTCTTCAAGGAAAAAAAGGAGGTTCATTTTCATATACAGTCCCTGAAACTCCAAAAGTTAAAAACAAATCCAGTCAAAATAAATCCCATGTATATTACTACATCATAACGTACTTAGAAATTACTAGGAAACAAATAGGTGAATAATGTATTCCCCCCCCTCCAGTTTTTGTCCATCTCTGAATACAAGTGTCTCCAGAAAAGAAAAAAAGAAAAAAAAAACGTTCCCAAGATACGGATGGCTCATTGTTAATGTCACTAAGGCGACTTAAAATAAATATCGATCCAAATACAACAAACGTGCGTAGCGTTACCTGAGAGAATCCAACCTAGTGGTCACCCTGGGGTCCGGCAGTCTGGCCAATGGGAGGATTTGAGAAGGCCAGACGCAGGGCGAGGGATCAATGGGAGTGAACCGCGGTGGGGAGGAGGGGAGGAAGGGATCAGAGAGGATTAATTTACAGCCTTTACCGGCGGAAGGAGAAGCGAGGGTGGCCTGGCCGCCGGGCGCGAGGATCCCTACTGTACAGGGGGGGAGGGGGAGAGAGAGAAACGCCGTTCATTTTGCTTTTAGAACGGACGCCGGAGTGGGGGGAGGGGCGGCCATCCACAAGGATCCCCCGGGGGCGGAAAGGGACGGTCACGGAAGGCGGCCGCTTCCAGGCCCAGAAAACGTGCCCTCGGGGCTGCTTCCACCTGCGAGGAGGAGGAAGGGGGAGTGACCTTCCTCGGCGGGGGGAGGAAACACGGGGTCCCAGTTCCCAGGGACACACACACACACACACACACACACACACGATCTCCGGGAACGGAAAGCGTTGTGAAAGCCCCCGTTGGCGCGGGGCCGGGCTGGAGCGCGGGCGGCGGCGGCGGCGGCGGCGGGGTGGGCGTTACCTGCAGGGTCACCTCCTGGGGGTCCCAGTGCGGCCGCAGGTGCTGCAGCAGGCTCAGGGCCCCCTCCCGGCAGCGCTGCTCCTCCTGGTCCTGCACCGTGACGTCCAGCTTGGGCACCTCCGGGGAGCCGGGCGGGACGTGGATGTAGTTGGCCATGGCCCAGGCGACGGCCGAGACCACCACGACGACGACCGCGACGGCGACCACGAGAGCGGCGGGCGCCGACAGGCTGCTGGGTCCTTCCGTTCCCGGGGCGCCCTCGCGGGAGGGCTGCGGGCGCTCGGACCGACGGAGGAGGTGCGGGGTGCGGGGTGCGGGGGGGGATCGGGGGTGCAGTAGGAGGAATGGCTGAGAGCGACGACGACGAGTCCGGCCGGGAGTCTGGACAACAACTGAAGTGAAGCCGAGGCTGCTCTCGGGAAAAATTCCTTTCGCCTGCGTCCCTCCGAGCGCCGGGGGCCGCGGAGCATGCCGGGACTGGCCTGACGCTGGCGTCACGCGCGGGGGGCGGGGCCTCGCTGCGTCAGAGCCGGACCCGACACAATGGGCCCCCCGCCCCCACCCCCACCCTCTGGCTCTTCAGTTGGGCTGCGCACTGCCGATCTGACAAAAACTCGGGGCTCCTCCTCCGGAATTGAGCCTGAGCCCGGCCCAGACCCCAAAAGGCATTGAAGCTTCAGCTCCCCGGATTAGGAGAGAGTCTGGTTTGGGGTCTGGGTTTGAGGTAAAGTGTCCCCCTGGGAAGCAGGGACAGGTCCCCAAAGAACCCCTGGGCCAGCCTCTGGATTGGGCCTGAATCCAGGCAAACTGGACTAACAGGTTCGCGGTGACCCGGGAGCTGCTGTGTAACTGGGGACCTACCCTAGTTGGGTTGGCGACTAAATTCCCATGGATACTAAGTTCATGGTCTAGGCAAGCAAGATATTTGGGTAAGACAAGGACAGCGCTTTAAGATTTTTTTTTTATTTTTTTTAAATGCATTTTATTGATTTTTTTATAGAGAGTAAAGGAAAGGAATAGTTAGAAACATCGATGAGAGAGAAACATTGATCAGCTGCCTTCTGCACACTACCCACCAGGGGTGTGCCCGCAACCAAGTACATGCCCTTGACCAGAATCGAACCCAGGACTTTTCAGTCCACCGGCCAAAGCTCTATCCACTGAGCCAAACCGGTTTCGGCTATTTTTATTTTTAATGTCAGATGTTTTACCATAGTTGAGAATTGATTCAGAGCCAGGAAAATCGGGTTATAGTGCGGAATGAGGAAGGAAAGGAAAGGAAAGGAAAGGAAAATAGTTTTAAGGCTCGGCGCTAGGCTGTCTATCGGATTCCTGTTAGGGGAATAACTGGAGACTGAATAATCCACAAGTAATTTATTGGGACCAAGTTTTTCTTATGATTGATGAAAATGGACTGAGATTTGATCTCCGTCTATATCTTACCTATAGCACTGAGGACTTGGTGAATAGGTTTGTTAGAGGTAAATTAAATCATTAACTGGATTCAGCTTAATATTCAAAATGTTTAATTACCTCACAAGCGTGAGTTGTTCTGATCAGAAAAACGTACTTTGTAAATCACAAAGTAAACGGCTCACTGTCCATAATGGTAAATAGCATAAACTAAAAAGAGGAAAGAGAAAATATAGTCTCTCTTTCTCTCTCTCTCTCTCTATATATATATACATATATATGTGTGTGTATATATGTGTGTATATATATCATATATATGTATGTGTATGAATGTATATAGCATAAACTAAAAAGAGGAAAGAAAAAATATGGCTAATATGCAAAGTGCTAATATGCAAAGTGTCCCCTTGGGAGTTCGACCAGGAGAGCGAGAGTTCGATCACTCGCTATGATGTGTGCTGACTACTAAGGGGCGGTGCAGAACAAAGGAAGGCCCAAATGAGCCCTGATCGCTGGCCTAGGGACTCACCCCATTCATGAGTTTTGTGCACCTGGCCTCTAGTTTTTATAATATAGCAGCCCTGCCCACCACTGCTTGTAGCTCTCGAATGTTTGTAGCTCGCTGCCCAGCTCTCCTGCTGTTTGGTCCTTATGTGAGAGCATCCCAGACCAATTTGCATATTACTCTATTATAAGGATAGATCTGAGCCCAGCCAGAATGGCTCAGTGATTGAGGGTCAACCTATGAACCAAGAGTTCACAGCTTGATTCTGGTTCGGGGCACATGCCCGGTTGCAGGCTTGATGCCCAGTGTGGGGCATGCAGGAGACAGCCGAACAATGATTCTCTCATCATTGATGTTTCTCTCTCTCCCTGCCCTTCCCTCTCAGAAACCAATAAAAATAAATGTATATGCCTAAACCGGTTTGGCTCAGTGGATAGAGCATCAGCCTGCAGACGGAAAGGTCCCAGGTTCGATGATTACAATCAAGGGCACATACCTTGGTTGTGGACACATCCACAGTAGGAGATGTGCAGGAGGCAGCTGATCGGTGCTTCTCTCTCATCGGTGTTTCTAACTTTCTATCCCTCTCCCTTCCTCTCTGTAAAAAATCAATAAAATATGTTTAAAAAAAAAAAAAGTGCTGCCTATTTAAAAAAAAATAAATGTGTAAAAATATGGATGAAAAAGAGGTGCTGTAATAAATTATAAATTCCTGTCTGGTCATGGTGGGTAGTCAAAAGCATTTTTTTAAAAACTGCAAAACTCATTATCTGGGGCATTTAAGGTCTGGTTTCCTGGCAATTGTTCTCAAATTTGGCTCAAATAAACTCATAAAAATTCTCTACAAGTTTAGACATTTCTCACATTGACAAAAATTAGGAAAGGATAGACTAGTCAATAAATGGTCCTGGAACAATAGCTCTTCATATGGGAAAATTTTTTATTCTTTTATGTGTAAAAATTAATTATAGAAAATTAAAAACCTAAATGTGATATGCAAAATTTAAAAAACATATAAGGTTGTTTTTTGTTTTCAATTGCAGTTTTCATTCAGTATTATTTTGTATTACAAAATGGTTATAAATGTCTGGGGGTTTTTTGCCCTAGCTGGTTCACTCAATGGTTAAGAGTGTCGGACTGAACACCAACAGGTCAAGGGTTCGATCCTGGTCAAAGGCAGGTACCTGAGTTTCAGGTCAATCCTTTTCTTGGTAGGAACTAGGAAGGGAGAGAAGGGGGGCACAGCTGAAGGGCTTTCACTTTATAATATGCATTTACGTTTTCCCATTTTTTTCATAGATTTACCCCCTCCCCCCATTTCTTTTTTCTTTTCTTTCTTTCCTTTTTTTTTTTTTTTTTTTTTTTTTTTTTTGTGTGTGTGTGTGTGTGTGTGTGTGTTAATCCTCACCTAAAGATATTTTTTCCATTGCTTTTCAGAGTGAGTGGGAGAGAGGGAAGGAGAGAGGTGGGGAAGAAGGGAGAGGAAGAGAGAGAGAGAGAGCAGGTGCTAGGAAGAAACATTGATGTGAGACACACATGGATTGTTCTCTTCATATATATTTTCCCCCTCATCAATAGTATAAACAAAACAATGCTGAATAATGGTCTCATTCAGGAACCTACTATACTCTAATTATACTGAACTCTCCTGCCTGACCACTTTCTAAGTCATAAGCCAACCCATTAATTATCTTTAGCCTTGAAACAAATCCTTAACTACAGGGCATCATTAAAACTGTCCAGCTCCAACCGGTTTGGCTCAGGGGATAGAGTGTCAGCCTGTGGACCAAAGTGTCCCAGGTTGGATTCTGGTCAAGGGCATGTACCATGGTTTCAGGCTCCTCCCCTGCCTGGACCCTGGTCAGGGAAGCAACCAATAGATGTGTTTCTCTTACATTGATGTTTCTCTCTGACTTTCCCTTTCTCTTCCATTCCCTCTAAAAATCAGTGGAAAAAATATCCTCTGGTGAGGACTATTTATATCTCCCTAAATGACACAAACAAAATATTAAATTAAGGCCAATCCTGTTTTATGGAACATATTCTTCTATAAACCTGTGGCAAACATTTCTCAAATTATTTTTATTACAGTGTAGAGATGAATAAAATTGTATTTAAGTGTACATGATGATTTGATACAATCATTGATATCCTGATAGATACTGCATCAAATATATAACTGGCTTTGGGTAGTATGGACATTTTAGCAGTATTCATTCTCCAAATTCATGAACACAGATGTCGTTTTTTATTATTATTATTGACTTCAGAGAGGAAAGCATAGACAGAGAAACATCAATGATGAGAGAGGATCATCAATTGGCTGCCTCCTACACTCCCACCCGCCCCTGCACACCAGAGATTGAGCCCACAGCCTAGGCATGTGTCCTTGACCAGAATCGAACCTGGGACCCCCGTCTGCAGGGAGATGTTCTATCCACTGAGCAAAACCAGCCGGGAAACAGATAACTTTTTATTTATGTGTATCTAATTTTTTTTTAGCAATTGCCATAATTTATTGAATCAGTCTATTTTCAGTAGGTTTTTAGTGTGTTCCAGTTGTCCCCTAATATAATTATTTAAAATGTCTTTTGGTACTTCTGAAATGGGAATTCAATTAAGAGACTTTGTGTAGCAGATAAAATGAAACTGGTTATGTCAAATAATACCACTGAGTGTTATACGCTGCCAAGTAAATAGCAAGGGTAATTTACTTGGGAAATGTTCCTTTGAATCTCATTTGAAATTCTAGAGCCTAAGTAAAGATGATTCTGACCAATATGGAATAGACCCTTTACCAAAATTCTGGAGTCAAAGTCTTTAACAACCAAAGTTATTTTTGACATTTGCTACAAACGAACTGGACAACAATTCAGACCTGAACAGACAAAACAGAAGCAGAGGAATAAATACACGAAATAGTCTGACAGCTGTCAGAGAGCAGTTGGGAAGGGGAGACTGGATGAAAGGTGAAGGAATTAGCCAAAGAGCATATATGCATATCCCATGGATGCAGACAACAGAGTGTGGTGATGGCAGAGGGAAGAGGGGACTAGAATGAGAACATCTATAATAGTGTCAACAATAAAAATAAAGAAAAAAAATTCAGACCTGAACTGAAATCAAACTACTTATGGTCCCCACATCCCACTTTGTTTTTAATTCATGTTTAAATCAGATACATTCATTTCTTTGCTTATAAAGAGGGTTCCAGATTCTGATGAAAATGCAAGATAAAATTTGGTATAGGTAGGCTCTCATTTATCTTTCTAACATCTGAAAAAATTTGAATTCCAAAATACATAAAAGTTTATTAGTTTCTGATAAGGGCATAGACTTGTAATAGTTAAGATTTTTAATAATGTGTACTATGTCCCAGGTTATTCTAAGTTTTATTTCTTTTAAATGAATTCTTCTCACAAAACTTATGATAAAGATACAGTGGTTATTTTCATGTTTACAGATGAGGAAACTGACATGCAGAAAGGAGAAATAACTTGCAGAGATAATAAGGGGCAGTTTCTAGATAATATATTGGCTCCAATCAGACAGCTGGACTAGATAAACTGGCTTTTGAATCAGAACTCAAGCTTTGCTTAGCAGATAGGTAAAACCAGGCACATTTAATGACTACTCATACTCAGTGTTTTCATTGTAAAATGCAAATAATATTACAAACTAATCAGATTATTACCTGGATTAAATAAATCATGTAAGTCACAGCACAGTGGCACATAGTTCCTACTCAATATATATTTTCTATCAATAGTTCTGGTCAATTTAAATCAACCTAAACTATCAATCATAATGGTGACCTTAAAATACACTGTACTTACAATACATAAGCAATTTGTATTTTGCATCAATAAAAGAAAAATGTATATTGGAATTACCTAGGACCATGTTTATACCTTTTAAAAATATATCCAAACGAAATCTATTTTTTTCTTGTACCATGGTTTGATCCATATAACACAGTGTCTGACACTGAGTAGGTTATCAATAAATCTTTCTTATCACAACACTTGATAAACAGTGTTGTAAAGTTATAAAGAGTCAACCACGTGCTTCGAATTGTAGAATGTTGATTCTGAGTCCACGTGAAATGTACATCCCAGAGAGCCTTAGCTGATAATGACAGATGATAAGAATGTTAATGTGTTCACTGACTTCCTGTAAACAGTAGAGTCCATAGTCCATATAGCAATAGTTGTTAAGACCTTACCATACTTACCTGGCAAGATGTCTAACAAAGGGTAAAAGTTCAGAGCTTTCCTTCCCATTTCAAATCCCTTAGGCCACTCTAGTGAGTCGAAGTGAGTCCAACTAGGCTGAATTTTCAATAACTGAATATGACTGGAAAACTCTGGAGTCTGACTGGAATGTCATTAAGAAATGAGTCAGGGATTTGATGGAAGTGTTGAAGTAATTTAAAAAAATATGTGTTATGTTTATACTGTATGAGAGGGAGACTACTTATTAAACCATCCTATATAATAAAACCCTAATATACAAATCAACCGAACGGTGGAACAACCAGTCGCTAAGATGTGCACTGACCACCAGAAGGCAGACTCTCAACACAGGAGTGTTTGTGGTCCCACATGGGGAGCCCCTCTCAGCCAGAAGCTGGACTCATGGCTGGCGAGTACAGCAGTGGTGGTGGGAGTCTCTTTCACCACTGGGCAGCTCTAAAGATTGCCAGCTTAGGCAGAGAGGGGGCCTAAGTCCCTTAAGGGGTCCCAGACTGTGAAAGGGTGCAGGCCCGGCTGAGGGGACCACCACCCCTCCCCCACCCAGTGCACGAATGTGATGCACCAGGCCTCTGGTTTATGTGTATTTTTCTGGCAAAGGAGCTTTGAAACATTTTTAAAGCCCTTAAAGATTTTAAGAACCCATAAGGTACTTCAGAAGAAAATAATGTATAGTATACGTGACTCATCTGAAACTCAAAAATTGAACTGGAATGTCCTGAATTCCCAGTTCTTGTCTCTATGGTTTCAAAGAATGAAGCCACGGACAAAAGGTGATAAGTGAAAAGTACAGAAACTTTATTGCAAACAGACTACCTCTAAAACCTAATTCTAAATTCTAAGCCTGAGATTCCCTCCTGGATGGACAGAGGGGCCCCTGAGAAGGGTGACAACTGCTTTCTTTGTCTTGAGGCATTAAATAGGCTGCATTTGTTTGTGTGAACTGACCTCTTCTTATTGGTCATTTTACGGCATATAATTCATTTTCAAAGCTCAAAGCACATGTGGTGTTCCCCATTTTCTCTCCCCTTACCTTGTTGGTTGGAGTCACTGTTGATTTATCTTACAGCTCTCCCAGTTGTGTTGGCAGAGAAAGCCTTATCTTATAGCCTCCCAGCTACTCAGGCCAGGGCTACTTTTGGCCTCACTTATGGTCACTTTAATTGCTCAGGCCAGAGATACTCCTGTCCTTGGTTTATGGCTGTCTTAACTGCACAGGCCAGATATATTTACATTTTCCTGTGGCATTTCTTTATTCTCTGTACAAGTAAGATAAACACCCTGGTGTCTTCATGTCTCCATTATGTATTCCTCGCCTATAGACCCCTTTTTTATTCCTAACCTAAACCTGACTAATTAAGCTAGCTGTCTAACCCTTTCAATACTTACATTAGTAACAAACAGTGTGCCAAATCTAACACAGTATTTGTCTCAATTTTATCATGCTAGAAATAGTACTTGTGACCTGTGATTAATAATTTATAACAAAAACAGTAGAACATCTGACGTATGTCCCTCCTTCAGTTTGTGCCTGAATAAAATGCCTACTCAGATTTCAAAACCAGTCCAGATCAACAAAATAAAAGGCAAGTTACAGAATGGAAGAAAATATTTGTGAACCATATATCTGATTAGGGATTACTATCCAAAATATGCAAGCAACTTACACATTTGACTTTATTTTTTCAATTCAACTGTGAAAAAATAAAGTCAAATAATTTGGTTTAAAATGGCAAAGCACCTGGAAAAATATTTCCCAAAGAAGACATAGTAATGCCAACAGTTGCAAGAAAAGGTATTCAGCATCACTAATCATCAGAGAAATTCAAAATAAAACCACAGTGACATATTACCTCTCACCTGTTAGAATGGTTGCAATTAAAAAGATGAGATAACAAGCGCTGGTAAGTGTGGAGAAAAGGGAACATGGTACACGCTTGGTGGGAGTATAAAGTAATACAACCATTATGGAAAACAGTATGAAGTTTTCTAAAAATTCAAAATAAAGCTACCAAATGATCCAGTAATCTCACTTCTGTGTATATATCTGAGGGGGAAAAATGAAATGACCATCTTGAAGAAATAGGAGAGACAACTTCACCCCCATGTTCACTGCAGCATTATTTACAATAACCAAAACAGAAACAACCTAAGCGTCCATTGAGGTTCCATGGGTAAAGAAAGTTTGATATATACATTATTCAGTCATAACAAAGCAAAGAAAAAAATCATGTCTTTTGTGACAGCATGGACGTACCTGGAGGGCATTATGCTGTTTGAAATAAGTCAGACAGAGAAAGACTAATATTGCATGATCTTATTTAGAGGTGGAATCTCAAAAAAAAAAAAAAAAAATCATAGAAACAACAGCTTGGTCATTGCAGGGAGTGGGTGTAGACTGAGTGAAGGTGGTTAAAGGTTGTACAACTTTCCAGGTCTGAGTAAGTTATGCAGATCTAATGTACAAAATGGTGACTATAGTCAACAATACTGTATTGTAAACTTGAGAGTTGCTGAGAATAAGTTTTAGAAGTTCACACACACACACACACACACACACACACACGAAACCATGTTAGGTGATGGATGTGTTAACCAACCTTATATGTGTTAACTAACCAAAATGCATAACCTATCCGTACCTCAAATCATTATATTGTATTCCATAAACTACACAATGCTATATGTCAATTATCTATAATAATAAAAGTGTAATGTGCTAATTAGACTGGACATCCTTTTGACAAAGCCAGGGCTGCGAGGGAAGCCCAGGTCTCGGGTGCCAGAGGGAAGCCGGTGCCAGCAGCCAGGGGAAGGAAGGCCTGCTCTTGCACGAATTTTGTGCATCAGGCCTCTAGTATCTTAATAAAGCTGGGGGCAGAGGGAATAAAAATATTTTGGAACTAGATAGAGGTGGTGGTTGCATGACATTATGTGTACTAAATGACACTGTTTTGTATGGTTAATTTTATATAATTTCAATTTCATATAACTAAAAAGGAAGGAAAAAGACCAGTATAAATAGTATCACCTTTAGTCAAGTTAAGAGTATCATTTTATGTTATAATTCTCTGTATATGTTTTTTTCCCTAACTGGATGTTCTTAAGAACTAGATTTTGTTTTAGTATCCTCTACATAGCACAATGCTTGACACATTGTAGTCATTTAAAAAGTGGTTGACTTAATGAATTATTATAACTAAGGCCTATGTATTTCTTCTCATCATTAAAGGTTGACTGTTTTTGATAACTAACACATTTTGGAGAAGTCGTTATGTTCCTGAACTTGAAGTACTGAATGAGTTTAGGTTACTGAGACCCTTTTTCATAAGGTTACCGGAGATTTACCTAACAGAACTGATAATTAAATTTATTGTTCACAAAATTACTGACACTCACATAGCTATTAAAATCATGGAAAACACCTAAGTTGCGTTGGCTCTTTAAAAATCACTGTTTACTTCAGTCTGTGACGAATTTATTACTGTGAAGCCAATAAACAGTTCTAAAAGAGCTTAATTTCCCAGTAACGTGATAGTGAGCTACAAGGTGGAATATGACCTAAGGCTTATAATTCTACACTGAGTGTTTAACTTCTTCAAGTAACTCATTAACTACCTGTATTGCAAATATGAAGTTCATGATGATTCTGAAATAACCAAATTACTAATAATAGTTTTGGGAAATGGAAAACCCCTCATGCTTTTATACTGCTAGGGTACTAGACTGATTGTGAGTTGGCTTTCTGTTCACTAAGATATTCTCTCAAGTTTTTCCTTTGTGTTTAATGATTCCAGTTTCAAACATTCCACAATTGGGTTTGTAAAACCTTGAACTTTGTTTTGTGACTCATACCAATGGAACTTTCTTTCAACTTGATACAAATGAAAATGTGCATGGAAATATTATTCAAAGGAAGAAACACAGTGACGCAGTGATGAATTAAAAAGCAAATTTGCCAAAACCGTTTTGGCTCAGTGGATAGAGCATCAGCCTGTGGACTGAAAGGTCCCGGGTTCAATTCCAGTCAAGGGCATGTGCCTTGGTTGCGGGCGCATCCCCAGTAGGGGTGTGCAGGAGGCAACTGATTGATGTTTCTTTCTCATCGATGTTTATAACTCTATCCCTCTCTCTTCCTCTCTGTAAAAAAAAAATCAATAAAATATATTTTTTTTACAAAATGCAGATTAAAACCACGAGTCACTATATAACCACTAGAGTGATTATAATTAAAGAAAAAAGCAAATTTAATATTTTTAAAAATATATTTTTTGTTGATTTCAGAGAGGAAAGAAGAGGGAGAGTTAGAAACACCATGATGAGAAAGAATCTTTGATGGGCTGCCTCCCACATCCCCCCCACCACCACCACCACCACTGAGGATGGAGTCCACAACCCCGGCATGGGCCCTGGCCAGGAACTGAACCTTGATTGAAGTTCAATCACTGAGCCATGCCAGCTGGGCTCAAATTTTTAGTATTTTTTGTTCAGATTCTTGTATGTGAAGATATATCTTTTAGATTCTAACTAAAGGCATTGGCATTAATATGGTTATTTTTCATTTTTACAAGTCTGGTTGTAGGTATCTTCTGATCATTGACTTGGGTTAAGTGTCTATTGTAACATAAAATTTCCTCAAGTAAAGATGAAATATTTTCAGGAACAGTATTAAATGAAACTCCAGCATAGCAATAATATAGTAGATACTTATATCTATCTAATGTAAACATAAAATTTCCTCAAGTATCTTTTGTTTCTTGGTAAAAAAAAAAAAAAAAAAAAGACACCCCAATCCCTGAACTAATTATTTTACAATCTCAGAGTATTTAAACTGAACAGCAATTATATAATGTTCTTTCTTTTTGATACATAACTATGTTTTCACACACATAGTTGAGTATTACCTTAACCAAGGAAAGTGGGTAGTTGCACTGAACTGAGTTCAAATAAGACCTTTAGATGATTGCTATTAATATATGACATTAAAAGAAAAACAGAAGAATAATACTCTTTTAATGAGTAATAGATAAATATAACCAAAAGATCTAGGCCGATTACATCTGTGCCTCCTGGGAGCTAAAGTAATATGTTAGCTACTAATATGCTGACACTTATTGTTAATTACTGTCACTTATTGAAGATTACCCAAGGCCAGCCCGTGTACTTTGCACTTTACGAATATCATTAATTTTTACAAATACTCTGTGAAAGAGAATCATAATGAGGTACATAGCTTTCTTCAAGAAGAGAAAAACTTTTTACTAAAACTTGGAAATATTAGGCAATTGAATATTTTTAAATATTTTATTAATGATTTCAGAGAGGAAGGGAGAGGGAGAGAGAGATAGAAACATCAATGATGAAAGAGAATCACTAATCGGCTGCCTCTTGCATGTCCCCTATTGGGGATTGAGCCCACAACCCGGGCATGTACCCTGACCAGGAATTGAACTGTGACTTCCTGGTTCATAGGTTGGTGCTCAACCACTGAGCCACGCCGGCCAGGCTTGAGTCTATTTTTAAAGGATATTTCCAACATAATGGGCAATTATTTTCAGTTGTACCTTAACAGATGATGTACAATGCCATTTCTGAAATTCTGCTGATGGTTCTTGGAAAGAATAACAAGAGTGTGTCCAGGAAATGTTGAGCAGGTTAGTGAGGCATTTTGTAATGTTACTGCTTATAGAAAGATGAAAGTAACTGTGGCTCTTTACCAAGAGAATAGTTAGACATCTATCTTCAGGTATTAAAAAAGGGTATTTTGTACAGAACAGATAAGATTTTTTAATTATTACTAGAGACCTGGTGCATGAAATAGTGCACAGGTATGGTCCCTATGCCTGGCCTGTGATCAGGGGCATCTTCCCCAGCTGCCCATAGCTGGTCCCACACCCCGTCGCCACCCGCGGGCCTTGTGTTTGACACATGTGCCCCTGGTTCCCCGATCTCTAGCTATCTGAGCCTTCCAGTCAGTGGGAGGGACTGAGAGGTCAATCTTCCCTGCCTGCTTGCTGGTCCCACCCCCACCATGGGTCACCCTCTGTGGGGTGACTGTGGGGCGGGGGCCTTGGCCTGGCGCCACCCGTGTCCCCTGCCACTCACCCCTGGGTCTCCACTCACCATCAGGCAATTGGAGCCAGCCAGGGGGGAAGGGCCAAGAGGTGGTCAGTGTGCCTCATAGTGACTGGTCAAGCGATTGTTCTGGTTGTTCTGCCATTGGGGTCAATTTGCATATCACCCTTTTAATATATTGGATTTTACTTCAAAAAAAATATTAATTAAAGGGGGAAGGAGATTTTATGAGTGAATTATTTCACTTCCCATTGCAATAAGTGCTCAAGGTTAACAGGGTAGAGAGTTTGCTTTCATTCTTTTTATTTTTATATACTTTTTTATTATTTCAGAGAGGAAGGGCGAGGGAGAGAGAAAAACATCAATGATGAGAGAGAATCATGGATTAGCTGCCTCCTGCATGCCCCACATTGAGGATAAATACCACAACCTGGGAATATGCCCTGATTGGGAATGGAATTGTGACCTCCTGATCAGTGCTCAACCAATGATCTGCACCAGCCAGGCTGTTTCATTCTTTTAAAATATATTCTCAAATAAATATAAAACAGCCTTGCCAAAAAATGAGAGAAAATGAAAAAAAAAGAAATGAGGATGAAGTAGAGAATGGAAAAATCATAAAGAGTAATTATCAAAGATTTCTTTAAGATGTAAATGCAGCCCTGACCAGTTTGGCTCAGTGGATAGAGCGTCGGCCTGAGGTCTGAAAGGGTTCGATTCCGGTCAAGGGCATGTACCTTGGTTGCAGGCATATCCCCAATAGAAGGTGTGTAAGAGGCAGCTGATTGATGTTTCTCTCTCATCGATGTTTCTAACTCTCTATCTCCACCCCTTCCTCTCTGTAAAAAATTCAATTATATATATATTTTTAAAAAGAGGTAAATGCAAAGTAATTTAAGGTTATAGTCACTATTTTCTTATGAGAATAATGAAGTATGTCTAATATATGATCTGGCAAGCTTAAAAAACATCAGAAAAGCAATCACATGAGAAAGAAATAACCCAATGTTGATGAAAGTATGATGGGTATCCTATCTAATAAAAAGGGAATATGCTAATTGATCATCACTTTATCACAAAGATGGCTGCACCCACAACTGAGGCCAAGTTCCCATAAGGAGCCTTAATGAGCAATCAGTAGGGACCTGAAGCTATGCCCTCCCTCACCTCAGTGAGGCTTGATAGGACCTCAGGCCATGCCCTCCACCCAGCGGGGCTTGACAGGTGATCTCAGGCCATGTCTCTTCCTCCCCCCACCCCCCCACTGGTGGGGCTTGATGGAGGAACTCAAGGCATGCCCCTCGCACCAGTCTGGGCTGGGGGACCTCAGGCCCTGCCCCCTGTCCTGGCACTGGGCCAGGAGACCTGAGGCTATGTCCACTGCCTGGCAGGGCTTGAGAAAGGTGGGACTAGACAGGTCTGGATCTAGCCCAATTGTGGGAGGGGGGGGAGGCCTGGCTGGGTATGGGTCTCACACGATTTTGAGGCACATGTGGGTGAGCGGGGACTTGACTCTGGATCCCGTGGTGCACCCCAGACTCTGACAAGAAGCCCTGTCTTCTGATTCACTAATTCAATCCTCCAATTCTAGTCTACTGTTGAAACCTTCCATAGTGTTTTTTATTGTAGCTATATCACTCTAAATTTCCTCTTGATTCTTACATAAGTTGATTTTTTCATCCATTTAGTTTATGAATTGTATGACCCTTATTCTCAATTATTTTTCTGACAAATTGCATGCCTCCATTTCATTTAGTTCCTTTTCTGGAAATCCCTCCTTTTCTTTCCTTTGGGGATTGTTTCTTTGTCTCCCCATTTTTGCTCTCACTGAAGGATCTAGGCAATGAGTCACACTGGGCCTGTGACTGCAGTGGCAGGTGTGGCGGTGGGTTGCATGGTCACCAGTCCGGGGTTGATGTGTCGAACTTGGGAGTGATTCAGCAGTCACGGCACTTGGGATTGCTGCATGAGGCACCCAGTGTTACTGCATAGGGCTTGGCTCTTCACGAGCAGTTGTGCCTATGGTTGCTGCATTGGGCTTGGCAGTGGCTAGTGCGGTTGTGGCATCCAGGTTGCTGTGTAAGGCTTGGCTGCATAAGATTTGGCTGTTCACATATGGTCGCAGCGCCTGGGGCAAAAGTGTCTGATCAGTGGGAGGGGAGTGTTCCAGAACCCACAGGAACCTATGGTCATGGAGGCTGGAGTCTTGGTGTTTGTGAGTCCACAGCCGGGGTAGCAGGTCCCTGGCCAGAGTGGCTGTAGGGTCTAGGATAGTGTCCAAGGGAACCCTGGATGAAGGTGAGGCTGGGTTCCCAATCACAGCAGCTCTCCCCTTGAAGATGGTGCAGCCTCTGCGGCCACCCTGGGAGAGATTGTAGCAATAGCAGAGGCTGCCCCTAAAAGTCGTGCAGAATCTAACTGTCCCTCACTCACACATACCCCCCATACACACACTCACACATCCATGTACTCCCCTTTGCTTCCTCACTTACTCACACTCTCTCCCTCACTGCCATCCTGCTGGCCGCCATTTCCTTCCATAAAATATTTTGAACTAAAAAGTTATGAGACAGATATATTTATCACAGTAGTTTTATAAATAGTAGAAAAAGGGAAATAACAGAAATTCAATTATATCAATAGAAGAAAAATATATTAGCTATAATATGGTCACTTGCTAGGACATTATGTGTCATCAAAAAGATGTTTTTAAATAATCTGTACCAACATAGAAAAATGTGTTGACATATGGGTGGACTCTCAAAGAAACAGTTCAAATAACCAAAATAAGCCCTGGGTGGGTAGCTCAATTTGTTACAGGATGTGTTCCCCCTATGCCAAGATTGATGATTCAATTTCCAGTCAGGTCACATACAACAAGCAACCAATGAATGCATAAATAAATGGATCAACAGTAGATCTCTCTCTCTCTCATATTTCCTCTCTCTCTTAAAAAAAGAAAATATTAATAAATGTAACCAAATATTTTTAAAATTATAATAATTTACTTGGCTCTCCTCTAAAATTGTTAATAAATTCCCATTCATATACCCTGTACTACTTCGCACATCTCTTTTTTCTGTCATTTTCAATTTTCTATAAGCCCACTTATTTACATACCACAATCTATTTCCTCTTCCACTTTTCTCAACTGCTTTCCTTTTCTCCCTACCCCATTTTGTCAGTTGTAATATAAACAGAAATGTTACTGGAAAGACCTCCCAAACAGAAGGGCTAGGATTTTTCTACTGAGGGAGACCACAGTTTGCCATCTCAAACGAAGCTTAATGGGATATTGCTTTATATATATATTATTGATTTTTTACAGAGAGGAAGAGAGAGGGATAGAGAGTTAGAAACATCGATGAGAGAGAACCATAGATCAGCTGCCTCCTGCACACCTCCCACTGGGGATGTGCCCGAAACCCAGGTACACGCCCTTGAATGGAATGGAACCCAGGACCTTTCAGTCCGCAGGCCGATGCTCTATCCACTGAGCCAAACTGGTTTTGGGAGATAACACTTTTTAAAAGAAGGTTATATTTAAGAAACAAAAGACTGCATAAGAATCTTTGATTATCCTTTTTTGCCTGCCTAACAGAATAGAGAAACCTGCTCAAAATAAGGAAGCTATTCCACTTAGCTATTTCTCTTAGCTATTCAACTTAGCGTATGTGAGTTAAGTGCAAATCCAAACAGGCCTGTTTGGACTCCTCTGTGTACCATTGTTAATGTGTGACTCAGCAAGAATTTGTTTATCATGAGTTTGCTGTTTCTCACCTACCTATGATTTGTCTCTTTCCCTTTGAAATCCTAAACCCCTGACTCCTTCTTCCTTAGTCCAGAATAGGATATAAGCCTCAAAGGTCCATTGCATCCTCATTGCTCACATTCTTATAACCCTCCACATATAAATATAATAAGTTTGGTTGTTTCTTCCTATTAATCTCTCTCATGTTAATTTATTACTCCAGCCAAAGGAATTTACAAATGTGGGAGAAAAATTATTTTTTCTGCCCCACACTATAAAAATGAAAATTTCTATTGGAACTGAGGGTGAGAGCAGAGTTTGCCACCCAAAAATATGCTTTTTGGGATATTATTTTAAGCTGGTTATTTCAAAGAAATGAAAGACCCAGGAAAAAAAATCTTTGATCTTCTCTCTAACTTCCTAAAATAATTTAGATAAAGAAACTGCTCCAAAAAGCAATCTATCATCGTAGCAAATTATCTAAATAATAAAAACATAATATGCTAATTAGACTGGATGCCATACCGAAGGGAAGCCTGGGCCCTGGGTGCCAGAGGGAAGTCGGTGCTGGTAGCTGGAAGGAAGGCCTACTCTTGCAAGAATTTCGTGCATCAGGCCTCTAGCCTATATCACAAAAGGCCTGTGGTTGTGACCCCGTGACGGCATCATGACCAACTACCAGACTCACCTGGAGGTGCATTGATGGGTCCCACGGCAGCTGCAGTGGGCAAAACTTCTGGGTCCTGTGGAGGCTGCAGTGGGCACCGGGAGCATCTGAGGAGTATCACAGGCCACTGGCAGTGTCCGCTTCACAGGGTTGCAAACATG